>NW_027202270.1:107878332-109078332 GCF_024711535.1 Dipodomys merriami
ATTTTTAGCGTGATAATACCATCTGCTACAATTTTAATATCAGTTATCATCTCATAGATGCATATATTCATTAATATTATATATTTGCATTGCTTTAGAACACTTGATAGATATTATTGCAGTAGTTTTCTATGTAATCCGCACACTTTCTTTTTCTAGATATGCCATATTTTTAAATCAGTAGAGCATTGTAATTTTACTCTCTAACGAAATATGTTGTCCATTAGACACATCACAGCCTTCATAAAGCGCTTCAGTACTATTATCTGGTAGACATGTTAATTATAAAATAACCAATAAGAAGGAAAAATTCCAAAAATCATAGCACCTATTAAACCATATAAAAACAGATTTTTGCAGTGTGAGAAGTAAAAAAGAAGGTAGACAGTATAAGCACTATTTTGTTCAACTGAAACTGGGAATATGTACAATAGGATAATTCAATTTTTTCTAAGCCTACTTGAGCTTGTAAATGAACCTAAAAATGATACAAGTATTGATTTTGGCTTTACATATACATATATGTGTATACATACATTTATATGTGTAGTATATATGTATATATATATATATATATACATGTGTATTAGATAATGAACAAATCTACTTTCATTAGTTTCATCCATAATGCTTTATTGCTTACTAGATAAAAATATTTCAATCAAATATTGCAAAACACTATGTCTCTCTTATCTTTGATAAGTTCACATTTATCTTTTTTATATTTATTTGTCTAGTTTCAGAATACTTAATATATTTTGAAGCTGGGCACCATCTGCTCATGCCTGTAATCATATCTACTTAGGAGGCTGAGATCAAGAGGATCTCAATTGAAAGCCAGCCTAAGGAGAAAATTCTAAGCAACCCCATTCCTAAAGTAACTGGCAAATGTCAGGTTAGAGGTGTGGCTCAAGAGGAAGAGTCCTTGTTATAGGTAGCAAATTGACCTAGCAGAGGCCTCGAGTTTAAGCCCTGGTATTAGAAAAGTAATTCTGACTTCACATGTTAAATGCTAAGAATGTTTACAAATTTGTTTGGCAAAAAAACATAGGGAAAGTAGGAAATTTCTCATGGAAAGTGTGAACCTAAGATCAGATCACAGTTTTGACACAGACAGATTCCAAAGCACCTACTGGTTGAAGCACACATGCAGTTAATACTGTAACAGATCTCCTGGTTCCTGCAAGGCTCTCTTATCTCATATTTAGAAAATGGTCCAACTATTTAAATTTCAAGGGATATTTCCACTGAGTACTATTAATATTCACAGTGTCCCATTCTTTAAAAAAAACTCTCAATAAATTAAGGAATCCTAAGAAAGCACAAGAACAAGTTCCAATCATTGAAAGTATGCTCTGCATGAATATCCCCAGTAATTTGGACCAGCTCTGCCATAACAACCATCCATCTACTCCTTCCAAACATTGATTTGCTTCTTTCCTAGACTTATCACCCAAATAGAATGCCAGCTCTTTTCCTGGCAGAGTGATAGCTAGAATTATTGATTAAACACTGATGAGAAGCAGGACTTCTGCCACTCTCACAGATCATAGCTGTCCCTGGCTATAAACTCCCCCAAAGGATGACAGCTTAATTTTGGTCTTTCATTTGCAGCCTTTCAGACCTTGGCCATGGTGGTTAAAAGTTATACTTATAATCCAATTTACATGAGGTCAAAATTTCAAAGACCAAGTTATTCCAAGTTTTCAGAAACTGTCTTCTACTGCTGGAGAATCAGACTTGGAAGGAAAATGGTTTGGATGAAAAGCTAGACATTTTAAAAGGTGTAAAACAGATTGTTCAACCTTATGCTTATTTATTAAAATATTTACTAACCATATTTAGTCTAATTTTGTACAAGTTTCTTATATAAGCAGTGCATTAGTACATAGTGTACATAGTCACGAGTAATTTTGTGTGGCAACCTACACATATGTGATTTTGTTATCTTTCTAAAAGAAGGTTGGCTTTACCTCTGGCTCCTGGAAAGTAATGACCGAGTCTTTGGAAGTTCTTTTGTGGTACAGGAGCAGGAGTATCTTTTTTTTACCTTATGGGTCCTCCACATTGTATTTTGTAGAAAATGAGATAAAGTAAAAGTGGGGCTGATCACATCTCATATTGTACAGTAGAGAATGGTCTTAGAGGAAAGACCAACCATGTACTATAGGATTAGGGCTTTGGATTGTGTGATATCAGCTTACTTATAAGTGGGAAGTGACAGGTTGCATTTAACCACCAATTCATAAGACATTAGCAGTGAAATGGCAAGAAAAACTATAGAGTTAGCTTCATTGAGATCCCCAGCAGAAATTCTAGATTCATCATCACATCATCACATCAATACTGGATGGAACCCATTAGGTTCCCATTAGGTGAATAAAGAAAACTGGGTGTTTGGAATGTTTCTTTATGTTGCTGATAAATCTTCTCCCTAAGGTGATTTATGTGATTTTATGCCATATATAAGTTAGTCATAATTACGACCATTTTCAGTGAGTTCTATGAGATTTTTAGTGAATTATAGAAATTGAGAGTGCTTTGGGGAAAGCCTTTATTTCTCTCTTGAGAAATAAAGACTGTCTCACTTGACAGTCTGGTGACCTGTGTCTTACCCTCAAAGTTTGGCTAACTAAAAGCAAAAATTAAAGCTCATTTAGAAATACATATACTACATGTAAAGAGAAAAATACAATTTAGTTATCTGACTATTGGCAGAGATGGTTAACCAATCATATAAACAAAATAGAAAATTAGAATCTCATTAATTATGTCTAAGTGTAATTTTTTGTCTTTTACTATCCATTGGGTTCACTTATGGATTTATAGACACATTCTAATTATTCCAAATGAGAAAAACCATGCAACCTATGTTTCTTTGGTTTGTCTTACTTGCTTAATATAATTTTTTCCAAGCTTTTCCATTTCCTTTTGAATGGGGCAATGTCATAGAATTCCATTGTGTATATATACGACACTTACTTGATCCATTCATATACTGAGGGGCATCTGAGTTGATTCCATATCTTAGCTATGGTAAATTATGTTACAATGAACATTGTTGTGCTGGTGGCTTTACTGCAGCCTGGTTTCTGGTCATTTGAGTAAATGCTCAGGCATGGGATTTCTGGGTCATAGGGAGGATCTGTTTAGTCTTTTGAAGAAACTCTGTAGTGCTTTCCAAAGAAGTTGACAAGTTTACATTCTCACTAGTACTGTAGCAGTGTTCCTTTTTGGCCTCCTCCCTGCCAGCATCTGTTATTACTAGTTTTCTTGATAATTACCGTTCTAACTAAGGTGAGGTAGAATCTCAATTTTGTCTTGATTTTCATTTTTTAATGGCCAGAGATGTTAAACATTTCTTTATGTATCTATTGGTCATTCTTATTTCTTCCTCAGAGAAGTTTAGCCCAGTTATTAATGGGGTTGTTGTTTCTTTGAGGATTTGTTTTTGTGGGTTTAATTTTTTGAGCTCTAAGTATGTTTTAGTTATGAGGCCCTTGTCTGATGCATAGCTAGCAAAGATCTTCTTCCATTCTGTGGGCTTTCTATTTATCTTGCTAGCTATGTCCTTTGCCATGCAGAAACTCTTCAGTTTGATGCAGTACCATTTATCCAGTCTTTCTTTGATTTGTTGTAATTCTGGATCTTTATTTAGGAAGTTTGACCTGTGCCAAGAAGCCCTACTATTTCTTCTATCCCTTCCTGTAATACTTTCAGGTATCTGGTCTTACATTGAGGTCTTAGATCCATTTGGAATTGATTCTGGGGTAGGGTGATATATAAGGATCTTATTTCAGTTTTCTTCCTGTGTAGAGCTAATTCAGCCAGGCACATTTGTTGAAGAAGCTGTCTTTCTTCCATCATGTATTTTTGGCTACTTTATGAAATATTTTTTCTTTTTTTCCCCTTTGTCACTATTTTTTATTTCTGTACTTTTAGCATTTTATGTAAGTTTATCTGATTTTGGGAGGGGAAACATAAGCACAGAAATGGTGGGACAAAGGGTGGAACTAATTTAGAAATGATACTTATTAGACTATGTTAGAAATGAACTGTACAACCTGGGAGAAGGCAGGGGATGAAGGGAAACGCCTAGGAGAAAATGAGGGATGAGATGACACGTTCAAAAAGAAATGTACTCAACACCCAACTTATGTAACTGTAACCCCTCTGTACATTACCCTTACAATAAAAGATTTTTAAAGAGTGGAAAACTATTCTTGCTATGTATTATTGAATAATAATTAATATGCTCATAACTAGTAAGTTCTTTTATATTTAAAAAGATGCCTCATTTGTATTCAGTTGTATCCATTTCCAAAAATAGATTCAGAAATACTATAAATAATTTTGCATCAAGTGATACACTCTCTAAGTGAATACATTATACACATTTTATGTAAACAAAAAATGGCAAAAAAATATTCCTGATTACCTTTTTCTGAAGAAAGCCATTAATGCGGTGTTTAACTTAAAAAGAAAAGAAAAGAAAAAAAAACTGCCAGTGCAAACATGGGACATACGTTTCTTGGGGTCTAGCATGCTTCACTTAATATAATTTTTTTCCAGGTCTTTCCATTTCCTAACAAATGGACCTGTGCCATTCTTTCTGATGGAGGCATAGAATTCCATTGAATATAATATATATCTAATACAATCTTGCCAGACAAGCAGAGAAGGTCAAAAACTATGTACATATGACCATATAAGATGATACTAAGTGAAACGAACCCCAAGATAGGCACACAAGAGATTTGTCTTTGTCACTGTTGTTTTTAATGTATTATGGGTTTTTTTTTTTGTTTCTTTTGTACGTTCTTCCCCCGTGGCATAACCCCTGTTGTAATTGTACTTGAATCTAGTGCCCTGAATCTTGTATATACATTTTTCTAATTTGGGGAGGGGAAGGGAAATAACAAAATGCTAAAAACAAGTTGACCCATTGTAACAATGAGATGTACAAGATACTATGATGAAAGCAAACTTTACAACTTTGGGGGATGAGGAAGGATTTGGGGAGGTAGGGAGGGAAGGAATGTTAGGGAAAAACAAAAGGAAGAGGTAACAATGCTTGATAGGAAATGGACTCATAGCCTTACTGATGTAACTTTAACCCCTCTGTACAGTATCTTTACAATAAAATATATACATAATAAAAATGTCAGTGACTATTTGTAAACTGGAACAGAGTCAAACAATTATCTAAAAAAGAATCAACACTCATTCTGAGACTATGCCCTAAAGTTGCCTTGAAGAAGAGCAGCTTCTGTTGTACATACCTTCATGAGGTGCTTTATCCTCTATTAAAAACAAAGGTGGGTGCTGGGGGCTCATCACTGTACTCCAGGCTACCTAGGAGGCTGAATTCTGAGAATCTCAACTGAAAGCTAGCCTGAACAGAAAGTCCATGACTCTTATCTCGAATTAACCAGCAAAAAGAAAATAAGACAGATGTGGTAGAGGACCAGCCTTGAATTTAAAAAAAGCATGAAGTCCTGAATTTGAGCACCAGTACTTGTACGTGTATGTACGCACACACATATTTACGCAAAATCATAGTAACCAACTTTCACCTTGATTGTTCATGTTATGTATCTGTATAACTAGTAACTTAATAACATAGACTTTCTAGAAACTTTTAAGGAGGAATAATTTTGTTCACATTATCACTCATGTAAAAATATCAGCTAATACAAATACGATTTATATCACATAAGACATATATATGTCACATTTGTCTTTTCTACACACACACACACACACACACACACACACACACACACACACACACACACACACACACACACACACACACACACACACATCCTAGATTAAGCCATGCCCTCAAAGAAAGGATTGCTGTGATGGATGTTGTTAATTCTCTACTAATCATTCTATTCAGTTACCAAAACAAAGCCAAAGTACGTCCACTGGGATATACTGCTCAGAATAAATATTGCATTTATTATTCCTTTGGCTCTAGATGCCACTGGGTGATCAAAACTTCCTGCTGGTCCTCTTGGAAGACTATAACAGTAGCTTTCACATAAAAGACATTAACTTTCAGTTCCAGATGAAAATAAGATATTGGCCTCTCACTCAAACCTTTTTAATTAAATAACCTTTATTTAGCTGCAATGACATGACAGGACACTAGACACATTTACACAGTCACCCCAAAGGGCTTTCTTAATAATATTCACTTAACATATGATATGGAGTTCCCTGAGGGTTTTGAATTGCCTGATGGACAAGTGAATGAATTTATACTTTGTTCTTCATGTGCAGTGTGCTGTTTTTCTTCTTTTCGGGAGTACTGTGGTTTAAACTTATAGCTTCAAATTTGTATCACTTGATCCACAATCTTACTCAATTGAACTTTAGTTGTTTAATTATATGCTTTGGGGGGGATGGTTCTTTCTGGTAAGGCCTTGTGGTTTTTCCCTGGACCTTCCTACCCTCTGCCTCTGGTATAGCTGGGAAGACAGTTAAGTGCTTCCCTTCCAGTCAATGATGAAACAAGTGAGGTTTTATCAGTGGTGTTTGCTTAATATTATCATATGCTTCTCACTCTTTTCCTAAATGAGAAAAAGATTATTCTTTCAATTGTTATTTTGTATATTTATGCATTTGAAAGCAGGTGAATAGGTCCCAGGAGATGAATATAGCTCGCTGCTATTCTGTTGTTGTTGTTGCTTATTGTTAGTAAAGCTTTATTGGAATCCAGCCAGCCATGCTCACTCACTTTTGTCTCTGGTTGCTTTCATTACTCCCTGAGCTTTGAGGGCCTGGAGCAGGGGCAGAATGTACTGAAATCCTAAAAATGTCATTACTTAACATTTACAAAGGAAGTTGACTGATGCCAAATGTACATCACATTTCATATTGAGCTTGCTAAGATGAAATGAATTGTTTTTGGACTAATGAAAACTATATGGAACTAAAGGGAAAAGATTGCACAATACACAGATCCCCAAGGGCCTGAGCTGGAGAATGAAACTTGATGGGACTTTGGTTGCCTTCCAAAAGCAATATCCTAGAAGTACTGCTTGGAGATTGGGTGTTTAGTATAATCAGATTATACCATACTCTCTCTGTGTTTTATCTAAAAACAGTAGAAATTTACATTATGTAGATCTTTACCTTGTATCTAGTTGATTTCCTGTAAAACTATAGTTATTTTTAGCTTTTAAAATTTTATTTATGCGGTGCTGGGAAGTTGGCTCAGTGGTAGAGCACTTGCCTTGCATGCATGAGGCCCTGGGTTCAATTCCTCAGCACCACATAACCAAAAAGAAAAAAGCTGTAAGTGGCGCTGTGGCTCAAGTGGTGGAGTGCTAGCCTTGAGCTGAAGAGCTGAGGGACAGCACTCAGGCCCCACAACCGGACCCAAAAAACAAAACAAAAAAAATTTATTCCTTATCATACTGCAAATTTATTTCTCTGAAGACATTTTTTTGTTGCTACTGATATGGCTTATCAGAAAATTTGTCTTTATCTCATGCAAGCGATTAATTACATAAATGATAAATTTCCTAACTTCAAAGTTAAATGATGTTTATGCTTTTTAGAATTTAACATGCCACATGATCTGCAGTAATTTTAATATATTGAACCATTAAAATGTATGTCACTAGGTTGAGGTAGAATGAAAGAAAACCTGTAGCTGGGGTAAGGGGAGGTCTTATCTATTATTAGTATCATCTTTCTAAATACTTTTCTTATTTTATTAATTTCCTTCATGTGTTTGGGTAGGCAGTAAGTTGAAAAAGAAAAAACAAAATCTTATTTTTATAGTTAAAAAAATCTATGTCCCTCTCCCACAGTATAACCCCTGTTTTCACTGTATTTGATGTTGGTATAATTTGGGGAGCAGAATGGAAAAAACAAATTGTTTAACTAGGGATACAGGTGGACCCATTGCAACAATGACATGTACAAGAAAGACACTATGTTGAAAAACAAACTTTACAATTTAGGAGAGGTGCAGCGGGGGTTGGGGGGTGGGGGGAGAGTACGAATGTAGTTGTGGAGATGGGTGGGAAGGGATGGTAGAGGAAAAACAAAGGAGGAGCCAACAATGCTTGATAAGAAATGTACTCATTACCTTATTCATGTGATTGTAATCCCTCTGTACAGTATTTTCACAATAAAAAAACTTATTTAAAAAATTATTGAATATAAAACTAAAGTTACTAAAATGATTCTTACCTAGAATCTTCTTATGCATCACTTTATAATATTCTCAGCTGGAAACCAGAAGCCTGTAATCCTGAGAGCTGAAGATGACAGTTCAAGGTCAGCCTGTGCAGAAAAGTCTGTAAAACTCTTATCACCACTGAACTATCAAAACAGCCAAAAGTGGAACTGTGGCTCAAGTGGCAGAACACTAGCCTTGAGCAAAAGAAGCTCAGAGATAGTGCCCAAGCCCTGAGTTCACGCCCCAGTACTGGAACCAAAAAACAAAATATTCTAATAAATAGAATAACAAACATCTAGGAAATTCAAGAGATATATGTATTCACTTAACAAAAATAGTTTATAAGGTTTTTATCATTCCTGCAATAGTTCCTCAGCCATACAGAGGGAACATTGATGAGACAGCAGGTATTCAGTTCTTTGAAGTTATAGAATGCCAGGAAACATTATTTCAAGATTCTTTGACACTTGGGAAAGAAAGCACAAAAGAAAAGAGAAACAGCATTAGTGTTTCCTCTTCCTGAGGGAAAGTATCCAGAAAAGAAGAAGCACAGCACTGATGAAAGAGATCTAAACTGAGGTCTAAACTTCCTTAGTTCTAAACAAGAGATGTCCATGAAAGGAGAACATGGTGACTAAATGATGTTTATAGAAATCAGTAAGCCAAGCACTGAATGATTATCACATTGTAGAAATGCAGAAGGTTTAATCTCTGCCTGTTTTATAATTATGCTAATCACAACTCATGATGATCAAAAGCATCATCTTGTCTCATCACAAAATCCACTAACACACTTGAATCAGGGCACAACTTACTTTGGATGATTTTATGCCTCCTTGTGTGCTACAGAGATAATTCACAAATGCAAGCTTTTGAAAAAGATTACAAGTAATTTTATGAATATCAAGATACTTACTCAGGTCACTTTTGCCAAAGCCAACTATATCAATTATCATTCATTGTCCATGTTTCATTTTTCCAACAGTTTCACTTTACCAGTCTGAACTATAACTGGCTCCTTCTCAATTTTATTAAGACTCCAAAGTGTTGCTAATTGACTAGGGAACAGAATATGAAATTCTGGCAGGAATAGCCTCACCCTTGATTGAGTGAGTGCACAGATGGTCCAGGAGATACACATCATTGAGGCCTTCAGATTTATTTCTTCTTAATTTCAACACAGATACAGTGTTTGCATCTTTCATCTCTGATTTTAAGGGCTCAATGTTAACTCCTTCTTTAAGTTCAGTTTTTAACTGACTCACTCACCCTTTCCTGTAATTTACATTACTGTAATCACTTTCTATTGTGGTACAAGTAGAAGACACAGAGCGATTATAATCTGTCAGAGGACAAGAACTCTGAGATCACATCACATTAGTACTTCCTGCCCTACTCTGATAGCAATCAAATTCTAAAAATAATTTAAGGTTTTAGTCCTAAACCTTGGGGCAAATATCTAGAGACAATCTAGCAATTTTAGAAATCTTACCATGTCTGACACTGCATTACTCATCAGCTATTTTCAACAGGCAGTAATCTGTGGTATTGATCCTGCAATTGACATGACAAGATTCTGGGTCAGAGTACTCATTTAAAATCAATAAAATTCTGGAAATTAGTTTAAAAACTTTTATCAGGACATTAGATCCATTTCAAAGAACTTGGTAGTGATTTATGAGAACTTTTTTTTCATTTAGTCATCAAAATAGCATTTAAGTCTTTGTTTTATTCAGTTTCTTCTTCTTTGTCCAAACTATTTCTTTTAAAATGATGTTTTATTAGCATATGCTAATTGTACAAGGATGATATTTTCACACACATAAAAACTCATCCCCTGGGCTGGGAAGGTGGCTCAGTGGTATAGTGCTTGCCTTGCATGCATGAAGCCCTGGGTTCAATTTCTCAGCACCAAATAAGCAGAAAAAGCCGGAAGTGGCACTGTGGCTCAAGTGGTAGAGTGCTAGCCTTGAGCTGAAGAACTAAGGGACTGTGTCCAGGCCCAGAGTTGAGGCCACATCTTATATACTTCCCTACTTCTAAAACCATTTCAGCAGATTTTATTGTTCTATTTTTCATGGATAAAAATAAGCTCAGACCATAATCATCCTCACCCCTCTCTGTTCCTCCTCTCTTTTGCATCCTTGACATTTTTTTAATATGTATTAATTATACCAAGTGGTTTAGCCAGGGTATTTTTCATATGACCATATTTTATTTTTATCAAAATAATTCACTTTACTACTCTCTTTTTCTCACTTGCCAAACCTCAATTGGTCAACAGCTTTCTGTAGGGGTTTTGTTTATGCTATCTTCAAATGTAGATGTGATATTTTTGGTATTATACACACCCATCATTCTTTTTTTCAGATGTTCATTTAGAATTTTAATACAGATTTAAATTGACAGTTGGTTATAGAAATCTGGAATCTAATTGACTTTTGGTATTAGACATTTAAAAAAATCTATATATTGTCATCATAAAGCCTGGAAAGCAATGAAACCAGATCATGTGAAAAAGCAAGCACAAATAGAGAAGAAAACCAAAGGACAGAGACACAGAAGCATTTAAAATAGAAGACTATTCTGTGCTTACATCAGAGAGAATGACACAGCCCCATTTGTTAGGAAAGGGAAAGACTTAGAAAAATCATATTAAGTGAAGTAAGCCAAACCCAAAAAACATAGGTCCCATGGTTTCCCTCATTTGCAATAATTGGTATACATGTAGGATAACTTTATCAAATGAGTAGAAAAGCTTGAAAGCTAAGTGTAATGAACCCGAAGAATTGGACACAAGAGGTCTTTCTTTGTTGTTGTAGTTTTTAATGTACTATATGATTTTTTTTGTTTCCTTTGTATGTTCTTCCCCCTATGTTATAGCCCTGTTGTCACTGTATTATACATTTTTCTAATTTGAGGAGGGGAAGAGGAATAACAAAATGCTGAAACAAGGATACAAGATGACCCATTGCAACAATGATATCCACATGACAGTATATTGGAAATGAGTTTTATAACTTTGGAGTCAGGGGGAGTGAGGAAGATGGGGAAGGGAAGGGATAGTGGGAGAACAACAAAGGAGAGGGTAACAATGCTCCACAAGAAATGTACTTATTACCTTGCTCATGTAACGCTAACCCCTCTGTACAACATCATTACAATAAAATAAAATTAAAAATTAAAAAATAGAAGGCAGACCAGAGAAAGAACCAGTATACATGGAAGAAGAATGTTTCCAGAAGTGTGTGTGTGTGTGTGTGTGTGTGTGTGTGTGTGTGTGTGTGTGTGTGTGTGTGTGTGTGTGTAAGTTTATCAAGGAAAATAATATCCAGGATAGCTAATTGGTTTTTTTTGTTTTCAAATCAAAATCATTTTTAAAATATACATGAACCAACATATTACTTTTCTGGAAAAATAAAACAGTGGTAAATGGTAGTCTGAGGTGATGGGGTGCAGTATTAGAAGAGATAAACTTATTGGAAAGCTGAAGATGGCTCACTTAAATCGGAATATGAAAATAGTCCAAATAAGGACCATACTTCAGTAAAAACACACATAATTCACATACCATAAAATTCACCCTTAAATTTTTCATTACACTTAGAGGCATTTCTCTTTACAACACTTTTTCCATCCCCAAACAAAGCCTGTGCCTGTTAACAGTCATTTTCTTTGCCCCTTGACCCAAGCAACACTTGATTTCTATAGAATTTCCATTTCATATTCATGCCATCATGTATTTTCTTTTGTAATTTTTTCACTTAGCCTAATGTTTTTGAGGATTATCTATGTTGTAGCATTTATAATTCCTTCATTATTTGTTGCTGAACAATATTCCTTCATTCCTTATCTTTCACCACCACCTCTTCTTTTCCATAAACAGGACCATACTTAAAATCAGTCTATCTATCTATCTATCTATCTATCTATCTATCTATCTATCTATCTATCTATCATCATCATCATCATCATCATCTATCTGTATCTACATACATATGTCTATGAATACATATATATCTGATCAAAATCTTGCAATATTTGGCTTTTTGTTCTTTTATCCATTCTACTGCAAATGACAATTTCATTTTTCCTTATTCCTTAATATTCCATGACACAGGTGTACCCTATTTTCTTTATTTACTTCTCCATTGTTGGGACCTCCATGAACTGTGTACTGTGAACAGTGCTGCAATAATCCTGAGTAGGCATGTATATTAATTATACATTGATTTACACTTCTTCAAAATATGTCATAGTAGGTGGCGTGATATGGTAGATTACTTTTAGAAATTTTTTAGGAGCCTCCATGCCAATTTCTATAACTAGCTATTGCAATAGTTCACATTCTCACCAACCGTAGATGAGGATCCTTTTTCTCTCAAATTCTTAACAGGAAATGTTTTGTGTTTACTTTGTCATTGTCATTCTGACTTGAGGAGATGGGGTTTTAGTGAAGGTTTGAATTGCATTTCCTTTATGGCTAAAGGTATTAAATATTTCTTCATGTATCTATTAGCCATTTGTACTTTAAAAAAACTTTCTGTTCATTTTATTTGCACACTGTCTACTTGGACTGTGTGTTCCCTGACTCATTAATTTTTAAATTCTTTGTATATTCTGAATATTAATCCTTAGTATTCTGGATAGCTTGTGAAGGTTTTGTTCCATTCCAGAAATTTCTCTTGGTTCTGTTAAGTATTTTTTGATTTCTGTGAAGTAACTAAAATCTCATACAGAAACTATTACTAGTGACTATAACACAGAGTTTTCCCAAAGTAATTTAAAATTTTAGGTCTTATTGAGATCTTTGATCCATATGGAGTTAACTTTTTTGTATGGTGGAAGGGATAGGATTTCATGGTTCAGTCTCCAGAATGTAGATATACAGCTTTATGGGCACCATTTATTGAAGAAGCTTCTTTACTCCAGTGTAAGAATTGATAACCTTTGCTCAAGGTTACATAGCTGCAGGCATATGGTTTATTTCTTCTATTACATTTCATTGGTCTTAGGGTTTGTTTTTGTGCCACAACTATTCTTATTTTGTTACAATGACTCTGTACAGTAATTTCAAATCTGATGTGATACCTCTAGTGATTCTTTACTTGCTCAGGATTACTTTTTCTATTCAGGATCTTTTATGCTTACATATGGTTTTTTGGACTGATTTTTCTAACTCCGTGAAGAATGATATTTAACTTTAATGGGTCTACAATCAATTTATAGGTTCTTTTGATAGGATAGTCATTTTTCTTATATTAACTTTTCCACTCCTGAATATGGGACTAATTTCCATCTTATCCATTTCTTTCTTCAAGGTTTTAAATTTAGATGTTTTTTATGCCATTGATTAAGCTAATACTGAGGTTTTATATTGTTTTTAAGGCTACTGTGAATGGAATGAATGAAATTGATTTCCTGATTTTTTTTTACTTAGCCTGTTCCTTGTTGATTAATAGGAAAGATACTGGTGTTTTTGAAGGTTGATTTTCTATCCTTGTACATTTCTAAAAGCACTCATTAAATACAGAAGTTTTTTGGTAGAAACTTCAGAGTTTTTAAATATAGAACCACATAAACCACATAATCTAAAATTGGTATAATTTGAATTCTTCTTCCTATTAGAATCACTTTTTTCCTTTCTTATTACACTAGTTACAAATTTCAGGTCTATATTTACAAAACAGGGAAATTGAACATTCTTGTCTCATTCTTGCAGTTCAAGCAAATGATTTCTATTTCCCAGATTTTGTATGATGTTGGCTATAGGTTTTATAGGTTTATAGAAATAGTTATGTACATGCCTTATTTTCCTAGTTTTCTTTAGAGCTTTATAATTAAATTGGGTGGGAATTGTGTGAAAGATATTTTCTGTACCAACTCAGATGGTTATTGAGATGTGATTTTGTTTACATGCTGTATTACATTTATCGATTTACAGATGTAAAAAACATACTTGCATTCCTGAAAAAAATCATTATTTTTCTTGGTAGTACTAGTATTTGTACCCAGGCTCTCACACTTTCTAGGCAGGTGTTGTACCATGTGCACAATACCTCCAGCCCTATTTTTGTTAGTAATCTGAATAATTTTTCTGCCCAAGGTATCTTTGAACAATGGTGCCTGGAAAATGGCCATAAAGGGAGAAGCCACAGCCATAGACTACCAATCCAATGCAAAAGAGAGCAGGTAAACAATAGTGGTTTGCCTGCTTGCCTTCCTGCCTTCTTCCTTCTTTCCATCCTTCTTTCCTTCCTTCCCTCCTTCCTTCCTTCCTTCCTTCCTTCCTTCCTTTCTTTCTTTCTTTCTTTCTTTCTTCCTTTTATTCTTTTTTTCCATTTCTTTCTTTTTCCTTCCTTCCTCACCCCTCTCCCTCTCTTTTGTAGTAGTATTAGGGCTACTCAGAGCCTGGACTCCATCTCTGTACTTTCTTGCTCAAAGCTGGTGCCCATTACTGAGCCACACGAGTAGTATCCTACCACCAGCCACTTCCAACTTTTGGCTGGTTAATTGGAAATAAGAGTCTCATGGACTTTTATGCCTGAGCTGGCATGTAACCACCATCCTCAGATTTCAGCCTCCTGAGTAGTTAAGTTTGTAGGTGTGAGCCACCAGTGCCCACAGGAGTGTGAATTTCTGATACGAATGTGGAGTCCTCATCTTTGTCCTTGAATGTTGACCTCTTATTTTAAATGCTAGAAAATGAATACCCACCATGTTTAAAGGTGTTATTCTGAAGAAAGCCTAATGAAATTTCTAATAGAAATAAATTTTATAAAAAGAAAAGCAGTATTGTTCACTTTATTTTCCAATAATTAGGTACTATAATGTTTGCTGCACTCAAATATAATTGAAAACAACTCTGGGGTAACAATAATAATTAATATTGTCATATTCACGGTTCTTCATGATTTTGTAATCAAATTGTATGTATTTTGTTAGTATATTTGAATGTAATGACTTTGAGAATTAAGGAGATTTTCCTGTCTTAAAAGAGAGGTTTTCATATTTGTATATGAGGAAATCTGCTTCAATAGGTACACTGAATGAAATATCATCTTTATGCCCTAATTTAATTTTAGAAAGCATCTAGAATGATTAATAAAAAAATATACTCCTGAATAATAGTTTTAGTCTTCTCCATCTTCCCATTTCACTTTCCAAAGTGTCATCATCACATCCCCAGCCTTCAGCCAAGCCAGACTCCCTATTAATCTTAGCCTGGTGTGTCATCCTCTCAACTTAACTCATAATCCCCTACCCCTTCATGTTTGTTCTCTGCGTTCTGTTCCCATAGAGTACTGTCTTGCCAGAAAACGCACTGAAAGTAAAACAGAGGCATAAAGAGGCAGCTTTAAAAATTAAACAGTTAGTAGTGCTGATGTTAAATCACTCACCAGAATTTATTTGAAGAGGCTTGCTTGTTACCAATCAATAAAGTAGCTCAGGGAAGAAGCTTTGGGCTTGTTAAGATCGGCAGCACATTTAAAAGATTTGGAAAGAACTGTGTAAAAGGACACTTGAGTCTTTCACCAGGGAATTGCCTGTATTTTTTTATTTATAAGTCTTACCACATATTTTTCTGTTTTCAGAATAGAAAAAAACATGTTCTAATACATGCAGTTTAAAAAATCTTTCAAGAAGTATACTTCATTTTTAATTTTTTTAATATTATATATACTAAGGGTAAAGTATTAAAGCTTTTTAAGCTATAGACCTTAAATCACATAGTGATTCTTTGTATCATGGCCATATAATTAACAAGCAACCTATGGCAACAGGATTTCACTGTCAGGTTCTAAAAAGGAACATGCTAACCACTTGTCAATTTATATTAATGTTAACATTTTTCTTTATTCTATATTTATTATTTTAGTATGAAATAGATTCTGAAGTGAAATGTCTTTCTGATGAGTTTCTCTTTCTATGAAAATTTTTTTGAACAAGTCATTTTTCTGATGCTGTTAAATGATATTGAATATTTTTAAATATAACAATGCCAGTTATTGGGCCAAACGGAGATTTGTAAATTAAGCTTGTTGGCTTGTCCCTATCAATGTACAATATTGGTTGTCCTCTATGATTACATAAAGTAAGTTACAGCTGGTCAAAAGAGCTAATATGGTAAAATTTGGGGGTTTGAGACTTTCTGAACAAAGGAAACTGAATTTGCATTCAGTGACAAGAGGCAAGGAGAAATTAATATCCAAAGAATAACCTCAAAAGTTGTGTGGATATCACTTTAGGGGAGAGAAGAGAGGGAAAGAGGTGGGAGAAAGAGAGGGGGGACAAAAGAGAAGAGGAGAGGAAGGGAGAGGTATGTAGGAAAGTATGTAAGATAAGAAAAGACCAAAGAGGTGAAGCAAGATGAGGAGGGGCAACATATAGATGTGGACAATTTAAGGAAAGTCTCTAGGAAAAAATGAGCCAATAGGAAAGTATTTTCCCATGTCAATAAAGCCTTGTAAATTAAACTCAATTTGTGGATAACCTTAAAAATGAAAACTATAGGCAAAAATTTATAAAAACAAGGTCTTACTGAAGGAGCATTCGCCCTAGGAAAGTAGTCACAGGCAGTATTTTCCTGCAGAAAGTAGCCAGTCAAGAATAGACCTAAAGCCAGGCATCAGTGGCTCAGCTACTCAGGAAGCTGACCTCTGAGGATGGTTCAAAGCCAGCCTATGCAGGAAAATTCATGAAACTATTATCTCCAATTAAGCACCCCTCCAGAAAAAAAAATTAAAAGACCAAAAAATGGAGCTGTGGCTCAAGTGGTAGAGCACTAACCTTGAAAACATTCAAGGGGAGTCTGGGAAGGGATGAAGGGTAAACAAAGGAGGAGGCTGCAATGCTTGATAAGAAATGTACTCATTATCTTGCCCATGTAATTATAACCCCTCTGTACAGTATGTTCACAAAAAATTAAAATTAAAAATAAAAAAAGAAAACATTCAGGAACAGCATCCAGGCCCTAGGGACACACACATACACACACATACATACACTAACACACACACACACACACACACACACACACACAAACACAAACACACACAAAAGAATGGAACTATATTCAAAATATTATAGTCAACAGATTAAAAATGTTTTGAACAAAAAACAAAATGAGGGATCAAAATTGTAGATAATTTTTATAGATAATTTTATGGAAATTGGGTTTTTTGCTGTATGCTTTTAAAAAATGAAAACAGCAGTGTCAGCTTGGAACATAACTAATGCACATGCTTAAGTTTCAACCCATTTCTATGGAACTGATATTATGGGGATGGAACCCACTCTACAATGATGCCAATGCATGCTAACTTTTAAGAAACACTGCCGCTAGGATTTCCACATATTTCCTCTGAATTAATGTGAATCTGGAAAAAGATACTAGGTTTTTTTTTCAGTGAAAGAGGAGAGTAGCTTGCATTAAACTATCAGTGAAAACCCGTTTCAAAGAAACAGGTTGATTTTAGCCATTCTAACTAGGGTGAGGCTGAATCTCAATGTTGTTTTGATTTGCATTTCTTTTATGGCCAGAGAAATTGAGCATTTCTTCATGTGTCTATAGCCATTCTTATTTCCCCTTCAGAGAAGTCTCTCTTTAAGTCTTTTGCCCACTTATCAATGAGGTGGTTATTTCTTTGAGGACTTTTTTGGGGGGAATTTAACTTTTTGAGTACTACGTTTATCAGATGTTGGAGGGGATGTGGACAAAGGGAACGTTGCTACACTGTTGGTGGAATGTAAGCTTTTTCAACCACTCTTAAAAGTAGTATGGAGGTTTCTCAAAAACTAAACATGGAACTCCCATATGATCCAGCCATCCCATTTCTAGGATTTACCCCAATGATCACAAACAAGGTCATACTAAAGATACCAGCACAATTATGTATATTGCAACATTATTCACCATAGTTAAGACAGAACCAACCCAGAGGCCCCTCAGTGGATCAAGAAAATGGAATTCTATGCTTCCATCAGGAAGAATGACATTACCCCATTTGTAAGGAGATGGAAAGACTTGGAAAATTCGTATTATGTGAAGTAAACCAGACCCAAAGAAACATGGGTCCCATGGTTTCCCTTATTTGTATACTTCTAGGATACTTCTAGTATACTTCTAGGATAATCCTAGCATATGAGCAAAATAGCTTAATAGCTGTGTATATATGGCCATATAAGATGATGCTAAGCAAAATGAATTTCAAGACAGGACAGGTTTTTCTTTGTTGTTGTTGTTTTTAATGGACTTTATGATTTTTTGTTCTTCCCCCTAAGGTATATCACCTGTTGTCACTGTATTTGCTTTTGGTACCCAGGTATTACATATATATTTATTTGAATTAAAGGAAGGGAGGGGAACAACTGAATGAAGAGACAAAGGACAAGGGAGGAATCAATGCAACAGCGATATACACAAGCAGTGATATTGGAGGTGATGTTGGAAGTGATCTGTACAACTTGGAGGGGGGTGGAAGAGGGAAAGTAGTAGAAAAATGAGAGAAGGGGTAACAAGTTTGACAAGTAATGTACTTATTGCCATACTTACGTAACTATAACCCCTCTGTACATCACCTTGACAACAAAAACTAATTAATTAAATTTTATAAAGAACAGATTGATAAAGTTTAGTTTATGCATTAACTTGGCTTTATTTAGATCCACTTGTGATTAGTAATGATAACTGTGAAGTTTCAGAAACTTATTAAATTTTTTAGACAGACTTTTATTTATTGAGCCCAGACTAGCCTCAAAGTCACAATCTTCTTCTTTCTATATACTAAGTCCTGGGATTTGAGGTATGCAACAGAACACCTGGTTCAATTTCTTCCTTTTTTCCACCCTTAATTTAGAAAATTACCTACTGAAGCTCCTCTATCAAATAGAAGTAATTATTATAAGTAATCTAAAAGTGATTACTATGTTGAGTGTTAAAACCAAATATAGACATACACATGAAACCTAATCTTATATACTTATGAGTTCTGCATGCCCTCAAAGGTTTAAATTAGATTTTCTTAACACATATAGGCACTATAAAAATCAAGTCATCTTGGCTATTAACCACTCACTTACTCAATCTATTTGCTGCAGAATAGAAAGCTCTTAGTAATAAATATGTGATTTTAGACTATCCCACAAATTAACACTGCATCCATTAGTGTCATGAGATATATACTATAAAGATGAACAGATAAGCTTGGAAGAATCATTAAAAATTATGTGTGCACAGAAATGTCTGTAGTGTGAAATCTGATGTAAATACAATATAAGCAGGGTCAGTTTTGAGGTATTAGTACAACACTTGCCAAGTTATATCAGATGCACACATTTAGTGTGTAAAACCCATTCACATAAAATAGTGGCGATATTTTTTCGGTGGTCCAGCCAGAACATAATTCCAGTAGAAGGTTTTTGTCTTTTCCGTTTTCATCTTTCTTTCTCTGTGGCTTTTGCCCTAAACAATGTATTAGTAATAAAAATAGATTTGCACCAAATCCTATTATAGAGCTCCCTTTACATAAAATGGTTGTTCTATAATTAATCTATTGTGACAAAACCAGATTCAAAGCTATTTATTCAAATAAATTTTCCTAAAATTAAGTGTTCAAGTAATTCTGAGTATTTTATGGAATATAATTAATTATCCTATTTTCTACATGTAGTTAATAAAAAATCTTATAAAGACGTTTGTTTTAATGAACACAACGTGTTTCATTTTTCTATCATTCCCCCAATCTCTATTTCATGTAATGCATCTATGTCTGCCTTCACTTAAAATTTAATAAAATCAAGCATCAGTAAAAAATTACGTGCCTATATGCACCAAAAATATACCACTGTACTTACCTTGAATCTTGTATGCAGACACTAAATCTTAGATTATTAACAAGGCAATAGTTTACATTGTCATCAAAATGAAAAAAAACACATAGGAACATAAAAACAATGTTGGATCAATACATCCTATTAGAAGATATGTTAATTAGGCAATTTTTCCATCCAATATCATGGTTCATGAATATCAAGAACTTGTTTTCATAATGTGGACAAAAAGAACGTGAAATTTTCACACCAAAGGATGGCTCAACAATACTAAGATGGATCTACAATAATTGATCAGAAAATAATTAGGTTCTCAGTGATTGCAAATCAGGACAAGGATCCAACACTTCCATGTCTCTTTAGTAAAATTATTGTCAGACTGGAGGAAGATGGAGAAGGAGAAGCTGGAGGCTTAACAAGCTCTCGCATAGAAAGCAGTTTTAGTGTTCCAGTGAACACTCCTAGGCTAGAGAATCACACCAAGTGTGCCATCACAGCACAGAGAGTTTGGCCAGAGTGGGAAAATCCAGGCAAGAAGACAGATCTGAGCACTTGGCGGTAGTAGTCGCCATGGATGCCAGTGGCCGCAGCTCAGAGGCTGTGGCCCCCATACCAACAGAGAGAGTCCAAGACAAAGGTGCCAGACATGGTGTGTGAGCCCATTCTACTCACCACCAGCAAGAACTGACAAGGAGCAGAAATCTTCATCCTGCTGATTGCAGTCCGGGGACCGCCCAGGAACCAAGAGTCTGGTGTGAGTAGAACCCTAACATCTTCACTCCTTCTCATGGAGTCCGGGTGGGAAGGCAGCTCCTCCCACCACTGGAGAAAATCTCCATCTTTGATACTGACAAAGGCTGAGCAGCTAGTTCCAACTCAGGCCTTGGAAGAAAACAAAAGAGCCATTTAGCAGGGCACAGGATCCTGACCTGACCTGTGAGGCTAGGGGAGGCTCCACACAGGGGAAAGTCACCCTGACCAGGCAAAGGAGCTCTGCCCTGCAAGGAGTGACTTTCTTCATTGGGTAAGCAGAGCCAGAAGCTGCCCCTCCCCACTGCTTCCTAGACAAATAATTGAAACTTAGTAAACATAAACCCAGTAAACATAAGCACCTCTGAGAAAAGCTACTGATTGCAGATAGGCCTCAAACCTACCCAGAACCTAGCCTGACCACATCAACTCCAAGCTAGAGGAATCAGCCTTCTCCCTCTTTTGTGATACTCAAAGCAGATTTCCCTCCCCCTGAACTAGCCTGGGAGGAGTAGAACATAGAGCATTTTCCTGCCTGCTCAAACAAATTGACTTAAGAAACAAATCAAGCCACAGGAAAACCAAACACCACAAGCAGACCAGAAACTCCACCAGAGACTGGTTACTGACACAGGAGAGATACAAGATCTTCCTCCCCCAGCCCATAAAAAAGTCAAGGAAGGGGCTGGGAAGGTGGCTCAGTGGTAGAGCGCTTGCCTTGCATGCATAAGGCCCTGGGTTCGATTCCTCAGCACCACATAAGCAAAAAGAAAAAAGCCGGAAGTGGCGCTGTGGCTCAAGTAGTAGAGCGCTAGCCTTGAGCTGAAGAGCTGGGGGACAGCACCCAGGCCAAGAGTTCAGGCCCCACAACCAGACCCCCCCCAAAAAAAAGCCAAAGAAATCTTTTTCTAACTTTTTTATTTTTTTAATTGTTTTTGATTTTTTTCTCTCATAATTTTTACTTTAGGTGTATATATATGTGTGTGTGCTGTTTTTTTAAAAAAGTCTCTTTTGACCTTGTGGTCCTTTTCTTTCTTTTTTTCTTTTTATTCTTTTTTTCTCTCTTTTGCTCTTTTTTGTGTGACTTAATGTCTGCTCTGCTCAACCCCAGATATATACCCCTCGTCAATTATTAGACCTTATCCCCATTGTGTACATACTTAATCCAGAAATTTATTACTCAATTCACAACATCTTAGGTTTAATTTCTTTAATAATAGTATTATCTCTTTACACCTATATTATTTTCAAGTATTCCAATTTTAAGAATTTTTTTATTTTTTCATGTTTCCTATTAATCTCTCCCCTCATCTCATCCTATCCTTTTCTTCTCTCAATACCATTTCTTTATAATTATATAATTTTTAAGCGTTTCATTTTTTTAATTTAATTCTTTTTATCTCTCTTCTAACATTCTGTCCAATCCATTTTCCTCTCTGAGATTAGGACTTGGGTAAATTTACTCTTTCCTTTTACCTATCCACATCCCTCTACTCCTATTTTCCCCACAATTCTCCCTAAACCTAATACATTCTGGCTTGCTGAATCCATCTTGGATGTTCTTAGCCCATTAATCCATAGTTGTTTGGTGTTGAAAAGATTGTATCTGTTGAACTAGATTGTGTCTGCAGCCATTTTCACTGTGGAACTACAGGACTCTGGTTGATGCTTGCCTTCATATAATGTTCTAGCACAAAATTGGGGTTACTTTCATACCAAATGGGCAGAACAAGCTGGAGAAACACAAGAAAAATGGCAAGTCTGAGTATATCAACTCCCATTCATGATAATCAGGTGACAGAACAGTTAATGAATAATCCAGAGGAGAGGTCCCAAAAAGCTCAACAAACTCTAATGGTAAACATGGTGAATGAAAAGATTGAAAACCTGCAAAGGACTCAGTGTGAGCATGATAGGGAGCAAGAAGAGGCAAACCAAAAATTACTACAGAAATCTCATGAGTATGAGGAATATTAATACAGGAATTGCGTGAGCAGGCTGAGAACAGTCAACGAGAAAAACATGAATTGTGTGAGCAGGCTAACAGTCAAAGAGAAATACAGCAATTGCGTGAGCAGGCTGAGAGGACTCAAAGGGAAAGACAAGAATTGTGTGAGCGTGAGGAAGGTAATCAAAGAGTAATACATGAATTGCATGAGTGGGATGAAAACAGACAAAGATCAATAGAGGCATTCATGGAATCCATAACCAGAGAGCTGAAGGAATCCAGGGAGACAACAAAGGAAATGCTGAATGGAGCCTGCCAGTAGGAGGGAGTCCAAGGAAACCATAACCAGTCAACTAAGTGATTTGAGAGTAATACTGAACATCAAATTAAGGAAGTATAGAAGTTCATACAATATCTAAAACAAAGCTCCAACAAAAAATTTGAAGCCATCAAAGACGACCAATTAGAAGAAAGGAAATAAAAAACAAGTAGAAAGTCTTGACAGTAGATTAGACCATGCAGAAGATCGAATCTCGGGGATTGAAGACATCCTAGATATTATAGAGAAAGAACATAACAACTATCCAAGACAAATCCAAGAAATGTGATAGATCTATTCAACATTTGGAAGACAGCATCAGAAGGCTTAATCTGAGCATAGTGGGTGTAGAAGAGCACCTACAGACAGAAGAAATGGTCTAGAAAATTTATTTAACAGAATCCTACCAGAAAACTTCCCAAACATGCAAAAAGATACACCTATTCAGATACAAGAAACTTTCAGAACCCCAGATAGACCAGACCAGAATGGGATATCTCACTGTGACATTATAATCTGCACAGGATCAATTCAGACCAAGACAACTATGTTTATTGCAGCATTATTTATCATAACTAAGATATGAAACCTACCCAGATGCCCCTCAGTAGATGAATGGATCAAGAAAAAGTGTTATATATTCAAGATGGAATTCTATGCCTCTATCAGAAAGAATGACATTGCCCCATTTGTTAGGAAATGGAAAGACTTGGAGAAAATTGCATTAATTGAAGTAAGCCAGGCCCAAAGAAACATGGGTCCCATGGTTTCCCTTATTTGCAATAATTAGTATATGTCTGGGACAAGCACAAAAGCTCAGATAAGATGATGTTAAGTGAAATGAACCCCTGATGTTAAGCGAAATGAACACCAAGGTAGGGACACAATGTTTTTTTTCTTCCTTGCTATTGTTTCTAATATATTTATAAGGTACCACGTGATTTTTTTGTTGCTTTGTATGTCCCTCCCCAGGTCTAACCACTGTTTTCACTGTATTTGATGTTGGTATAATTTGGGGAGGGGAAGTGAAAAAACAAAATGTTTAAATAGGGATACAGATCGACCCATTGCAACAAAGAGATGTACAAGATGCTCTTTCAAAAAACGAACTTTACAATTTAGGCAGGGGAGTGGGTGGGCATGGTATATTTGAGGCGGTGGGAGGGACAGGATGTTAGGGGAAAAACAAAGGAGGAGGCAATAATACTGGATAAGAAATGTACTCATTACCTTGCTCATGTAACTATAACCCATCTATACAGTATTTTCACAGTAAAAAAACATGCTCTTCTTTTAAACTCAAATATAGGAGCTGTGTCTATGATTCAAAGTGAAAACATTTGGCATGTTTGTTAATTCTAGCTTTTTGGTTTAATATCTTGTAAGGAGTGTGAGTGTGCATTTTTCCTTTTGTTTTTTTAAGACCTGGGATAATTTTGAAATGAAATATCAATATTTTAGAAGTTTGGTCATGTCATTTGTATGAAAATCTGAGGCTTTGATTTAAGTCTTACCTTGTATTGTGATTTCCATTTAGGTGGATTGTACTAAGTGAAACTTGTTAAATAAACCTTCCTTTTAAAAGCTGGAAAAACAAACTTTTTTTTAAAAAAAGAAAATCATTGTCCTCCTGTGAGTTGGTCGTTTGAGAGCACCTTAAACTTCATCCATTATATTCTGATATCACCAAATGGAAAAAAATGATCTGCATAATTCTGCATATGACACAGTGTCAGGTAAAACTTCTTATTTTATCTGGAACAGGTTATCTAATTGATTGCATTTTCAATCATCTTAGAACCTCAAATGGACATGAGTAATAAAGAGGCTCTTCAAAATCATGTCACAAAAGACTTTCTTCAGTCTTCTACTAGCCTCACATGAGGGAATTCTATATAGTATAATGTGTAGGAGATGTGAAAATAATTCCTGATGGCTGAATTTGTATTAATCTCTCACTGGGGAGCCCTCAGCCTCATAGCTTAAATAAAAATAAATAAGAGAAAGAACCCATTCTTTTGATTGCCAGCAGAAAGCAAATTAAAAGCTGCTTCCTTTTAAATTATGTTCAATTGTTCCTGTCCACAGGGACTGAGCTTTGGAAATACAAAAGAGTGCATTTAGTTCTTAATGGAAGAATAATAATTCAGTATTTTTTCCCTAGAAAATGTGAAGCAGTAAGCTGTGGTTGTATAAAACCATTTTCCTGTCCATGAAGATTTCAGATTTCAGTATCTAAACTATGTTGGAAAAAATTATCTCAACACCCCAGTGACCTAGTGCTCTGAATTTCTCATTCAGAAAGAAAAAACAATTGGATGCATGCACTGAGCAAACTTTTTGGCTTTGCCAGCATTTTTCACTTCTTATAGTAAGACTGTAGCCAAGATCATGAGTCTGGATAACCAGTCAATCTCTCCAGCTTCGCATTTGATTTTCCAACCAGAAATACTTCAAGCAAGAAATTTGAAATTGAGATTCATGACTTTAAAATACTAAAATGTTCTACAATTCAAAAAAAATCACAAAATAGATAATCATTTTTTGTTCTTATAATGTATACACTATTCTGCATTTTTATTACTGTTACTTATTTTAAAAGTCAACATGTAGATAGTTATGAAATTTACCTGATAGCAAGAAATAAAAGGAATAATGTTTATTTTTCAGATGCCTTAAAGGGTATATTATATGTAAGTCCAGCTAGACAGTTTATATAATCAAAGTAATATTTGGCCAGTGGCTTATGCCTTTAATTCTAGCAACTTGGGGGGCTAAGATTTGTCAGTTGAGGTTCTGAGCCAGCCAGTGCAGACAAAACTGAGTTTATCTCACATTAAGTTTCAAAAAGCCAGAAGTAGCTTAAATAGTAGAGCAAGAACCATTAGTTTAAAAGCCAAACATGTTCATAGTGCTAGTATTAAAACAATAAAAGGTCATATTCACATAATTTAATTTGACTATTAGATGAATACATACATAGTTACCAAAATATCAAAAATCCTTCTGTCCTTCCTTCCTTCATTCCTTTCTTCCTTCCTTCTTTCCTTCCTGCCTCCCTTCCTTCTTTCCTTTCTTCCTTCTTTCCCTCCCTCCCTCCCTCCCTCCCTCCTTCCTTCCTTCCTTCCTTCCTTCCTTCCTTTCTTCTTTCCTTCCTTCCTTCTTTCCTTCCTGAACTCAGGGCCTGGACACTATCCCTTAGCTTTTTCATTCAAGGCTCATTCTCTACCACTTGAGCCATAACTCTAATTTTCAGCTTTTTGGTGATTAGGGATGAGTATTCTAGATTTTCCTGCCCTGCTGGTTTGGAACCAGGGACCTCAGATCTCAAAATGTTCTGACATAATTGTGCTGGTAGCTTTAGTGTGGCTTTGTTTGTGATCATTTGGATAATACCCAGAATGGGATTGCTGGATCATAGGAGAGTTGTATGTTTAGTCTTTTGAGGAACCTCCATACTGCTTTCCAGAGTGGTTGAACCAGCTTACATCCCCACCAACAGCGTAGTAGAGTTCCCTTTTGGCCACATCCCTCCAGCATCTGTTATTATTTGTTTTCTTGATAATGACCATTCTAAGTGGCGTGAGGTGGAATATCAATGCGGCTTTGATTTGCATTTCTTTTATGGCCGGTGATGTTGAATAGTTTTTGCTACATTTTTAGGATTTATACTTTTTTATTGTCAATGTTGATGTACAGAGGGGTTACAGTTACATAAGTAAGGTAGTAAGTACATTTCATATCAAACTTGTTACCTATTCCTTCATTTTTCTCCTACTTTCCCCAACACCCAAAGTCATACAGATCATTTCCAACATACTGTCTTGTGTTTATCACTGCTGTATTGGTTCCTCCTTTGTCCTTTGTCTCACCATTTTGTTGTTCCCCTTCCCTCACCTAATTCAAAAAAAAAAAAAATATATATATATATATATATACAATTTCAAGGTACCAAAATCAAATACAGTGACAACAAAGGATATACCATATGAGGAAGAACAGACAAAAGAAACCAAAAGAATCACACTCATGTGTCTATTGGCCATTCTTATTTCCTCTCCAGAGAAGTCTCTTTTTAATTTTTTTAAAAATGCAAATTTTTTTAACTGTCTAAATGACATACAGAAGGATTTCAATTACATAAGTAAGGTAATAAGTACATTTCATGTCAATGGCAAACATGCTCTTAAAGTCTATTTATGTAATGAAAGTTTACAAATTCCAATGAATTAAATAATTCATCTGATATGTGACTAGTGTATCTCAAATATCAAGGCAAAATAGTTCATATCTATTATGAAATAGATCTAGTATGAACAAAATAGTTGATACTATTGTGGTTTGAGGGTTTCAACTGCCCATGAGTACTAAAATAAATTAATTAAACTTTAACATTTATCACTCTTTGTTACATTTGTCAATAAAGAATATTGAATAAAATCTGAATAGCAAAAAAATATCTATTTCCTAATGTTTTGTCCCTCAGAACCAGATTTTGGTTCTAACTGATAATATCTTGTGAATTCTTTCAAATAATTCAAGAAAAGTACAGTCTTACTTTAAATAAAGGATGACTAGTACTATTTTTCTCTTTCTTGTTTTTTTTTCTCTTTTTTGAGACAGGGTTTCCTTGTATCATCAATCTAGATAGAGTCCAAGTCACAATCTTCCAGCTGCAACCTTCAGAATGAGAGGATTAGAAGCCTGTGCCACCCACCATATATAACTTAAAAAATCGTTATAATTTTCAATATAAAGAGAAAATGTTAGTCACAGTGTTTACTCTGTCTTGAGAACACTCAAGATGGTATGAAATAAAAAATGTACAGTTGTGTGCTTTGTAAGAAATTTAATCATAATAAAAAAGATTATAGGGTAATATCTTCTATGGATACAAAGTTTTGTCTTTCACAAGGGCAGGGAGAAGGCTGATTGACAGGTACCAAGCTATTCATAGGTGGAAGAAAGAATTTGTTAGAGTTCTTTGCATCACAGAATGACTATTGATGATAATGTACTGTCAATATAGAGCTTTTAAGACTACTAAAAAGATTTGAAAGGTTTTGACCCTAAACACAAAATTGTTTGAGGAGCTATGTTTACTCTGAGGTAAGAAACATACAATGAAATATGAATCAATATATCAGAAGATGATTCATAAAAGTATGTAACTTTAATGTTAGTTCAAGTTTCATATTTTAAAAATAATGTTCAGTTCATATAAGCAATCCTATTCACAGTCTCACTGTGGGCTGCCAAGTCGGTAGCAGATGTGAAGGAACTTCTACATCTATTTTGTCTAAGGCCAAGTCTCTCATATAAAGAAATCCTTAGGTCTTTGATTAAAGCAAAGATCACAGATGAAAGTTACCATATACTTAGACACTTTTTTTGCCCTTGCTGATCACTAGACCTTAGTCAGACCATCATCATTTCTTCCAGAAGCTTCCTCTCAAGTGACCGAGGATCAAGTTAGACTTTGCATCTTCATCATCTTCAGAAAATATTATGCTGAAAAAAGTCTGGACAATTTTAAATAACAGCAATTAACCCAGCCATAATTTATTTACATATATGTATATATTCATATATATACATAATGTATACATTACTCATTATTCATATTATATTACTGTTTATTATTTTTATTATTGTTTATATATACATGTACATATATGCTAGATGATAGTCTTAGCATGAATATACTATATATATATATCTGTATATGTATATATATAAGCTAGATGATAATCTTAGTATGCATGGATACTGCCTCAGTTTCTCTATTATCATTTCTTAGAAGGAAAAATTCAAGAAACTCACTCCAAATTATACATCTTACCAGAAATGCTAATAAAACTCTTGCTTCTACAAACCACAGGCTTAAAAATTCATTAAAAAAAGACAGTTGCATGTGAAGTAGTCTGCTTACTAGTTTAAGCAGTTCCTTCCAGACCAAAGACAGCTTGAGTTTGAAGTGAGTCCACACAAAAGCACCTAATTTGCAAAGAAGAATAGATATGTCTTCTAAACTTGTTTAAATGGGAGCAATGTTACAGAGATTTGCAACAGAAAAGAAAAGTGGTAGCACTTTCTATAGATAAGTTATAAAATAAGTTTAGCTAGCATCATTATTTTTACATTCTGACATTTCTATTTTTATGGTATTAGGATTTGAACTCTAGACTATCCACTTATTTGGCTTGCTTGCACAGCTGGTGCTCTACTACTTGAACCACACCTCCAGTGTAGCTTTTGCTGATTATCTTGGAGATGAGGGCTCTCAAACTTTTCTATCAGGCTGGTTTTAAACATTGATACCTAGGTATTCATCATCCTAAACAGCTGGGGTGTGAACCACCAGCATCTTACCTGAAATTTCTACTCTGTTTTCAGAAAAAGCAAAAATTCTAACATATATTTCAATTGTAGTAAAAATATTACATATAATATTCATTATACACATACATTTTCCCATACATGTGCACTTAAAATTTCTCTCAACAAGAGAAAGAAGGGATAATTTGAGACATTTACATTCCAGTAAATAAAATAGATTATAGATATCTGATAGATAGATAGATAGATAGATAGATAGATAGATAGATAGATAGATAGATAGATAGATAGATAGATCGAACACTGGTTCAGGTTAAAACAATTAATGATGTCTCATTTTAAAGGTATCTATGTTAACTACAGCATACTATCCATCAAAACGATAAGGCTGCAGGTTAGAAGGAGATATCTTAGAGCTGACATTTATGCACCAAGTACTCTTAACAATTTCCTAGGGTGAAATCAAATTCTATGGTTTTAAACTACTTTTGTACAAATATATCAATACATTGGTTATTGTACTCTATCTTCAAATCCAATATAGCCTTGACAAATCTCTGAAGAATTTAATTTTAATAAAAGTATTTGACAACAATATTGTTGTGAGAAATAAATTTGCTCACTGGGCTATAAAATACTTTTTAAAGGAAATTGAAATTGATTGGTTAATTAATTAAAATCACAGGGAAAATGTGTTCCTTTATATTTGTATGTGTGTGAAATGTTTCTTACAATTATCTGTCAGTTTCCTACTACTTTAAAAATTAAGTTCACAAGCTGGGCACCAGTAATTCTCTGTAGGTTAAGATATGGAAGCCTAAAATTAAAAGCCAGCCTTGGCAGAAAAATCATGAAGCTCTATCTCAAAAGTAGCAAGTAAAATACTGGGTTGGAGGCATGACTCAAATGGTAGATGACCAAGCAAGTAAGATGAGTGAGTATAAGGTCCCAAATTCAAAAGTTGATGGTGCCAAAATAAAATAAAATAATCTATAGCATACAAGTTACAATTTACAGAGATTCTTTAAGTATTCTTCAGTGGAACATTTGCTAATACATTTTATAAAGCTGGAAAATTCTGTAAGTTGCAATTTAATTTTGCTTGTGGTGTTTTCAGCAATAGAGTAGTTGTCATATATGTCTACTTTTTTCCTATAAATGTTTCTGATTTATTCCTCTGTATATATGTTTGCTTTGCTTCTAGCTAGGTAGATTTCTTGAAAATAATTTAATTATTGTAAATGTGTAAGTGCATGCAAATATACAAAAAATTAAAAAATATATTCACTTTGAATTTAAAGGTGTACTTCTCAGTGCACAATAAAAAACATGCTTTATCTATTTTTTCAAATATATAGGCAATAACCTTAAATTTTAATCTATGGGTATATCATTTGCTTCCTATATAAAAGTTTGACATTACTACAGCTGTATTAATGAATCTGTCAATTTATTCAACTATTTGCAGTGCAGATAAGTTTGTTCATATGGATGGTTTCCCATATTTTCCAAATAACTCATGTGAAAAGCTGATTTGAAACCAATATTATGTTTTTATTTCATACAGATAAGTGATCAAAGAGGTACAAGTTGCATCTATTAAATGTCTCTTTCACATGATTACAGGTGAACAATTCTTGTTCAAAGTATTTAATAACTATTTCTTACTTTTTTGCATCAACCTTTTGTAATTATATCAATTCGCAGAGCAATTTTTTGTTGGTGTTGGTCGTGGGGCTTGAACTCTGGGCCTGGGCACTGTTCCTGTGCTCTTCAGCTCAAGGCAAGCGCTCTCCCTCTTGAGCCACAGTGCCACTTCTGGTTTTCTAGTGGTTGTTATTGGAGATAGAGTCTCATGGACTTTTCTGCCTGGGGTTGGCTTTGAAAGGTGATCCTCAGATCTCAGCCTCCTGAGTAGCTAGGATTACAGGCGTGAGCCACGGGAGCCCAGCAGCAATTTTTTATTCAATGAAATTTTATTGTTTCATTTAAGAAACAATAGGGTTTTCATATTTAAGTATACTTGTTGGCATAGAACAACAAGGAAGACCACTCTGACTTAAGTAAATTTTATTCGAGTCCACTAACAAACTGAGCAAATAAATATACATGCTACTGCCAACTAATAAAAAAATGGCAAGAAAATAAATCAAAAAGAAGTGATAGAGAGCATGATCAAGAGACATATGAAGGAGCCAGGGTAATTTTCTTCTAGGAGATGAATTCCAAAGACAGAACCAAATGCTAACATAGTATAAATTTTTAAAAATGATCTATGGAAGGAATATTTCAGGCAGAAGAGATAGCAGATGCAGTCTCTAAAGTGAGACAAATTCTGAAAGTTGAAAAAAATCTCCTGTTAAGGAAACATAGAGGACAGTAAACAGACCATATAACAAGAATTGAAATTTGGAGCTTTAAAATCATGCTTATGGATTTAGATTAGATTTTAGATTACTAATTAGAATCTGAAACTACTACAGATATGAAGTAGGGGGAATTGTACTTTCAGCAAGATTTTTACAAAATATCTTTATTTACTCTGTAAAAATAGATGGGGGAATTCATAAAAGTTGCTGTAAAGAGTACAAGATTTTGCAGTTCCCTAGATCATTTCACTTTATTGAAACAATCCCTACTAGTGAAAATGTAAATGTGTATTACATTCAGCAATGGAATTCATTCAACAAACCATGCTGCACTTTCTTTTAAAATATTCCCATTTTTTCTACATTAACACATCATATAACATAATACTGCATGATAAACATAATGATGAGTATTTCTACTATTTATTATTCTCTCTCCCTCTCTTACACATACAAATATGCACACACATTATGCTATATTTACCTAGTAATCTTACTTTTTTATACTGTAAAATCAGCAATGGATAAAATGGAGTTATTCTTATGTTAACTGATTTCAAATTCTTTGCTAAAAAGTGCCTATGCATATAAAACTTCGACAGTTTTCAGAGGTCTTCTAAAACTGCCCAAGTCTTTTTGAGAAAAGGTCAATCAAATGACAAAAAAAAAACAACAAAAAAAAAAACAAAAAAGAAAAACAAAAACTTGTTATAACTGGGTGCAGGTGGCTCATGGATGTAAGCCTAGCTACTCAGGAGGCTGAGATCTGAAGATCGTGGTTCAAAGCCAGCCCCCATGAGACTTTTATATCCAATTAACCACTCAAACAACTGAAAGTGACATTGTGGCTCAACTGGTAGATCACTAACCATATGCTCATACTTTGAGTTCAAGCCTCACAACACACACACACACACACACACACACACACACACACACACACACACACACACACACAAAAGGTAAAAAAAGAAAAACCTTTCTATAAATGACTGTCATAATTAACTCTTATACTTTTCCTTGTATGTGGTTGCTTTTAGGAAGCTGATAAGTATGAGAATGCAATAAATGCCTCCAGAAATAGCATGAAGTAAAATCCAGAAATAAAAATAAAATAGTACAATTCCAAAGCACAACAGTCATAGTCCAGAGTCAGTTATGTTGTTTATCCTACAAATCATGTAGTCCATCTTTACATCAGAGTATTATAATGGAGTTATTAAACTCTGAGTTTCAGTTGTGGAAATAAAACAAAATTAATTTCTCCTCTTTCAGGATAAGGCAACATATTAGACATTCATTTTTGGGGGGTTGACATATTTTGTAGAGGGATTTTAAAAGAGAGGAAATGAAGTGAGATTGAACAGTTCTTAATTTAAATTAGTAGGTTTAAAGTAAACCATGGGTACTAATAAGCACTTGCTGTGGTGGGAATATTTTTTGTGAAGATTGGGTGTTAGCATTTCCTCCAGATTTCTTAATGCTATGCAGAACCACATATAAAGTTTCTGATGAACAAAACATAAAGTTGAATCACCTTGTAAAACAATAAGAAAGAAGAACAAAAAAAAATCAATACTTAAAATGGATACTTGCAAGAGGAGAGGGTAAGGCTTGGGGGTGAGAGGAAGCAGAATGTGGTGGGGAGGGAGTAGAATGCTGACAAGAATTCATTGTGTATACCACAGAATTGAGAGATGTAAAGGAAGCGGTAAATCAAAGAAAGGTTCAAGATAGTGAAGTAATGATAGATCAAGATGCACTACATTCATAAAGTGCATGTAAGGGGTTGGGAGAGATGAGTGAGAATGTTGATCAAGATAAACTATATTTATAAATTGTTCTGTTAAATGACAATTCATTTATACAACTACTTAAAGATAATAGAAGTATTTTAAAAAATAACACTTAGGGGGATAAAAATAGGACTCCATTGTCGATATCAGATAGAATGTAACCCCTTCAATCCTTTGTAAATGTAGTTTATTAAGAACTCTTGTTTTCAATCTTCAAATAGATATTTGGTCATTTATGTTTATGTTTAATAATCTCCTAAACATGAAGAATCTTTTGAAAACAAAAATTAGATAATTTTCACTGCAGACAGACAAATTTCAATTCAATGCATAGCAACAAGCAAGTCTCAATCTCTTAAAATAAAAAATAAAAGCTGACAGTGGAAAGTGCATAAACCATAGTGAATCTAGATACTCTAGTAGCTAAATGTTTCATGAAATATTTTGAATATTGCTATTCAAAAAGTAAAAGACAGAGAGTCCTACTCATCCTCTTCAGTACTAGATACAAGAATAAGCAGAGAGTTTAAAGGTGGGAGAATATTAAAGATCAATAAGGAGTGAAACATATACTCATAAAATGAAATCTTTTAAAACAAAGTATTAAAAAACAAGACTAAAATATTTCAGTTTGTTCTACACTGAAAGTGTGTTTTAATTAAGATGTATAAATTAGATTCTTAAAAAATCAAGCAAATAATTGTAAATGCATTGAAGATGGTGACTATAATATGTATATTACATGTAATATATAACATGCAATATATCATATGAATATAACATGTAATAAATAAACATCATTATTATTAATGCTCTGAACCTTCCTGTTACCCTCCATAAGTTTATTTGTATTATATAGAAAAATACACTAAAAGAAAGTCTACATGAACAATGATAGCATTTACAAAGAACTTACTTATTCCTTTTAAATCAAATTTTCATAGGATTCCTCAAACTATGGATTATTTCTTTTTTTTTTACACATTTGATTTTAGGAGTGTTCATTTTGTGTTGGGCACTGTCCCTAAGCTTTTTATGTTCAAGGATAATGTTCTACTAGTTGAACTACAGCTCTATTTCTGGCTTTTCATTGTTGAATTAGAGATTAGAATCTCACAGATTTTTCTTCTTGGACTGTCTTAAAACATTCTTGTATCAGCCTCCTGAGTAGCTAGCATTACTAGTGTGAGACATCAGCACCCAGCTTCTTCTAACTAATTTCAATTTAAAATCTACTATGTCAGATATTATTATTGCTACTCTAGCATCCTTATGTCAGTCATTTGCTTGGAAAACTGTGTTCTAGCCTTTCACCTTGAGTAGATATTTGTTTATATCAGTTACATATGTCTTTTGAGATAGGTGGTTGAGCCTAGCCTTTTGATCTAACTAGCCAATCTATATCTTCTGATGAAAAAAGTGACTATTAAAATTGAGTGTTAGAATTGAGAAGAATGTAGGAGACCTATCATGTTACTCCCAAAGTTTGTATTTTTTCTAGTTTTATTTCTATTTTTTCTATTTTATTTTTATCTATTCTTTTCTCCCTACATTTATCTGCTCATCTCGTAGGGCTTATATTTTTCTACCTTTTTCAAGTTCTTGTTGATTCTCTATATGCAGAATTTCTTTGAGTATCTTTTGTAGTGCTGGTTTGGTGGTAGAAATTGCTTCTTTCTCATGGAATATTTTATCTGCCCTTTAAATATGAGACACTAAGCATGACATCACCTGGCTTCAGCTCTTGACTGAGTCTTTACTGATCAAGTAACTTTGAACCACTTACTTAATCGAACTGTGCCATATTTCTTATGCTAGAAAAATATTTGTTCCAAGAGTTGTTATTCTTAGAAACAAGACAAGTACTTTAGAAATGTTTCACAGACTCATGACACATAGCTTTATTATTTTAGAAGTTGATACAATTAGAAAATAAGGCACATTTTCCAAATAAGGATTTGCCTTATTAAATGCCTAGTTAGAGCATAAAAACCATTACTGTATATAATTTACTATTTCTTTTCTTAATGGCAAAAGGAAAATCACTCAGTTCACTCAACTGAAAAAATGACTATAATAAATAATTAAATATAAAATCATAGAGGAGAAAAATCTAAAACATCATCTCCAAAGTAGCATTGTTATCTGTTCTGTGGGAACAGTGTCTATATGTTATGGGCTTTAAGTGAAGTTTTTGGAGGACTCTGGAGGGTAACAAGATTTCCTTAATGAGCTCACTCAGCTAAGCTAAAGTCTAGTTTCTGTTCAGATTGAAAGCTAATACAAAGTACAAAAAAAAACCTTATGCTATTTTGAACACACTTTTATACACATTAGAGAAAAAAACAGTTGGGTGTGCTCTAATCCAACCTAAATCTAACTACTAGTTTGCTATTTTTTTAGTGTGATAAATGCATCACCACAATTTAACAAGCAGGAAATTACAGAGTTTAATAATAATGCCCAGTAAACTGATAGAAATATACTTCAAGGAGGGTGATACCTATAAAGATTTTTCTCTGAAGAAAGCATATATATATAAATTAGTTATTTGGTGTGACAGGTTTGAAATATAGTATATTAAATATACTTGGTAAGTAGTACAGTCAGTGGTGTGTGTAGCAACATCTTTAAAAATATTATGCACCATCTATTTAGTACAAGAAAACTCATTTTTCAATCATTAAATGAAAATCAGAAAATGTAAGCATGTAAGTAATATATTAATGGCACCATACTATATGATTCTGTAACAGAATTCTTTGATTTTTTTCCAAGTCTTTCCTTTAAGCCAGACCCAAAGAATTATAGGTCCTGTGGTTTATCTTATTTGCAATAATTAGAATATGTCTAGGATAATCTTATCAGAGGAGCAGAAAAGCTCAAAAGCTATGTACATATGAATATAAGATGATGCTAAGCGAAATGACACCCAAGATATGGACAGAAGAGCTCTTTCTTTGTTGTTGTTGTTTTTAATGTACTATGTGATTTTGTTTCATTTCTTGTATGTGTTCTTCTTTCTATGGCATATCCTCTGTTGTTACTGTATTTGATTTCGGTACCTTGCATCTTGTATATACATTTATCTAATTTGGGGAGGGGAAGGGGAATAACAAAATGCTGAAACAAGGACACAGGATGACCCATTGCAACCATAAGACCACAAGACACTGTGTTGGAAAGGAACTTTACAACTTCTGGGGGGACAGAGGAGTAGGGAAGGTGAAGGAGGGAAGGGAGAGTTGGAGATAAACAAAGAAAGGGGTAACAATGCTCTACAAGAAATGTACTCATCACCTTACTCATGTAACTGTAACCCCTCTGTAAAGCATCTTTACAATAAAATAAAATATTAAAAACTCAAAAAAGAGAATTCTTTGTTTTGTAGGAAAGTTTCCACAACCTAAATAATGACTATGAATAACTAAACATAATTATATATACATAATAATCATTATATAATATAAAGCCAAGATATTTATTTATATAACCTGGTAACATAGTAAAAGTTGAGTGAATGAAGAAAAAATTGTGATAGATGGAAATGCTATTTCTATATCTGCCTTCCCTAAGAATGCAAGTACTGACATGATCCATTTTCTTAAGATGTCTTTTTTTTCTGAATTAACATCTGAATCCCCCAAATCTCTTCTCTATCTACATGGATCAAGATATCAATGTATCTCAGCATCATCAGATCTCTTGGCTCTCTCTTTGAGCTGCACTCATGCTGATACTCTCCACTAGATTTTCTGTAGTTTCTGATGCATACACCAGTCTTAAGCCCAGTGCCTGAGGAAATCTTCAGCTATGCCCCAGCAATATATCTCTCTTCTCTAAATTAGAGTTGTTTTTCAGTCTCAGTGTGAAATCTCAGCGTCTTCAGCTTGGCCATACTCTGCCAAGGCTACACCTCTCCTTATTGTTATCTAGAAAGTGATTTAGTCTGAGACTGTCTGAGTTGGTGAGGTTCATCCAATCTGCTTCTCTGCTATCAATTGTCAGAGCTTTACGCTGCCTGGAACAACAAAAAGAAGCTTGTAAAAACATATTTTATACTTTTAATTTATTTTCAGTTTAACATACATGGTTAACAACAAAAACCAATGACTGGCTGGATGCAGGTGTCTCACACCTATAATCCTAGCTACTCAGGACACTGAGATCTGATGATCATGGTTGATGTTAGCCCAGGCAGGAAAGTCTATGAGACTCTTATCTCCAATTAACCATGAAAAGCCAGAAGTAGAACTGTGGCTCCAGTGGTAGAGGGCTAGCCTTGAGCACAAAAGCTTAGGGACAGTGCCCAAGCCCAGAGTTCAAGCCCCAGAACAACAAACAAACATCGTAGAATCTTAGCTAGAACTTTAAAAAATCCATGCATTTATTAACCACTGAGTAGACCTTATTAAATAATCAGAATTTTAAAATCATAATACTCATAATATAGCTTAAATTTCTAAAAACATTAAAATTTTAATATAATTTCTAATAAATAAATTGTATTTAAAATTAAATTCCAGGAAAATTGAAGCCAACAGTATATTACCATGATAGTTATCAGACAATATTATTGGAATAATAGTTATGCATTACTTAATAGAAACAGGAGAATTTCTAGGATTTCCCAAGGTATCTTCTTTATACAAATAGGCAGTTGATAGTGCCATTTGACCTTATTGAATAATTAGAATCTTAAAAGTATAATAATCATAATACAGCTTAAATTTCTAAACGTATATTAAATTTTTATATAATTTCTAATAAATAAATATATTTAAATTTAATTCCAGGAAAATTGAAGCCAACAGTATATTACCATGATAGTTATCAGACAATATTATCTGAATAATAGTTATGCATTACTTTTCTGTACAATATTTTCACAATAAAAAAAGAAAAAAATCAGAGACAGGAGATTTTCTAGGATTTCTCAAGGTATTTTCTTTATACAACTAGACAGTTGATAGTGCCATTTAATTAGAATAGGAACTCAATATGATTCTTGTTATTTGACTTTGTTACTCATACATATAAGGTTTTAACTATCCATGGTTACTTTAATGCCCTTGCTAAAGAAGTTAATGAAGGACAGAGTCCAGAAAACCTAAAGAACATCTGAAGACCTAACATTCATGTATTAAACACATATCAACTGGTGACTGTTTTCATAACATTAAAGTATTTATTTCTTAGAGCTGAAAATACTTTGTTGGCTAATATTTTACTAATTGATCTCTTTAGGACCTTTATCACTCCAGACCCATGGTCTTTTCCTCAATAGCTATGTCTTTTCAAGGTCAATCAAGAGCTGAAATGACACTGACAATGTAAGAGCTTTCCAAAACTAGTGCAACCTCCTTACCTCTGTACTACCCAGCTTCATTTTCAAAATGAAATGAGTTAACTACTGCTTTGTGACTCAGTTTCCTCAGCCTCAATTGGAAACTACTCACATTGGACATCTAAGCCACCTCAATGAGCACAGGCATTGTCTCTGATAAAACTCTCTTGATGTTAGTGCTTTTACTGTAGATTCTTCCATTTGTAAACAAGGCTACAAACAAGTGTTTTAGTGATAGAAATAATTTTCAATCATTTTTATCTGCTTCCCTAGGAAAGTGCTCACTTATTATCAGTAGAATCATTCTCAACAACCCCCTCAATCACATCAACACATTACCTCAATGTTTTCAAGTGTCAGTAATACAGCCCCAAGCAAGTGAGTGCCCTGCCTCAGGTGACTCATCTTAAAACTCAAGCTGAAACTTCAAAATTTGACAAGTATCTTGAAATTGTTTGGTCCCTTTGAGACATTGCCAAGAGTTGACAGAAATTGTGTTCTGTAGCTGAAGTAACATAAACAAACCCAGACCACCTTATTTCTCTAGTGGGATTTCTGGGGACATCTAATCATGGAAAACTTACAGAGATTAAGCAAAGACCTCACTCCCAACCAGAGAAAACCGTGAGTTTCATAACCAAGAATAGTGGGGAGCAATGTCTGTCAAGTTGCAAAGGGTAGTTAGTTCCTACATTGACTTCAACACCAATTCTTTTTGTAGCCTCCAAGATTCTAAGTTTGTTTTGTGTTCTTGGAGTCAAGACCTACTTTTTAAAGGCTCTTCATGCTATTTTTAGCATGTTTGAAAATGATTTTAGTGTTACCTTTCTTATTACAAAAGAATATCAGTAATTTGGCTGGTTGCATCTTGGCCTTCAATGTGTTCTCTGTTAATTTGGAAGAACTAGTATTAGAGTAGGTGGTACTCATGGTTTTGATAAATCCATCTCTTGAACTAAGCCCAAGAAATACTCTGTAATAGTATTATTTAACTTCCCATTTATCAAAATAGCTCATATACTATGATGAATGCTAAATTCCTTCAATATTATCTTGTTTGTGAAACTAGACTTAAGCTCAAAATTTCTGAAAATTTCTCATTTGTTATTTGCAAATGTAAGGGATGGAACTGGAGATAGCCAGTTACTAGGTTGGGGAATCTCAAATATAAAATGAACAAAAAGCATATATTACTGAATGTTTCTGAACTGTCATGGGTTTTGTAAACCTGAGGTGACTGATGGTCTCAATGCAATCTCTCCATTGCCCAGAGTCTACGTCAACTGATAATGAAAAAATTTGGAAGAACAAACCTATAAATGCAAGTCAACTTACTCAAATCCTAACACAAGTTTAAACCATATTCTTTGAAACTAGAAACTACAATATCTTGCAAAGTAATGTTTGGAAGTCAAAACAGCAAGCAAAACTCTAATAGAAAAGAACTAATCATGCTTAGTACCTTGCAATATCCCTCTTTCCAGACACAAAATTATTAAATGAAGAAACCTCATGTCACTAATAAGATATTATTTTTTTCTGTATGGTCAGACCTAAAAACTCTTACCTATTTGTCAGAATAAAGTTATATTCATGTTATCTAGTCACTAATTTGTGGTTTCTGTCTTTAATGTCTGCTTAGGTTACGTTTGTCAAATTCTGTTTGTCTTTAAATTATCATCTTATGTCTAGATAGCTACAATTCTCTACTTAGGTGCCAGCTTTTCACAAATCTTTATCCAGATCTTTACAGCATCAAATTTCTTTGCATTTCTAGTCATATTATTTGTGCAAAACATCATATTCTTAAAACCAAATAAGCTCTAGGGCTGATTCCTACAATTCTAAGTATTGTTTTGATGACAGTAGATAAATTTCAGTTTTGTCTAAACAAAGTGATTTATTCTGAAAATGTGTATTCTTACTGTTGACATAGTATTTACTATTTTTCCCAGACTTTTCATTATTTAAGAGAAGAGTTTTTCAGAGCCACTTATTTTGCTGGATATTGTAAAGAGTAGCTTCACGAACTTTATGAAATCTGTGCAGTTCCAAATGACTTAACCAAGTTCTCATTCGCTGTTTCTCTTCTTGTGAACTTGTTTATAAATAATTATTCATATTTTAAAACTATTCAGACATCTACAATCCTATGAAATACTCATTACAAAATTTTTCACCTAGAAAATGAATGTCATGTATAAGTTTTAACCATATGAAAGCTATTGCAGACTTCTTGCCATAGCAAAAAAATCTATCCTCCTTGTCTCCAAGCTATAGTAGCTATAGCTAAAGTAGTACACATCTCTGCTGATTTGATTCTGTTGTTTTCTTTAAGTTATGAAATCCTGATTTTGTGCAATTTTGGTTACACACTGAAAATATATAACATTTCTCACTAAGAGTTAACACATACAAAATTTGATTTTTTTTATCCCAAATATTTCTGTCTTATTTTTATTGCACATAACCTGTGCCATGGACTGAATTTTATTCTGTTGCTATTCATAGGTTAAAGTAGCAACACTCAGTGAATACATTTGCAGAGAAGCTTCTAGGAGATAGAAATGGTTATATGGGTCCTAATTTGATGGAATTGGTGGCTTACTATGAAGAGAATTGGTGGTTTACTATGAAAGGCTCTGTGACTACTCAATGAGAAAATAGATATCTGCAAATCAAAATTCCTGAAACAGAATTAGCTGGCAGTTTGATTCTGAAATTCCCAGTCCTCAGAAATGTGAAAAAAATAAATCTCTATTGACCAAGGTAGCCAATTCAGTATTTTATTTATGGCAGCCCAAGATATCAATGCATTTTCTTATTTAATTCATACTAGTAGAAGGTAGAATGTAATACTAGCCATCTGTCAAAACTCTATATTTGAAAGATACATACAAGAAACTCTTCTAGACAAACCAGATTTAATCTTATATGTTAATAGGTTATATATTAAGGATGAAGGGGAAAATGCTAAGTTTTACCCACAAACTAGACTTCCATTCAACCCTGAAAAGTTCCTCTGATGTACATTGGTGAGATGGTAGTTTGATGAAGTTGGCTAGAGGGAAGAGTCTTACATTACTTGGTAGAAGTATGCTGCTTTGGAAGCTGTTAACGCACTTTAAAATGCTTTGAAAATAATGGAGAACTTGGACTCACCAGGAGTCCACCTTGAAATGGGTACTAACATTCTTGAGTTCTCCAATGCTTTCTAAAAAATGTGTTAGAATAAAGTAAGAACCCTATGCAAATAAGGATAATATAGAGAGTAGTGAAAGCTCTCAAAGAGATCTTGATGACAGGTCAGCAACTATTCAATAGCCTGTTGCTCATTACAACACAAAAGGATAGATTTTGAGAGAATTTCGAAGATGTTGCATGAGATGGTGATCCAGAATCCAATAAAAATTAAAGATTTTCGTGAAGTATTGGATTGCTAATTAGTACCTTTAAAACTGCTGCTATTCCTGAGTTCCATAGGAATTAAAATGAAATATGCTAAAAGTTCAATGAAACTTCCAATTTAAAAAGTAGAAATTGGATAATAGATTGAACAAGAATTGGTGGGGAGACTATAAAATGTGATGAATAGGTATCTCGTGCTGTGCTGGCCGTATCCATTACCAGCATAATTGTGGGAAAAGTAAAATTAGTCACCAACAAATGCTAAGACTCAAGGTTCCTTTGAATATTTCTGGAGACTTTCAGACATAATAAATGACAGAAAAAAGAAACATATTACATGGCACCGGCAGCCATAGGAAGATAGTATTTTAGTTCATCTTCAGTCATCTTCGAAGTATAGACATATGCTTTACATTTAAATAGGCAAAAGATTCAGGCAAAAGATATGCACAGTTAAATGCATATTTAAATAATAGAGATGGCATGGCTAGTTATTATATTAGAGATGTTGTTATTGCTGTCATGATTTGAATGTGAGGTGGTGCTTACTCCTGCTACAGGATATGGCCACCCTTGATAAATAATTGTCTTCAATGGGTGATGGTAATAGTGATGGTGTTGGACTTTTGCTCTGTTCTGCAAGGCTGTGTTTTTTCTTATGAGTAGATTTGGTCCATGGTCATAAATGTCCTGTTGATCACTTCTTTCTTTCCTGGAACCTAAGATTGCTTCCCTACTATCCTTCTTCTTTTGTTTTGTAATTTATTTCACCTACTCCTAAACAAGTGACTATTTTCACAGACTTACTGTAATCTCTTAGAAAATAAAACAAGCCAGGATCTGTTGGTTCTTGCAAGCAATTCTAGCTACTGAGGAAGCTGAGATCTGAGGATCAGTTTAAAGCCAGCCAAACAGGAATGTCAGTAATACTCAATCACCAGCTAATAAGAAGAAATGGTGACTGGAGATGTGGCTCAAGAATAAAGCACCAGGCTGGGAAGGTGGCTCAGTGGTAGAGTGCTTGCCTTGCATGCCTGAGGTCCTGGGTTCGATTCCTCAGCACCATATAAGCAAAAAGCCGGAAGTGGCGTTGTACCTCAAGTGGTAGAGCACTAGCCTTGAGCTGAAGAGCTGAGGGACAGCGCCCAGGCCCAGAGTTCAGGCCCCACAACCGGACCCCCCCCCCCAAAAAAAAAGAATAAAACACCAATTGTGAGCCAGAAAGTTAAGCTTGAACATAAGGCTCTAAATTTAAGCCCAGGTCTATACACACACACCAATAATAAAACTTCCCTAATTCAACTGCTTCTCAGTTTGGAAATTTGGCAATATCTCAATTGATTTTGCTTGTCACAACTTGGGGAATGAGGTTTAATTGGCATATAGTTAATAGCTGACATGATTTTGCTGAACTGCTAAGCATTTAATTTTATTTTATATTTAAAAATTTTAAATGCTAAGCATCATATTTCATCAGGTATCATTCTCACCTCTACTAAGCAAAGAATGGTCTGGTCTCAAAATACTAACAGTGCTGTATAATAGAACTAATCTAATTCATGTCATCACCATGAAGATTGAGTGAGCTGTGAGATGATTCTTTAAAGTCTAATGCTTAGTATATACCAAACATTAAATGGAAGTTATTGCTTTTATTCTTATTAGGATGCTCATCAGAGCATTTGAGAAGACCCTTTATAGTTATTTGATACGTATAAAATTACAAAAGTAAAAGTACTTGTAATTCAGAAGCATAAACTCTCAGTATTAACAACTGAGTGAATTTTACTGGAAATATTTTATAAATACTACTTCCATGACTACAATGTTCTAAATACCTAAATACCCTAAATATGATAACATGAAAATTACCAATCCCCAAGTGACTTTATCCATAAAATTTTAAGCATAGCAAAAATAATCAGTTTATTTTATTACACAATTTTAAGCATTTTAAATAAGAAACACAAGTAACACTATAATGAGTGAACAGCTATGTTTAGTGTAAGAATTAAAAGTCACTACTCATTAATTAAGCAATTTACTTTTTTTTAAGGTCTTTGGGCTTGAACTCTGGGCCTGGGACCTACACTTTTGTTCAAGACTGTGCTATACCACTTTTAGCCACAGTATTATTTCTACTTTTCTGATGATAAATTGGAGAAAAAAGTCTCACAGAATAGATAGTGTTCCTCCCCTCTACCCTGGAAGACTGAACTAGACTCACTCACATGTGTTTAGGCTTGGAAAAACAGGATTCCTTTCTCCTCATAGGAAAAATAATGTGATGTTTTACCCAAGATAGTGTGAACAGAGTTTCAAGCCAATGGAGAAGACTAGGCCTAAATAGCTGAGCTGGTGAAGTGACAGATAAAGCCACACTTCGAGTGCCACATCATCAACAGTCTTTCTCAATGCCAATGCATTTATAGCTTTTGTTTCCAGGTCTTTTATTTTCCTGCTGATAGCATATGCTCCCTGATGGATAAGTAAACTTCCATTGCATATAAAAACCACATTTTGGGCTGGGAATGTGACTTAGTGTAGAGTGCTTACCTAGCATGCATGAAGCCCTAGTTTGATTCCTCAGTACCACATAAACAAAAAAGGCCAGAAGTGGCTTTGTGGCTCAAGTGGTAGAGTGCTATCCCTGAGCAAAAGAAGCTCAGGGAGACCAGAGGAAGATGGTAGAAGAGAAAATGGAGGCTAAACAAGCACTCACATAGAAAGAATTTTTAGTGTTCCAGTGAACAGTCCTAGGCTAGAGAATCACACACAAAATACCAGTTCCTCTGGGACACAGCAAAGGCAGTACTCAGAGGCAAGTTTATAGCTCTGAGTTCCTACATCAACAAATTGGAGAGATCTGAAACCAACAATTTAATGACACATCTGAACCTCCTTGAAAAAGAGCAGCAAGATAAACCCCAATCCACTAGACAGAAAGAAATCATTAAAATTAAATCAGAATTTAACTAATTAGAATCCAAAACAACATAGAATCAACAAAACAAAGAGTTGGTTCTTCAAAAAAATTAACAAAATTGACAGACCCTTAGCAAATCTTATCAGAAAAAGAAGAGAACACACCCAAATAAATAAACTCAAGAGATGAGAATGGAAACATCACCACAGAATCAACCAAGATTCAGAACCTTTATGCTAATAAGTTTGAGAACATGGAAGAAATGGACGATTTCCTAGCAAATATCGACATGCCGAAACTAAACCAACATGAGTTAAACCATCTTAACAGGCCCATATCAAGCATTGAAATAGAAACAGCAATAAGAGACCTCCCAGCTAAGAAAAGCCCAAGACCAGAAGGCTTTACAGCGGAATTTTACAAGGCCTTCAAAGCAGAGCTCACACCAATACTCCTCCAACTCTTCAATGAAATTGAAAGAGAAAGTTCACTACTGAACACATTCTATGAAGCCATCATAACCCTCATCCCAAAACCAGGCAGGGACACATCAAAGAAAGAGAACTATAGACCCATTTCTTTGATGAACATTGATGCAAAACTTCTCAACAAAATTTTGGCCAATCGACTTCAACAATTCATCCAAAAAATCATATACCACGATCAAACAGGATTCATTTCAGGAATGCAAATCTGGTTCAATATACACAAATCAATTAATATAATTCATCATATTCATAAGAACAAGGATAAGAACCACATGATTATGTCAGTAGATGCAGAAAACGCATTTGACAAGATCCAACACCCCTTTATGATGAAAGCTCTGGAAAAACTAGGAAACCATGGAACATTCCTCAATACAATAAAGGCTGTATATGACAAACCTACAGCCAGCATTATACTTAATGGTGAAAAAATAAAGCCATTTCCTCTTAACTCAGGAACAAGACAAGGATGTCCACTCTCTCTACTTCTCTTCAATCTAGTATTAGAATGCCTAGCTACAGCAATAAGACAAGATGCAAACATAAAAGGGATCCAAATAGGGAAAGATGAAGTAAAACTCTCCCTCTTTGCAGATGACATTATCTTGTATTTAAAGAATACCACAGACTCCACTACCAAATTATTCGAGCTGATTAAAAACTTTGGCAAAAGATAAATTTTATACTTTTTTTAATAAATTTATACTTTTTATACCTCAAGAATGAGAAAGTGTGGCTGAAATCAGGAATGCAACTCCACTTGTAATAGCTTCACAAAAAATAAAATACCTAGGAATGAACTTAACCAAAGAAGTGAAGGACCTCTAGGATGAAAACTTTAAAAACCTGAAAAAGGAAATCAAAACAGAACTTAAAAAGTGGCAAAACCTCCCATGCTACTGGATTGGAAGGATCAACATTGTGAAAATAGTAAGGCTATCTACAAATTCAGTGCAATATCTATTAATATTCCAACCTCATTCTTCAAGGAAATAGAAAAGGTAATCCAAAAAATCATATGGAAGAATAAAAGACCCTGAATAGCAAAAATGGTCCTTAACAGAAATAACAGTGCTGGAGGAATATCAATTCCAAATTTCAAACTCTACTACAAAGCCATAGTATTCAAAACAGGTTGGTACTAGCACAAGAACAGACCTCAGAACCAATGGAATAGAATTGAAACCCAGAAATGAAGCCACAGACCTATAATCATCTAATCTTCAATAACAATGCTTGATAAGAAATGTACTCATAACCTTGCTCATGTGATTTTACACCCCTGTACAGTATTTTCACAATTTAAAACTTATTTATAAAAAACAAACAAAGAATCTCACAGACTTTCCTGCCCTGGTTTGGCTCTGAACCATGATCCTTAGCCTCCTGAGTAGCCAAAATTACAATCTTGAGCTGCCAGCAGCCAGCTCACTGTTAGTTATAGTTGTAATTTTATCCCAGATTGGAGAAACTCAGTTTAGAATTACAGTTCTTGCTCATTATGTCATTTCTTCTTCTTGTGTGGGTTTTAGAACTTTACAATTTTTATTGACATATATTAAATTGTACATAATAAGGGATTCATCATGACATTTCTAAGCATCATATAATATGCAGCAATGAAATTTTTCCCTTATCTCTGTGTCATTTTTTAACTGTAATTTTCTACCTTATTTTTTGGAAGGTAATGCTTCATTTCCAGAGTTAACAGCTATTTTGATTAGATTGTGTTCAATTTAATTATGTTTTAGGAAGAATTTGAAAACCATATCTAAATTTAAATAAATACTAAATAAAACAAATGCTTTTATGTCACCAACTCCAACATGGAAAAAACCTATCCCTCAGTTCCTGCCTCTCAGACTAAGTTAGATTTTATTACTACATAGGTTTTTCAAAAGTATAGTAACAAAATATTTTATGATACTTTGATGGCCTGATAATGAGTTTATTTGTCAGAATCTATTACTTACAGGATGATGTTCTCCATGGACACAATATTAGCATTCTGCACTAAGATACCCACATGCTAAGGGCCTTACTATGTTGTGAATTAACTTTTTTGCAACAGAAAAGCAAAACCTTTCCAAACCTCATCAGGCTTAGTGAATTATATCAACAGCTGCAGACCAAAGGGCTCTCGTTAACATTCTAACAGCATAGAAACACCTGCTGCTACAAAAGACTCCTGATTTTTAGTCATGCCCAAATTCCTAGTGATACTAGTCAGAAGATCTTGTTCAAATATGAAGGGAACCATGAGTTTCATTATTATCTTTCTTTCATATGAATAGTTGTTCCCAACAAAGTAAACCCTAACACAATGAGCTCCTTACTATCTAATTCTGCACCCAGCAATGAAAAGTAAGATTGAAAATAGCTGCGTTTCCTCTGTATGCTTACAGGCCCTCGGTTTTATATATTAATTCCAGAGGAAATTATGAAGAGACTGAAAAAGGAAGTTAGAGCAAGCAAGAGAGAGCAAAGGCCAACACTGTGGAAGTGGCTAGAAGCTAGCTACTTAAATGATCAATTCAGAAGAAAAAGCAATGACAATAAAGGTTAAGAAGGACTTAGATTAGATATTCAGGTAAAATGATTATTTTTATTCACCTTATGGCTACAACTTATGCTAATTACCTCTTTTCATAAAACATGAAACCAGAATAAGAGCTACTGCAGTTAATACAAGCAGAAGGCATAAGCACAGCTCATAACTATGGCTTCACTAAATGCTTTTGATCTCTCAACAGCCTGGACTAACTTTTGTCAAAAGTTGGGCCTCAGGGTCTGAACTAATTTACGTAAAGCTCTGTAGAAGAAACACTTCATAAAATTTCTATGTGTAAGCTCAGAATATTTCTATGAAATGCACTAGTTAAACATGGTGATAAATTTATCTGACCAGCCATCTGGTTTCATTCTGTGAAGTGAAATGTGGTCCCCATGACTTAAAGAACAACAACAAAAAAAGTATCACAGGGATATTTTTTTCAATTGTAAAATGTAGAGTAAAAAGATTTTACAGAGTTTCCTGTAAAAGATCCCTCAATATTTCTCACAAATTATTTTGCTTGCATGAAGACATATATTGGTAGAGTATATGAGTAAGTAGGAAACTATTCACAGATGTCATAGCTAATCTGACTTTAATGAATAGCTAATTCCATAATTATAATTGGAAAGGCTAATTTAATTCTTATTATCTTCCCACTTGAAAGCAATTAGTGAATATTATACTAAAAATGTTGAAGAACAATTGCAAAATCCTCTATCTAACAATGCTTCAAGTAAAGAAAGGACTCAGTTTTCTGTTTGCAGCATGTGAAATTCAAGTAAATAAGATATGCTTATCTAGATTTCATCATTAAACAATTTATGCATGTGTAAAACATTGCATACTATCTCATAAATATGTGCAGTTTTTAATATATAAATTTCAAAATTTCAAAATTCATATTTCTATCAAGTCTAACAGAATAGAATAATAATATTTGCTATACTCTATTACTATTTTGTGGAAGTCCTTTTTATTGATTCTAAGTCATAGGATAAAATTATTTAAATAGCTTATTTGTATATTCTATACTACCAATAATATATTGGAATTTAATAGCATCCAAAGACGCAAGGAAAATCTGTTTAAGTTATCTGGAGTTATGAATTTATTTCTTTTGTGATTGAATCACTTAGCATATTCCTATTTTACTGTTTAAGACCCAAAAATATAGGTAAGACAGAAATTGGTTATAATTTTGGCTACCTAATTCACTGAATAGGATTGTATATAAAAGGCTTATTTGTGCATCTTGTATGTGAGTGGCAATTTCTTATGTGAAACAATGTGATTTTTAATGATTTCTCACATAGTTCCATATAACCTAGAAGGTAATAGAAGACATCATATTTTACTATGCAATGTTATGTTATTTTGTTTAACTTTCTATTCCTATAGAACTATGAACTTCTTCAAGTATAATATTATAGCCCTTAATATTAAAACATAATTTTTACCTTTTGGCTTGATGTACAATATCAGGCAGTACAAAATTATATGGCTTTCATTAACAAACACTCTTTAAACCAGGCTTAGTTCATTCTATCTAGTGTATCCTGCCATCATTACTAACAAAAGTCCTTGGCTACTTTTACCGAAGTACAGTTTAAGCTCTGAATACTAGAATAATGTTATATATATATATATATATATATATATATATATATATATATAACATATATATGTTATATATGTGTATATGTATGTTATATATACATACATGTGTGTATGTTAATCTTTCACCTTGAAAATATTAACTATCCCATTTCTTTTCTAGAAACTTTTTGAATAGTTTGTCAGCATGAGTAATCTCAAAAAGTCAACATGAAACTATCCTATTTCAATGCTTATTTTAATAGCTGTTCCTCTGTTCTATCCCAGTGGGTCTCATTATTTCCATTAAGATCAGGGAATGTCTCATAGTCAACTCTTGCTTACCATGACAGCTACCATAGAACTCATCAAGGTTTTTCATAATTGCTTTTCATATTTTGTCTAATAGAATATCCTCCAGGCCCTACTGAGAAGTCTGCTGAAAGTATAGTTGAGCAATTTATTTTAAATCCGTTCTAAAATTGTCATCTTCCTAAGCAAATTCCTTTTGCAGCATACAAATGGATGCCTGCAATTTTACTCTCTTTAACTACAAAGCTATGATTGGACCTAAATATCAATTAATTAATTCAGTGGATTATTACCACTACTTCCAAGTGAAAGAACTATTACATTAAAATTTTTACTCTCATCTAAGTGCATAAATTTCTATATGATCTGATATTTTCCTCTATCTGTAGAGGATAATTTTCCTCTCTCTATATATCTACATATAGAGATATATAATCCCTTAAAAATGTCCTATAGAAAAGCCAGTTTTAGTATCTATTCACATTGAATTTCATTCTAATTGTTTTAGGACATCTTGACCTACTTTATAGCATCACAAGAAAAAAGCAAGTTTCCATTACTTGCTGTCATTCTCAATATGTGATATTTTTAGATTTTTGCCAATGTGGACACTGTTGTGTTCATTTTCATTGATCTGATTATTAATAAATATAAATATCTTTACATAATGTTCACTAAGCAGTTGTTTCCTCTTCTGTGAAATATCCTACCTTTGCTGCTATTTAAAAAGGTTTTTTGAATTATCTTCTCATTGAATTGTGAGATTTTAATATTTTAATATTTCAATTTTTACTAAACATTTATCAGTTCTACAACTTGCAAATATAGTCCGTGTTTTGTTGCATGAATTTCTGAAATATTTTTCCTGCTTATCAGACAACTGAAATTTACTTTTTAATGTATTCCAATTAAGCCTTCTTTTGTATTTTCCAATTTATTATTATTGTTATTAAGTATTTGATTAAGTATTAAGTATTTAATTCAGGTGTCATTTTATGAGTACAATGCATCTTGATTTGTGTCACCCCTTTTTCGGCTATCTGTCTGATCCCTACCCATCCCCCCAAGTTAACTGGTTTCATTTTCACATGTGTACATTTCATATTTTTACTATATTCACCCACTATTCCTTTATCTATTCATTTTAACTGTCTTTCTTCTTATAGTTAATGCTTTTACATGTGCTGGTACAGAGGCTTGATCTTGGGGAGTTGACTCTGTCCCTGAGCTGTTTTGCTCAAGACTAGCTCAGTTTCCAGCTCTTTTGGTACTTAATTGGCGATAAGAGAATCACAGACTTTCATTCCTATGCTGGCTTCAAACCAAAATCCTCAGGTCTCAGCCTCCAGAACAGCTAGGATTATAGGCACAAGCCACCAATACCCAGCTACAGCTACTTCCTTTTTTGGAATATAATTCTTACTCATCCTTGAGTCAAGAAGTTTTATTAGTCAGTATTTTCATTTGTTTCAATTTTTCTTCACATTTAACTTTGCTAAATCTCAAAGCTTTTGTTTATTTTAATTCTTATTAGCAAAAAATTAAATATGTTGATATGCTTTGGATAATTTCTCAGAGCCATTTATTGAATAGACTTATCGTGCCCTGAAACATCATCTGTATCTGTCATATATCACATTTCTCTTTTTCCATAGCTGCTTTTCTGTGCTGTGATTCAAATCCAGGGCCTTACAAACACAAGGCGAGGATTCTATTTAGCCACATCCTCAGCCCTTATTTTAGATTTTAATGGGTATTAATATATGGTGACATATATTAAGGTATGACAGATATCACACCTCATTTAATATCTTGGTACGTTTTGGTTCATCTTTCGCTTTTCCTTTTCCATCTTAAACTAATACATTTCCCTAAAATCTTGATGAAACATTGATGTGAAATTATGTAACACGAAGAGTGCTGATCTAATAGTCCTGTTTAGTTGTTGCTATGGTCTGACGGTATGCACCAAGTTCAAGTTACTTTGCTGTATAGAGAACTGAAGTTCTCTAAGCCCAAGACTCCCCTCCAAGAATATAGTTTACTGAGAAGTGGATGTGATCTGGTCTTGTCTGAGTTGTCCTTTGGGGATCAGAGCAATGAGAGTAAATCAAATATGTTGATTGCTGTCATGAGTTACAAACACTATTAGCTCTGATCCATCAGACCAATTCCAGCTTACAAGTAGGGTAAAATATCAGACACTTGAGAGTTCTTGATACCGAATCCAGTGTTATATGATGAAAACACACATATTTCTTGTGTTAAGCCACTAGGATTGGGGTTTTTTTGTTGTTGTTACTTCAGAAAGCTTAGTATAACCTGACATAGAAGAGCATTAAAATCTGTTTTGATTTTCTGTGTTTGATTCTGGTGGAACATAATTTTATTTTGTCTCCCAGTATTGGTCAGGGCCTCTGGGCAGAATGTTAAATAAAGTGGAAAATGAAGGCATCCTTTTACCTTTTCAAATTCTAAAAGATAAGCTGATAAAATATGCCTTAAAAATCTGTCCAGTAGCAGTAATAAATGCTATAAAGTTTGGGTAGATATTTCTTAGCAATTGGAAAGACTTTCCTTCTAATTAAGAGATTTATTTTTCATAAAAGGGCATTGCAGTTTATCAGAGTCTTGTATAGCTCCCACTGAAGTAATTGTGCATGTTTTCTCCTTTAATATTCTACATGTTTTCTGCTAACTGACCTATGTATCCTAGACAAAGCAAAGTAGGTCGCAATGTGCTATCGGTTTTGTACATCAATGGATTTGTTTCGTTAATAATTTGTTTGGTTTTCTTCATAAATATTCATGAAATACCTGCTTGCACATAATTATTTATTTGTCTCCCTGCAGAATATTTATGGCTTCTCAGACAATGAGCATATCTTAGTCATTTCTCTATCTTCAATACTTGTTAAAATACCTGGCACATATGTTATTCTAATGTTTCTAAATGAACACACAAGTTTATTAATTGTGTTCTATCACCGAAAAGAACCTACAGGCAGGTTTTTAAGTATTCTCAACTTTACATAAGATAATACTTTCTCAATCAAGTTTCTATATTGATTTGTTTTTTACTTTCTGAGTGCATCGCCAATGACCAGAAACCATTCTACCGGATTTCCTCCATCTCTTAACAATTCCACCATTTACAAAATAGCAATACAACCTGGGAACTAAGCTTTTAATACATACGCCTTAGGGAATATATATTCAACCTATAGTATTAACACATCAGAAAGTTGCATCCTTCTAAAAAACATTTATGAAATGCAAATTGTCATATATCTCCAGCGTCCTTGCTCGGGCCCCAGACTCCACCCCTTTGATTTGAATAATCATGCTTATATTGCCTAACTCCCAACTATCACATATCAATTGTTTGTAGAACATAATAAAATCTTACACGATAAAATTATTTTTAATTACATATTAAGATTTTATTTTCAAATTGTCCTATTTTTAGAAATAAAAGGTTTAAAAAACAAAAACTCCAAAAAGATGATAGTTTTCTTACAATCTAATTGTATAGCTATTCTGTAAATTCATATAAAAGTATATTTTCAAAACTTTATATAGCAAAAAGGAAACCACAATAATCATTAGATAATTTTGGATTTTCTTTACCCCTCTCACAGATGAACTCAGAGATATAAACTTACATAGTTATACAAAGAAGTACAACCTCCAGCAGCAAAGTGATTACCCAGTTTTTTATGAGTAAATTTAATATACAAATTAAACACTCTAATTACATGTAAAGCTGTTGTAAAAATCTACAAAGATATAGAGATTTAGAGGAATTATTTGCTTCTCTCTTTTTTTTTTTATTGTGAAAATACCATACAGAGGGGTTACAATTACATGGGCAAGATAATGAGTACATTTCTTATCAAGCATTGTTGCCTCCTCCTTTGTTTCTCCTTCCCATCCTTTCCCAATCCCCCCAACCCCCCCACCCACCCACCAGCCCCCCCACCCACCCACCCCCGCGCCAAAGTTGTAAAGGTTGTTTTTCGACATAAGGATTTGTACATCTCATTGTTGCATTGGGTCCACCTACAGCCCTATTTAAATGATTTGTTTTTTCCCTTCCCCTCCACAAATTATACCGACGTCAAATACAGTGAAAGCAGGGGTTATACTGTGGGGGAGGAACATACAAAGCAACAAAGAAATAATCTTATAAATGTGTTAGAAACAATCCCATGAAAGAAAAAAAAACATTTGAATACATATCTTAAGATTCATTTCCCTAACATCACCTTATCTGACCTTTTCTGCTTGACTCAGACATATACTAGATATTGCAAATAAGGGAAACCATGGGACCTATGTTTCTTTGGGCCTGGCTTACTTCACTTAATATAATTTTTTCCAAGCCTTTCCATTTCCTAATAAATGGGGCAATGTCATTCTTTCTGATGGAGGCATAGAATTCCATTGTGTGTATATCTACACCACATATTCTTGATCCATTCATCTACTGAGGGGCATCTGGGTTGGGTTGGTTCCTTATCTTAGCTATGGTAAATAATGATGCAATAGACATAGTTGTGCTGGGGGGGGGAGGAAAGAGGGCGGGAGGGGAGACATAGAAAGCAACAAAGAAATCATTTTATACATATGTTAGAAACAATTGCAAGAAAGAAAAAAAAACATTTGAATCCCTATCTTGGGGTTCGTTTCGCCTAACATCAACTTATCTGACCATTTCTGCTTGTCCTAGACATATACTAGTTATTGCAAATAAGGGAAACCATGGGACCTATGTTTCTTTGGGCCTGGCTTACTTCACTTAATGTAGTTTTTTCCAAGTCTTTCCATTTCCTAATAAATGGGGCAATGTCATTCTTTCTGATGGAGGCATAGAATTTCATTGTGTATATAAGTGAATGAAACTTTTAAATGTGAATCTTTGAAGAACTGTGAGGTGAAATTGGCAATAATCTCAATAATGCCAGCCAGGAAAGGATCCTTCCTTGCTTTTTCCATGTGTTTATTTTAAGGTAGGCCTGAAGTAATAAGAGAAAGCATTTTACAAACTCATAGCCCAAGTTAAAGTCAACTAAAGACATTGCCTCTGATGTGGCTGGTTTTGTTCAGTCCATGTTCTACCAACTTTATATCTTCTAGATCTTCTTTTATGATGCTAATCTAGTGGCTAAGGCCTTCCTGTTGTTGTTTCAAATGCTGCTGGATTTCTCAATAAATCAGCATCTCTATAATATCTTTCTTCAGATTTGATGGCTCCAAAATAATTATTCATCCTGATTTGGGGATACAGTTCATTTAGTCAGCCTTGAAGTGAGTAGTTGCATTTAGTTCATATATACATATGAACTTCAAGAGCTCATATACCTATATATATTTTTGGGGGTGGGGGGGTCTGGTCATGGGGCCTGAACTCTGGGACTGGGTGTTATCTCTCAGCTCTTCAGCTCAAGGCTAGGGCTCTACCATTTGAGCCAGCGCCACTTCCAGCTTTATTTTTCTTTTTGCTTATGTGGTGCTGAGGAATCAAACCCAGGGCCTCATGCATGCAAGGCAAGTGCTCTACCACTGAGCCACCTCCCCAGCCCTATATATATGTTTATATATAGATATATGAACTTCAAGAGTTCATATACATATATGAACTAAATATATATAAAACTGTGTATATAACTATACATAAGTATATATACATATATAGTATTATATATACATATATATATATATATATATATATATAGTTTAATTTTTTTGCAGTCATGGGGCTTGCTTGAACTGAGGGCTTGGGTGCTATCCCATGAGTTTTGTGTTCCAGGCTAGCACTCTATCACTTTGAACCACAGCTCCACTTTAGGTTTTGGGGCAGTTGGTTGTAGATGAGAATCTCAAGACCTGTGGCTCATGCCTGTCATTCTAGCTACTCAGGTGACTGATATCTGAGGATCCTAATTCAAAGCCAGCCAGGGCAGAAAAGTCCCTGTGAGATTCTTATTTCCAATTAACCACTCAAAAACCGGAAATGGCTCTGTGGCTCAAGTACTAGAGCACTAGCCTTGAGCACAAAGAAGCTCAGAGTCAGTGCTCAGGCACTGAGTTCAAGACCCACAACTGACAAGAAGGAAGGAAGGAAGGAGGGAGGGAGGGAGGGAAGGAAGGAAGGAAGGAAGGAAGGAAGGAAGGAAGGAAGGAAGGAAGGAAGGAAGGAAGGGATGAAGGAAGGAAGGAAGGGAGGAAGGAAGGAAAGAAGGAAGGAAGGAAGGAAGGAAGAGACAAGAAAATCTCAGGATTTTTCTGCCCTGCTGGCTTTGAACTACGATCTGTTCTAGATCTCAGTCTCCTGAGGACCTAGGATGACAGACATGAGCCACCAGCCCATAAAAATATCTTCAATATACTGTCCTGTGGGTATCATTGTTGCAATTGGTTATCCTGTGTCCTTGTTTCAGCATGTTTATGTTTTAACTTCCCAACTTGTTTTGTTTTTTCCCCTTATTTGGATTAGGAGTATTTCTATGTAAATGATTTTTATCATTTGTCCTGAAGCAAATTGTAGATAATTTAAGTATTTGAATTATAAATAAAATTATTTAAAAGATAAAATAAGCAAATATACCATATAGGTTTAGGTAAGGCCATATGTAGTTGGAAACTACAATGGTAAAATGCTATTAATGAAAGAATAAAATTATTTCCTTTACTGCAAAAAAAAAAAATCTTCAACCACAAATTTTGAGTCTGAATGTTTTAATAAGTTGAGGAAGAACAAACAATATTTCTAACAAATGTGGTAGAGTTTAGAGTATGAAGGACTCCAAAATGCAGCAGTAAGCAGATAGGAGCCACAGCAAAATGCAGTAGGTGCAGTGATACTTAGAAGCCATCAATAGCCATGGAAATTGAAGAAGAAGATAAAAATAAAAGAAAGATGCCACATTATTAGTAAGAGTAGTCCATGAACCTACCAAACTAGCTTTGAAGAATCTTGAAGTATCTATCTATCTATCTATCTACCATCTCTCTGTCTCTCTATCTATGTTTCACACTGTTGAAGATGCAACCCAGGCTAGGTTGGATCAACTCATATGCCAGGCAAGTGTTGTATCCCTGAGCTACAATCTTAGATTGGACAATTTTAAAGTCTGAATGAAACAGAAAAGTAAAATGTAAATTATATATAATTATATAATTTTATATCATTTTCCAACCAAAGTTAAAACCAAGGTAATATGCTATAATTTTATAAGCTAGTAATTTTTATGAAGTTATATACTTATCTCAAATTTTATTGTATTTATATTTAAATGTAGTTTAGTTTAATGTGAGATTTTTTGGTATCATTATAGAATATGAAATACATATTATAAATACCCTAGCTCATAACCTTGGATGTTTCTCAATTTTGTGATAAAAGGGAAAGTTTGTTGCTGCTGTTGGAAACATGAATTAATTATCTAGATGACATGTGAGCAGTGATAGACCAGGGAAGGCCCTTTTACTTAGGTGAAAACAGCATCATCAAAAATGAATTAACACTCAGGTAACAGGCAGTTTGAAAGAACATTAAGATTCTAAGGGCTAGTACTAGAGAAAAAATAGCTGTAGACTGGCCAGTCTGGATTCAATCAGGGAGTACATATCTCTAAATTGGCTATATTAAATAGAGTCTTTATATAAAGTATGAGTTTTGAGAGTTTATTAGAGAGGAGAAGGAAAAGGAGATTGAAGATGAACTATAAACAGAGTGACTTTAAAAAAAAAGTCTACAGAAAGCATGTGCTGCCCAGTCCCTACTTTACCAAACCGGTCAGAGTTTGTGGTCAGATATTTCATATAACAATTCAATGGAATTGCATGTCTTAGCCAGTTCAATACCAAATCAATACCAGATATTATGTTACCCCAAAGGGCCAAAATTTTGTCACAATTGTTGTGACTGGGAAGTCTAAATTTAAGGAAGATTAGCAATCTGAGTGTAGGTAATGGTGACACTTTCTGCCTGTGTTCTCATGTGACATAAGAAACTGATTGCCTCGGCCACTTCTAAAGACACATTCATGCATGAGAAGTATAGCCCTATGACCGCATCACCTCCATAAGCTGTACTCTGAAAGCCATCTTACTGGGCATTGAGTTTGAACCTGTGAATTCTAAGTAGATACAATCAAAATAAATTGTTAACTTTAAAACATAGTTTTTCCTCAGTCAATAATAAAAATGATAAAAAGGTATATGTATACAGAATTAAATGGTTTCATACATAGATCTGCTTTCTAACACATATCACTCACTCATGTTGAAAATATTGCAGTGATTTTTTTTCCAGTTTCTTGTAGTGTGCCCTCAATATTGCTGTTGTCTCTAGCATTTGCTATCTATACTATGGCTATCTATAGATTCTCTACACCACAACTTCTTACTCTTACCACATTTAAACCAAATACCCATTGATCTATTTTTCACCATCCACCTATCTCTCCAGTCTCTGGTAAACCACTCTTCTCTCAACCTTTATCATAATAAATGTTTAGATTCCACATAGAAATAAAACCATGTGCTAATTCTCTTTCTGTGCCTGGCTTATTTTGGTGACCATAATGATCTCCAGTTCTCTGAATATTTTCTCATATGACAGAATTTCATTCTCTTTATGCCTTAATAGTTTTGTGTGTATATGCACAGTTTATTGATCGACACACAGATTCTTAAGGATTGTTTTCATTCTGTGGCTATTGTGAACAATGTTACTCAAGGAATTGAAGGGATGTGTATATCTCGTTGACATACTAATTTTTATTTGGTTAGCAATTGGTTAATATTTGATAGTCTTTCCTGATAATTTAGTAAAATAGATTCAAGATGATAAATTATTTTCCTTCTCCTCTTTCTCCTTCTCCTCTTCCTAATCCTTTTTCTCCTCTTTCTCTTCTTTCTGTTCCTCCTTCTCTGCCTTCGCCTTCTTCTTTTCCTCCTTAATAACAGCAAATGAAATTTAATTCATCTTATCATTCATCATATGTGACCATATGTAGCCCCTTTGTTTTGTTTTTTAAAAAAATTCCTGTTGACTTTGCCTGAGCTATCCTCAAACTCATAATTTTTTTGCCTTTTCTTCCCAAATACCTGGAATTATATACCATGCTCATTTTAGACTAATTAAAATAGCATGTACTTGATGTCACTTCAGGATGATGATAGTGAACTGGAAACAAATATTCTCAGGAAATATTAAAGATGGTAAGAACTATTTGGGATAGTATAATTCCAAAGAGATATGTCCTACAAAATAATCTATCCCTATAGTGTTCTGTCAACAATTGATTAAAATGAGCATTTTTTTCTGCAAAATAATGTCAGAAAGAAAAAACCTCAATTCTGGTATCTAACTTCCAAATCTTCCCTATAAGTACCATCTTCATCATATATCATATGAAGAAGGAGATAGTAAAAACTGGGAGTGTGAGAATTTGAGAGGACTTACCTATCTCACAGTAGAATACACTGAGATATATGTTGGCCATGTAGAAATAAGATTTTTTAGCATATATAATATTAATACATAATATAAATATAATATTTTAGTAGAATTTAGTAATGTGGATTTTATATGCAATTTCTAGATTTTAAGAGTTGTCTTTTTAATGAAAGCTAATAGTTTTAACATAAATATTTCTGTTCCATGTTTGGGCCCTGGACCATAAATTTTCTTACTTCTAGATATATACAGAAAAACACTTAGAAAAAAATGTATAAGAATATGAGTAGCACACATGATCACTAATGAAAAAGAAATATTGGATATAAAGAATTAAGAATTTGCAATCAACTTGTTATAACAGAGACAGACCCTGAAGTATATTTTGTTCACAATTTTAGAAAGTAGATATCTTCACTAGCCAGTCTTAATTGTTTAATGGCTCATCTCTTTTTCTTTTCTTTTCTTCTGCTTGTGACTCTCCTCCCCATTCCATTCTCCATGTGTGGGATTTCATGATTAATATTCTCACAGTTGGCTACTATCTCATCACCTGCTGGTCCAGCAGGCTCCTTACCTCTTTCTGTAGAAAACCTTTTTGATAAATTCAACTTCAGACTTTGGCATACTATCATGACACCAAAGGGAGATGTGTTGAGAAAATAGGAGGACAGCCTCAGAAGCTGGGGCCAACTGAAGGTAAACAATCATGCAAGTTTCCAAGAGCTTTGGTTTTCCCTTAAATCCTATCTTTCTCCTTGGTATAGAGTCTTCAGTCTTTGAGATTTACATTCCTGTGCCTACCTAACTTTATGGCAATTAATAAATCCTTCATTTCCTTTTTTCCCAAAGCTATGCTCTTACTATTCTAATTTGTATTGTCCTCAGAGAACTGACGTTTCTATGACACTTGAAATAGAATATCAACTACAGCTATCAGTACTGAACATATGCCACATTCTTGTTCCTCTTGTTCTATTTAATGCAGATATTTCTTTAACAATAAAAATATAAAGCCCTTAAAGCAGCAACCATCTTTTTACTATTAGGAAGCTACAAGGATAGAGGAAAAATCTTTTTATACTTTCTAAAAACTATTCTTAATCAAGGACCTATATATTTTATTTTCCCAAGGATCAGACATTTATGGTAAGCAAGAATTTCAATTATCTTTCCCTTATCATTCATATATGCTTAAAATGTTTCAAATAATTATTCACAAATTTTAGAGTATATATACCATGACTTATCTTACAAATCAAAGACCAGCAGGAATTCCTTAAACATTAAAGATACTGTTTATAACCTGAAAACTTTAATAATAAATAAAAATTTTAGTGAGTTTGAGTTCATTTTACATGCATTATATTATTTTAGCCTCACAAACTGTTTAGAGATATTATTTGGGATGAATTTAATTATGTATGAATAAAAGAGTAATCCAAAGATCTCCCCTGGAACCTGAATTTCTGAATATGGCTGTCAATCTCTTTGTCTTTGTAATATATCATAATGCCACAGAGGCCAGTACAGGAAGTTGAAATTACATATGGAGTTATGTGCAAGAGGAAAAGAATGGAAATTTATAAGCCATTTGACATTTATCACCTAGCATAATATTCAAATAGCAACAAGAAATCCTTTTCAGATATAGATAAAGTATAAATAATAAATAAATCTATGAATAAATGATGTTCCATAACAGGATTGAAGGGCTTTATGAAGGCAAGTTGCATGTGAAAACATTTCATGGGCCAAAGGAGCATGTAATGTCCATCACAGATAAAGGTGTTTTGAGGAGAGTGCAATTGTGCGAATGCAGCTGGTGTCTTTGCTTCTAATCCTTGGTACCCCAGAATTTCAGCAGCACTGAGAGAGTTCCTGAGGAAATAAGAAGCAGTAGATTACTGCAGGGAATTTTAGTCATTAACACTTGCCCAACTGAGGTTTGAGCCAATCCAGAAATAAAACAAGAAGCAAGGCAGAATGGAGTCAAACATTATTTCTCCCATTAAAATGAATGTGGCTCTCACTTGAAGCTAATTCCGTTTCCAAATACAAAATAAAAGAGAATGAAGATTAACTGATTCCTCCTAAGCCTATCAGTATCAGACTAGAGTAGATTTAAGCCAGTTCATCTTCCCCAGGAAGTGTTCTATAAAATATGAATGGGCTGGGGCAGGAAAAACAAAAACAAAAACCTTTCCTTCAGGCAGATCACAGAAAGAAAAAAGGAAAGAAAAAATGTAATCCTTTTTCGGCCCTGAGTATGGAGCCAAGTGAGTGGATAAGAAAGTTTTAGGTAGTAAATTAAAAATAGTTTCCTTCAAAGACTTGGAAAAAATTATGTTAAGTGAAGTAAGACAGACCCAAAGAAACATAGGTCCCATGCTTTCCCTTATTTGCAATAACTATCATATGTCTAGGACAACCAGAAAAGCCCCAAAGCTATGTACATATGACTTTATAAGATGATGCTAAGTGAAATGAACCTCAAGATAAGGAAACAAGTGGTTTCTTTTTAACCTTTCTTGCTGTTGTTCTAACGTATGTATAATGTACTATGTAATTTTTTTGCTTCTTTTTTGGGGTTTTCTTAAATTATTAATAAGTTTTTTTATTGTGAAAATACCGAACAGAGGGGTTACAATTACATGGGCAAGGTAATGAGTACATTTATCAAGCATTGTCGCCTCCTCCTGTTTCCCCTTATCATCCCTGCCCTACCATTTCCCCCGCCCTGCCAAAGTTGTAAAGTTCGTTTTTAGACATAGCATCTTGTACATTTCATTGTTGCAATGGGTCCACCTGTATTCCTCTTTTGTTTCTTTTGTATGTTCTTCCCCCATGGTATAACGCTTGTTTTCACTGTATTTGATTCCTGTGCCCTGCATCTTGTATATGCATTTTTCTGATTTGGGAGGGGAAGAGAAATAACGAAATGCTGAAATAAGGATACAGGTTGACCCATTGTAACAATGAAATGTACAAGACACTATGTTGAAAATGAACTTTACAACTTGGGGAGATGGAGGGAGGAGTTAGGGAGATGGGAGGGAATGAATGGTAGGGGGAAGCAGAGGAGTTAACAATACTTGATAGGAAATGTACTCTTTACCTTACTCATTTAACTGTAACTCCTCTGTACAGTATTTTTACAATAAAAAATATATTTAAAAAAGTCTCCTTCCCAGGAATTTAAAGTCCAATTTAGGGAAGAATAGCTTTTGACAGAATCAATGGGTCCCCAAAGCACAGACTGAGGCATCCAGGAAAAGAGCCTAACGAAAGTATAAATATTTACACAGCCCATGGAAGGAGACTTTGAGATGTTTACGATCACTGTGTATGAGTTGGCCTCTAAGAATTAGTGTGAAAACTCAACGGGAAACTGGCACCTATGGCTCCCGCCTATAATCCTGGCTACTCAGGAGACTGAGTTCTGAGGATCTAGGTTCAAAGCCAGCCCAGGCAAAAAAGTCCATGAATCTCTTATCTCCAATAAACCACCAGAAAACAGGAAGTAGTTCTGTGGCTCAAGTGCTCACCTTGAGCTGAAGAGCTGAGGGACAGCACGCAGTCCCAAAGTTCAAGCTTTACAACTGACAAAAACAAACAAAAAATTAACAGGATTCTGATTTAGTAATTTGTGTACTGTGGCTGCAGGATTCTACCATCTGGCAAAAGAATCCAGGTAAGCTGTAGTGGTAAAAGTGATGGGAAAGAACTATGTCATGTCCAGCCACTTGCCCCTCTACACCAAATAAAATGATAGGACAAAGGGCGAGAAAGGCACTAAGAAACTCTATTCTGGAAAAAAAAATGGTATTACACAATTCTGAAAGCTTTGAGCACAGTCTCTTCTAAATACTTCCAATAGTTCAAAAATTTCAAAATCATGACTTTATAAAATGTCTATGTATTTTCTATTGAATTTATTTTTAGGGATGCTATACTGCGTTTAATTACTTATGCTCTGTCTGTCTGTCTGTCATCTGTTATCTGTCTGTATTTATTATTAGAAGGAAATTACTTTTCATCCATTACCAGGAAGTCAGTACAGCTACCTGCTTCACTCCCTGTGTCTAGAAAGAGAAGAATTCAGGCAAGACAGGAGATACAGTGAAATAGCAAAAATATAATAGAAAAGTTCACAGGAGAGAAATATGCCAAAATTATATATATATATATATATATATATATATATGTGTGTGTGTGTGTGTGTGTGTGTGTGTGTGTGTGTGTGTGTGTGTGTGCAGGGTGTGTCTCAAGGTACATGATTTTCCTCAATTGAACAGGATCTGTCCTGCAAATTTCTGCTGTTCTTCAAAGTTTCAGTCCCATGTCATATAAACCTGTTACTGATTAGTCCTATGTTTCCTGGACTTTTACATGACTATAATGTGAATATTGTAAAAGACGGATACAAAACGGAGGCAGGGACATCACATTTGCCTCCTAATTTCTTTTCATTAACTTCTGGGCTTAAGAAAGGAATTTCAGTAAACACAGTTTAAGTACTTGTAACAAATAAATTGAAAATGAGTTGTCTATTCAGAAAACATTAGTCTTTGGGGTTGGAATAATTGTTGAGGCTGTCTTTGAGAAACTCCTAATCCTAAATCCAGCCTTCAAGGCTGAAGTCACCTGAGTTGGGAAGTTTCAATGCAGAACAGTATATTCACTCAGAGGTCTTGTGATCTGTTCCTCACATGGTCAGCAATCTGTCTCTACTATTTAATAGGTTTTCCTTTTAAGACTGGAGGTTTTCTCTGCATATTCCTATTACATAAGACTAGCAACAACTTATCAATACCACTGGGTTGTTGAAAGAAAATGCTATTGTATTGACTTATATCCAATTTCTATACTAAGGACATCTAATCAATTGGTCACCCAGTGAGTCAGGAAAATTGGTTTCTTGAGATGAGTGGTTAATCATTTTAAGCCTTTGTTAGACATCTGGCAGCCAGCTTCTTGACAATGACAACCTAGAAGTAGAGTAGCTTGATTTAATTATTTGATAATGTTCTCAGACACAGTGAGGATAGTATAGAAAAAAGTGACTCTGGACAAAAAGAGAACTTTCATTAAACTAGCAAACTGTGAAAAGAGCTGTCATATTAATTCCTTAATTATTTTCTAAACAGCTTTATTAGTGTCATATAAAACATACAAATCTAATTTTTGTCAAAATAAAAAAATAGAGAAGAAAATTCACTTTGAAAACAGGGTTGGGAATTATGAAATAAGGGGTGTCCCCAGTGATTTTTGGATTGAAATTGAAACTGTCCATTTCATCATAAAAATGTAAAGCAAGATTAAATAATGGAAACATTTTCTAATTTTGTTCTATAAAATAAGCTTCTTAGAAGACAATATGATTGTGGTCTGGATATTTAGATTAAAAATCCACTCCTATCAATTTTCTCCTAGTCTGAGTAGCTATTACTGTTCACAACTGTTTAGCCTCTTTCTCTCTTGTAAGAGGATTAAATAGCCAAGAGTTCTGGTACCTCCTGTGAATTATAAACTTTCTCGGCATTGGTATTAGGTCTGGCCACCTGATGTATTTTAGACACTAGAATGACATCACATATTAAATTTGCTAAGTATAAGCAGAAACATTAAAAATCATCATATTTCACACGTTGATTCCATCTTCCCCATCTGAAGGCAAAAATTGCAAAGTTTAAGCAAGGGTTGTTCCTTCACACTGTGTCTTCAAATAAACAGTTGGTTTACACCCATTAACATTTAATATGAAATAAAAAATATTTTCTATTTTTAATCACTGAAATCTGGTATATTATGTGCCCACATGCACATGCACGTGCACATTCACACACACACACACACACACACACACACATACATATACACACATAACCTAAGAAATACTCACTTTATAGTTTTCTACTTATCAAAGATGAAAATAGCCTTGGTCTTACAGAAAAATCCTAAGCATCAAATATACATTCAGGAAATGGTCATTCATCTATGTTAAAACAAAAAACAATAATGTTTTTTCTTTGCTAAAATGATGCTTAGGCTGAGCAGAATGTAATAAGCAGATTAACTTCCTAAGAATGATAAAATTAATATTAATCATATATCCCAAACCTACACATTGAATTCTAAGTTTTGTGATACTATGCTGTTGAAATAACTTATTAATTAATACAAGCTGATAAAATGTTTCTTCATATATGTCACTCTGTCATCAGCATTAAATGCATCAAAACAGCATGACTGGATAGGGGGGTGACAGTACTTGGAAGTAGAAACTTAATATATATATATATATATATATATATATATATATTTGATACTTATTATGTAGGGTGATGTAATGATAATGATGTTATAAAAGTCAATTCTAATTTATCTGGATCCTTTACCAAATAAGATTTGAGAGTAATGTCTTGTATTATTGTGTGGCATCCACAAGCAAAAATGAAAATATTTTTATATATATTGACAAGGAAAATGAAAATATGTTAGTACTCATTAAATTTAAGAGAGCTTTGAGAGAAAATATGTGATAAAATATTAAAGGTATTTTACACAAAGGCATAACCAGTCAGGATAAGTACTAAGATTGACCTATGTTCAATAAATAAAAAGTAATATAAAAAGTAGGCTGTCAGTGTGAAAACATGGTTGATGTAAAATGGTGATCACCTTCCCCAATAAACGCTTTGTAACTAAAAGGGACAAGGTGATAAAGAAACCAAGGCCTCTTTGTTCTTACTTGGAGTACTGCACTTTCAGTGTTTAGAGTCTACTACAGAAAACCTGAAGTCAAAGAGTGTATTACTCCCTCAAAGCTATCAAAATGCTTTCCAATTGTCTTAATATGTTTATTATATAAAATTATAAATGTTTATACTAGTTTCTCTAAAAATAATTGGAAGTAACTGAACAGTTTTATTTCTACAGACAATTATCATAATTTAAAATAAATATGCATAATTACATGAGTGTATAGTAAAAAAACAAGATTAAAAATTTGGCAGAGTTTCTACATAGCTAGCAAGATCAATACAAAACCCAAGGATTGGGAGAAGCTCTTCACTAGCCATACAATGGAAAAGGGTCTCAAATACAATGGACAAGGGTCACATATCTAAAATATATTTGGAACACAAAAAAATAAATGCCCCAACAACAAATCCTCAAAGAAACCAATGCCCGATAAATAAGTGGGCTAAAGATTACAGAGAAATTTCTCTGAAGAGGAAATTAGAATGTTCAATAGACATATGAAGAAATGCTCAAACTCTCTAGCCATATAAGAAATGCAAATCAAAACATTGAGATTCCATCTCACCCCAGTTAGAATGGCTAGAATCAAAACTCAAATAACAACAGATGCTGGAGTGTATGTGGCCAGAAGGGAACCCTACTGCATTGTTGGTGGGAGTGTAAACTTGTTCAACCACTTTGGAAAGCAGTATGGAGGTTCCTCAAAAGACTCCACATAGAGCTCCCCTATGACCCAGCAATCCCACTTTTGGGCATTTACCAAAATGTTTACAATCAAGACCATACTAAAGCTACCAGCACAACTATGTTTATTGCAGCATTATTTATTATAGCTGAGATATGGAATCAACCCTGATGCCCCTCAGTAGATGAATGGATCAAGAAAATGTGATACACACACACACACACACACACACACACACACACACACACACACACACACATAATGGAATTCTATGCCTCCATCAGAAAGAATGACAGCGCCCCATTTGTTATGAACATATGTACCAGATAGTTTAAGTTAAGCGAAATGAACCCCAACATAGGGACACAAGTGCTTTTTTCTCTCTTGCTATTGTTTCTAACGTATTTATAAGGTACCAGGTGATTTTTTTGTTTCTTTGTATGTTCCTCCCCACGGTATAACTCCTGTTTTCATTGTATTTGATGTTGGTGCCCTGAATCTAATGTTTCTAATGTGGGGAGGGGAAGGGAAATATCAAAATGCTGAAATAAGGATACAGGTTGACCCATTGTAACAATGAGATGTACAAGACACTATTTTGAAAAGAATTTTACATCTTTGTCAGGCGGGGTGAGGGGGAGGAGTAGGGGGGTAAAGGGAGGGGAGGGGCAATTGGGGAGGTGCAGAGGGAAGGGATGGTAGGGGATAAACAAAGGAGGAGGTAACAATGCTCAATAGGAAATTTACTCTAACTCATGTAACTGTAACCACTCTACAGTATTTTTACAATAAAAAGCGTATAAAAACTTAGCAATGTTTTGTCAACTGTGCCTATTGAAAGTTAAATAATAATTACAGGTAAAGATGATATATTTTTTGTAACTAATCCTTAAAAGAATTTTAAATTTTCAAAATTTTCAAAATGACTAATTGGGAAGATTAGAGGTGATTCCTATGTCCAATTGGCAATTAATTTGGGATTAATATTATTAATAGAGTAAATAATCTTAAAGGACTTTCATATTTTGTTATGAATAACCTCCATGAAAATTATGCACATATTCGGCCTAGAGGTGAATCAGTATGTGTTAGCTTAGATTGACTTTATCCAACCAGCCATTCCTACAAAGCCTCATCAAATCTGAAAGTCAAGGTCTAGATACAATTTTTTTTAGTGTGGATTTAAAAACATTCTTCTGGTTTTTATAAAGTTCTGTTTTCTTCAATTTCATGGAGACTTTTTTCGGCAAAGAAATGGAGCACCTGCTGATTTGAACAAGTCCATTAGCACTCAGCCAAACAAAAAATATCTTGTAGCTGATTAAGGTCCTCTATTAGAAAGAAACCTATAATTTTTATCATCTTCCTCCTAATTAGTGATTGGTAATGTGGCTTATTGTTTAACTCTAGGGAGCAATTTTTACTGCTCATGATGAACTTCAAATTCTAGTTGAAATATTATATAGGGTTGAGTGTAATTTCTATTTATACTTAAGCTTGTTTATACTTGTATTTATACTTGCATTAATATTTAGGCTTATAGAAAGAAAACAATATAAACAATTTACTATATTGAACTATGAAAATATTTTCAATTTAACCAGTAAACAATGAAAATTTAGGTAATCTAAACTATAATTATTTAAAAACAAAATTAATTGCATAACTAAATTGACCTTTGTGATACTTTCTGGTTGAGATGTTGCCTACCTCCATATCCTCCAACCATTCCCTTCCAAATGCCAGAAATCCAAAACAGATCCAAATCCAGGTGCTTGTTATTAAAGATATGATTGTTTTTATTCCCTGCCTATTACAACATTCTAACTCGTTGGCAAATTCCAGTGAGTTTTTTTGGCACAGAAAGGAAGCACCTGCTGGTCTGATGCTTTCTTGAGAAAAACCTGCTGATTTATTGAGAATAGGAAGAATAAGATGCAGTATATACCTGGGATAACAAATGCACCCTTCATCGACAATTAAGAAATTTTCTTCATTTATTCTTTTTCTTCCTTGTTCTTGTAGAGGTGATATACGAGGGATTACAGTTGCATCAATTGGCTAATGACTAGAATTTTTTTGAACCATGCCCTGCTTCCCTCACTCTCTCACAGTTTTTCCCTCATATCACCAACCACATGATGTACAGTTCATTTTCCACAAAGTGTCTAATGAGTAGCACTCTTATATTTGTTCACCCTTTGTTCCACCTTTTCTGTGCCCTCCTTGCCCTCCCAAATACAAAAATTAAGACAAAAGGAAAAGAAAACAGAAACAGCAGCAAAGCAACTGAAAAACTCTTTTGTTTTCTTTTCTTGGAGATCATTTCATAAAATATTATTTTATATGATCATATGCACACAGTCTTTGTCATCCACTACCATGCATATACTCCTTTGGACTCATGTGTGAGTTTCTAGAGACCTATATAATATATCATGTCCGTGTGTGTGTGTGTGTGTTTGTGTGGGTGGGTGGGTGGGTGTTTCTTTGGCTCTGACTTACTTTACTTAATATATTTTTCCCAACTTTTTCCATTTCTTTACAAATGGTACAATATTGTTCTTTTTGATGGATGAGTAGAATTCCATTGTGCATACATACCACACACTTTTGATCCATTTGTCCCCTGACAGGTAGCTGGGTTGATTCCATATGTTGACTATGGTAAACAATGATGCATTGAACCTGGCTATGCTGGTAGCTTTATTGTGGCCTGCTTTGTGGTCAGTTGGATAAATACTCAGAAGTGGAATTGCTGGGTCATAGGGGAGTTCTATGTTTAGTCTTTTGAGGAACCTCCATACTGCTTTCCAGAGTGGTTGAACAAGTTTACAATGTCAACTAACAGCGTAGTAGAATTCCCTTTTGGCTACATCACTGCCAGAGTTTGTTATTGTTAGTTTGCTTGGTAAATGACCATTCTACCTGACTTGAGGAGGAATCACAGTGTTGTTTTTTTTATTTGTAGTTCTTTTATAGCCTGAGATGTTGAACATTTCTTCACGTGTCTGTTGGCCATTATTACTTCTTATTCTGAGAAGTCTCCTTTCAAGGATTTGACCATTTATTGGTTGGGTTGTTGATTTGTTGAAGGTTTGTTTTGAGTGATTTAATTTTTTGAACTCTAAGCTCAAAGGCCCTTGTCTGATGCATAGCTAGTAAAGATCTTTTCCCATTCTGTGGGCTTTTTATATATCTTGTTGACTATGTCATTTTCCATGCAGAATTTCTTTAGTTCAATGAAATACAGCCTCTCTTTGATTTTTTCTTATTCTATCTCCTTACTTTAAGAAGTGTTGACCTGTGCCTAGAGGGTCTAGCGTTTCCCCTACAACTTCCTGTAATATTTTCACACTATCTGGCCTTGAGTTCTTTGATCGATTTAGAGTTGATTCTGGTGCAGGGTGATGAATGAAAGCAGTATCTAGTTTCAGTTTTCTACATATTGATTGCCAATGTTGCCAGCGCCATTTGAAGAAGTTGTCTTTCTTCCAATCTGTGTTTCTGGCTCCCTCATCAAATATTAGGTAGCTATAGGTTTCTGTGTTTATTTGGGGGTCTGCTGTTTTCCTCCATTGGTTCTCAGGCCTATTCTTGTACCAGTACCAAGCCATTTTTATTACTATGGCTTTTTAATAAAGTTTGAAGTTTGGTATGGATATTCCCCCAGCATTGTTCTTCCATCTAAGGATTGTTTTTGCTATTCTAGGTATATTAGTATTCCATATGAACTTTAAGATTGCTTTCTCTAGTTCTTTGAATAAAGTTATTGGGATTATGATGGGTATTGCATTGAATTTGTAAATTTCTCTGGCCATTATTGCCATTTTTACAATGTTAATGTTTACCATCCAAGAGCATGGAGGTTTTTCCATTTCTTAATTCTATTTCAATTACTTTTTTCAGATTTTTAAAGGTTTTACACTTCCTAACCAATAGGGAGCTGTCATTCTTTCTGTTGGAGGCATAGAATTCCACTATATATATATATATTTTTTTTTCTTGATCCATTCATCTACTGAGGGGCATCTGGGTTGGTGCCATATCTTAGCTATGGTAAATAATGCTGCAATAAACATAATTGTTCTGGTACGTTTAGTAAGGTCTTATTTGTGATCATTTGGGTAAATGCCCAAAAATGGGACTGCTGGGTCATAGGGGAGCTCTATGTGGAGTCTTCTGAGGAACCTCCATACTGCTTTCCAAAGTGGTTGAACAAGTTTACACTCGCACCAACAATGCAGTAGGGTTCCCTTCTGTCCACATCCCCTCCAGCATCTGTTGTTATTAAAGTTCTTGATTCTAGCCATTCTAACTGGGGTGAGGTAGAATCTCAATGTTGTTTTGATTTGCATTTCTTTTATGGCTAGGGAGGTTGAGCATTTCTTCATGTGTCTATTCCTTCACATTTCTGGTTAAGATAATTCCCAGGTGTTTTTTTTTTGAGGTTCTTACAAACAGAGTTGCTTTCCTGATTTCAGACTCATTCTTCTTTTTTTTGTTGGCATAGAGAAAACTACTGATGTTTGTGGGTTGATTTTATACCTGCTACTTTGTCAAAATTTCAAATCAACTCAAGTAGCTTTGGAGAGGAATCTAGAGTTCTTTAAATATGGGATCATGCGATCTGAAAAGAAGGATAGATTTACTTCTTTCCCTCTTTGGATCACCTTTATGCTTTTCTTTAGCCTTGTTGCTCTTCCTAGGAATTACCATACTATGTTGAAGAGTAGTAGAGAGAATGGGCATCCTTGTCTCATTCCTGATTTTAGAGGGAATGTTTTTAATTTTTCCCCATTAAGTATAATATGTAGGTCTGTCATATACAGCCTTTATATTATTGAGGAATAATCCAAGGATTCTCCAGAGTTTTTATCATAAAGGGGAGTTGAATCTTGTCAAATGCTTTCTCTACATCTATTGAGAGGATAATGTGATCTTGTCTTTACTTCCCTTGTTGTGATGAATCACCATCTTTGTATCCTTAGAATCTTAATTTATTCTTCTTTTTCACATATTCTATTCATTCATATAGCCAATAAATATCTATTGAGAATCCATAGGGAAATCATGCTATTTTCCAATGAATGATACATGACAATAACAAACTTCAAAGAGTACAGTGACTATTACATAGAATTTTTTGTTGTTAATTTGAGAAAGTAAGTACAGTAAGTTGAACACAATTCTTTCTTTTAAATAGTATACAAATTAATGTTAACATAGTTGTAACAAAGTAAAAGTCAAGAAAATAGTAAGTTATGTCAATAATCAGCCTAATACAAGGAGAAATGTAGTATCATACAAGAGTAAACACAAAAAATTAACTACAAGAGCAAGAATGAGGTGAGGGTAAGTTTTTATTTGACTTGAGGATTACAATTTACAAGCTAGCCTCAAAGTTAGCTACTCCTTCATCAGCCTCCAAAGTGCTGAGAATTCAAGCATGTCCTAACTAATGATCATAACTGTACTTTGGAAAGATAGTAGAAGCATCCAGGCACACTTAAATTTAAGGGAGAGGTCAGAAAAGCAGAATAAGTACAGAGAAGATGGAGAAAAGGGGTGGTTTGGGACTGGAAGTGGAATGGATGTGGCTCTGGTTGTGAGTACAAATGGAAAGTTGTGACTTTGTATGACATACAGGGGAAAAACCCAACTCTCTTTAGGAGCAGATCTTAGCAGTCATTACCACCTCTGGAGATATGAATTTGAATCCCAGTTTATTCAGTTACATGTTATATGACCTTGGTGAGTAGCTAACCATTCTACCTCTGATTCCTCTTATGGATTCTCTGGTTAAGAGGAATAAAATCTAAACAGGAAAATATGGTAGGCATTATATTTGTTTCTATATTGAAGTGTGTATACAAGTAGTATGTTTTTATATAACCCATTTTAAAAATCAATAAAAATTGAATATAAACATTTGATGAGTAATTCTATGCATTATGGTACTTGAATTACTTTAATAGATGAAGTTTATAACATTGTGATAATATTTTATTTCAAATTATGAAAATAGTTATAAAATAAGGCATTTAATAAATCTACTCCGATGAAATGTTCATTTTTGATTTATTATATTTTTGATTTATTATAAGAGTAGTTATTTGAGAAAAATTACCAATGGCAACATAATGATTAAGTTCCTTTCCAGAGCCATGTTGTGTTCCAGAGTCTGGCACTAGTGGCACAATTACACTTTCTCTTTAGAAGCCTCATTCACATTTACTTCTCAAGATACTTTAAGATATCCTTCATCTTTGAACATTCTTATTCTGTCATTCTCTTCCTCTCCTATTTCAAAGGAGGTCTTTCTCAAAGTTGCTCTGACTTTTTCTAGAAGGTATTTATAAGGTAAGTGACATCATCTTACAATTTCTCATTCTCTTCACATATGAGAAAGAAAAATATGCATCTTACAAAACTAAATAATATATATGTTCCCAAATACATATATCTTAAATAATATATATGTCTCAAATATATATTTACAGCATGCAATCTTAGAAAATGTTCCCCTTTATGGGTTACTTTTTCCTAATGATTTTCAAATCTTATCTCCAAGTTCTTACATTTTCATGCATAACAGAGCCTCATTTATCAAATGCCTATTAGACTTTCCAACTGAAGGTTCTTTTCCCTGCCATCTTGGCTTTAACTTTGTGCTTAAAAGATAATGAATTATCTTTGTCTGAGACAAAATTTCCTTTGACTTTTTTGATTTATGGATCCATGTTTTTTCCATGCTAAAAATACTAAAATCATATTCACTTCCCATTCTTAGGCTTTCAAATCATTTCGTGTAGTGACTCTTCATCCCCAGTTCTACTATCATAACTCAAAAGCCTGCCACTTTGTACATGAATATTGCCTTAGCACAATGAGCTTTCTGTTTTCCCCTGAACTTCCCATAAAATCACATTTGGTCATGAATTCCTTATTATATCTCCCTCAATGTCATATCTATCTCTCAGATGTTCTTGGTAAATATCTCAGTTATTTATAAAGTATAAAAGTAGGGAACACTAAATAATGTATTTTTGTTGGTCAGGGGGCTTGAACTAAGGGCCTGAGCACTGTCCCTAAGCTTCTTTGCTCAAGGCTTGTGCTTTATTACTTTGAGCCACAATTGCATTTCTGGTTTTCTGGTGGTTAATTGGAGATAAGAGATTAATGAACTTTGCTGCTGGAGCTGCTTTTAACCATGATCTTTAGATCTCAGCCTCCTAAGTAGCTAGAATTACAACCACTGGTGCCTGGCTCCATTACATAATATTCTGAACCTTTTATGGGGTCTGTGTTTGTGTATGTATGTGTATGTGTGTATGTCTGTCTGTCTGTGTGTCTCTGTGTGTATGTCTACGTGTCTGTGTGTTGGTACTGAGGCTTAAATCAGGGTCTGAATCTGTATCTTAACCTTTGCTCTCAAGGCTGGCACTCTACCCTTTGAATCACAACTCTGTTTTTGGCTTTATGCTGGTTAATTGTAGTGAAGAGTTTCATGGACTTTCCTGCCTAGGCTGTCTTCACACTGTGATCCTCAGATCTCAGTCTCCTGAGTAGCTAAGATTACAAGTGTAAGCTACTGGTGCCCAGCCCTAATCTTGTTTTTAACTGGTTCTTCAACAGTAGAGGTGCATATTTGAAGGTATAGGACTCTGATTTCAGTTGTCAGCACTGGAAAACCAACCTGTAGAGTATGCTTGATTTAGTGCAGAAAATCTAGCAATGATTTTAACATTGATGGTAAGTGAAAACAAGTAAGAGAATTAACAGGGAAATTCTGTAACTGAGGAAAACATTGAGAGGACTTATATTCATTCCATATAATTCTAGTGTCCAAGAGCCTGTGCAGGTATGAAAAGGCATGTCAGGTAAGTTCAAAAGAAAGTAATAGCCAAGGTAGATTTGAAAGTGAGTAAATTTTTTTATGTACTCCCACTCCTAATATCCTTTAGTAAAAGTTAAAACTTTCCTTGTTTGAAGTATTTGAAGATAACACAGGCTCATTTTCTGGAAGACCACTAAGCTATGTATAGATTAGAGCAAAGTCCTAAAAACACAAGGAATCCAGATTAAATCAATATTATAAGCAAATATTTCAGTGGATTCAAGCCATGAAGCAAACATGTTTGCAGTTTTATTCTAAAATGGATCCAGTATCTGATTCTCAAATTCATTATTCAAAGTCTATTCTGTATTTCTATAATTTTTGAATACTTTATTCTTAATATTTTAAAACAAAACTTTTGATTTTTCTCCCATTCTTTATCCTCACTTAATTTTAGCAATTGGCACTAGCATGCACTCAGTTTTTGCAGAGCAGTCCTTAAATCTCTGCTTTACAAAACATTAAGAGGTTAAAGGAATGTACTAACATTCATGTAATGTGCATAGGATATTAAAGATGATGTGGGCAAGTTCATAAAGATACCCCAAATCAGTATGTCCTAGAGGTAGAGATTAGTCCTCTTTATTTTTAGGATTAAAATTTCAGGACTTTCTGATAAACTGGATGATGCATTTAAAAGTTCACCATGGAGGAACAGTTTGGTAAGAGCTGGCATGAGAGATAATCATGAAGGAAAGGATGGAAATTGTGCAGCATATGGTTGAATCAACAAGGCTTTCTTTAGTTGAGAACTTGAAAACGTATCCTTGAAATCACTATCTGACACCATGAGAAAACATCAACTGAATAAAAGACATGGTACATACAGCTATGACAAAGTCTGACCTCCTCATATGTCATGGTTCTATCTTCCTTGATATTTCCCACTCTTTTAGACACTTTCCACACTGTTTTGTGGAACTCTATGCACTAAAGAGTAGGATTGTCCTAAATCAGCGACCTGGAAGGAAGTAGGCTGCTACTGAAAGTATGCTAACCGAGAGAAAATGTAAACATGAATTTATATGAGAAATGTAAATCATGATGTTATTTTGCACAAAAAAAAAGAGTAGTGAAGTAAGCAAAGACTTAGAACTTTTCAAAACTTTAAGTCTTCCAGGAACAAGTAATTCCCTGTTATCCTGTTTCCAAAGTACTCTACCATGTGCTGCTAGTGATAAAGGATCGAATTTAGATGCAACTTTCAAGCTGGAATTTAAACTTAAGTCAGACAAGAACTTTGTCTTCTGTTGTCAGTACTAGGGTTCATTATGAACTAGAAGGAACATGTAGCTAACCAAAATGATCAAAGAATATCTCTCACAAGTTAGCCCTGCAATAGCGTTTCATTCTGATCCTAAGCCACTCTTTCTAAAGGAATTTTCTTGCACTTTTACCCTGTGGTTTCTCCCAGGATTTTCATTTAAAGAAGACAGAAAGTAGCTTTCTCAATTTATAAGAAACAAAATGAGATTTGCATGTCTTTAAAATTCAGAAACAGCATCACATATAATATCCCAAGAATCTTGAAAAATATTTCAGAGTTCATCCCAGTAAAATTGGCTGAATCTGTTTGTATAGTATGGGTAGCCTATTATATTAGTCATTACTAGAAAATTAAAGCTTGGTTGGTTGAAAATCCTAAATTCAGATAGGCACACCAATCTACTGTTATTTCTGTCTTCCAAAAACAATCCTAATTTAAGATTGAAAATGAGGAAACATCCCAATTTTTTATATTGTGTGTAAATTACTATCTAATATCTAAGATCAAATTCTAATGTATTATCAATTATTTTGCCTTATAATGGGTACAAAAAACCCATTACCTGAGTTCGTACATCCACTTTGGCCTAATGATGCTTGTAAATAAAGCATTTGCATAATGAGTAATGTTTATAAAAGCCAATTATGGCTAATATGTATGACCTTTTGGCAACAAATAAGCTAATAATCTTTGAAATGTGGATTAGATTACACAGAGCTAAAATGAAATTTAGGTGTAACAGGGAAAGCAAGCCCCTCATATACATAAGAATACAGGGGTTTTTTTAGGGGCTGGGAAGGTGGCTCAGTGGTAGAGTGCTTGCCTTGCATGCATGAGGCCCTGGGTTTGATAACTTAGCACCACATAAGCAAAAAGAAAAAAGCCGGAAGTGGTGCTGTGGTGCAAGTGGTAGAGTGCTAGCCTTGAGCTGAAGAGCTGAGGGACAACACCCAGACCCAGAGATCAGGCCCCACGACCGGACCCAAAAAAAAAAAAAAGAATAAAGGTTATTTTTTTTAATTTTCAAAGAGATGTTAATTTGAAATGACATTTAGATTTTAAAATTTATGAATTCTTGTCCATTTTCAAATTAAAATATTTGAAAAGAATTGTGTGAAAATAAATAAAACCACATGCAATAACTAATGTTTAAAAATAATGTCTAACAAGGCAGAATTAATTTTAATATTACTAACATTCAGATATTTCACAAATACTAATTTGCCAATAATTATTTGCAATTTAAACAATACACAGCGAGAAGATTTGGGATTTCATTGATTGTTCGGTACTTAGTATAAAGAGAAACTATTAACTGTAGTACTTTGACTGACCTTTCTTTTAAAATGTTCATAACAGTATCTCTCTACTTTTTATCATTATAGATCCAATTTAGTTAATTCTAATAAGGTACTTTCATTTCTGTATATTGCATTTTAAGTTGTTTATTTAATATTACATGTTGTCTAATAGGGGAGCACAGTCATAATGAGATTATATAATGGAGCCATAGAACTGATTGTGTCCTACAGATCAAAATACTAAAGCAGAAGATGCTGAAGTAGGATTTTTGCCTTGTTTCTATATTGCATTTTACTTGACTTATTAAGCAATCAACACTCAACTCTCCAAAACAGAAGTACCATGAAATAATTTTCAACATCAGTAATAATAGCATAGGATTGTTTTTGTATATCAAATCTAATTCTATACCACATTTCCCAAGTAGAGACAGTTATTCTGAGAAATCCATTAATTTAGTTTTTCTTCCTTATCTTACCCCTTCAGTAACCTAGACCCATCAGGTCCTAAATACTCACAATCAGTCAGTGACCATTAAGAAACATAGAGGAGTAGGGTGCCAATGACTGATGCCTGTAATCCTAGCTATTCAGGAGGCTGAGGTCTGAGGATCAGGGTTCAAAGCCAGCCTGGGCAGGAAAGTTCAGTGAGACTCTTATCTCCAATTAACCACCAGTAAACCGGAAGTGGCACTGTGGCTCAAGGGGTAGAGTGCTAGCCTTGAGCTAAAAAGCAGCCCCAGGACTGAGAAAAAAAAAAAGGAGAAAAGGAAAGAAAAGACAAAAAGAGCCATAGTACTCACCAACCTGGTAAACTAGACTCTCATTTCATTCTACAAGCCTGATACTGGATGATCCGCACACACACACTCATGCACGCACCCAACCACGGGCACACACACAGCATTTAAACTGAATTGAATATATTAGATAAATGATGCCCATAATTTTGTTTCTATCTACACTACACATACCTTTTTCTACTTCTCAATTTTAAAACTTTTCAGATTGCTTTCCGAACTTTTTAAGCTCAAGGTCAGCAGGCTGAAATGCTACAGAGAGACAGTTAACTTATAACTCAAAATCTGAAGATTATATGGTACTCTCTCAGAGGGATCAAATATCTTTAAAAACAGAGCTGAAGGGAAGAGGGAAAAACATGGGTCAGATTCTTGTGTTTGTGCTATTTTTGGTGAAAACATCCCCATCACCTTATACCTCTAAACAGCAGTTAGTTATCAATTCTGCAAAAGCCATTCTATGGCTAAGAGCAAAAGACAAGTATGTGGCAGCTGAGGAAGCTGTGTGCATTGTTAGTGAGCACTCAGAGCAGGCAGGAATTAGTTTGTGAAGATCCTCAGGGCCACCAGCCCCTTGATTCTCTTCTAGATCTGTCCTCATTCCTTAAAGCCTTCTTCCCACAAATATTGACCCACAGATCTTTTCCTATTTTTCTTTCAAAATCATATATGTTGAATCATAATGTAGGAAGCTTTAAGTAAAAATATAAGTATATCTTATAGGTTGTTTAGTCAGTGTGTGAAAACTGAACATCTATAGGTTGTTTAGTCAGTGTGTGAAAACTGAGCATCTCCCTGTAGCCAATGGGATTGAGAACAGAAAAGTCCAATATTTCATATTTATGCCTAATCAGTATGTTTGCCACATCCAAATATGAGTCCAAGGATGACTTTCCAAGGGATATTTATGTAATTGGTTTAATTGAATTTTATTTTTTTAGCTTTGAGGTCCTAAAATTTGGGGACATGATGAGCTACAGCTAGCCAAATAAATGAACAACTTAGCAGGTATTTGGACATTCAGATTTCACAGTTCTGGCACAGGATAATTCTCAGTTCAGAAGAATGAAGAGGCTACTTTCAGTCCACTCTAGAATTACTTTTTAACAAGTTTTTTATTGTTAAAATACTGTACTCGGGGTTACAATTACACGAGCAAGGTAATGAGTACATTTCTTATCAAGCATTGTTGCTTCCTCCTTTGTTTTTCCCCTACCCTTTTTTCTCTTCCATCTCTACAACTACACTCCCTCCCTCGACTCACCCTGCCTAAATTGTAAAGTTCCTTTTTCGACATAGTGTCTTGTACATCTCATTGTTGCAATGGGTCAACCTATATCCCTATTTAAACAATTTGTTTTTTTCCCTTACCTTCCCCAAATTATACCAACATCAATGCCTCATCTGTTAGGAAATGGAAAGACTTGGAAAAAAATTATATTAAGTGAAATAAGCCAGGCCCAAAGAAACATAGGTCCCATGGTTTCCCTTATTTGCAATTACTAGTATATGTCTGAGACCAGCAGATAAGTTAATGTTAGGTGAAATGAACCCCAAGATAAGGACTAAGTGGTTTTTCTTTCTTGCTATTGTTTCTAACATATTTATAAGGTGGTTTTTTGGTGCTTTGTATTTCCCTCCTCCACGGTATAACCCCTGTTTTACTGTATTTCATGTTGGTTTAATTTGGGGAGGGGAAGGGAAAAATCGAATTGTTTAAATAGGGATTCAGGTGGACCCATTGCAACAGTGAAATGTACAAGATACTATGTCGAAAAACAAACTTTACAACTATTTTGGGAGGGGGGAGATGGGAGGGTAGGGATGGTAAGGGGAAACAAAGAAGGAAGCAACAATACTTGGTAAGAAATGTACTCATACCTTGCTTATGTAATTGTAACCCCTCTATATGGTATTTTCACAATTAAAAAAAATCAAAAACCAAAAAACAGGGGTTATACTGTGGGGAGGGGTACATACAAAGCAACAACAACAACAAAAATATTCTTGAATTAACATACATTTGTAATACAAAGGAGTTAGTTCATTGTGATATTCCCACATATGCACATATTGTACTTTGAATAAATTTACCCCTCTACCATATTTTTTTCCTTCTCCTAAGCAGTCCCTACTTTTACAAACAACATAAAGCATAAAGATATACAACAAATACTGTTAAAATCGATATTTTTGGCTCCCTTATCTAAAGCAACTAGAATAGCTATGTTCATTGCAGCATTATTTACCATAGCTAAGATATGGAATCAGATCCCCCTCCATAGATGAATGGATCAAGAACATGTATTGTATGTATATATACAATGGAATTCTATGCTTTCGTGAAAAAAATGGCATTGCCCCATTTGTAAGGAAATGGAAAGACTTGGGGAAAATCATATTAAGTGTATTAAGCCAGGCCCAAAGAAACATAGGCTCTGTGCTTTCCCTCATTTGTAGTAATTAGTATATGTGTAGGATAGTCCTAGGAAAGGATCACAATAGCCTAATAGCTATGTACACATGACCACATAAAATGATGCTAATCGAAAGGAACTCCATGATTTGGAAACGAGAGGTACTTTTTTTCTTTTCTTTTTCTGGTGTACTGTTGGCACATTTTTTTCTTTCTTTCTCCCCCCCTCCCTCCCCTTTATCTTGTATACACTTTTATCTGATTTGGAAAGAAGAATCACAGAAATGTTGGGACAAAGCCGGGCTCTGGTGGCTCACGCCTGTAATCCTTGCTTCTAAGGAGGCTGAGATCTGAGGATCACGGTTCAAAGCCAGCCCGAGCAAGAAAGTCCGTGAGACTCTTATCTCCAATAAACCACTAGAAAACTGGAATTGGTGCTGTGGCTCAAGCGGTAGAGTGCTAGCCATAAGCTGAAGAGCTGAGGGACAGCGCCCAAGCCCAGAGTTCAAGCCCCACGACAGACCAAAAAAAAAAAAAGGAAAAGAAAACAAATGATGAGATAAAGGTTGAAAAAAATGCAACAACAAAAAAAAAAAAGAAAAAAATGCAACAGTGATACTCACTAGACACTATGTTGAAATGAACTTTACAATTTGGGGGAAAGGGAATCATAGAGGGGAGAGAAAATGGGAGAAAACAAGACAGGGGGTAACACTGGTGGAAAAGAAATGTACTCATTACCATACCCCTCTGCATTTCACCCTTAGAATAAAGTGAAAAAAAAAAAAACGTAATGAAGTTCTATTATACTGTCTGTACAAGTTTAAAATTAGCACTTATTTTGTGCCAACAATTTATATTCTTATTCTAAATTAGAATGATGCTAAATAGCGGATGAAAGTTACCATGGCTAATTGAGAAGAAATGTCTATGGAAGAAATGGAGGCATTTTTATATGTTAGTATTGTTAGTGGTACTTTCTTCACACTATTTAAACAAGGGACCACTCAATTCCCTTTTGTGTTGGCCCCCCATAATGGGGAATTTAATCTGAAGGCAAGGGTTCTTTTTTGACTCTTCAGAGGTTTTCTAGCAGAGGAGCCTGCTGTGATGACACACCTTGTAAGTCTACCTCTTTCTCAAGTTTAATTAGCAAGGCCTTTTGCTCTCCAACCTTGTTTCTGTGAGTACCGAATTTGAGATTTGGATTATGACTGCTACTTTTTGTTTTATTTTTTTCCCTGTGTTCAGAAAATAATGAGAAATACTCTAACAAATATATGTAGGAATATCCTCACATGTATCTGATTTCTCATCCAGTTTTGGACAAAAGTACATCAGTAAACAATGAAATTTTAATAAAAACCATTGATCATAACCAATTCAGCTTCCTGATGCTGAAATTATATTTTGAAGAAACCAAGTAAAATGTACTTGGGAGTACTTTAGACACTCTTTTAAAAGCAACTTTCTTAGAGTTTTAAATTATTTAAACACAAAATTTAAAATACCAGTAATTCCAAATGAGTTCACTTTCTTTTAAGAAACTACTATATTTGGGCAATCTTCCTCAACATAATGATAATGATAATACTATTTAAATTAACAATAAAAGTTAATATTTAGCATGTTTAATATGTGTTAAATGTAATCGAATGTAAAACATGTGCAGCTAATGTTAAGTAGTGAGTATGCAATGAAGAGTTCAATATGTACTTGGATTACAAATAAGCAAATTGCTTTATATAAAGCCAGGTGTGATGGCACATGCCTGTAATTGCAGCTATTTGGGAGACAGAGGCAGAGTTCAACCAGGGCAGATTTAGCAAGACCCTACCTCAAAAACAAAATACAAGCTAGGCACCAGGGGCTCACATCTGAATTCCTAGCTACTCAGGCAGGCTGAGATCTGAGGTTTGCAGTTGAAAGTCAGAACAGGGAAGAAAAATCCATGAGACTCCTACCTCCAACAAGCTACTCAGAAAAAGCCAAGGCACTAGGTTCAAGTCTTCATACCACACACAGAATAGAGTAACTGAATAATTTTCCCAATGAACAGAACAAAATTATAAAAATAAGTTTTATTTTTCATGTTGGAGAGAATTAGTAATATAATAGATTTTCAGGTAAAACCCAAAGCATGAGTTCATTGCTAAGCTACAGTATATTTTATCCTAAATCACAAAATAACTTATTAAATTGAAACTACCTTCCAGGACTATGAAATTCCAATTAGAAAGTCAGTGTTAGCATTATGTTTTACCTCATAAAGAACATCATATTGACTCATGAAACCCAATATTAAGGTAGCTAATACCTTCTTAAAGCAAGATAACCAATATCTATATTCAGCAAAGGTAACTCCCTAAAAGAAAGGAAATTTATAAAATTAATATCAAAATTAGTGACCCGGTACTTGTTTCTTTTTAAATATTCTCATTATCTTTGAGTAGTTGTACAAGAGTTGTTATTCAACAAAGCAATTTAAGAATATGGTATGTCTTGATCTATGTCACACCTTTCGGCATTCTTACCACCCCTCCCAATCTAGCCTTTCCCTCACTTCTCTGGCATCTGATCTTTTTGTTGTTGTTGTTGGTCGTGGGGCTTGAACTCTGGGCCTGGCCGCTGTCCCTCAGCTTTTCAGCTCAAGGCGAGCGCTCTACCACTTGAGCTACAGCGCCACTTCCGGTTTTCTGGTGGTTTATTGGAGATAGGAGTTTCATGGTCTCTCCTGCCCGGGCTGACTTTGAACCACAATCCTCAGATCTCACCCTCCTGAGTAGCTAGGATTACAGGCTTGAGCCACCAGCGCCCGGCTGCATCTGATCTTTTTATTAATTAATTTACTTTATTGTTCTTATAAAGGTGGTGCACAAAGGGATTTTAGTTTGAATTTGCCGGCTGACACACAAAATGTCAATCTATTTTGGTACCTATTTATGCATTTGAAAAAAATAAGAGAAATAAATTTGTACTCAATAAAGAATATCAGTAGCCATATGATTTCAGATTATGCAGTTATATGATAACTTTAATTTTAATTTACATTAACATTTGATTTTTCTGTTAACCTACTCTCCTCTGGACTAATTAAAGTCCTTCTGCTAGATTCTGTACCTCCTCTGTCCACAAATAATTTTTAAATTTGTATGATTTCATTTTTCCATCCTACACAAAGCAAAGAGAATAATTTGAGCTCATGGCTCTGGAGATGCAAGACCAGAAAATCGCATCTGGTGATGACTTTATTACTGCCAGAATCCCAGGTGGTGCAGTGGATCACAAACCAAGAGCAGGGCTCATGCATCTGGGTTTGGGAGGGGAAAAGTAGGTTTCCTCTGGTTCCTCCCCACCCCCAGCCTCTTTTCTTTTCTCTCCAATCTTCTCTCTCTTTTCTCAGAAAGTTACCAGAGTTCAATCATGCTCTACACCCTGTTTATTTTATCTAAGTTTAAACACCAACTAATGACCATATTCTAATATCATATGCAGATTGTTTCCAATTTTCACCTGTGATACCTATCTCTCTTCTTTATAATCTGCAAAATCTCCATATGCTTTAAACTCCAAATAAATAATAAGTTCTCATAGGTGTGGTTTGTTGTGTACAAGCAGTTGTGACATTTATTCAAATGATCACTGATCACCTTCTATTGCGCAGCATGGTAGGACAGACAAAGTAAACAAATTTACCTGTTATCAAATATATAGATCAAATATATAGCTATCTACAAATATAAAACTAATATGAAATATGAAAACTTCCTTGGTCTGCATTTAGTAACAAAACATGTAGGTCCATTTCTTTATATTTGCCAGAAAAAAAAGCAGTATTGTTAGGTGCTAAAAGCAAATCTGAATGCAGTTTCCTTCGCTATTATTAAAATTAATTGAGTAAATAGAAGAAAGGTTTCAAATTAAGTTAGTAAAACACTATGTTAAGAGACAAATAATTTTTGTAGATATACTTTATAGAATAGAGAACACACATAATAAAAGCAAAGTCTTTTTGAAAGAATGAACTGCATGCTTAGTCTTAACAATTCTGTGGGAAGTCATAAAGTCAGAAACCAGGAAGAAAGAGAACAAGTCATAAAAATCTGTTCTAGAAATTATAATTGATTGCGATGCCCCCAAACAACAGTAAATTAGATGTTATCTATTTATTTTGTACCTTAGTTTTCGCAGATAATTAAGTGTATAATCCATAAATGAATCATAAGAGTTCATTTATCTGAAATGATATATGAATGTTTCCAGTCACTGGAAACATAAACTCAAACTATTTCATTTTTACTCACTCACACACACATGCACACTCACACATACACACATACCATACCACATCACACAAAATCAGTGTTCAGTGAAACCCAGCAGGGAAAATATGCTTGCCTGGGGGAAAACACTTTTCAAACTTAGACACTGAAATTGAATCTGTTTTACTCACAACCTATTGTTCAAAGGTGGTGTCATAAATTTTACAGGTTCCAAAATTCACTTTTAAAATAAAACAATAACAATTTCTCTTAAAATCTTTCAGTATGTCTAAAAAGAAATGGTGCATTGCACATTTTTGTGATTTTCTTTATATATCTTTCTGGAGAGAAGGAACAAAATACCTTCATAATACAGAAAACAAATATTGCTCTTTTATGAAATGATTTTTCAAAGGATTATACTGTAGATAATATGTTTCAAATGTACAAATTTGCAAGATAAAATGAACACTTGTCCAGTGTTTCCAAAGCAAAGGAGAGTGAATTTCCAGAGCAAGATAGTTTATCCACAATAAGCAAAAATGTTTTCATCAATAAGTACAATACTAAACTGAGATTCACAGAAAAGTAGGGTACTAGACATTATTTTCCATCCAGAGGTAGCACCATAGGTCATTTACATGAGAAATGACCAACTGGATGCAAGAACCAAGCTGGTGAAAAACAACACAGGCTGAACAAGGAGTGGGTCTGAATGGCATTGTCATTTTAGAAAATGATACTATTTTATGATGCACAGGGGAAAATTCAGTCTGAGGAAGTTTTCTAAAACGTTAAGATGCATGTTTTCCAGGTTCACCAATTTATTAAACAGTATTTAATACTTATCAATACAATCCTAAAAATGAAAATGTAAAGGGAAAAGTCAATTTAGTCATGGAATGGATTTTCATTGCTATGTTAAAATATAAAATGTTATGGGTATATTACCGACATTAACAGAAAAATAGGCTTATTTTGATACACTGATCCAATCATCCAATATAAAGATAATTCAATAGATATGTGAATATGTAAATGAAGTAAAACAAACTCTTGTATATATTTTAAATTAGCTCTTTTATTGGTAGCAGTAGAACTTGAACTCAAAACCTTCCACTTATGAGATAAACACTCTACACTATTCCCCTAGCCCTTTTTGTTTGAGTCCATTTATCATATGAATCCAGTTCTTTTGGCCAGAATGACCTGACATCTCATTCTCCCTACCTCTTCTTCTTCTTCAGCTAGTATTACATAGTATTACATAGTATTACATAGGTTTAACCTCAAGCCCAGTGCTTTCTAGGCAGACACTCTAACTTTTATGCCAGGACCTCAGCCCTTAGGTTGCTACTGATTTGAGTAATTTTTCAAATACAGTCTTGCGCTTTTACCCAGGGCCTATCACTAATCATGATTTTCCCACCTAGGTTTGTGAGGCTGGAATTAAAGATGAGAACTCTCATGTTGTTTGAGATAGGTTCTTGATAACACGTTTGTCCAGACTGGTCTGAAAATGCAGTCCTCCCTAATTCCCAATCCCAATAACTGGAATTGCAAACAAGTGCAACCATGCCCCAAACCAACATCTTTCTTTTTAGATAGAATTCCACTATCTTTTTTGTATGGATGGGCCTCACACTGTGATTTCCTATCTCTGCTTCTAACATAAATTTTATTACAATCACATGTCACAACATTCGGTCTCATTTCTATTCTTGAGAATGAAAACAATACACAATTTGTTTTCCAGAATTATGATTCCTTTGTTAATTGCTACTGTTTTGGTTGGAAAATATATATAACTTTTTTACTTACATGTAACTTAACAGATGTTGCACACAGTGTATAATTATCAAATAATTTGCTAATTGTCATTAAAGCTATGCAGGTAGATGTTTTAAACTTCTTCCTCATTTTTTAGCCTAAACCATTTTCAGGTGACGGAGTAAGACCCCATCACAGTCTATATTTCCTCTATTAAAGAATTGCTTAAATCAGTTTGCTATGAAACTTAAATGGGGCTAAATTGTTTACTGTAGTTAGAATTGTTGGAAACCTTGATTTTCATTGCAGACATTTCCAAGCTTTACCCTAAATATTCCTTAAAATAAAATAGCTTGAAGAGACAAAGGCAGAATTGCATAGCAATGCATCATCCTTATTCATCTTTACATAACAGTATAATTTGAAGTTGTGTGGTATATTTTAGTTATAATTGTTAAAAGAATACATTTCTTGGGACACACTGATTGTCATATTTACCAATCCTTTTGGAACAGAAATGGCTTGTTTCCAATTTGCACAAATTCTCATATTATTGCAAGGCTATAGAAGACCATACACCAAGAAAGAGTAAAAAAATATAGTTTCATAAATATGTCTTCAATATTCTAGACTACTTTTAAGGGTTTTTGAGGATAATTGTCTCTTCTGTTATTTCCTAATTCAAAAATTAAATTCTATACAAGTGAGATAAATATGCTTAATGCCAGCTGGTTAGAAGTCATTTTTAGTCTCTCCCAGGATTCCTGTCTTTCTTCTTTGCCTGTTTCTGCTCTGGTTCTGATGATTTTCTCCTCTTGCCTGCTCCCTCTCTTTTTGAAGAACTGTAGCAAGATACAAATCAGTAGTGCCATAAGAACTGTAGATGCTGTTTTCTATTTCAGGTGAATAGCTTCCATATCAGGGAATCACAAGTAGTTTTCCCTGAGGAACTGCCTTTCATAATTTTATATCCAGTCCTCTTTCTGCTATTCTGTGTACTCAAAGACTGAAATTTAAAGCCATGACTTCTTCATACTGTTATCTTGATGCCTATCATACAGCATCTGAATGATTGACAGATGCCAGACAGGAACATTTAAACCTTGTAAATCTTAGGAACAGGGAAGCCTGTCAACAAAATCTTGTCGCTGTTAAAATGAATCAAATTGTTTCACTAACGTATCTTTCACTGGTATAAAAATACAAAATTATCTATTAAAATATTACATCAAATTTTATTATAATGTTATAGCTTCTAATATTTTGTCAAAAGTGTTACGTTTTTGTTTCAGACGGATAAATCTTCAACCAATTATTTGTTTTATAAAGATATTATAAAGATAATCTCATTGCATTGATTAATATCTAGCACTTGATTAATGATAACCAGTTGAAGAGTGATATATTAAAGGTGTTATACCATTTAGTAAAAACTGTGAGTTATAAGGTGGAAAAGAGTTTGATTCATCATATTTTCCAGGAGGCAAATTTAATAAAAAGAATTAAGCATAGTCTCTGTAAATAACATTCTTTTAATTATGAAGAGAGAGAGAGATAGTCCTACTCTAGATATATTGCAGAGCTGATGCAAATATCACGATAATCCATGGCGCTATTTTTTTATTTTTCACTTCTACTTGGATATCAACCTTTTCTTAAAATGATCTGGAATTGTAGGGGAGACTTTCTGGGATTCTTACAACCCAGACTTATATTCAATTGAATCTGTATAAACCTCATAGTAGACAGCACTCACTGGTGAGGGCAATGCATTACAGGCTGGTGGACTGAAGGGATATTCCCCATGAAAAACATTATCTTTGAGGGTTCCAGTGTAAAACATCTTATCCTCCCAAATGCAGCCAGGGTATGCTATTAGTGGTTACTGGAATGATGGCTAGATTCACTGCATTGTGTTGGGAATTATTTGTCATAGGATAACCCTTAGGAATCTTACTGCAACTCTGATAAAAATTTATCAATGTGGCTACTGATACATTTAAAGATATACTTTAAAATGTTTAAGAATAAAGTACTTGCCCTGTGGAAATGGCTAATGGACAATTTTACTTAGCCCTTTATTACTTCCCAGCAGAACAGAGAAGGATGTTTATCATTATTAATAAACATATAACCCAGGCCAGATGCCAATGGCTCATCTCTATAATTCTATTTTGGGGTCTTAAAAACTGAAATTCAAGACCAGCCTGGTCTAGTAGTCTAGTAGACTCCATCACCAAAATAACTGTCAAAAAGCCAGGCTAGAAGCATTGCTCAAGGGACAGATCACCAGCTAAAAATGTTTGAGAATATTACTCCAGATTTGTTCTTTGAGATAGACTTTCACTAATGTTTTGCATGAGCTGGCATCAAACTGCAATCCTAATATCTTGCCTGGCACATAAAGGCCTGAAGCTATATTTTCTTAGCCTATTAGCCTAGCTTATAAGACAATTGTTATTTAGGACATAGAACACAAATATTAAGTCTCAGGAAGCACAGATTACATACATGTCAATGTTCTCTTATACACAAAAATATACTCTCTATTGAAAGAGAAAAGGGTTTTTATACGTGAAAATAATTTGGACATATATATTGTATTATGCCCAAGGAAACATTTCATACTTTTATTAAAATAATGTTGATATATATATATATATATATATATATATTGTGCAGTCTTTTTAACAAGGAATTCACTTATACCCTCCATATACAAAATCTTTAAAGAAAAAGAGCATAATGTTAGATGACAGTCCTGAAGAAATTGCTATGGGGGGACAGGTAATTAAACAGAAGATGGATATAAACATTTCTGCTGATCTGACTTGTTGCATACAAAGAACCATGCAGAGAGTGAAGCCCTGGCTTTTCCATCTGCTCCACCCATGGGCAGCAGTAACATTATCTGGCACTTTGTTAATGCCACTATTCAGTCACTCTACTACTCTAAAGGCAGGATAGGAAAGTACTAGTTTAGCAAGTCCTTTAGATGACTGTCCTGTAGATGAAGTCCCTTTAGATGACTGTAATGACTGTGATCTACTCTAAAATTGGACAAGCATGGAAGCACAGGGAAATATGCTTGTTTGTTTGTTATGCTGATATCAGGTCTTGAATTTAGGACTTGGATTCTTCCTTCTTTTTCACTCCAACTGGTACTCTACCACTAGAGCCAAGCTTCTAGTCTGGCAGTTGGCTAGTTAATAGGAGATAGAGCTTCACAAACTTTTCTGATCCTCAGACTTTTTGATCCTTGGATCTCGGCCTCCGAGTATATAGGACTACATGTATGAGGCACAGAATAAAAGTCATGATTTAATATATTTTCTGTGAAACTTGATTTCCATGATGTTTCAAATAGAATTCTAGAAGGGAAAATCATTGTAGGTTAAGAAACAGTGTAGGCTTTCTCAGGTTAACAAAACCCCTTGTATTGATAAGCAAAAGTTGATTCTCCAAAGAAGAGTATTAGTGTCAGTATATCAGATCCCATATTGAAATTGAATTTCTGTTCAGAGTCACTGTGATAAAGTAAGGGGTATGGCAGAGTGTGGATATGATATACAATCTATTTCTAGCTGCATTGAAACCAAAAGTGAGAAAACTTGCTAGAAACAGGTATTAAGCATGGTGAACCATCATGCATGTATAAGTTGATATGGAGAGAAAGAGGGGTTGTTTCCTCACATAGTAGCCCTTTACCCTGAACATGTATGGTCCTGAGCTGATCTACAGTGCTTGCTTTCAAATAGCACATCATCTTCAGCATACCATTTGCCAATAAAATATAAAGCAAAATTCTCAATCTGAAAAATAAAACAAGTCCAAGAGAAATATGCAAAGATAATTTCTGTCTTTTTCTTAGTTGGTTTTACAAAGTGTATTTTCTGTATGCATTATCCTGCCCATGTAATTGTAGCCCCTCTGTACAGTATGTTCTCAAATAAAATAAAATCATATTAAAAAAAAAAAACAAAGTGTATTTTCATGAAGTTTCACCCAAATTTAATGAATAAACTCTTAATACCAAAACTCTATAGTAGTCCATATCAAAAGTGTGGGTCTAAAAGAGTATTTTAATAGAATAGGAATTAAAGATAAGATGAGAAAGACCTCCTTAAGATATGTAAGTTTTTTTTCAAATGTCCATAATAGGAGCAAGTGTTTGGTCTAAAATTACTAATAACTAAAGTTATAAATATAACACTAAAGATACTAAAGTAGCTTGCATGAACAAATCAGAAATAATACACATAATGTACTCATTTTTTACCATTTATATATTAATCTACATCTACATATATATGTGTACATATACATACACAAATAAATAAATAAATAAATAAATAGCTATAAATAAAATTTAGAAATGGAAGTAAAACCAAAAGTAATTTGAAGTCTTTGTAAGATTAAAATAAAAGTTGTATTATTTTTGGAAATTTTGCCTATTTGGGTGAATATGCTCTGTGTTACTTTTCTATAGTAAAAGTGACTCATAACTGAATACAAATAAGATGTAATATTATTAAGCTATTAATTTAAAAATATAATTTCCTCAAAAATAGAAAGACCTAGAAAATTATTATTCTTGCTATTATTAGATGACAAGATTTCTTCTTACATATTGTCATACAGTAAATATATCAAGATATTTTCAGGTAGAAAAGAACATATTATAATAAATATACTTAATTTGCTTAATAGAAAATAATGACTTTTTTACCATTTTGCACAAATTAAAACACTTAATTTTTGCACATTAACTATGTATTCCCCTAAAAATAGTTTAAATAATCAGAGGAAAATAAAAACTGTAGGAATTTGTTAAATCCTAGAACCAGATAATGAATAAAAGGGACAGTTTATTTTGGAATGTAGAAGGAATGAAGATTACTAAAATTGAAACCCACAGAAGAACTATTTAACATGCATCTTCTTCCCCACCATAAACTAATATTTATTTAATAATTCATTATTGCAAATTTACTGGGGTAGCAGCATGACTTAGGAAGCTAGTGACCATTCAGAGGAAATAGTGTGTAATCTCTGTTTTGCCCTATCAAGCTCTTTTTATAGTTCTGAAGATTTGGTTTTTCTTTTTCTTTTTGAAGCTTCTAGGATTTGAGCTCAGGACCTCAGGGCCTTTCACTTGCTAGGGAAGTTCTGTACCTTTGAAACTATGCTTGGAACTCTATTTTTGCTTTAGCTATTTTGCAGGTAATGTCTTGTTGTTTGGCCCAGGCTGGCCATGAACCAAAATCATCTTTCATCCTACATAGCTGGAATTATAGACATGAACTGGACCAGGTTTGTTGGCTGAGATGAGCTCTTCCTGCTTGTCCTCTGGAGCTGACTTCTAATTTCAGTTCTCCCAGGTAGCTGGGCTTATGAAATGACTAATTGAACCTGACCCAAAGAGAATCTCTCTCTCTCTCTCTCTCTCTCTCTCTCTCTCTCTCTCTCTCTCTATATATATATATATATATATATATATATATATATATATTTAAATCTTGTCTCTAAAAATGCCACTTCCATATACCCCAGGTACCATAAAGTCAAAAACAAAAACAAATTTAAAAATCAGAACTACAAAAAGGCAGTGAATGCATTGCAAACGCAATTTCTTTAGTTACTTTCTTCAGGACTTTGTAAAGTTTCAAATACTCACACACAGATTTTATATGGCTATATACACATGGTTTTTCATCAAGGCTGGCACTTTACCACTTGAGCCATGGCTCCACTTCCTACATTTGGTTTTTGAATCCAGAGTAATAATCTCAGTAATAATAATCATCATCATCCCTATAATCAAGTGTATTTTTATCTTTAAATCACTTACCATGTGCTCTAGCACAGACTTTTATTTGTTGGCTTCCTGGATTACTAGATAAGTAAAAACAGAGGGGCACAGAAGGAAGATATAACCCAGATTGGAACCATCTTGATTAATTGGGACACATGATTCTAGATAATACTACCAATATTAACTAATTAATCATGATATTACATATATTAGAATATAGTGTTAGAAACGCCCATAATATTTTCAATATATCAAAAGCCTCAACTTCTGCTCAGACTAAGCCACATATGGTGATTTTTATCTTTACAACCTGAATGATTTCTAACTTACAATGATTCTAAGTAAGTATAATTTGAAACTATACTCATACATATGTTTCAAAAAGAGAAAAAAATAAAGATAAAGGTAAATAGTGGATAGCATCACTGATGGAAGGATGGAAGCGGCTGCAGCTCTTCAGCCTCATTAACTGATGTTTAAATTTAAACCCCAAACGGCCATTGATAATCCTGCCCTCTTCCCTGGCCCAAGACCACCACGACCGCTCTGGAAACCTCCTCATCCCTGGGCTATCATAGTTCTTCTTTGGAGACACCACAGCTCCACCCAGCCTCCCATCTTCTTGATCTCTGGAACCTGGAGCAGCCTCCCCTTTGTTTGCTGAGCCAGGAGGAGGGCAAGAGTTTGGGTTTCCACCAGCAACTTCAGCTGGGCAGAGCTGGACCCGTATTCAAGGTATTCAAGGTAGAGCTTATGGTATTCAAGGAGTGTCAGGGGTGGGAGACAGAATCCTAGCGGTGAACAGCAGTGTCGTGGAACATGACGACCATGTGGCATGTGGCGATAGCTTGGCCTCGGCTGTTCCACGGAGTGAAAGCTGAGTGGCTTTTGGCCTCAGTGCCATCCATGGAGCTCAAGGTACATTTTGTCTGGTGTTAATTGCGGTAGGAGCAGCCGAGCTGGCAGGAGCCCGGTTGCTAGAAGTGAGCGGGGACAGGGGACAGTGTGAACGAGTTCACTCATAACCAACTCAGGAGGGAACTTCGAGCCCGTGCCCCTGCTGGTAGCAGGCTCAGAAGTAGAGAACGTGTGGCCAGTTAGGAAAGCCCCTTAGCAGCACCAATAACAAAGGTCTGGGCACTGCCTGCCAAGCCCCTGCACTGCTTGCAGTTTGAGAAAGAGCTGCAGGGCTTCGGGTCCTTGCTCTGGGGGGAAAAGGACCCTGATGGCCGCCTTGGGCACTTCTTGCAAGGAGGTGGACCCAGGATTTCCAAATGAGAAGTCTGGGAAGCAAGTTGGGGAGCTGCTGGTGGCTGTGGCTGACACAGCGTGCAGGATCCGACCTTCTGCTTCCCTCATTGTCCCTACCCTGAGGCTGACCACCTCCTTAGCATGGTTCTACCACCACTTTTCTTAGAAAGCAAGGACACAGCTGTCTCCCCTCCAGGACCCTCGCTTAACATTTGTGGTTGAGACTGAGGAGCTGTCAGTTAAAGACACAGCGGTGCCTCCCAGCCATGCAGGAGATCTCTAGTGTGATCTCTCTAGGGTGTCCTACAGCCTAGGACTGGTGGGGGCAATGGCGTTGTGACCAGAAGACTTTGGTCTCCCAGGTGGCCCCAGGAGGCTCAGCTGCCATGGCAGGGCCACAAACGAGACAGGAGACATAGTCCTGTGGTTGTAGAGGATAATGGATGTACTGTGGGTAGAGACAATGGCCTGGAAGGCTGCAGCTGCCAGCTAAGACTGAGCCAATCCTCTGCCTGAGACTGGCAGCCAGGGCTCGGAAGAGCGTGGAAGCCTGCATTTCCCCCAGGGTTGTCTAGAGAGGACGAGACTCCCACCAGACTCTAAAAACCTTCTGCTTGGCTCTCCTGTCTTCAATCTGCTGCCCAAAACACTAGGGATCGTTTCTCAATATGCCATCTTGAGAGATACAGACACCACCACTCACAGGACAAGCCCAGTATTGCCCAGGGATTCCTCACTTCATGGGCTGAGCTCCCTGCAGTGAGTGAGGTCAGAGATTTCAGGTGGCCTGGAGTGAGTCTGAGGCCTCAGTCGTTATTCTGTGGGAGCTTTGGAGAGCTGCACCCCAAGAAAGAAGTTCAAGAGAAGGAATGACATGGGGGACTGGCTAGGATTGATGCCTTCTGGAACTTGCTCTAGATATGACTCCAGAATACTATTGCTCAAGAATGTGGAGACTAGCTTTGCCCCACTTCTGTGGACACCTTAGGATGGTGGAAGCTGATGTTTGTTCACTACAGGGTCGTGTTGGAAAAATAGCTTCTTCCAGGATTGGGGATGTAGTCAGTGGTAGAACGCTCGTCTAATATGTACAAGGCCCTAAGTTTTATCCCCAGAATGAAAAAAAAATTGTATAGCCTTTCCCTATTTAAAACAATCAAACAAACAAAAAATGGTAGGTTAAAGAATTGGGAATTTCTTCTGCTGTGTTGAATGTCGTTTTTTCCAGGTCAAATATTTATTTCTGAGAGTAAAGTCTGAGTTTTGACTTTCCTTCCTCATCGTTTTCATTTTTCTGGAACAAGAGCAAGAGAAAAGTTAATTTCACTGTAAAATAGAAATTGCATCTAAGTAGTATAAAAACCCTGCTTTGAAATTTAATGAAGTAACAAAGGTAGATATCATGAATTTATAGTCCTTAAATAGTAACTGGGTTACAGGAAAAAAAATAGGGCCATTATCTCTAATTGCTTTTGAGAAAAAGGATTTAAGATTTCAAGTATAGGTCTCAGGACCAAAGCAAACCATTCACACATGCGTGCATACATGTGAACACGCACATGCGCACATACACACATATATGTCACACACATATACACACATATATGACTATTATGTCTTTATTTTAGAAAAGTTTCAGATTTATTTTAAAAAGTTGGTAGATGATATAGTTTCTCTCTAATGAACAGGCACTTTCCATCCAGCTGATATTTGTAATAGGATGACACATTTATTTTGCTTAGTTAAATTATATGAATACATTGTTAGAAATTAAAACTTCATGATTTATTCAGAGTTCCTCAGCTATACAGCATGCTCTTTTTCTGTTCCTGAAATCCTGCAAAGATGACTTTACATTGACTCATTGTGTATCTTTTAGGCTTCCTTAGGTCCAAAAGTTTCTCAGACTTTTCCTTTTTCTTTCATTTATTTCCATTTTTATGACAATACTGAGTTTGACTCAGGGACTTGCCCTTGCTTGGAAGCACTCATATTTATGACACACTTCTAGTCTGTTCACACCTTTCTGGTGATGGATAAAATATTTCAGAAGTGCTAGTCAGGACTTTATGAAATACCCATCTTTGAGCTGGATGTTTCATGGTGATTTAACTGGAATTACACATCCTGGGGAGGAAAACTCTGGACATAAAATGTCATTACGCTATTATATCCAGAAACTCAGTATCAACAACACAGTACTCTTTTGGGTATTTAGTTGCAATTCTGCATATCATTTTTTACACTTTTGAGCATCTGCTTCTCCCCCATTCCATGGAGTATTTGTTGAAAGAAATTTACAAAGCACAGCACATATTGAAAGGAAGTTACACTGCACAACACATATGTAAGGAGTAAGAAATTATGCTCAACCTTTTTGAAGAAGGAACATACACATAAATCATAAGGAATTCTTCTGCAGAGCCATTTCTCTTTATTCTATTTATTTAGGCATTCAATATTTTCTTTACCTCATAACTGCTAGCAGCTTCTTTTAAAATTTGATCTGTAATCTAATATCTCTTTGATGCTCAGTCTGTTTCTGTTTTAGACATTGTCAACATTTTCTGTTGCCTTTTGTATCTCATCATTTTGAGGTTTTGTGATTTTGAATATGTCATCATAAAAGGTCCCAGGCCCGGCTTGTCTTCTATACTTCCTGTCTCAGTCCCAGAATCAATCAATTCTGCAAAGAAATTATACATTCTATCTCGGGAAACACTCACATTTTCAAATATTTTTATTTTAGAAATACAAGCCGCTGTAATCCTGGCTCATCCCTGTAATCCTATGTACTCAGGAGTCTGAGATCTGAGGATTATGGATGGAAGCCAGTCTGGGAGGGAAAAATCCCAGAGAATCTCTCTTATCTCCAATTAAGTATCAAAAAGGGCTAGAAGTTGAGTTGTGGCTCAATTGATAGAGCATTAGCCTTGAGCAAAAAAAAGTGCTGGGACAGTGTCCAGAGCTTGAGTTCAAGCCCCAGGATCAAAACAACAACAAAAACAACAACTAAATGCAAATAGAGAAGTTCACACTTTCTACTATGGAACAGTTTTTAGGAAACGCACAGCATCACTTACCAAATTTATAGCATTATGCAAAATACATTCACCATCTGAAAAAGTCATCTGTATTTCACTTGATCAAAGTACCTCTCATGCTGTCTGTAAGCAGAACTCATAGCAAATAAGTATTTATCTCTTTACTGTCTCTACATGTTCCCTTCCTTTCCTCCTTTTCTTTTTTTTTTCCTTCAGAAGATCATATAATTGGGAATATTTGTTTCCTGTTTATGTGGGCTCCTTTTACCAAATATTGTGTTTAAGACTTATCCATGTACTTTTGCAGGGTGATAGCTCATTTATCACTAAATAATATCACATTAGATGAAAGGATGACTCTTGCTTGCTTGCTTGCTTTTTTTGTGCCAATCCTAGGAATTGAGCTCTGGGACTGGGCACTATCCCTGAGCCTCTTTGTGCTCAAGACTAGCAAGCTACCATTGAGGCACAATGCCACTTCCGGCTTCTTTGACTAGTTTACTAGAGATAAGAGTCTCACAGAGTTTCCTGCTGGCTTCCAACCACAACCTCGATCCTCAGATCTCAGCCTCCGGGGTAGCTATTGGCACCCAGCACTTTTTTTCTTTGTGTCAGACCTTGGGCTTGAGCTCAGGACCTGGGAGCTGTCCCTGACCTTTTTGCTAAGGCTAGTGTTCTTAACACTTGAGCCAAAGTTCCACTTTTGGCTTTTTAGTGGTTAATTGGAGGTAAGTCACATGAACATTTTTGCCTGGACTAGCTTCCTACCATGATCCTAAGATCTCTGCCTCCTGAGTAGTTAGGATTGTAGGCATAAACCCCTGGCACCCTGCCTATGGCAATTTCTTGATCAAATTACTGAAGAACATTTTAATTGCTTCCAACTTTCAACAATTGTGAACAAATCTATCATAAACCCTTTGGTTCAATTTTTGGGCAGATGTATGTTTTTAAGAAGTACACAAGCTAGAGATGACATGACACTGCATTGTCATTTATATGAAAGAATCACACTCTTCCAGAGTAGCTAAGCACATTGTGTTCTTCACAGCTACAAATTATACTGCATGTTTACAACTTTTCCACAATATTTTTGGATTGGATTTTTCACTGGTATATGAAAATATAAATTTATATATTCTGATGAGGTAATGTGATCTTTCAAAGACATGTCATAGGAAAATATTGATCATTTCTGCGTGGCACAGCCTGCAACTGGACATTCTAAAATGTGCACAGTGATATCTCCTTCGTTTCATCTGAATTTCCTCATAACAAATGATGCTGAACAATTTGTCATATGCTAGTTACAACCTATATATTTTCTCTGAAAGTTTACTGTATAATATTTTGATTATTTTTATCACTTTCTTTAGTTTGGAATCTGAATTATTCTTTGTTTTGGATATGGCCATCAAATATAATTTTATAAATATTCACTCTGGGTTGCATTGTATCTTCTTAATTCTCTTTGTGGTATCTTTTAAATACAGAGGTGCTTTTTATGTTAATCTGGTTTAACTTACCAATGTTTCCTTTTGTTGTAGAGGAACTCAGTCTGGGGGAATTCTGTCAGGAGAGATGGAAAAACCATATAATTTTTAAAAAATTATTTTATTGTTAAGATGTTGTATGGAAGGGTTACAGTTACATGAGTAAGGCAATGAGTACATTACTTGTCGATTATTGTTACCCCTTCCTTTCCTTGTTGTTGTCCCACTGTCCCTTCCCTCCCCCAGCTCTCATACTCCTAACCCCCTCACCCTATCGCTGCCCAAAGTTGTAAAGTTGTAAAGTTCGTTTCCAATATACTGTCCAGTAGGTATCTTCATTGCAATGGGTCATCCTGTGTCCTTGTTTCAGCATTTTGTTATTCCCTTTCCCCTCCCCAGATTAGACATATGTATATACAAGATGCAGGGTACCAAAATCGAGTACAATGACAGGGGTGGATATGCCATAGGGGAAAGAACATACAAAGGAAACAACAACAACAACAAATAATAAAATCACATGGCACATTTAAAACAGTAACAATAAAGACAGACCTATTGTGTCCGTATCTTGGAGTTCATTTCACTTAACATCAATTTATCTGGTCATTTGTACATTGTTTTTGAGCTTTTCAGCTCATCTAATGAGATTATCCTATATGGATACTAATTATTGCAAATAAGGAAACCATGGGACCTAAATTTCTTTGGGACTGGGTAACTTCACGTAATATGATTTTTTCCAAGTCTTTCCATTTCCTAACAAATTGGGTGGTATTTTTTTTTCTGATGGAAGCAAAGAATTCCATTGTATGTATGTAGCACATTTTCTTGATCCACTCATCTACTGAGGGGCATCTGGGTTGGTTCCATGTCTTAGCCATGGTAAATAATGTGCTATAAACATATTTGTGCTGGTAGCTTTAGTATTGCCTTGATTGTGATCCTTTGGGTAAATACCCAGAAGTGGGATTGCTGGGTTATAGGGGAGCTCTATGAGGAGTCATTTGAGGAACCTCCATACTGCTTTCCAAAGTGGTTGTACAAGTTTACAGCAGTGGGATTCCCTTTTGGCCACATCCCTTCCAGCATCTGTTATTAGATTTCTTGATTACAGCCATTCTGACTGATGTAAGGTGAAATCTCAATGTTATTTTGATTTTGAATTTCTTTTATGGCCAGATAAGTTTAGCATTTTTTCAAGTCTCTATTAGCCATTCTTATTTCCTCTTCAAGAAGTTTCTCTTTAAGTGTTTAGCCCACTTATTAATGAGGTGGTTGTTTCTTTGAGAATTTGTTTTTGGGTGACTTAATTTTTTGAGTTCTAAGTATATTTTAGATATGAGGCCCTTGTCCATTGTACGGCTAGTGAAGATCTTCTCCCAATCCATAGGCTTTCTATTGATCTCACTAGCTATGTCCTTTGCCATGCAGAAGCTCTGAAATTTCACGCAATCTCATTTATTTGTCCAACCTTTCTTCGATTTGTTGTGTTTCTGGGTCTCTATTAAGAAAATTTCAGCCTATGCCAAGGAGCCATAGAGTTTCTCCTACTCCTTCCTGTAATATTTTTATGGTGTCTGCTTTTACCTCCAGGTCTTGGATCCATTTGGAGCTGATTCTGGTGCAGGGTGATATATAAGGATCTAATTTTAGTTTTCTACAGGCTTTGAAACAGTTTTTCCAGCACCATTTACTGAAGAGACTATCTTTCTTCCATTCTATTTTTTTGGAAGCTCTCTTATTGAAGATTAGGTGGCTGTAGGTCTGTGGGTTCATTTCTGGGTCTTCAGTTCTCTTCCATTGGTCTTTAGGTCTATTCTTGTGCCACTACCAAGCTGTTTTGATTACTATGGCTTTGTAGTAGTTTGAAGTCTGGTATTGTTATTCTTCCAGCACTATTCCTTCTGCTAAGGATTACTTTTGCTATTTGGGGTCTTTTATTGTTCCATATGAATTTTTGAATTGCTTCTTCTATTTCATTGAAGAATGAGGTATGGATATTGATGGGTATTGCATTGACTTTGTGGATAGCCTTTGGCAGAATTGCCATTTTCACGATGTTAATCCTCCCTATTCAGGAGCATGGGAGGTTTTCCCACTTCCTTACATCTGCTTAAATTTCCTTTTTCAGATTTTTAAAGTTTTCTTCATAGAGGTCCTTCACTTCTTTAGTTAAGTTTATTCCTAGGTATTTTATTTTTTGTGGAGCTATTACAAAAGGAGTTGTTTTTCTGATTTCCGGAAAAGCCATATTTTGAGAGGTCAAATTGGGAGTCTTTATTGGAAAGCCTGGGACTGCAGGTGGACTCTTGTGACAAAGACCTGCAACCCCTTGAATACATTTAATACTGTGAGAAAACTGAGTCATGATAATAGTAAAGGAAAGAAAGAGCAGAAAAACAATCTCAACAAACCAGATCTACTCCAGTGGAGATCCAGGAGACAAGAGGCACAGAGCTTAATGGAATCTCAGCTTATCTTGGCTTCAATGGCATTTGGGTCAGGGGGCAGGGTTACAAGAAACTGGAGGGTTAAACGTGAATTATAAGTACAGTAACTTATTGTCCAAGTCTCTTCCTCTGCCTCTAGGAATTCAGTCATGCCCATCAACTGAGGATGGAACTTCTCTTCTTCTACCATGAAGACAAAGAGCACCCAGTTAAACCAGACTCCCTATGATCCACCACATGGCCAAAATGGTGCCAGTTAGACCCAGTCTCCTTATTTCACTTTCAAGGATCATGGATTTTTCTCCTGTTGTGTTTTATTTTAACACCTTCAGAAATGTTGTTGTTTTCTATTTTCTGTTCAGGCTGTAATATATTTAAATTAATTTCTTTGGGAAGTATAAAATCTATCTGGAATTATCTTTCCTCTGTTATGTTGTCTTTATTACTTTTTCAATGGTCATTTGGTTTGTGTAAATCTGTTTCTTAGATTTGTATTCTCTCCATTTATCTATTCATACCATATCTGTGTTTGTTTCCATTTATCTTTGTATACCAAACTCCCTTTATGACATGTGTGCATTCCCAATATAGTTTAGGTGGAAGGAAGAAATGGGACCTCCCAAAGATATTCATATGTGGCCCTCTGGACGTTGTATATTAGATTTTAAGGTATAGGGAAATTAGATTTTCAAAGCATGAACGTGAAATGAAAATGTCGTCCTGATTACTTGAGTTGGCCTAGTATTATTGTGAGGGTCTGTGTATCAAGAGAGAAGACATTTGCCTTTAGAACATTATGTATGTTCTTCAGTAAGGTAATATTTTCCTTCCCCTCCCAGGGATAAGATGTCATTGTTAGGTCCTCATATTGGGAACTGTAGGGTCTCAGGAAGAGAAGCAAAGGAATTTCTAATACTTGGAATCACAGATGTTTCTAACCCAAATACTAGTCCTAACTCAAATTACTTTTTTTTAAAAAATTTTTTTGTGAACATACTGTACAGAGGGGTTACAATTACATGGGCAAGATAATGAGTACATTTCTTATCAAAAATTGCAGCCTCCTCCTTTCTTTACCCTTCACATCCTTTCCCAGCCTCCCCCAACCCCCCCCCCACCTAATCCTCTCCCCCCCTCCCCCAAGCACCAAAGTTGTAAAGTTTGTTTTCGACATGACAACTTGTACTTCTCATTGTTGCAATGGGTCCACCTGTATCCTTAAACGACTTATTTTTCCCCATCTCCTCCACAAATTATACCGACATCAAATATAGTGAAAGCAGGGGGTTATACTGTGGGGGATGGACATACAAAGCAACAAAGAAATAATCTTATAAATGCATTAGAAACAAATGCATGAAAGAAAAATACCTTTAAATAAATATCTAAGGGTTCATTTCCCTAACATCACATTATCTGACCTTTTCTGCTTGACTCATACCTATACTAGATATTGCAAATAAGGGAAACTATGGGACCTATGCTTCTTTGGGCCTGGCTTACTTCACTTAATATATTTTTTTCCAAGTCTTTCCATTTCCTAACAAACGGGGCAATGTCATTCCATTGTGTGACATTCCATTGTATATATATACCACATTTTCTTGATCCATTCATCTACTGAGGGGCATCTGGGTTGGTTCCATATCTTAGCTATGGTAAATAATGCTGCAATAAACATAGTTGTGCTGGTAGCTTTAGTGTGGTCTTGTTTGTAAACATTTGGGTAAATGCCCAAAAGTGGGATTGCTGGGTCATAGGGAAGCTCTATGTGAAGTCTTTTGAGGATCCTCCATACTGCTTTCCAAAGTGGTTGAACAAGTTTACATTCCCACCAACAATGAAGTAAGGTTCCCTTCTGTCCACATCCCCTCCAGCATCTGTTGTTGTTAGAGTTCTTGATTTTAACCATTCTAACTGGGGTGAGGTGGTATCTCAATGTTGTTTTGATTTGCATTTCTTTTATGGCTAGGGAGGTTGAGCATTTCTTCTTGTGTTTATTGGCCATCCTTCTTTCTTCTTCAGATAAATTTCTCTTTAAGTTTTTAGCCCACTTATTTATTGAGCAGTTGTTTCTTTGAGGATTTGTTGTTGGGGGATTTAATTTTTTAAGTTACAAGTATATTTTATATATGAGACCCTTGTCCGTTGTATGGCTAGTGAAGATCTTCTCCGAATCTGTGGGCTTTCTATTGATCTTGCTAGCTATGTCCTTTGCCATGCAGAAGCTCTGCCACTTCATGCAATCCCATTTGTCCAACCTTTCTTTGATTTGTTGTGTTTCCGGGTCTCTATTAAGAAAATTTCGGCCTGAGCCAAGGAGACCTAGGGTTTCTCCTATTCCATCCTGTAATGGCAAACTCAAATTACCTTTTATGTAGTTCAACTTAACAAACATTTTGTTGATGTTTGGGCAGTATATGTTTTGCTTGTTGTTAGTTGGATAGATGGCATATTGAAACAGAAACCATAAGTCTCATTTCTTTCCAATTATAAAACACACACACACACACCTTTCATCTTTATATTCTTATTGCAAACTTTGTTCTTGATTGAATATACTTTCCCTTTAGCAGAGCAATGCTTAAAATAGAGAAAGTAATAATATTTCCTTTTTTCAGTTCAAGAAAAGTTGAAAAAAGCATTAATTTTTAAGATTATATGATACACTTTACCCAAAATAGCTAAGTATTTATATTACATTTTATGCCAGTAAACACAACATTTGGTTTATATGTGAATGGACACCTTTTCCATGAGGGAAAATAAATTTTATTTTAAATTTAATATTCCTTAAATTTCTTTTCTATGTGACAGAGACTTAGCTTTTTCTGTGTTCTCATCAAAATCTTCCAGCTTCATCCATCTGTATTCTTCAATCAGACCATCCTGCCAAAATACTGGACCCGTAATAACCAGTATTGAATAACAATCTACATATCACACTTCCCATTCCAATAATAAGCCAGATGAGAGGAATATTTTATTAGAAATACTGTTTCCATTTTGATGAATTAGTATACTGGAATTGCATACAGCTAACACTCTTTAGGTATAATGATAATTCTATCACCATAAAGCACAATGCACTGTGAAAAGCAAAACCAAAAGAAGAAGAAGATGAAAAGAAGGAAGAGGAGGAAGAGGAGGAGGAGGAGGAAGAGGAGGAGGAGGAGGAGGAAAGAAAGAAAGAAAGAAAGAAAGAAAGAAAGAAAGAAAGAAGAAAGAAAGAAAGAAAGAAAGAAAGAAAGAAAGAAAGAAAGAAAGAAAGAAAGAAAGAAAAAATAACAGCAACAGCAACAACAACAAAACCCTGAAAATTTCCATGTTTATCCTGTTTCTCAGTCTTCCAAAAAGTGTTTTTTTCTTTTGGCTCACAATAATATATACATTCCTTCCGCGGGTACACACCTTTACTTCAAGCACGACTATTACCATTATCCCTGATTGATGAGGCCTCTTGGAAGGCCCCTATCATTCCACTGCTGCTGCAAGGATGCTACCTCTCCAATGCACATCCATCCCAGCCTCTACTACGAGGAAGTGATGGCTGAGAGCCAGGATCATGTTACAAAATCCATCAGGTGGGTTTAGCACATTTTCACTCTTCTCACTTTTGTCTTTTCCATATTTTACCTGAGCTTTTTACTACTGGACCTGAGACAAATAGCCCCCATGCTGGATGCTTAAGAACAGGAGTGTCAGACACTGGATCCCTCATTCGAATAACTTTTCTTTGTCACACCTAGGAACAGAAACGTTTTTTGGAGAGAGTTAAACTGTGTTCTGCTCACATTATCAGAACAGTTTACTTCCTACAGTCAGGTAATGTTTCCTGCTCACTGGCTCTACCCTCAGGCATTGTTTACCTTTGGAATGAAAAGACAGATGTCTTTGTTGTGTGATGAGCCTAGCCACTCCAAAGTGATTGAATTGGGCACAGCTATGCTTTTGTAACTATTCAGCCATTTACTTCTCCTGCAAGTGTTTTCACCTATTCAGAAGGTCTTGTTTCTTCTAAAGAAGTGTTTTTTGCAGTGCTTTATAGGATAAAAGGAAATAACTAGAAGATACCAGGACTCTTCAGTTCTTATTTTTTATAATTAATACAAATTGCCTTCAAAGGAAAGTGACTATGAAGAATCTGTTCATAACTGCTTCTTTCATGCAATCTTTTTGTAACTTTTTTCATAAATATTCTCAGCATTCAGTATCATATATATGATGAAGCTAGTTTTGTCAAATCCTCCTGGAGGGAAACTGGTATATAAGAAAAAGACTAAAATTTTTAATCCTACTTCTTCTATGGGAAGTAAGAAGCTTTATCATGAAATCCTTTTAAATTGTTTAGTGATCTAACTCTCACACAAGTGTAAAAGAAAGACATACTTCTTTGGCATCTTTGTCGCATACTTTGATTTCAGTGCCTATGAATCCAGTTATACATGTATCCAGTGATACATGGATTCATGTATTCTATATCATTTTTATCCAATTGCTCCCAAATTAATATTTTAGGCACTGAAGGGAAGATACAGTTACTCACTTTTTTTTTTTTTTTTTTTTTTGTCCATCGTGGGGCTTGAACTTTGGGCTTGGGCGCTGTCCCTGCACTCTTCAGCTCAAGGCAAGTGCTCTACCACTTGAGCCACAGAGTCACTTCTGGTTTTCTAGTGTTTTATTGGAGATAAGAGTCTCATGTACTATCCTGCCCGGGCTGACTTTGAATCGTGATCCTCAGATCTCAGCCTCTTGAGTAGCTAGGATTACAGGTGTGAGCCACCAGCACCCGGCTAACAGTTACTCACTTCATGGAGGGATTCAATAAGCAAGATGTAATAATTCAGTGTATTCAATCACTTCAAGAAGAGCACAAAGAAGTATGGGAGGCTAGAATTGGGCATGAAAGCCTCATATCAAAAGTGTGACATACAAGAAATGCTAAAAATTGAACATCAACTTGAAAGATAAGGAGTTACAAACTTATTAACCAACGTGTAGTATGTGCCCAGGAACAAGTCCTGGTGTATAGGGAGGAATCCAATCATGTAACTCCCATAGAAACCTTACTTAGAGTTTAACCAAATGAATTCCAAGAAGCTGGATTACATGCTGTGTATGGGGTTAGAAGGGTGAGTCTCCACTCCATTCATGTTATAAAAAAAAATCAGTCATGTCCCAAATAGTACCCTGAATCCCCTGCAGGAAAAGCAATTCAAAGTGGAGCATCACTATGTAGGACTCAGATTTTGCAGTGTACAGGGGGTCATTCTTTCCCTGAGACATAACGTCTAGTGAGGAAGGAGAACAGGCTTGATGTTTTTATTCATCTAATTTAAACAAGAATAAGATCAATACAAGGTAAGATATTTCAAAAAAAATTATGTGGAAATACAACAAAGCAATTTCAAGGAAAAGGAAATAAGAAGCAAAACCAGTATTCACAGATGATGTACAACTCAGACTTAAAAGATGAATCAATGAAAAAAATGCTTAAAGTATCTTCAAAACAACAATAACATTTTAAAAGGCTGAGAAAAGAGGACCGTTTGAGACAGTGAAATATTTAGACATGCTTTACGAATGATGGGTTAGAGGGTATGTTTGGAAAAAAACTCAATATTAAGATATGAATGTGAATATTTTCCCACATCAAGTGCTAAAGTACTAATATGCTAGGGCACACGGTGTTATACACAGAATTTAAACTTTAAAACTAATTTTAAATTACATTACAGTAAAATAATATTCTACTCTCTGTTAATTAATTGAAAACACCAATGTTGTTTACCAGATTAGTAATTGTGTATCAAATTACAGGTCATATGTCACTGATACACAACTTCATGTAGCCAGTCTACTACCCACTCATGATTTCTACTACTCTGCTTTTCTAATGAAAAGATTTCTACTTCAAATGAAAAACAGAACCCTAACTGCACATTGCTTATAACATGATGAACAAATATAAGTCAAAATACATGTATGAATTGAACTGACAACATTGTTTGAATGAGACTACATTAGAATATTTTGGGGTGACATATTCAACCAACTCAAATGGGGTTGGCTCTTGTCCACCAACAAAACGGAGAGCTATTTGGTTCCTCTCAGCAAGAACTCCAATCCTTAATTAGCATGGACACTATCTTGGCTGCATGTGCTGTGCTTGTATTTGATAATCAAGTAATCAGGAAGATGTTATTAAGCACTATTTTGTTTTTGGTCCTTAAAAAGCCATGTAAAGTAGTTTTGTTGAAAAAACGTCATATTATTGTGACCTTTCCAATAAGTCAAATAGTATTCTGTTGCCTCAATGCTGGTAAAAGTGGTATGTGAATCAATGTCCACCTAAATAAAAATGAAATCTATAAAGCTTTAAAATGTTTATCTGTGTTGTTTATACCCCTTACATTGACATGAATATTTTTTCCTTTCTATTTTCCATTGCATTTGATTTCCACGGAATTTTTGATAGATTCTAATGTGTAGAGGTAAATAGACAAATGGAGACTAAATATAGAGCATATTCCTTAGTGCTGAATGGTAACAAAAACAGGTGTAGGCCATTTCAATGATTAGATGAGATGGAAGGAAAGATTCTAGTCAAGACTCTACTAGAACAAAAGATGGAGGAAAGAGCTGTGAGAATGGTTAAATGACAGTACCTTACTCATGTAACTGTAACCCCTCTGTACATTAGTTTTACAATAAAAACATATAAAAAAGAATAAAAAGTCAGATATGTAAAAGTTGGTTTTTTTAATACAGAAATCTCAAGGTACCAGGTATATTATGCAAATGAAGGAAGCTACTTTGTCCATATTATCTCAAAGTGCTAGTCTCATGGTTGGGGGTTCAATAAATACTAATTGACTTAATCCAGCATGCTAGTGTAAGGAATAAGTGGGGAAGATCATAAGTAGAGTAGGAATGTCCCAGATGGTTCTTATAGATAATTCATGAAACTTTGCCTTTTCCTCTGAAATAAATAGGAAAGTATTGAAAGCTTTGGGAGAGGAAGTTATATATTATAACAATTTAATAGGAACCAGTGGTTGTGTGCTTTCAAATTGCAAACTGTAGGAATGTTTAGCAAATCTATTGATGTTATCAAGGAGTATCAAGGAGCTCTATTTGAGATGCAAAGGAGTATAGAAATGACAAGAAAAAGTTGTAAAATAAAAGTTTAATAGGGAGAAAAGTTTGAAATGTATAGTAAGTTGAAACAAAGGTCTGAAATTAAGAGTTTTTAGCATAGACGTTGAAAGCTATATGATGAGATTAGCAGGTAGATAGCTAGGAACACCGCAGCCCTGGATGTGGCTATTCAGAAAACAGGTGCAAATGATGGAACTCACAAATGGAACTAACAAATAGCCTGTGAAAATGAAGAGATAATTCTGGAAAGATCCTTTATTAAGAAAGAGAGAGAAATAATTTTAATAGATTAATCAGATGAGAACTAGTAAGTCACTTAAGCTGAAAACAGAATGGTTGTAACTGACATTGATGATGCCTGTTTTTAATGCAGTGGTGTGAATGAAACACTCAGGAGGCTGAGATCTAAGGATCATGGTTCAAAGTCAGCCTGGGCAGGAAAGTCTATGAGACTCTTATCACCAATTAACCACCAGAAAACCAGAAGTGATTCTGTGGCTCAAGTGGTAGAACACTCATCTTGAACTGAAGCGCTCAGAGATATTGCCCATGCCCAGAGTTCAAGGTCTACAGCTGACTAAAAAAAAAAAAAAAAAAAAAATAAAGCATTGCTGTTGAGTAAGTGCATAAGAAATGGTGTGAGGAAATGAAGGGTTATTCATAAATATGAATAGATAGTTCAAAATGATAGAAAGGCACAGAGGGTATATGTAGATTGAATGTTGCTGGAATTAATATGTTATCTTCTATCTTCTGTTTTCTCAGTGAAACAGGAAGTGAAATCACCTCCAGCAAGTAAGGGTGACTAGGAAGAAGAATTGAAGAGAAAACAGGTAACATGGTTGTCAAAGTCAGAGGACTACCTTGAAAACAGATTAGACTTTGTAGGTGGTCATAGGGCACTATGGTTAGTGGCCACTAATTCAATAAATCAGACCAGTGAGCACACTCTTCAAACAGTCTCAGGTGCTTTATATGAACATGGAAAAGATGGAGAGCTGCCTCCAACTAGGACTAGGAGTGAAGACTTGTTATAAATAAGCAGTAGTCACTTTACAATCTACACTCACATAGAAATAAGGTCAAACTAAACTATATCCAGCCACAGTCTCTTTCATGTTAAACAACAACAAACGACAATATGATCTTGATGTGTCTATTGTTCTGAAGGTTGTTTTAACTTTATAATTCCAAGTTCTCATATTGAAAATACATTAACTGAAATTCAGTACATTGCAGGGAGAATTCAAATAGTGTAATTCCTTAGAAAGGCAAAATCAAAGCTCAGCAAAATATGATACCAGGAAGCCAGTGCTTGAATGGTGTGGGGTGAGGGCAAAGGGAAGGGGTAGAAAAATAAAGAGGAGAAGAGGGGGCGAATATAGTCAATAATCCAATGTCTATCTTACAAAATTAAGAAAAGTGAGGAAGGAGATAGATGGGTAGGAGAGGGATGGGTGACAATGTTGAAAGGGATAACCTTGATCAAGATGCAGTGTATTCATAAACGGCTTTGTTAAATGACAACTCCTTAGTACAACCACTTAAAAATATAAAAAGAAAAAATAAAGAAAATGGTGTGCATTTTATTTATGTGTATGCAAGCACTGACATTTAAAATAACCATATTTATAATATAGGTCAAGGACCCCGCTCCCACATTTTGCCAAATTACCATATTGAAATGGCAACTACTTAGTACAGCTACTTAAAAATATAAAAAGAAAGAAAACGGTGTCCATTTTATTTATATCTACGCAAGCACTGACATTTAAAATGACCATATTTATAGTGGAGGTCAAAGACCCCTCTCTCACACTTTGCCAAATTACCATGTTGAAAGTAGTGTGCACTTTATTCCTATTCGTGCTTAGATATTAAAGCGATACAGGACAGCACAGGTTAATGACCCAGAGCCCACACCTTTTCCATCTGCTGCACAAGTGCTTTATTTGTTCTCTTAATTTGTTCATAGAGTCCTGTCAGCATCAGTTTGACTGCCCTTCATGCAACCCCATGTGAGAACTAGAAATCCTCTAGTGGCAGTAAGTTGTGCCCTTCCTCTAGAAGAGTGCAGAGGGCGGGCACAAGTACCACTTTCTCTCACCAGGGGCACCATCATTCTTCAAGCAACATTAAATATAATGGTTTACCTATTTCCAATAGCTTTCGGGGTAAAATAGACTGAAGTCTTTCTCTAATAAATAAATAATCCTGGAAAACTTGTTTAAACAAACAAAATATAAACAAAATAAAAGTGACCTTTTCACAATTGGTGCCCAGTAACTGGTCACAAAGGCAATTCCATGAAAATTTTGAGTAGTTCTTTCTGACACAGTAGAGAACATTAACATGTCTATGGCAGTAACTTGGCAGGAATTCATTTTCATTTTCAACAAATAACATCTTAGGAAGAAATGTGAAATTTGGTCTTAAAAACACATGCAGGAAAGACGTCTTTTAATAGGAAATGTTCAGTCCTTGCAGGCTATTTAAATATTTTTTTTTTTTTTTTTTTTTTTGCCGGTCATGGGGCCTTAACTCTGGGTCTGGGCGCTGTCCCTCAGCTCTTCAGCTCAAGGCTAGTGCTCTACCACTGAGCCACAGCGCCACTTCCGGCTTTTTCTGTTTATGTGGTGCTGAGGAATCGAACCCAGGGCCTCATGCTTGCAAGGCATGCACTCTACCGCTGAGCTACCTTCCCAGCCCCTATTTAAATATTTTTGAAGCAGAATATTTCTTTATTTTTATTGCAAATATCAGTATTACTCAAAAATGAAACCAACAGCATTGAGGTATACAAATTTAATATACATTACACAGTCCAAGCCCATGCTTCTTTAGTACCAAAAAATAAGAAGAAGCTGGGTGTTTGTGGCCTATACCTGCAATCCTAACTTCTCAGGAAGCTGAGATCTGAGGATCACAGTTCAAAGACAGTTTGGGCAGGAAAGAACATGAGACTCTTATCTCCAATTAAACACCAAAAAGCTGAAAGTAGACCTATGGCTCAAAGTGGTAGAGCAGTAGCCTTGAGCACAAAAGCTCTGGACAGTGCCCAGGCCCTGAGTTTAAGCCCCAGGACACACACACACACACACACACACACACACACACACACACACACACACACAAACACACACACACACACACACACACACGCACGCACGCACAAAGTAACAGAAAGAGACAAAGAAGAGAGGAGAGAGAAACAGAGAGATCAGATCAGAAGGTCTAACTATATCAAAGGCTATTTAAGAATGAGTGAAATGATTCTTACGTTTACAACTGGCAATGAAAACTGACTTTTAAAGTTTTGTTGGTGTTGGAAGTATTGAGTTATTTATCTTACCATTTGACAGTGAAGAACAGAAGCATGAAGTCATCCTTCTGTGTTTCTCCCTACCCCTGTACTTCATCTGCCAAATAAAGCAAGCTATAGAGGAAAGGATCGAAAGAAAAATCAGAACATATGTATGTAAGATTTTGCCCAAGTATTAAAACAAATAACTCTGAAAAGTCATTCAACTGTGACACTGGTGAATTGTTGAGAATCCAGAAGCAAGTTTCTCTGAGTATCAGTAACTTTATCTGAAATGGAAATATTCACCTTGGCTGCTGATCTCATTGAATCATTGACAGAAATAAATAAGGCATGTTTGAAAGAAAGCTTCTGTTAAAACATAAAGGAACATTTAACTACACAGTATCAATATTAATATTCTGATTCCACCTATGATGAGACATTCTACTTAAAGCAATTAGGTAAATTTTAGTGTAAAGATTTGTACGTATAATCAGAAAATGATTCTTTGAAAGAAAACTGCATTAAAGATTCACTTGCTTGCTAATTTCTGCAATAGCAATGAAATAAGCCTTTAGGAGAGAAGTCATATCATGAACTTGTTGCCAGATTATTTCCCAGGAAATATTTTCTGTGAAAGAGTATTATAGCAAATAGAAATAAGCAATAAATAAATATATACATATAGAATTCTTTAGTACATTTCCTGTTTGTCTTAACAATTTTAGATTTTATTTCTTTTCTTCATTTTTGTCCAGTTGAAAGGGAAATCTATATAGGCAAGATCACTTTCATAAGTTCCTTTGAGCCTTTTCTAGATAGCTAACATTATCTTTGTAAGCTTTTATTACCTAATCTCTATCCTGTTATTTTACAGAATTTTCCTTACTCATCTTACTTTACAGAGTAACTATATTATTTTACTTGGAAATTCACCAAACTATGGATTAAATAATACTCCATTGCATATATGCATCATATTTTTAACCAATCATTGATTAACACCAAGTCTAGTTCCATATACTAGTCTAGTTCCATATACATGCTTTCAACATGAGTTTTCAGATATCTCTCTTGTATATTGTTTTATATTGCTTTGGATATATATATCTGAGCATGGTATAGGAGGACCATATAGTAGTTCTATTTTTAGTTCCTTGAGGAATCTCCCTACTGATATCCATAGAGGTTGGACTAATGATACAATAATTATATGAATTTATAGAGTACCATGTGATGGTTCTACACATGTGCATATTGTGTTGTGATCAAGTTATCTCAATTAGTTTATCCATCTCCTGAAACATTTATCATTTATTCATGGTCAAACTTTCAACATCCTGTCTTCAAGCTCCTTTGAGATTATCAATAACATTATGGTTAACTCTAGTCACTGTACTGTACAGTATAACACCAACCCTTATTCCTACATAACTTAAATGCTTGTCTGTTGACTAGCCCTCTCTATTTCCTGCAACTCCAACTCTCCTCTACTTTTAGGAAGGAAACATTTTGAGATGCCACTTACAAGTGGGAACACAACAACCACTACATATATCATACGCTTGTCAGGAAGCATCACATCATTCATTTTGCAAATCAGTAACTGTGACATTTTACAAGATAATTAATAGTAATAGATAACAATGATGGAGTGTTTACAGGGTGAAAGATAGTCTTTAGAACATTTATAATCCTCTGAACATAGTGCTGTAAAAATTGCTGCCTTTCTCTTCTACATGTAGCGAAAACCTAGCATGGGTGGTCAAGTAACTCCTTTGGGTTCAGCAATTTAGGAAGCTCTTAGTGAGCTTTTATATCAGGCTTATTTGATTCTAGAAACCACATGACAGAAAAATGCAGCCAACGAAACAAGTGTCAGTATCTGTCATTCATCAGTCCTACTGGAATACCTCAAGGGCACCAATCATATACAAGAAATGATGATTCAAGTAATCTGTCCTTGCTGGTTTTGATGTCTGTACCCTTTGTCTTGTTTATAAGTTTATCTGATTCAGGGATGGGGAGGAAGCACAGAAATGATGGGTACAAGGGTGGACCAATTTAGCAGTGATAGCAATGGGCCTTTTGTTATTTCCTTTGAAAAGCCTAATACAGAAGCTAAACTTTTTTTTTAGGGAATTAAGATTTACATGGATGGAAAAGAGAAGAGTGATTACCACCATTGATAATATAATGACAATATTGTTTTGCCTGGCTGAGTGAGATGCTTATGGAAATCAGTAACTATTGAGAAAACCCACACTTTTCACTCACAGAGAGAAGCGTCTACTGCAAAGGAATACTCTCCAACATATGGTATTAATAACACTTGTAGGTTTCTCCATCTTTATGTGTAAGAAGAATAGACACAGAAGCTTGATATTTTCATTTTAGGCTCATTCCTGATCTACTGAACTTTGGGTGGCCATGAACTATTCTGGACAAAATGCCCACTAACTTGAAATTACTAACTTAAATTTCTCTCCCTACCTTCCATTCACAATTTTTTTTATCATGGCCCAAATTAGTACATCACCATTCTATAAAGAACTCTCTCATAATGGAGTGGTCTATGAAAACCATTCCCTGGTCATCCCATAATGCCTGCTTCCTCATAGCAGATTCTTATACTTTTTCCTTCTCCCTACAGAAAAGAAGCCTTTATCCCTCTGACTCTTGAAGCATTCAGTGCTTTGCTAGTACTTTCTATTGAAATCTTTCCTTTTCCCTTCATGCAATATTTTTCAAAGTCCCTGTAAGCCTAGATTTCTTTTATTTCACACACACACACACACACACACACACACACACACACACACACACCACAGAGGCACACAAGTACAGAGAGAATGGCTATTTTTTAAAATTTTGTTAAGTAATTTTACAAAGGAGATTCCATTTAACAAAGCAGTTTATGAATGCAATGCCTTTGATCAGTGTCACCATCTTTAATACCCTCAACCCACTTCAACCCACCCCTTTCCCTTCTTAGTTGTATGGTATAAACAGAGAATACTTGACTGCATTCTCTTTCCTTTCCCCCTTCATTCTTCTGCCCTTCTCCCCTTAGACTTACACCATCCTACACCACCTCGCATGCACCCATTTCCTGGTGAGACAGGCTATTTTTGTTTAGAAGGCAGTGACAAATTTGCTTAAGCACAGCAAAAAGAATATGTTTTGCAGAGCATGAAGAAATGTTGAATGAACAGCCCGAAATAGTCCAAAATAGTCCAAGATTTTTTTTTAATTTTATTTCATTTTATTTGAGAACATACTGTACAGAGGGGCTACAATTACATGGGCAGGATAATGCATACATTTCTTAATAAACATTGCAGACTCCTCCTTTGTTTGCCCTTCACCTCCCTTCCCAGCCTCCCCCCTCCCCCCACCCAATTATACCCCCCTCCCCCCCCCACCCCGACATTGTAAAGTTGGTTTTGACATGACATTTTGTACTTCTCATTGTTGCAACAGGTCCACCTGAATCCTTAAACGATTTGTTTGTCCCCATCTCCTCGACATGTTATACTGACATCAAATATAGTGAAAGCAGAGGTTACTCTGTGGGGGAGGGACATACAAAGCAACAAAGAAATAATCTTATAAATGCGTTAGAAACACATGCATGAAAGAAACGAAAAAATTAAAATACATATTTAAGAGTTCATTTTCCTAACATCACATTATCTGACCTTTTCCGCTTGACTCATACCTATACTAGATATTGCAAATAAGGGAAACCATGGGACCTATGTTTCTTTGGGCCTGGCTTACTTCACTTAATATAATTTTTTCCAAACCTTTCCATTTCCTAACAAATGGGGAAATGTCATTCTTTCTGATGGAGGCATAGAATTCCATTGTGTATATATACCACATTTTCTTGATCCATTCATCTACTGAGAGGCATTTAGGTTGGTTCCATATCTTAGCTATGGTAAATAATGCTGCAATAAACATAGTTGTGCTGGTAGCTTTAGTGTGGTCTTGTTTGTAAACATTTGGGTAAATGCCCAAAAGTGGGATTGCTGGATCATAGGGGAGATCTATGTGAAGTCTTTTGAGGAACCTCCATACTGCTTTCCAAAGTGGTTGAACAAGTTTACATTCCCACCAACAATGAAGTAAGGTTCCTTTCTGTCCACATCCCCTTCAGCATCTGTTGATGTTAGAGTTCTTGGTTTTTGCTGTTCTAACTGGAGTGAGGTGATATCTCAATGTTGTTTTGATTTGCATTTCTTTTATGGCTAGGGATGTTGAACATTTCTTCATGTGTCTATTGGCCATCCTTCTTTCTTCTTCAGAGAAGCTTCTCTTTAAGTCTTTCGCTCACTTATTTATTGGGCGGTTGTTTCTTTGAGGATTTGTTGTTGGGGGGTTTAATTTTTTGAGTTCCAAGTATATTTTAGATATGAGACCCTTGTCCGTTGTATGGCTGGTAAAGATCTTCTCCCAATCCGTGGGCTTTCTATTGATCTTGCTAGCTATGTCATTTGCCCTGCAGAAGCTCTGCAACCTTATGCAATCCGATTTGTCCAACCTTTCTTTGATTTGTTGTGCTTCCGGGTCTCTATTCAGAAAATTTCGGCCTGAGCCAAGGAGACCTAGGGTTTCTCCTATTCCATCCTGTAATGTTTTCAGAGTGTCTGCTTTGAGTTCAAGGTTTTTGATTCATTTGGAGTTGATTCTGGTGCAGGGTGATATATAAGGATCTAGCTTTAGTTTTCTACATGTAGTTAACCAATTTTGCCAGCACCATTTACTGAAGAGGCTGTCTTTCTTCCATTCTATTGTTTTAGCTTCCTTATCGAAGATTAGATGGCTATAGGTCTGTAGGTTCATTTCTGGGTTTTCAATTCTATTCCATTGGTCCTGAGGTCTGTTTTTATGCCAATACCAAGCTGTTTTGATTACTAAGGCTTTATAGTAGAGTTTGAAATTTGGTATTGATATTCCTCCAGCAGTGTTCTTTCCGTTGAGGAGCGTTTTTGCTATTCGGGGTCTTTTATTGTTCCATATGAATTTTTGGATTGCCTCTTCTATTTCCTTGAAGAATGAGGGTGGAATTTTGATAGGTATCGCGTTGAATTTGTAGATAGCCTTGGGAAGTATTGCCATTTTCACGATGTTAATCTTGCCAATCCAGGAGCATGGGAGGTTTTGCCATTTTTTAAGTTCTGTGTTGATTTCCTTTTTCAAGATTTTAAAGTTTTCATCATAGAGGTCCTTCACTTCTTTGGTTAAGTTAATTCCTAGGTATTTTATTTTTTGTGGGACTATTACAAATGGAGTTGCTTTCCTAATTTCAGCCACACTTTTCTCATTGTTGGCATATAGAAAAGCCACTGATTTTTGGGGGTTAATTTTATAACCTGCTACTTTGCCAAAGTTTTGAATCAGCTTGAGTAATTTGGGAGTGGAGTCTATGGCATTCTTTAAATACAAGATCATGTCGTCTGCAAAGAGGGAAAGTTTTATTTCTTCTTTCCCTATTTGGATCCCCTTTATGTCTGCATCTTGTCTTATTGCTGTAGCTAGGAATTCTAATACTAGATTGAAGAGAAGTGGAAAGAGTGGGCATCCTTGTCTTGTTCCTGAGTTAAGAGGAAATGGCTTTAGTTTTTCACCATTGAGTATAATGCTGGCTGTGGGTTTGTCATATACAGCCTTTATTGTATTGAGGAATGATCCATGGATTCCTAATTTTTCCAGAACCTTCATCATAAAGGGGTGTTGGATCTTGTCAAATGCTTTTTCTGCATCTATTGAGATAACCATGTGGTTCTTATTCTTGCTCCTATTGATGTGATGAATAATATTAATTGATTTGCGTATATTGAACCAGCTTTGCATCCCTGAAATGAATCCTGTTTGATCGTGGTGTATGATTTTTTGGATGAATTGTTGAAGTCGATTGGCCAAAATTTTGTTGAGAAGTTTTGCATCAATGTTCATCAAAGAAATGGGTCTATAGTTCTCTTTCTTTGATGAGTCCCTGCCTGGTTTTGGGATGAGGGTAATGATGGCTTCATAGAAGGTATTCGGTAGTGAGCTTTCTCTTTCAATTTCATTGAAGAGTTGGAGGAGTATTGGTGTGAGCTCTGCTTTGAAGGCCTTGTAAAATTCCGCTGTAAAACCATCTGGTCCTGGACTTTTCTTAGCTGGGAGGTCTCTTATTGCTGTTTCTATTTCAATGCTTGATATGGGCCTGTTAAGCTGGTTTAACTCATCTTGGTTTAGTTTTGGCATGTCAATATTTGCTAGGAAAAGGTCCATTTCTGTCAAGTTCTCAAACTTATTAGCATAAAGTTTTGAGAAGTATTCCCTTATAATGTTCTGAATCTTGGTTGTTTCCGTAGTGATGTTTCCATTCTCATCTCTGAGTTTATTAATTTGGGTGTGTTCTCTCCTTTTTCTGATAAGGTTTGCTAAGGGTCTGTCAATTTTGTTAAGTTTTTCGAAGAACCAACTTTTTGTTTTGTTGATTCTTTCTATAGTTTTTTTGGATTCTAATTCATTTAATTCTGATTTAATTTTGATTATTTCTTTCCGTCTACTGGATTGGGGTTTATCTTGCTGCTCTTTTTCAAGGAGGTTTAGATGTGTCATTAAATTGTTAGTTTCAGATCTTTCCAATTTGTTGATGTTCAGAGCTATAAACTTGCCTCTGAGTACTGCCTTTGCTGTGTCCCAGAGGAGCTGGTAATTTGTGTGTTTATTTTTGTTGAATAGCATGAACATTTGAATTTCCTTTCTAATCTCTTCCATGACCCACTCATGATTCAGCAGTGTGTTGTTCAGCCTCCATGTGATACCGGACTTTCTTTGGTGGCTTTTGGTGTTGAGTTCTAATTTTATTCCCTTGTGGTCAGAGAGAATGCAAGGTATAACTTCAATGTTTCTGAATTTAGACAAGTTTGCTTTGTGGCCTAAAATGTGGTCTATTTTAGAAAACGTTCCATGTGCTGCTGAGAAGAACGTGTATTCTGATGCTGCTGGGTGAAATGTTCGGTAAATGTCTGTTAAGTCTAGTTGATCTATGCAGCTGTTTAGATCTGTGGTTTCTCTGTTGAGTTTTTGCCGATTTGATCTATCTAGTGAGGAGAGTGGTGTGTTAAAATCCCCAACAATTAATGTCTTTGGATCTATATGGGATTTGAGGGAAAGTAGTGTTTCTTTGATAAATTTGGGTGCTCCATTGTTTGGCGAATAGATATTTAGAATTGTAATATCCTCCTGAAGGAGAGATCCTTTAATTAGTATGTAGCGACCTTCTTTATCTCTTCTCACGAATTTTAATTTGAAGTCTATTTTATCTGATATTAGGATTGCAACTCCCGCCTGTTTATGAGAGCCGTTTGCTTGGTAGATTTTGTTCCAGCCTTTAACCTTGAAAATGTGTTTGTTTTTATGGGCAAGATGTGACTCCTGCAGGCAGCAGATAGAAGGGTCTTGTTTTTTAATCCAACTAGACAGTCTATGTCGCTTAATTGGAGAGTTCAGTCCGTTAACTTTAAGAGATAGGACTGAGAGGTATTTGGGAGTTCCTGCCATGTTATCCACCTTCTTGGGGGCTGCGAAAACTGGGTTCTTCCTAAGGTTCTTGGATTCTCAGTTTGGTTGCAGTTTCTTGGCCTTTGTTGAGTTCTTGTTGGTTTTCTATGTGTAGGACATCTTTAAGAATCTTTTGTAGGGCTGGTTTGGTGGAGATGTATTGTTTCAATTTTTCTTTGCTATGGAAGGTTTTTATTTGGCCTTCAGTTATGAAGGAGAGTTTAGCTGGGTACAGTATTCTTGGTTGATAGTTGTTTGTTTTTAGGGCATGGCATACGTCATTCCAGGCTCTTCTTGCTTTGATTGTCTCTGCTGAGAAGTCTGAGGTAATTCTAATTGGTTTCCCTTTATAGGTGATTAACCTTTTCTCCTTGACAGCTTTAAGGATCTTTCCTTGGTCTTGGTTGATCCTGTGTGGATTATAATGTGACTGTGGGATGTCCTATTCTGGTCTGGTCTATTTGGGGTTCTAAAAGCTTCTTGTATCTGAATAGGCCTATCTTTTTGTATGTTTGGGAAGTTCTCTGCTAGGATCCTGTTAAACAAATTTCCTAGACCATTAACTTCTGTTTCTAGGTGCTCCTCTACACCCATTATCCTTAGATTGGACCTTCTGATGGTGTCTTCCAGGTGTTGGATAGACCTATCATATTTCTTGGACTTGTCTTGGATGGTTGTATGTTCTTTCTCTATAATATTTAGGCTGTCTTCAATCCCTGAGATTCGATCTTCTGCATGGTCTAACCTGCTGTCAAGACTCTCTACTTTGTTTTTTATCTCTTTTCCTTCTAATTGGTCAGCTTTGATGGCTTCAAGTTCTTTGTTGAAGCTCTGTTTTAGGTCTTGTATGAATTTCTTTACTTCCTTAATTTGGTGTTCAGTGTTTGTTCTCAAATCACTTAGTTGATTGGTTATGGTTTCTTTGGACTCCCATTCCTTCTGTTGGGTTCCATTCAGCATTCCCTTTGTGGTCTCCCTCACTTCCTTCAGCTCTTTGTTAATGGATTCCATGAATGCCTTTAGTGATCTTTGTGTATTCTCTACCTGGTCTCTTAATTCGTGAATTACTCTTTGATTAGCTTCCTCCCGTCTGTGGGATTCCTGCAGTTCTCTTTCTTCCCGTTCGTGGGATTCCTGCAGTTCTCTTTGAGTGTTCTCTGCCTGCTCACGCCATTCCTCCCTTTCTCTTTGAGTATTCTCAAGTTGTTCACGCAAATCCTATATCAGTTTTTGAGTAGCTTCCTCACGCTTATGATATTCCTGTATAAACTTCTGGGATGCCTCCTCTCTCTCCCTGTCACGCTCACACAGAGTCTTTTGTACATTGTCAAACTTCTCATTTGTCATGTTTGCTATTAGTGTTTGTAGAGCTATTTGGGAACTCTCCTCTGGATTATTCTTTATCTGTTCTAATCCCTGATTATCAAGATTGGGAATTGAGATACCCGAATTTGCCATTTTTCTTGTGTTTTTCCGGCTTACTCGGCCCATTTGAGATGAAGATTGCACCAGTTTTGTGCTAGAACACTATCTTAAGGCAACCATCAACCAAAGTTTGCATTTGTACAGTCAATAGTCTACAGATACAATCTCATTCAACAGTTACATCTATTCAACATCAAACAACTATATGTTAAAGACTTCGAACCGCAGAAAAGAATTTGGAAAACCAGAAATTATTAGGATTAGGGAGAGATGTGGGTAAAAAATAGGAATAGATTGGTGTGGGGAGGCACAGGGAGAGTTAACTATGTCCTAATCTCAATGCAGGAAATGGGTTGGGTAGGATGCAAGTAGAGAGAGAGAGAAAAAGAAGAGACAGAAAGGGGAATGAAGAGAGACCAGAAAAAAAATAGAAACATAAGAATTAATGTTATTATAGAGGTTAAAAGACCGTCTATTTAGAGAGGAATGTGAATATGTTCAGAGAAGGGGAGGGACATAGAGGAGATGTGAAAAACTTTAAGGATGGGAAAGGGAGAAGAAAAGATCAGAAGTTCAGTAGAGGTAGACAAAAAACAAAAAGATAATTAAGAAAGAAAGAAAAAGAGAAAGAAGACAAGAAAAGAAAGGAAAACGCTCATTCACATATTCCTAAAATAAAAATTATAAGATGAGAAAAAAAAAAGTTACTGGAAAACAATTATTTTTTCAGAAGAGGCAAAAATTAAAGATTAATAAAAGTTTTAGAAGGGAAAAAAAATATATATAAGGTAACAAAAAACAAAAAAACAAGCAAAAAAAAGAAAAGAAGAAGAAGAAAAGAAAAAAAAAGAAAAAGAAAAAAAGTCTTTTGATTTTTTTGGGGGAGGGGGGGAGGAGTGGGAAGAATCCTGTATCTCCCTTTTGTCTGTAACCAGTCTCTTGTTGGAGTCTCTGGTCAGCTTGAGGTCCTGTGGCTTGATTGGTTTCTTAAGTCGGTTGGTTGGAAGAGGCAGAAAAATGCTCTGCTTTACCCAAGATTTTGAGAGCCCCCTCCCAGGTTAGTTTTCTGGGAGGGTGATCTGCTTTGAGAATCACAAAAGAGGGGGATGTGATGATGAGGCTAGGTTCTGGGTAGAGTTGAGGCCTTTCAACAAACAGTAGCTTTTCCCTGGGGCTATTTTGTGATAAAGCTCACAGCGCCCAGCCTGGAGCCATTCTCAGGGTTTCTGTTTTTCAATTGATTGTGGTGGCTGCTAGAGGGAGGGGCAGCCTCTGGCTCTGGTTACCCAGTGAGGCAAGGCACTCCAATGGCTGGCGCCTGAGCTGGGTGACTTTTCCCTGGATGGAGCTGAGTCTGGCAGGTCACTTCGCCGTTAAGTTCTTGTGACCTGCTAAATGACTCGTTTTATTCCAAGGCCTGAGCTGGAGCTAGCAGCTCCTCCGAGCTTTGTCGGTATCCAAGATGGAGATCACCAGTGCTGGGTGGGGAGGGGTGGCCTTCCCTCCTCTGCTCCCTGAGGAGTGAGGACATCGGGCTTGTACTCATGCCGAGTCTTGGATCCTGGGTCGTCTCTGGTCTGCAAACAGCAGGATGAAGATGTTCGCTCCTTGTCGGTTCTTGTTGGTGTTGAGTAGAATCCGCTCGTCCGCTGCGTCTGGCTCCTTCGTCCCGGACTCTCTGTGTCTCAGTTATGACCCCGCGGCGGTGGTGGAAGCCGCGCCCCTGCCGCCGCAGCGGCAGCTGCTTTGGCAGGTGCTCAGATGTGTCTCCTTGGCTTCCCCTCTCTTGACTAACTCTCTGTCCTGTGATGGCACACTTGGTGTGATTCTCTGGCTTAGGACTGTTCACTGGAACTCTAAAGCTGCTTTCTATGCGAGAGCTTGTTCAGATTCCAGCTTCTCCTCCGCCATCTTCCCGGAACTCCCTAGTCCAAGATTTTGATTTGTTGTAAACTTGAAAAATCATAACCAACAGCCATACTAAAAATCTGTATCCATAATATATTGAGTACTCATGCTACACTGAGTGCTTTACATGCTTATGAAAGGTGGCAGAACAGGACATTGCAAATGTGCCATTCTGCCATAAGATTACTTGAAGCTAAAGGTCCTTGAAAGACAGCAGATGCAAAAAAGCACATTCTAATCTTCATTTTTCTGTTCCCAAAATGTAACCACACTAAGGTATGAACACAGAGGAAAAGGTAGAACTCTATATATAAAATGAATTCTATGCCTCCATCAGAAAGAATGACATTGCTCCATTTGTTAGGAAATGGAAAGACTTGCGAGAAATTATAGTAAGTGAAGTAAGCCAGGCCCAAAGAAACATAGGTCCCATAGTTTCCCTTATTTGCAATAACTAGTATACGTCTGAGACAAGCAGAAATGGTCAGATAAGTTGATGTTAGGCGAAATGAACCCCAAGATAAGGACTAAAATGTTTTTTTCTTTCTTGCTATTGTTTCTAACTTATTTATAAGATGATTTCTTTGTTGCTTTGTATGCCCTTCCCCCATGGTATAATCCCTGTATTCACTGTATTTGATGTTGGTATAATTTGTGGAGGGGAAGGGAAAAACAAATTGTTTAAATAGGGATACAGGTGGACCCATTGCAACAATGAGATATACAAGACAGGCTATGTTGAAAAACGAACTTTACAACTTTGGCGCAGGGGGTGGGGGTACCTGTGGGGGAGATGCGAAGGGATGGGAAGGGGAAACAAAGGAGGAGGCAACAATGCTTGATAAGAAATGTACTCATTATCTTGCCCATGTAATTGTAACCCCTCTGTACAGTATTTTCACAAATTAAAAAAAATCTTAAAGTTTTTTCTTTAGTCAATCTGGAATAATGTGCTTTTCTAAGGAATTCCAGAGCATGGTGCTAGAGGTCGAATGCCCCATGAAACAGTTAAGTGTTACATTGGTTGAATATACTTAGGGTTTAGAAAAGGCTGCTCTGATCTAAAAAGAAAATTAGCGTCACAACTTGAAAATAAGTATAAGAATGAGACATTAAATAAAAAAGTTGGCCAAGCAATATTTGTAGCCATTTTTAGCCACTTGACAAGTAATTTACTCATATTTCTTTTATTAATTTTATGTGGTTGTACATATTTAATGATATATTATGCCATTGTGACTCAGCTAATTTTAAAAAAGGCACCAAAGATTGATAATCTGTTGCTTTCAAATGGTAAAAAAAATATGCAATTAGTACTTCCATCCATTATATCACTATTTCAATGTACAAAAGACCAATGCCAATATTATTTAATGTTGGAAATGCTACACATGAAGGCCTGATATTATTCATCTCAGTGGTATTCTCTAAATCTGTGTTATAAAGGCTGCAATAGTGCTAGACACAACTAAACAAGCTTCAAGACTTGTCACACATTTAACTTTACAAGATAGATAGACATTCTCTGGCTCCTAAATAACATCTCTATAATTACTCTAAAACAGTTTTTTTAATTATATGTAATAAGTATTTGAAGAGTATATAATTAAAATAAGTAATCTTGAGAAGCCCGGTTAGTCATAGGGTATATTTAGAAATCCAAGATTAAAAGTCATTCTTATCAAGAGTTCTCTCTAAACCTTTAGAATCAAATAATTTACTATTTTCAATTTTATCTTTTGCCTTTAATGATGGTGTCATTTACTGATAATACAACCAGTTCATGTTCTGATATTTTCTTCACTCATTTCTACCCCCAAAAGATTTAAAATTTCTGAATGTCTGATGTATCTTGGAGTAAAATACACGTATTTAGCATGAAACTGAAGTAAAAGCCAGAATTATACTCTAGACAAAGGAATCAAGCCACGTCTTTCAACAAATACCAGAGGTTCATTTTTTTAAGATTAAATCATCATTTTATTCATTTGTACTTAAACTAATACTATCATCATGAATTAAAGTTTCAAAATATTTGTACACAAAATATTAAGAAGCAAAATGTCATATGGAAACAGCCCAAAGAGGAAGATGAAATCAGCTGGATACACTATAACTTAACACTTCCTTGGAGCAACTTATTTTCTATTGGAAAAGGCTTCTCAATCTCTAATGAAAGGACAATATTTTTCTACCTTTTACTTCTTGCACTCCAAAGTAGATTCTAAAGTAGGTTTTATTAAAACATACATACTAAGAATCATAACAGATAGCTCTGCCCCAATGCAAGAAGTACAAATATATGGATCCCTACACTGAAGAAATCACAAGAAATGAAACTAGTTTGACTGGAATTGTAAGAGATAGATGCTGAAGGTGGATTCTCAGATTCCTACTCATGGTTGTCAATGGGAAATGTAAACAATAATAGAAATAAAATTCTACAGGGAAAAGATATTCTCTACTTGCTTTTCTCTTGCTCTAAGTATAGATATCATTGAAGTAAAAGTTCCTTGTACTTTAAAATTCTTAGAAATAGATTTATCACAAATAATTTCTGAATGCCTCAGTATAGCATTTTTAAAAAGAGATGGTACAAACTAAGTAGCCAGAAATGAAGTTGCAGGACTTGAATTATTTTTATTTTGCAATAAAATCAAAACTTTATTATCAATCAAAACTTCACTGCAGAGATGGCAAGTTTACCACCATGTTGATTCTTCCACAAAACATAATGGATGCTGACAGTGCTCCCAAAAGAAAATTCAAAAATTCTTTGAAATTACCTCCAGTGTAGAGTACGGGGGAAAAAAAAACCCTGCTATCTAAAGTCTAGACCCAACAAATATAAAATCAGTAGTTATACAAGTTTAAATCCAAAATTATGATTTTGGTGTTTTGTAACTTTCCAAGCATCATATTTAGAATATGTGGGGGGGGGAGGGGAAGTTATAATTTGGTAGTGCTTGAGACTTGAACCAAGATAGGTTGACATTCTACCACTTGAGCCATTCTTTTTATGTTTTTATTGGTAGTGCTAGTGGTTATTTTTGAAATAGAATCTTATAAAATTTTCTGCAATTTTTTTGCAATTCTTACACTCTAACTTCTCAAGTATCTAGTCCATAGCATCAGCCTGGATTTAATATTTCTATTTGCCAAAAGTTTATAATTGCAGATAATTGTATATGCTTCCATATTTAGCCTCCCGTTCACTTGGAAAAAGAACAGAAAGTAAATCTTCTAGAAAATAAAAACAGATTTGTGTCCCTCCTTATTGATTCAATTTTCTGAATATCATCTTCATTCTCTATTATAGTAATTGCATTTTGAAAAAGAAAGTCCATATGTCAGTTGCTAGACTAAGCACTTCAGAGATATTTTACATTTCATTTCCATGACAATCCTAGGAGTTAAATATACCCATTTTTCAAGCAATGAAACTGAGATTAAGTAAAATACTCAAGAAAATCACACTGTGATTATGAGTCAGAATCTGTGCTAGGTACCAGAATGCATGTGTCATACCAATCTGGGCATCTGCATAGAAGAAAGCACTGAGAAATACAAGCTTTTTGATCTCTAGAGCCCTTCAGCTTGACTTCAATTACATATCTTCAGTGTATATATGTCCAGGTTCAGATTTATTTCTTAAAATGGCTCTATAAATTAGGTATCATTATCCTATATAAGTTTGAGAACTTAAGATGTAAGTTTCCTAAACAAGTGTAACCTGTTTTTCAAGTGTTCTCTTTAAAAAAAATCTTTAAGTAGATGTAAACAGTTTATATAACCAGGCCAAAAATCAGTTTACATACATAATAACCAGTTTTAATGAGAATTATTTGGCTCCCCAGCCCATGCTATTTCCAATATATTACATTGCCACTGAGTTCATTTTGAATCTTTCCAACGACATTAGAATAGTTTTATATACTTATAAACAATGAAATGTATTAAGTGACATGCCTGAATTTACTGAGTTAGTGAGTACCAGAATGAAGGTAATGGCCAGGTATGTTTGCCTGTAAAGTTTATTCCCAATATAACAAACAAGTCACTGAACCATATCTGTGATTAAGCTGGCCATCATTTTGATATTTCTTTCCTATGAAAGGCTTATTGATTCTAGCCTTTGCTATATGACCCTACTTGTAAATGGATGGATTTCAAAAATTTGGACTATTTTATGGCAGTTATTTTCTTTCCTAATTCCTATTCAGATAATACTTGGAAAACATAGGGGACCAGAGCCAAATGAGAAGGCATCCTTTTTATAATTTTTGGAAAAAAATATTTTTGTTGGAGATAATTTATGTAATTTGTACTTTTAAGTAAACCAAATTTTCATTCCAAAGATTTAAAAAATAAAATATTTATTGATTTATATAATTTCCTGTGCTATATATTTTAATATCTTCATAATAGATTAATACTCAATGAGTGGTAGCCACTATCTGAGCTTTCACCAATCATCTTTTCCTTTGCTACTCTCCACCCTACCCTCGTCACCAGTATATATACACACTGCTTGTTCTCAAACGTTTTCCTGCCAATTTGATGCCATCATGTGCCTCTCAGAGAACATTCTCTGTTTCCACAATCACTTCCCAATCTGGCCGACAGAAATCACTCATCAATCAATGCAAAGCATCGCTTCCATCTGTACTCTTAAACCCTTGCTGATCAACAGCATAGATCACTTCTTTTTCCAAAGACTTCTCATAATACTTTTAATTTCCCTTTACTGGTGTGTTAGACTCTTTAAGATCAACAGGCCTCCGTATTCCAAATGTCCAGCACTAATTAATATTTTAAAAGTACATATTAAGTTTCAGTTTACTGGCAGAGAAAAATTCTTTACAGATGCTTTTTAAAATTTTACTAATATTTATCTATATTCTTATAATGGCTTTGACAATATTAATCATTATTTCTATTTGTTAACTAATGCTTCTCATTTGTAACCGCATATTGCTGTAAGGTAATTCTCAGTCTCGAGAAAACAAAGAAGCCACATTGTGAGAAGTCCAATTGGGAGTCTATTAGAGAATCTGTGTCTGCAGGTGGACTCCTGTTTCAAAGACCAGCAGCCCTTGGAATACACTCAACATTATCAGAAAACTGAGCCATGAGAGTAGGAGAGGAAAGAAAGAGCAGAGAAACAAAGAGCAGAGAAACAATACCAACAAACAAGGTCAATTCCAATGGAGAGCGGAGTGGGACTGGAGAAGAGACAGGAAATACCGGAACATGAGGCATGACTTAGTGGCGCTGGAGCTGGTCCGCACCTAAACAGTGTCAAGATCAGGGGGCAGGGTCACAGGAATCTAGAGAGTTTAAGGCACAGGATTGACAGATCCAGCAACCTATTGTTCAAATCCCTGTGCCTGGTTCTAGGAATTCAGGGACTTGGATGGTGGGACTTCACTTTCCTCCACCATAAAGACAATATGGTGTCACTAAAACCCAATTCCCTATCCACCACTAGACCAAAATGGCACTAGTTAGGTCCAGCATCCCCACTTCAATATATTATTACCTGTGAGGTAAATCAAACATGAACAAACATGCAACAGTTTGTCTCAGGTTTGTTTGTTTGTTTCAAGACTAAAATCAAATTTCGATTTATAATTTATCACGGAACTCTTTTTTTTTTTCAATCAGGAAGAAAATCGTTTATTAACAGAGAGCAGCCCTTTTTAAAGCCTAAAAAGAGCGGTGGCATGGCAGGGGAGGAAGGGGAACCAATCACTGTCAAGGTCACACCCTATCATGCACCTAAGCTTTCCCGGGCTGGTTAAGCACTTGAAGGTAAGGCAAATTGGGCTCAGCCCACTCTACTCCCTCTCAGCACCATCTTTGCTGCCCATGTGCTCTGAACTCTTTACTAACACTTAATAAAAAAATTAAAATGTATGGGCTGGGATGTAGCTCAGTGGCAAAGCGCTTGCCTAGCAAGTGCAATGTCCTGGGTTCGATCCCCAGTACCAAAAAAGAAAAGACAAAAAAAAAATACAGTTAAAAAAATCAAAATGTGAGTCACTTGAGATTTTTAAGATTTATAATAAAAAAAATCAAAATTTGAGTCACTTGAGATTTTTATGTTAGCTTTAGATACATTTAAAATCAGACTGGCATTTATTACCACTCAGCAAAAAAGTCTTAAATCATAACTTTTTCCACTTGGACATTTATCTATATCAGTTTTTCTCTACCTACATTTATGTGGAACTAATGCAATTTAGAGTTATTTAGGTTAAAAATAGAGTTGGATGAACATAATACTAATTAATAATTTTGGGCCCATGCTTTTCCAGTCATGTATTTTGTTAAAACTAAAATTTGACATTTATATTATTCTATTGTTTTTCTTTCTCTAACCCAACAGAGAACATAGTGATAAAATCCACTTCACTACAGAGGAACAATCTGATGAGAAGCAATATAACAGTTATTCTTTTAACATGTGCTGTAGAGCAGATGAAAGTTGTTAGAGTTCAAGTATTCACACAACTTTGAAAAGAAACACACATGAAAAGAAATTCCTAGATGACAGAGACTCTAAGTAGATGCTATTTTAAGACTACACATTGACATTTTCTAACAGGAACTGTGAGTAATTTTGAATTATTACATAACTTTTAATGGAAAGCAATGACCTGACTGGTAATCTACAGCATGATCTACTTCAGAATATGTAATATGAGTCATTATAAATTCACCTGTAAATGTAGGTAACAATTCTGAAAAGGCCCTGGTGTAAACTAGAGGTGTTTTTCTCAGACAAGGATAGGTTAGTCTGAAAGGTACCCAGGTAACTTCTGAGACAGAGAAACAAAGTCATTGTAACTTTCATAGACTGTGTAATTTTTGACCCATTGAGGAATAATGTTAAAACTCATTATATTATTTTTCTCTTACATCTATACTTGTAAAAGTTACCTGAGCAAAACACTTGGAGCTGAGGCAGGAAAGATCATAAACCACATGTAGATGAAAGCATACACACCTACCTGTACAACAGATGTCTGGAATTTCAGCCTCAGAGATCTTCCTTGCATCTCAGACTGTAGAAGAAATTGTTACAGCAGATCCCTGAGTTCTGTTTTTCCCATTAACGTCTTATTTATCTCCTAATGCCACTCATAACTTCAGATGACCTGCGTTTTTGAAGCATTGTGAGAAGATAAATTTGAATACACAATCACTTAACAATATAAATATCTAGGTCATGATAGCATAGAAACAGGTAGAAATAATTTTTGCAAAATATTCTGGCATCTCCAAGCTTCAAATTTTGTTTCACCACATTGTGTTTCTTGTGATATTGTGGTATCAGTTGTACTTTAGTGGGTTGTTAGGAAGACCAGATTATTAGAAATATCTACAAACTTAAAGCAGTGTTGATTTTGATCTCATATTCATTGCTGTTTTGTCCCTTATTATAAGAATTCGTTCCTACTTTAGAATAACAACACTTTTGGAGGCTGTATAGATTACTTAAAGCTACTATATTAGCAGTCTATGGTGTATATTTCTTAATTGAATAATAGTAAATAGAAAAAATGTAGTGTTGTGGGACCTAGATTGTTTTAACTGTACAAACTTTCCCTAAATGGCCTTAAAACATAATCCACCTTATTGCCAACTCCCAAATAAAGTAAGATTACATGTGTGAACCGTCGTACCTCTACTAACTATTCTTAATATCATAACCTGTATGCTCATTGAAAGCACAAAAGTCATGTCACCTTATTTAACATAAATAAGTTTTAATGGATTTACTTGAGTCTAATAATAATTATGTTCTCTGATAAGATTAGTATATCAAGTCTCTGAATTGATACATTTATATACTGATAGTAAATCTGCCTGAGTTTATTAATGTCTCCATCAAGGATTGCATAGAGACTATTCCTATACAAATATTGAGTACTTTTTGACACAACAGTCTGTCAAACTAGCCTTGAGCTTGCTTTTGCAAAGAGAACACACAAACAACACCAGCCTGTCCTCCCCATCATTTGCTCCCATTCTTCTTGTTCCTCCTTTTCTGTCTTTACTCAGCCCTGTTATGAATATGCTCTTCAAGAACTACTGGAGTCATAATAGATATAAAAATTAAGAGTTGGTCAGCAAGGCAAATTGACTTCTGTGCAGAAGTGTGTAGGATCAGCCAAAATTGTGTAAGCAAACACACAGGACAAACAGGCTGGTCCCCTATTAATCCCTAAAGAAGTAGTCCCCACTCCTACCCTCAGATTGGTTGAGCTCCAGTTCACAAAAAAGATGCTTTCCATTGTCCAATATGAGTAGATTGCAATGTATTTACATTAGGTGATTTTGAAATAAGATTAACAGTACACAAGTAATCTCAAAATATACCCATACCCTCTGCTACTTCTTGGGTAGTCTGAGGCAGGTCCTAATTCTGTCTTGAAAAGAAACCAGTTTAAGACAAAAACATTCCATTTCAAAAATCCTTTCTTATCCCAAAGCAGTTCCTCTTTACTTTAGCAATAAAAACTAAGCCAGCAGGCCAAAGCAGGAACTTTTAAATAACACACTTTGATAGAAAAGACAGTATTTTTTTGTTTGGGGTGTGTGTGTGTGTGTGTGTGTGTGTGTTTGGTGTGTGTGTGTGTGTGTGTGTGTGTGTGTGTGTGTGTGTGTGTGTGTGTTTCCTCACAGTCCCCTTTGCCACTTCTGTATCTAGATTAGAAATAACTTACTTATTGATACTCTAAGTCCTCTTACTTTATATGACCACAAATTACTTAATTTTCTTTTCTTTTACTAATGTCCATTAAAACAGTTACTGACACAGCCATACTACTGAAAACAATCCCAGATTCTAATCTTATTTTACATTTATTTTTTCCAGATCCCCAGAAGAACCAATGTCTAGAGTTTTCTCTGAGTCATTTTCAGGTACTCTGTGTCCTACTTCAAGTCATTCCTCTCTATCTTCACAAAATATTTCTATTTTGCAAGTAGGAGGCAAGATTGGGAAGAACTTGGCTTAGAGCTTTCTCTAGAACCCTAATTATTTGAGACTTGTTTGGGAATATTTTCTGGCAGACAGAGATACTATATACATTTCTCCAACAGCTTGTTTGACTTGTTCATTAGGTTGGTTGTATTCTGACTATATTTTCCTTTCAGTTTGATGTCCATTTGATCTAAATACTGCCTCTTCCAAACTCTTTCCTACCCATTCCAAGCCCGAATATTGTTTGAATTTGGTCATCCCAAAATATTCCCTCAAGTAATCCTTTTGCAAGATCACAACTCTAGGCCTTTGTTCATATTTTATTAGATTGTTTCAGGATTTGGTCTATCTTGTGGGCTACATTTTCCCAACATGTGGGTACATGTTCATATTAATGCTCCACATGCATTAAAGAATATTTGCCCTTCACAATAACTCACCAGAATCCATGAATTTATAGTGAATAAAATCAGAAGGAATAAACCAAAGCCCAAATTTACAACACTATTTTAATAAGACCTTGACTGGTATGGAAAGGGAAAAGGAGAGGGAGAAATTCAGCCAGCAAAAGTTCAATAAGACCTTTTGAATGTAAAATTTATTCTAAATAAAACCTCACCTGCATGCTGTGCCTTCGCCGCATAAGAACTGGAAAGAACTCTGCAGATCCTGCACCTGTGGGGTTATACAGAAAATCTACAGGAAACCAAGTGTGCAAGTGCCTGTGATTAAACACAAAAGATTAGAAGAAAACCTTAGGCAGTGATGATGTCTGCTGTTATTTTAACTCTGTGTGCTTCTATAATCACATATCATTAGTAGACAAAAAATTACATAATAACTAACTAGTAGTCCTAGGCTGAAAGTTATTAGACAATGCACATTATGCAAACATGAACGCCTATTCTGAATATAGAATGATTAACTCAAACACAAAGGTTATCGTGTTGCCCTGATGAAATTTGCTAACTGGTGGCCTAACTTTATGCCTGTCTATGACTGGAGAGATTTAGGTTCAGCCTTGTGGCAGCTCCTGCAGGGGATAATCAGGAGAGCTGCTGGGACTAAAACTCAAGTGGAAGTTGCAGCTGGTTGGGAGATGGTTTTCATTAAAGCTGCCTGCCAGTGGCTCTACAGAATCCAGACTCGATTTCAGAAAGAAAAAATAAATGAGACATTTACAGGGTACTTAGACACATTTGCAAAGTTTTCTAATGACGGCATTGTGTATTTTGAACATGAATGGAAATAAAATCTTTTGACTGTCATTGCCATAAAAACTAACCCTGTGACACACTAGCTAAACATGAACCTTTCCATATTTCTTTGTAACTAATAATTATAATAGAATGTGGTGTCTGTGATGAAAACTTTTAAATGGGTTTAGCATTTTAAATTAATTGCAGCTAAGGGTAAAAGCTAGAGGGTAGCTGGTTGTATAAAAATAACAAAATTATGGATAACTTTTCCCATACTTTTTATATTATTATCATTAGTATGTTGCTTTGTTGTAATGACATAAATATAGAGATATTTATAATTTAAATGTTCATATTTAAGGAAAGTCTTAGTCTTGGGTTAACATTGTGAATATTATACGATGTCTTTATCCTTGGTTCAGAAATTAGCTCTATCAGTGTAACCCTTTCTAGTAAAATAAAAAGTATCTAGAAAAAATAAACATGACTAAGTTAATCTCAAGTAGATGTTAATAAGAATTTCTATGACCATTAATAGTGCTAGTTATATTTGTCTTACTGTATATATTCCAGATGATAAAATACATCATCATCTCCTCTCCTGTGCTTAATCCCAAGAAAATCTCTGGCCACATACTTCTTAAATGAGAGAATTTCGTAGTTCAAATCTGTGCTCAAACACTTACTTAGCTTTTGAGATACCTCCCTAGGTCTTTAAGACTGATAGGATTCCACAGTTAAGCCACTTTGTTTTGAGTATCTGAGGTTATGTCCTTGAGCAATCAAAAGAAAACAAAAATAGTATCAATTTACAGATCCATGCAAGAAATTTTCTATGAAATGAAGAGCTTTACAGAAATCTTAATTGCCACAAACCAGTAAAAGATAAGGGCATTACCATTTTAAACTCTATGAGCATCATTACGTGTTTTTCAAACACAGCAATGTGCTGGTGATTATTATAAAATCTCTCAAAGTAACGTAAGTCCTATGGGAGGCATAAATTTCCTAAAGAAGAAACAATGGTAATGCTTGAGAAGTTGAGATCCAAATAACTGTAGAATTTTCCTTTCTACATGTGTGAGATTACCACCTCTGCTTGAAGGTGCCAGGTGATAAATTCCTAATGTGCATGCATCCTTTGAATGTGCAAGCATAACAAGTGAATACAAACATAAGGGTTGTTCAATTCAATTACAGCTTAAGTCCCTATAGAATGCAAGTCATTATATCAACTCTCTTCTCACTTCAATCTGAGAATAATTCCTTTATGCTTTAATATGTGGTGTATGGTAACTGCCTCCAAATTATTAGTTTATCTCCCAGCTCCAGGAATCCCTTGACATTTAGAGCAGGTTCCTTAGGCAATGTCTTTTCTCATTTTGTTCTTCTAAACAGCATATTCATTGTAGATTTCATTCTCCTCTTTCTTTTCCTAATGTGGTTCACTCCAGGTGAATAACTGTGTAATCTAGAGCTAAGTTGTGCAATTAGTGTTTAAGAAATATGAACTAAAGTTTTCCAGTTGAAAATCCTTGTCTTCTTAGCTGAGACTAAGAAAGTACATAACATAAAAGAGATTTTATGGCAGTCTATGAATTATTTTCCAAACAGACAGGTAGCCGCATTTGCCATACAGGCTGAGGACTGATTGCAAAAATGAAATTATAATTTCTTTATATGGAAGATTATACGTGCATCTCTTAGTATGCATAGGCATATATATCCATATATATGTGTGTACTAAAATATATAGAACTTCATATAGTGTATATGTATATGAATAAAGTTTCTATATATACCCAAATTATGTTTTGAATTACATGAAAAATATACTTTACTAACTTGAATACATGTGCCATTTTTGTGAACATTTGAACTAGAAACTTTGGAGTCAGATAGCTGTGGTGTTATATGGGAGAAAACAGAGAAACCATGTTTTGAGAGGTACAATCAAGAGTATTTATTAGAAAGCCAGCAACCATATGTGGACAATTGTTACAAAGACCTAAATCTCAGTGAATACACTTAACACTGTCAGAAAACTGATCCATGAGAGCAGGAGGGGAAAGAAAGAGCAAAAAAACAATACCAATAAACCAGATCAGTTCCAATGGAGAGCTGAAGTAGGATGCTATGTTGACCGGAGAAGAGCGGGGAGAGAGGACACAAAGTTAAGAGCAGACAGGAGACACGTGGCATGGCTACTTGCACCTGAACTGACTAGAGCCTAAATAGCATTAGGTAAGGGGCAGCTTCTCAGGGAACTGAGAGTTCAGGACCCATGACTGATAGGTCCTATTGTCCATGTCCCTGCCCTGCCCCTAGGAATTCAGGCACACACATCACCTGGAAAGTGGTCCCAGTTAAACCCAATTCCCTATCATCCACCACTTGGCCAAGACGTCACCAGTTAGATTGAGCATTCTTATTTCAGTAGCAAGCGCATGTGGAATTTGTTAAAAGTAGATGCCCAAGCCTCAACCCTAACAATCAGAAGTGCTATACCATCTGTATTTTTGTAATGAGATATGTAAGGTTTTAGGTAAGAAAAGGACCACTCAGAGGAATAGAAAGATTGACAGGAAAGGTTATTGGGGTATGCTCCCAGCTGAACTCCCTGGTCAGGATCAGAGAGATCTTGCTGAGTTTGTTTATAGCCGAGCTTTTATAGGCGGGATAAAAGCAGAACTTGTGGTGAGCCTGAACTTGTAGCACTTAGCTTGCTTGAAAGGTTTTAGGCCAGTGCACTAGAAGAATGGAAGAATGGTTGACTCAGATGGTGCAGCAGCCTGTTCACCCCCTACCCCACGGCCTGACATTCCCCCCCCTCACCCCACCCGCCTACTTTCTCCAGTGGCCTGACCAGGTACAAATTAGTTATTTAGGTTTCAAAGACTCTTAGGTTTCAAAATAATACTTTAAGTTTCTTACCTGGACATTACTATATCTAATTCTCCAATCTCAGAACATAAGGTGAAAATAAACAGCAATTCAAAATTCCTATTCCCTAATGACTTTTATCTTGAATGACTAACAATATCTGCCACTCCTCTTTCTGCAGACATCTAAGTTGGAGTTTTAATTCATCAGTACATACATGACCGGTGAATACAAAGCAAGATCCAGAAGAGAGTAAAGCCACATGTAAGAGGCAATAATATACAATGGCCACTTGATTAAATGGTTTGAAATTCCAAAGCATGCATATGCATGTACACACATACTTACACATACACACACACACACACACACACACACACACACACACACACACACACACACCAGCTAGAGAGTTCTACTGGTTACAGCACTCTAATTTACACACTTGCCTTGCTGAAAAGAAAAAGAAAAGCACGTCATTATATTTGAAATCTAACATCTGAAAAGCCTCACAGAGACCACTGATAATAATAAAATAGCAAATTCTTGACTTTGAATACCAGCAAATAAAAATTTCCAAACAGACTAACGTGGAGATATGTAATAATCTACAAAAACATAGTAAGTCAATACAATTCAGATTCAAATTTGAATTGTTTTTTATTAATTATCTTTAAGTACTTGTACAAAAACATTGTCATTTAACAAGGCAGTTTGGCAATATTTTTGAAAAGTACAACTTAATCATTTTTACTATAAGCAAACAACTTTTTCTACAGTAGATATGTAGTTTTTAGACAATTATTGCTTTACTCAAGTGTAGGCTGTGAATTTTTAAACAAAGCAAGCCTCTGTTCACTTAAAATACATAAAATTTATATTTTTTCTCATTTGCAATAATTAGGATATGTCTAAGATAATTTTATCAGCTGAGCAAAAAAGCTCAAAAGCTATTTACATATGATTATATAAGATGATGCTAAGTGAAATGAAACCCAAGATAGGAACACAAGAGGTCTTTCTTTGTTGTTGTTTTTAATGTACTATATGAATTTTTTTTTGTTTCCTTCTGTGGTAGATCCCCTGTTGTCATTGTACTTGATTTCGGTACTCTGCATAGTGTATATATGTTTGTCTAATTTGAGGAGGGGGAAGGGGAATAACAAAACGCTGAAACGAGGACACAGGATGACCCATTGCAACGAGATACTATATTGGAAATAAACTTTACAACTTCAGGGGTGGGGGAGGAGGAGGGAAGGGAAAGGATAGGGGTGAACAACAAAGGAGGGGGTCACAATGCTCGACAAGAAATGTACTCATTACCTTACTCATGTAACTGTAACAACTCTCTACAACACTTTATAATAATAAAAATTTTAAATAGTGTACTAAAAAGTGTTTTATTTTAAGTAGCATTAGACATATTATTATATGGATTATAAAGAAAATCTCCAGGGATAAAATATTGGAGAAATAGCAAAATATAAAACTAGTTAAAATCATAAAAAGATAGAAATTAAATAATATAGTTAGTTTCAGTGCTTTGCAACAGAATAAGGGATATTTATAGATATCTGTTTATTTTCTTTCATTAATATATACCACTGATGGAGACATGAATAAGAAACTTCTGTGGATGCACTAAATCTATTTATAGTCTTCATGCCTCAATTGCCTAATACAGGTTATTGTCCCTTGAAAGTAGAGACCAAAAACAGTTATACTCTTTTTTGGGTGGAAGGGAGGGCTGGTTCTGGTTCTATTTAGGTAGGTTCTATATAGTTATATAGTTATATATAGTTATATAAACAGATATATACAGTTGCATAGCTTTATATATAGTTATACATAACTATATATATATATATATATGATTGATTGTAGCAATTTCCGTAGGCATTAAAATCTCTAAGCAAAACAACTCCCAAGTAATAGGGATGAAAATGCTTATTTATTTATTTATATGTTTATTTATTTTATCAGTAAATGTTTCTTTATTTTATTTTATTTTATTTTATTTGAGAACATACTGTACAGAGGGGCTACAATTACATGGGCAGGATAATGCATACATTTCTTACCAAGCATTGCAGCCTCCTCCTTTGTTTACCCTTCACCTCCCTTCCCAGCCTTCCCCCTCCCCCCACCCAATTATACCCCCCTCCCCCCCCACACCGACATTGTAAAGCTGGTTTTGACATGACATTATTGTACTTCTCATTGTTGCAACAGGTCCACCTGAATCCTTAAACGACTTGTTTGTCCCCATCTCCTCCACATGTTATACTGACATCAAATATAGTGAAAGCGGGGGTTACACTGTGGGGGAGGGACATACAAAGCAACAAAGAAATAATCTTATAAATGCATTAGAAACACATGCATGAAAGAAACGAAAACATTAAAATACATATTTAAGGGTTCATTTTCCTAACATCACATTATCTGACCTTTTCTGCTTGACTCATACCTATACTAGATATTGCAAATAAGGGAAACCATGGGACCTTTGCTTCTTTGGGCCTGGCTTTTACCGCCATCTTCCCGGAACTAGTCTCAGTAAATGTTTCTATCACCATCTATACCCTTCTTTTCTCAAACAAATAAATATTAGCTATAGAAAAACTAGCTTGGAGCATATACAATGCACTAATAGAGGGCATAGTGATATTGGCAACGGCTGTCCCTTACTGAGTAGATAGAAAGCATTTACACAGCTGCACCAAAGATGAGATATACTCCTGCGGGGCTTACCCCCCACCTGTTCTCTTTGCACTATTTTTTACAGTGCCTGTCCTGGGGCTTAAACTCAAGAGTGCTGCCCCTGAGGGATTGTTTGCTCATGGCCAGTACTCTACCACATGAGCCACAGTGCCACTTCCAGCTTTGTGGTAGGTAGTTAACTGAAGATAAGGATCCATTGTTATTGTTTTAAATGTACCATGTGATTTTTGTTGTTGTTGTTGTTTCCTTTGTATGGTCTTTTCCCCTGTCGTCACTGTACTTGATTTTGGTACCCTGCATCTTTTATATACATTTGTCTAATCTGTGGAGGGGAAGAGGAATAACAAAACGCTGAAACAAGGGCACAGGATGACCCATTGCATCAAGGGTACTCACAGGATGCTATATTGGAAACGAACTTTACAACTTGGGGCAGGATAATGGAGGGGGAAGGGAAGAGTGGAGGGAGGTGGGGGAGGGAAGGGATAGTGGGACAACACCAAGGGAAGGGGTAACAATGATCGACAAGTAATGTACTCATTGCCTTACTCATGTAACTGCAACCCTTCTATACAGCATCTTTACAATAAAATTAAATTTTAAAAAAATCTCACTACTTTCTAGACCAGGCTGGCTTCCAACCTCCATTCTCTTGTCTCAGCTTCCTGAGTAGTTAATATTACAGGTGTGAGCAATGGGTGCAAGGCTGTATATGTTTTGTTTTTACTTTCACATGTATTTACAAAAATATTTATTTTAAATACAAAAATATTTATTTTAAGTTGGCATAATATTAAAATATAAAGTAAGTGATTTTAAATACATTTTCTTCATAGAATATAATATAGTTATACATATGTGAAGTGGTATATATATCATTGAAGATATATGATATGTAGCATTTGTTAATATATTATAGTTTTAAATTTTTATTTCATACACATGAAGTGAAAGTTAAAGCTAGTCATACTTATTTGCATACCTCTATGATTTAGATAGCAAATTGTAACATACGTAATAGTACTTACCCTTTCTGTGTGCATGAGTTTTAAGCAGTTTAAAATGTCCTTTAACTACAAAGTCTTACACAGTGTATTAATAAGCCCAGTTGGTGTAATTCAATGTCCCATTAAAATGTTTTTGGTCTGTGGGCACATGAAAATTTATTGGAAAGTTATTCTCTCAGCATTCCCTTCACACAGGGATTTGTGTGATGTTTGTTTCCACTAAGAAGGAGAAAATGGAAAAGCTTTTTCAGAATCAGATTTGATTGCTTTGAAAACAAACAAATGAAAGTGCTTTTTTTTTTTTCTTGTGGCTTTGGGCTAATTGCTCTTCACTTCAATTTTTTTCTATCTATTTCCAAGGTAGATTTAATGGCTTTGGGGAAAAACTTTAATTTACATCTTCCTTTTGAAAGACAAGAATTTTCTTATCTTACTCTCTGAAGTCTCATTTTAGACTTTTCATGTTAAGGAATTAATATTGCATGTGATGAATATTTTGCTGATATTTTTCAACATTAAAGAAGTTGGATCTAATGTTCTGATTCCCAAAATGATATGTCCTCTTTTCAATTCTGCCTCTGAGAAAAACTATGTTATCTCCAGAAAGCCATAATATGGACTTAACCATTAATTATCAATTTCCTCACTGATAAAATGGAGCTCTCACTAGACAAAAAACCACTTTGAGTAAATGAATTTACATAATGAACTTTAATGATCTCAAAATATGACATAGATATATCCATAGACTCAATAATTACTAGTTTCAGTATTTGTTCTTGAAATATCAGAGTCCCAATGACTTGTTATGTGCCTTTTCCTTACAGAAAACAATAGTTAATGGTAATTCCATATACACCAAGCACTATTCTAAGCTACTTGTGTTGAATTATATAATAAACAGTCTATTATAATAAAGTCTATTATAATATAATAATCCTAGCAGATAGGATAATCCTCGCAGATGAACAGAATAGCTCAATAGCTATGTACATATGACCATATAAGTTGATGCTAAGACATGGAAACAAGAGGATTTTTGTTGTTGTTGTTCTTTGCTGTTGTTGATTTTTTTATTTTGTGTTTTTTTTCTTTTTCCTCTGGTTTATCCCCTGTTGTCACTGTATTTGATTTTGGTATCCTATGTATTGTATATACATTTATCTGAATTAGGGAAGGGAATGGAAGGAGAACAACAAAATGAGGAGACAAAGGACAAAGGGCAAACCAATGTAACAGTGGTACTCACAAGACAATATGTTGGAAAGGAACTATACAACTTGAGGGGGAGTCAGGGGGAGAAGAAAAATGAGGGAAGAGGTAACAATTTTGACAAGAAATGTACTCTTTACCCTACTTATATAACTGTAACCCCTCTGTATATCACCTTGACAATAAAATTAAATTTAAAATATAAAATAATATGTATTATTGTATAAATAATAAACATAATTAATATGATTTTTTTGTTGATCATGGGCTTGAACTCTGGGCTTGGGTGCTATCCCTGCACTCTTCAGCTCAAGGCAAGTGGTCTACTGCTTGAGCCAAGCACCATATCCCATTAATATATTATAATATAGAATATATATAATGAATAGCCTATTTATGTAACAGCCTATTAAGTAGGCATTATTATTATTTATATAGCAGAAGATTCTATGAACTTAGGGTTTGAACTGAAGTAACTGATAGCAGGGCCTACACGTTTAAGCACTGGGATATTTTCAATCAGATAATTTTATCAACAGAAGAATTATTTAAGATTAAATATACCTAATGTTTCCTAATGCAATAAGGTAAGCACATATGAAGTATTACAAATAATAGTAAAGGTGGTGTTATCATCTGGATTATTTGAAAACTGGGTATCAGGATTCCTGTAATGTTTAAACCCCCTTCACTATAATAAAATCATTATGATGAGATCTGGAAGTACATTTTGTCAGATGTATTATTGAAAATATTTTTCTAAAAAATATAGATGTTGGTTATCCAAATCTAAATTATTTTTATTAATTTCTTTAACAAGTTGTACAAAGGAACTGCCATTTAACAAAGCAGTAAATAAATGCAATGTGTCTTTAATAGTGTAACCCTTTTTTAACTTTTTCAACTTAATTGAAAGTGAAAGTCCACTACCAAACTCTCTAAAGCAATCATAACCCTCATCCCACAACCAGACAGGGACCAATCAAAGAAGGAGAACTATAGACCCATTTCTTTGAACATCGATGCAAAACTTCTCAACAAAATTCTGACCAATTGACTTCAACAAGTCACTAAAAAAAATCATACACCATGATTAAACAGAATTCATTTAGGGATACAAATCTGCTTCAACATACGCAAATCAATTAATGTAATTCATCACATTAACAAGAGCAAGGATAAGAACCACATGATTATGTCAATAGATGCAGAAAAAGCATTTGACAAGATGCATCACCCCTCTATGATGCAAGCTCTGGAGAAACTAGGAATCCAGGGAACGTTCCTCAATATAATGAAGGCTGAGTATGAGAAACCAAAAACCAGCTTTATACTTAATGGCAAAAAGCTAAAGCCGATTCCTCTAAACTCAGGAACAAGACAAGGATGTCTGCTGTCTCCACTTCTCTTCAATCTATTATTAGAATACCTAGCTACAGCCACAAGACAAGATACAAACAGAAAGGGGATCTGAGTAGGGAAAGGTGAAGTAAAATTATCCCTCATTGCATATGACATGATCTTGTATTTAAAGAACCCAATGGACTCCACTACCAAGTTATTCCAGCTGATCCAGGACTTTGGCAAAGTTATATTATTATTGGCGTTTCTGTGTGCCAATAATGAGAAGAGCATGGCTGAAATCAGGAAAGCAACTCCTTTTGTAATAGCCCTACAAAAAATAAAATACCTAGGAATTAACTTAAGTGAAGGACCTCTACGATGAGAATTTTAAAAACCTGAAAAAGGAAATTAAAGCAGAACTAAGGAAGTGGAAAAACCTCCCATGCTCCTGAATTGGGAGGTTTAATATTGTGAAAATGATAATACTCCCAAGGGCTATCTACAAATTCAATGCAATTCCCATTAATATCTCAACCTCATTCTTCAATGAAATAGAAGAGGCAATCCAAAAATTCATGTAGAACAATAAAAGACCCAGAATAGCAAAAACAATACTTAGCAGAAACAACAGTGCTGGAGGAATATCAATGAAACGTCAGACTCTACTACAAAGTAATAGTAATCCAAAAAGCTTGATACTTGCATAAGAACAGACCAGAGGACCAATGGAATAGAACTGAAGACTCAGAAATGAATCAGCAGACGTATAGCCACCTAATCTTTGATAAGGGGATCAAAGAAAATAAAATGGAAGAAAGACAACCTCTTTAGTAAATGTTGCTGGCAAAATTGATTAAACACCTGTAGCAAACTAAAGCTAGATCCTTATATATCACTCTGCACCAGAATCAACTCCAAGTGGTAAATGCAGGTAAATGCAGACACCCTGAAAACATTACAGGAAGGAATAGGAGAAACTCTAGGGTTCAGCCAAAAGGGAACCCTACTGCACTGTTGGTGGGAGTGTAAATTTGCTCAACCATTCTGGAAAGCAGTATGGAAGTTCCTCAAAACACTACACATAAAGCTTCCTATGACCCAGCAATCCCACTTCTGGGCTTTACCCCAATGATCACAAACAATGTTTATCGCAGCATTATTTACCCTAGCTAAGATATGGAACCATCCCATATGCCATTCAGTAGATGAGTGGATCATGTGATATATATATATATATATATATATATATATATACACACACACACACACACACACACACACACATATATACGCACATATATATGTATATGTATGCATATACATGAGTGGATCATGTGGTATATATATGTATATTATATATACATACATATATGTATGTATATATAACACATGATCCACTCATCTACTGAATTTAAATGATATATATGTATATATACATATACATACATATATATATACATAATGGAATTCTACGCTTCCATCAGAAAAAATAACACCGCTGCATTTGTTAGGAAATGGAAAGATTTGGAAAAAAATCATATTAAGTGAAGTAAGCCATAGTTGATTTTTAATGCAAAAGAACAAAGTAGGCCTTTAGAAATACCTAGTTTCTAGTGGTTATTTTATATTAAATTTTCTTTGTGAGAAATGACTTTTTATTGAATGATATTTTACAAATAGTTGCTTCTATGAGTCTCACTTTACTGAGCTTCATATCAAGTTGGCAGAATAATTGGTGAAATCTTGATATCCCTTAATTTAGGCTCACTTTTGTTTGATTACATTTCAGTGTTTATATGAATTACATCACCAAATAATGTTATAAATAATGAATATTGGTAAAGAGGGTCACAATGAAAAATTTAGAAGCATATGACATTTTATTAGTGGATATGATCAGCTGGAGAAATTATTACAAGGCTAATTCAATGTATAATTAATAAACTTATGTTACTCTTTAGACTAAAAATATATATGTATGTATATGTGTATGTATATATATACAAACATATATACCTTGTATGACATAATAGTATCATTAAGTATAAGTGTATAAGTTATCTGTTTACATAGGTTCCTAAAATCAGCATATATGTTTAATGGAGCCTATTCAGATAATAAATTGCTAAAGTAACTTTTAGTAGTTTTCTTTATGTAACTGTAAAAAAGTACAAAGTCATTGTTAACAATGATAAAGTACATGTCCCTGTTCAATTAGAACTGTATAGATTTAACTGGAGGTGTCTATCTGAAGGTGATGGATGAGTTGGTTGACATAATTGTTCTGATCATTTCACAATATATGTGCAGATATCAATTATGTTGTACGATTTTAATAGGTATAATTTTGTCAGTTTTACCTCAAGAAAAGGGAAAACACACATATGCTCATATGCATTCAGCTTTGCCACATATATACATATACACGTGTGCATAACATAAACATACATAGTTTGCATCCTATACAAATTCCCTGTCATTTCAGACTCTAGTAATCATTCTTTTAGGAAAAACATTAATGTATCATGTAAGTATCTATCACCAGATATTTTTCCCAGTGTATTAGGAATGTACTTAAAGCAGTAAAAATATTGACAAATTATATATAGAAAAAGACAAAATCAGACACTCATTGAGAATGAGAGACCAAAACTAACAACTCTAACACATTTCATAATATAAGTGGCTGAATTCCATGAGAATGAGAGCCCAAAACTAAGAACTCTAACACATTTCATACATATAAGTGACTGAATTCCATAGTATAAAATCTAAAGTTACAAAGCACATCTAACTCATTTTTTCTTTTTTTTGAGTGTATTTTATTTTTTGTATTGTTCATTCATTATTTTTTATTGTGAAAATACTGTACAGAGGGGTTACAATTACATGGGCAAGATAATGAATACATTTCTTATCAAGCATCGTAGCCTCCTCCTTTGTTTCCTCTTCCCATCCCTTCCCATCCTCCCCCGGCCCCCCAACCCAATCCTCCCTGCTTCCCCCCCACCACCAAAGTTGTAAAGTTCCTTTTCGACATAATGACTTGTACATTTCATTGTTGCAATGGGCTAACTCATTTTTTCTTAAGTTTTTGAGTAACTACAATGGAAAGAACACCCAGTAAGCATTGTGATTGCTAGTAACAAACTAAAGTTCATGAAATAATAACTTCTTAATAAGTTCTATATTTTCTTACATAGAGAGAGTAGATACAGTAATATTCATTTTTTCCACCTTTAGAAGTTTCTACTAATATCAAGATAGGACATAATCATTGCACAATGAAAAGGGATTTTTTTTCTTTTCTACCGGCTTTCCCATATATGCTACATAAGCTAATTGCTAAAGTTATTTCTGAAACACAAAAACTCTACCAAATAGGTATAAGATATATTTGGCTAGATTTCAAGCAAATTTCAAAGGTCTTTATGTTATAATTTATATGAAATTAATTTTTTTCTCCTCTCAAAATACATATTTGTAGAATTAAACTTCTAAGACATTCTACTCATGTTTTCCTGACTTGGATTTGCTCAAGGTTAAGTTTGTAATGCTTGCTTCTTCTCACTTACCCTTAACAGGGATTAAGAGATTTGTCAGATCCATCAGGGCTTAAGGGAAAGCATAACTAAACAATAACAGCGCACTTATTTTAAAGAAATATATTTTCATGCTATTCAGATACACAACGTCCCTTAAGTAAAGCTTAGTAACAGTTCTAAAATAGAATATTAATATGTTTTGATATGATAGAAATAATTGGTGCCCATTTAAAATATGTTACTAGTAAACTAAGATTTTAAGAGTTGGGGTAATTGAATCCCTTTGGAAGACACTTTTCAGTGGGCAATAACTCCAGTTACAATGTCATTTACTCTGACTGGGGTCACCATTTCTTCCTTAGATAATTTAATCAGATGAAAGTGCTCTGAGGCACAGAGCAGGCCAGTATTTTCTGCAATGCAATAGCTCCCCCAGCTTACAGATTGAAGAATATAAACTGGCATTCTTTTTTATATAATATTAGCAATATCTATATCACTTTAGTTTATTCTATTTTCTTTGTGAAAGCATAGTAAAAAATTATATCATACATTCCTTCCCAAAGCATCTACCATTTCTTTATGATCTTTGGAAAAGAAAATCTGTACAAATTCTTACATAACACAGAAAATGATACCTTAGTGACAAGCATGCTTAATATTCAATCTGTAAAAATGAGTGTTATAGATATATAAATTTTTTAAACATTCCTGGGAAAATGGCATTTATCTGTTTGCATGCACTAAAGTTATGTGTTTCCACTCACAAACTTTTTCAGAAGCTTCTTAATTTTGATCATGTAATAATAGTACTATATTTAGCACTTTCTATCTAAAATTAGTTTGACTCAATATGCAAATATTTAATCTGTATTTTCAGTTTACAAGAATTGCTAAAATTCCTAAACAATCTATCAGATTGGATCCTTAAAAATATAAACAAGTAATTACACTAAAAACCTAAACTATAAACTCAGGACAATACATGTTAATGGATTCTTTTCTGCCTCTGAAAAATTGTAATCTTCATATGTAGAAATTTATTTCTGAAACTATCTTACTTTATACATATTATACCACTTAAAACTTCTCATTCTTGAAATTTTTATCAGCCCTGTGTCCTATATTTTCAATATTTTAATAAGTTTTTTATTGTGAAAATACCATACAGAGGGGTTACAATTACATGAGCAAGGTAATGAGTACATGTCTTATCAAGCATTGTTGCCTCCTCCTTTGTTTTTTCCCTACCATCCCTGCCCTCCCATCTCCATGATTACACTCTCCCTCCCCAAAGTTGTAAAGTTCATTTTTCAACATAGCATCTTGTACATCTCATTGTTGCAATGGGTCCACCTGTATCCCTATTTAAACAATTTGTTTTTTTTCTTCCCCTCCCCAAATTATACCAACATCAAATACAGTGAAAACAGGGGTTATACTGTTGGGGAGGGGCATACAAAGCAACAAAAAACTCACCTTATAAATACGTTAGAAACAATAGCAAGTAAGAAAAAGCACCTGTGTCCTTATCTTGGGGTCCATTTCACCTAACAGCATCTTACCTGATCTTTTCTGTTTGTCTCAGACATACGTAGAAGAGCTCCTAGAGACAGAAGTTAATGGTCTAGGAAATTTATTTCAATATTTTTAAAATGAAACCAACATATATTGTATGAGAAACCAAAAACAAAAATTCTCACCACATATATCATATTATAATTAGGAATATATCACAAGAGAGTGATAAGTATTTTTCATTTTACATAAAATTTGCCTACTAAATGTTCTAAAACTTAAATTAATTCATTTTATTTTCAATGTATACATACTGTTCATATTTATGGGATACAGTAGATAATTTGATACATCTATTAAAATATGTAATATAAAATAAAGGCAAATAATATCTCCTCAATCACTTCTCATTTCTTTGTATTGAGACTTCTCTTTTCTGGTTCTTTATATCATACATCATTAACTGTTGCAAATGTTCACTATACTATCATGTTATAGAACACAAGAACTTACTGTTCCTACCTAACTGTATTTTGGTTTACTTTATCCAGATTTCTTTTATATTTCCTCCTCTCCTACTTCAGTAATGATCACTTTTTTTTCTTATTCTGACACCAAGTTGGTCATAGGATAAAGGACCTTGTTGTCGTGTCTTCCAATACAATGATTATTTTTAACATCAAGTCAAAACATAGATCCACTTGGGAGTATTTAAACCCATCCTGCACCCTGCCACAGGAACACCATCAATATTTCTTGAAAGTATTTGATAAGGAATAATATTAATCAAACTGGTTGGATGTTTAATAAGAGAACTCTATGAGGAAACTTTAAAAAAAATTCAGGGCCTGCCCATTGTCTTTGAGCTCTTTTTGCTCAAGACTGGTGTTCTATCATTTTGAGCCACAGCACCACTTCTGGTTTTCTAGTAATTATTTTGAAATGAGTCTCTTGGACTTTCATACCTGAGTTGGTTTTGAACGATAATCCTTGGATCATAGTTCCTCACCTCCTGAATAACTGGGATTAGAGGCATGAGCCACCAGAACCTGGCTAAGGAAACAATTTTAGAATGTAGTAGGCAGTGGGGTGACAGGTTAAGCTTGTTTGGTAGCTGAAATGAAGTGAGCACATCTCTTCTCAGGCCTATACTCACTGACAGCACCCAGTAATGAATATATAATAATGAATACCAGTTGGTAATATTCTGGCTCTATGATGCCAACAGCAAATACTTCTTATCAAATCAAATACTTCTTATTTTCTTTTGCTATCATAGTGACTAAATCATTTTGGGGAGTACATTTGACAGATGAAGACTACTATCTCATGTATGAATTCTAATATGAAAATGTTTTCACTTTTGCTAAACAGTTCCAGACACATTTGATTCAGTGAGTTCTGCGAAATTAGTTCACAAAAGCAAAAAATAATAAATCAATATAATTACCTGAAAATTTCATAGCTTCATTTTATGCTGATATTTATGTGTATATATTTGTCACAATGTATTGTACTAGAGAACGTGCACATACTTTGCACATAAAAATCAACAGGTAACTTAAAATTAATGGCCTAACTACAAGAGAAACAAAGGATGAAGAAAGAAAAAAGATAAAGAAAATAAGTATACCTAAAAATATATGGGTGTGATAAAATGCTTTTAGATTGTGTCTACTCATGTAAATATGTAGTTACATGATTGACGGATTGCAGTATTTTCTTTCAAATAAGCCTAATTTTTTTTAAAAAAGCTACCTCATACTAACGAAAATGTATGCAAAATCAGAATATCTACCTTGTTTTTAATCAGTAGTTAGTATTAATTTCAGGTGAGCTCCAACTCCTAAAGTAACGGTTCCCAGACTCTAAGAAGGAAAGAATTCCTAGAGAGTCACACTCCAAATTGCAGCGCTTCTGCATGGCATAAGACATAGCTAGCAAGATCAAGAGAAAGCCCACGGATTGGGAGAAGATCGTCACTAGCCATACAACAGACAAGGGTCTCATATCTAAAACATACTTGGAACTCAAAAAATTAAATCCCCCAACACAAATTCTCGAAGAAACAACTGCCCAATAAATAAGTGGGCCAAACACTTAAAGAGAAGCTTCTCTGAAGAAGAAAGAAGGATGGCCAATAGACACATGAAGAAATGTTCAACATCCCTAGCCATAAAAGAAATGCAAATCAAAACAACATTGAGATATCACCTCACTCCAGTTAGAACTGCATTTCTTTTATGGCTAGGGAGTTTGAGCATTTCTTCATGTGTCTATTGGCCATCCTTCTTTCCTCTTCAGAGAAGCTTCTCTTTAAGTCTTTCGCCCACTTATTTATTGGGCAGTTGTTTCTTTGAGGATTTGTTGTGGGAATGTAAACTTGTTCAACCACTTTGGAAAGCAGTATGGAGGTTCCTCAAAAGACGTCACATAGATCTCCCCTATGATCCAGCAATCCCACTTTTGGGCATTTACCCAAATGTTTACAAACAAGACCACACTAAAGCTACCAGCACAACTATGTTTATTGCAGCATTATTTACCATAGCTAAGATATGGAACCAACCCAGATGCCCCTCAGTAGATGAATGGATCAAGAAAATGTGGTATATATACACAATGGAATTCTATGCCTCCATCAGAAAGAATGACATTTCCCCATTTGTTAGGAAATGGAAAGGCTTGGAAGAAATTATATTAAGTGAAGTAAGCCAGGCCCAAAGAAGCATAGGACCCATGGTTTCCCTTATTTGCAATATCTAGTATAGGTATGAGTCAAGCAGAAAAGGTCAGATAATGTGATGTTAGGAAAATGAACCCTTAAATATGTATTTTAATGTTTTCGTTTCTTTCATGCATATGTTTCTAACGCATTTATAAGATTATTTCTTTGTTGCTTTGTATGTCCCTCCCCCACAGTGTAACCCCCGCTTTCACTATATTTGATGTCAGTATAACATGTGGAGGAGATGGGGGCAAACAAGTCGTTTAAGGATTCAGGTGGACCTGTTGCAACAATGAGAAGTACAAAATGTCATGTCAAAACCAGCTTTACAATGTCGGTGGGGGGGAGGGGGGTATAATTGGGTGGGGGGAGGGGGGAGGCTGGGAAGGGAGGTGAAGGGTAAACAAAGGAGGAGGCTGCAATGCTTGGTAAGAAATGTATGCATTATCCTACCCATGTAATTGTAGCCCCTCTGTACAGTATGTTCTCAAATAAAATAAAATAATATTTAAAAAAAAAGAAATGCAAATCAAAACATTGAGATACCACCTCACCCCAGTTAGAAGGGCTATAATCAAGAACTCTAATAACAGATGCTGTAGGGGATGTGGACAGAAGGGAACCTTACTGCATTCTTGGTGCGAGTGTAAACTTGTTCAACTACTTTGGAAAGCGGTATGGAGGTTCCTCAAAAGACTCCACATAGAGCTCCCCTAAGACCCAACAATCCCACTTTTGGGCATTTACCCAAATGATCACAAACAAGACCACACTAAAACTACCAGCATAGCTATGTTTATTGCAGCCTTATTTACCATAGCTAATATATGGAACCAACCCAGATGCCTCTCAGTAGATGAATGGATCAAGAAAATGTGGTATATATACACAATGGAATTCTATGCCTCCATCAGAAAGAATGGCATTGCCCCATTTGTTAGGAAATGGAAAGACCTGGAAAAACTTATATTAAGTGAAGTAAGCCAGGCCCAAAGAAACATAGGTCCCATGGTTTCCCTTATTTGCAATAACTAGCATATGTCTGAAACAAGCAGAAACGGTCAGACAAGTTGATGTTAGGCAAAATGAACCCCAAGATAAGGAATCAAATGTTTTTCTTTCCTGCGATTGTTTCTAACATATTTATAAGATGATTTCTTTGTTGCTTTGTATGTCCCTCCCCTGTGGTATAACCCGTTTTCAGTGTATTTGATGTTGGTATAATTTGTGGAGGAGAAGGGAAAAAACAAATTGTTTAGACAGGGATACAGGTGGACCCATTGCAACAATGAGATGTACAATATGTTATGTTGAAAAACGAACTTCACAATTTTGGCCGGAGGGATGGGGGGGGGGGGGGAATGTGGGGAGAGATGGAAAGGGATGGTAAGGGGAAACAAAGGAGGAGGCAACAATGCTTGATAAAAAAATGTACTTATTACCTTGTTCATGTAATTGTAACCCCTCTGTATGGTATTTTCACAATTAAAAAAAAAAAGATCCCTGAAACCACAGTTTCCAGTTTGGTTGACCTAGTACATCCTTAAGAATTTTCATTTCTTACCAGATGTCAGTCCAAGCTCTGTTCTTGAGATACGTGTACTCAAATTTCTGACATACTGACTCTGACACATCACTATAATCTTTGAAATATGGAATGAGATATAGTTGACAAAACCGTGGTACCTTTTAGAAATGGCATTGTTAATTGCAACTACTTGATCTACATATTTTTTAAATCTCAAATATTCTTAAAAATTAGTTCAATATTCTATGAAATTCAGTAGACATAAACCCACTCCAAATTTATTATTTCCTATGTTTTAATTTTTCTGTAATGCAATTTTTTTCATAAAGTATTTGTCCTTGGAACATTGAAATGTTTTTGTGGGCTATTAAGGGAAAAACTTCTGCCTTTCAAAGCCTAGCATAAGTTGAAGTAATCAGTGACAGGTACACCAAGGCAATGTGAGTGATTTTGTTTCATCTTCTGTTTTTAAATTACATTTTATGTCATGTTTGCCATTTATTTAAATTTTAAGTTTAGTGTTTGAACGTTTATGATTTTTCTTGCATGGCTTGCTATAATAATAGATCGATCATAGTACCTATGAGTCTAGGAAGAGATATTTATGCTTTATTACATGGTATCATTCTAACTTTAATTTATAATATCAGTCAGAGATGTCATGAAGCAATAAAAGTGAATGTTTATAGAATATTTATTTGGTTTTAATATTCACCAAATATGTACTAACTTTTCCATTCTTTTCAGGAAGGAGGCTGTTTCTGAGTCTGCCTGGGATTTAACACTGACAGACATAGTTGTCCTCTACTAATTCCTTGAGAAATGTATTAACTCTTGCTTTTGTCCATTGGGATGCTATGGCAAAATGCCATACACTGAGAATTTTATAAATAACATATTTATCTCGATGCTAGAGGCTGAGAAATCCATGATCATGGTGCTGGAAGAGGATGTGCCTTCTCTTAGAAGGCAGATTCTGACTACGTTTTTGCAAGGTTGAAGAAGCAAAATAGTACTAGGAGATCTCTTTCTGGGGACTGGCATCTCATTCATGAAGCCTCCACCCTCAGGACCTTCTCACTTCCTAAGGGTCCCACCTCCTGTACTACCACAGATTTTCCTACTTGAATGAGCTACTCATAGATCATTAGGCTTCCCCTTTATCATGTCTTCCTTTTAAATTTCTACACATAGAAAGCAGGGTACTCTGCTCCCATTGCTTCAATGAAGTGTTCTTGCTAAATTGACCAGGGATGCTCTCCCTACTCCTTAAAAAGAGTAATTTCTTGGCAACATTTGATAGTCTTCACCAATCTATTTCTTGAAATCCATTATGTCTTGTTTCATGTGATATTAATGCCTTGAACTCCCAGTTCATTGTCTCCTAAATAGGCATGAGAATTGTACATATTTATCACATGCTTATTTGATGTACTGGGAGTAGTTCAGGCTGCTATTGTATTTACTTCACAAATAATATAAAAAGTGTCCTTAGGTGTGTGTCTGATTATGACATGAAAGGTTGGATGGGGTAAGTCAGCAAGAGCACACACAGGGGAGAGAGTTAAGTTTTCAATTCACCAATAACCTTTAAAAGGAAACAGCCTCTTTTATTCTGAAATGGAGTCTAAATTAGGAGAAATATATATATATATATATATATATATATATATATATATATATAATTTCCCATGTCTCAGGCTGCAAATATCACAAAAGATTTCTGTAATAGTAACATACATATAAAAGTATAGGTGCAATATATGGAATTAATAATAAATGTCAGTTTTCTGATTATAATTTTCAGTTATCAGAGATACAGTGAAACTAAATGTCACATTTGATAGAAATATCTCATTCAGTTGGGGTTGAGCTTAAAAGATTGTATTCCAAGAATATTTCATCAACAGTTCATGCTGATAAAACACAACCCAGGCACACTGCCAGAAACATAAAATTTTACACATTATCAGTTACTTTTAAACATAATGGCTACATATAAGTTTTTCTTATTGTCTTAGATTGTAGCTTCTTGAAATTAAATAGCATTTTAGACATTATTCAATTACTGGGACAGATTACATTATTCAGATTACTAGACGAAAACCAAAGTATATTCAAAATCTGTTGTACCAATGAAAATTCTTTATCAAGTAATTTCATCTATCTAAATACATGGCTTTGTTCAATAATAAAATAATAGAGAAGAAAATTTGGGGTTTAGGATTCCAAAATAAATGGTTAAAGCTAAGTCTGATCTGGTCAGTTTTTTAATGCATTCTTTTTGTTTTTTGTCAGTTACAGGACTTGAATTCACGGTGTGGGCACTGTACTTGAGCTTTGTTGCTCAAGACTAGTGCTCTACCACTTTGAGTCAGTGCTTCATTTCTGGTTTCAGGGGGTTATATCAAAGTGGAAAAGACAAAATTTAAAATAAAATTGTAAAAAAAGACAAAAATTGAATTATTTACCATCACATTATAAAACTATGCATCAGTTATATAAATGTGATCTCTAAGAAGGTACTGAATTTGCTGACACAGTTGGAAGTACATACACATTTCACAATACTGTAAGCCATGTTCAGACACTTTCCAAAATTCAACAACATTGTCCAAATCTAGAATTCACTCTCTTGGGCTTTAGTCAGGTAAAATAACTATTGTTACTTTTAAGTCCTGCATTTTTCCTTTTTAGTATATATACACACACATTGCACTAAAGGAAAAAAGCCAAAAAAACCCCAAATACATCTGAAACAAACGAGTCCCATTGGGAGAGAGTATTTCCCTGAAAGTCAAAGCCAAGCACAAAATGAAGAAAGCACATCTAAATTTGTACAATCCAAAAACAGGAAAGTAGCCAGGAGTCAGAGGCTCATGCCTGTAATCCTCCCTACTCAGGAGGCTGAGATCTGAGGATTGTGGTTTGAAGCCAGCCTTGGCAGTACAGTGTGTGAGACTCTTACCTCCAATTAACCACCAAAAGCTACAAGTCAAGCTCTAGCTCAAGTGATAGAGTTCCAGTCAGGGATAAAATTGCTCAGGAACAGCACCCAATCCCTGAGTTCAAGCCCTTGGATCAGGAAACACACACACACAAACACACACCACCACCACCACCACCACCACCAAAAAAATGATTAAAAATAATAGAAATGTTTTCCAGAAAAGTCATATTAACTCTAAAGAATAGTTGCAGTCATGCTACACCTATTATTTTCATATCTAACATTTAATATTCACTATAAATTCCCTTGGAGACATTTTGTGCAGATTTTTTTCAGGAGCTAATTCTATAAATCTTCAAAAATGTGTCTAATTTTTCAGCTGCATGCAGGTCATCCATCTGTTGTTTTGCTGCATAATAGGTCTATATCTTACTTATCACAATTATTCTCTTACTAAGGATAAATCAGAAGGCATAAAATAACACTAGCAGGCAACAGGTGTGAGTTGCTTGCAGTAAAGAAATGGGGTCACTAGTGAAAGAAACTGCCTATTCTCATTGGCTGCCTGCTTTCAAGTGTCTTTCACAAAATAAGCAGCATTTTTTACTTTTAAAATTATGAGTAATTTTACATTTAGGATAAAGTTATTTCAAAATTAGACAAAAGAACCCATCTTATATTCCACCATTCCCTGAATTGAAAAATAAACCTTAGTGTGGTATAAATACCCATTTTACATGCTTGGAGGCATTTGCATATTTGACACAGTTCTACTTGTATTTCTTATCAATAATCCATTCAGAAGAATTGAGCATGTGGCATGAGCATGATGCTGTGTCCCTGCTATCCCAGCTGCAGTAGGAAGCATGAATAGGAAAATCTAGGTCCAGGTGTGTGCCCAGCCAAAATGCTAGATCTGATCTCAAGCTAACCAGTGCAGAAAGGAGCTGGAGACAATAGATCTACATTAATGCACTTGTCTAGTAAGTTTGAGGAGCTGAGTTCAAACCACAGTATTGCCTACACACACACACACACACACACACACACACACACACACACACACACACACACATATATACACATATATATATACACATACAAATATAAGTAATAGGTATGTGTACTATATAAATATATTGTATATAATATATCGTATGCACATATAATTCATTTATCCACATCTAAAAGAGAGGATGAAGTAACTGTCTCTATGGGATTTAATACAATGCTTTTGGTAACAGAGAATAGAGCCCTGCAAATCTCCAGTTTTAATGACTAGGGCATAGCTAAGTGGGGGAACCATGGCCTCACATTCCCTTAGCCCTGGATTCATTGCCTAGCACCACAAGAAAAACAAAGTTATAATTTTATAACAATAGCAGAATATTAAAACATAGCATACAAAAAACAAAATGAGACAATATTTTGCACATATTTTTGGAGAAACAAAATATAAACAGATGTATAATAGTTTAAATTAATACAAATTTAAAGTGGGAAAACACTAGTACATAGCAATGTAAGGCAATGAAAAGAAAAATATATCAGAATAATGTTTTCTGCAAGGGCTGTTAATTAGAATTTTTAATAATTTGGTGCATAAGATTGTTAAAATATGTGTATTTGATAATGATTATATTATCTTTTGATATTGTCTAACTTTGTTTTTCAAAATATTTCATTTTTATCACTTAATATCATCTAGCCAGATATTGGTGACTCATGTTCATAATTGTAACTACTCAGTGAGCTGAGATCTGAGGCTCACAGTTTGAAGCCAGCCTGGGGAAGAAAGTCCATGCAACACTTATCTCCAGTTAACCACCAAAAAATCTAGAAATGGGGGCAAAACTCAAGTGATAAAGTACCATTCTGGAGCTAAAAATGTAAGGTACAGTACCCAGACCCAAGTCCTGAGTTCAAGTGCCAGTACTAAAGATCTATATCTATCTGTATCTGTCTATAACTATATAATGGTCATATTCTATGTTGTAAGTAGTCTTGAGAGACAAGAACAAACTGATCAGGAAGCTGCTCTGAGTTCACACTTTTAGAGGTAGAAATCTGCAAGAAGAGGATATTTAAGGTGTCAGTACAAATATTCTAGAAAGTATATTGAGGATGAGTGATGTCTGAGTGGAGTAATGTGAGAATTCAAAACTTCACCAGAATTAAAGAATTTAAGTATCTTGCCAAGCGTTTTAATTTCACTTAAATGAGTGCCTTTCCTTGAATTAAAACAAATGATTTGAGAATCTAGATTTCGTCGAATACAGTTTCCATGAAATCAGTTGTACATTACGTAGTTTGAAATAGACTCCTCCTATATATTTGATACAGGCAAGGTCACTAAACGCTTTCCATCAACCCTAATTTTTCTAAAATCTACTTTATGAATATAGAAACCTAAGGATTCAGACTTACAGAACTGTGACTTAAATCCAAGTGTGTATTTTCAAAACCATGGTTGCATATTATAGTGAGTGATGCTTTAGACCACAGTAGCAAATCTGATCTAGATATTTTGTTACCTCCCAAGACAGTATAAATATATGTAGGGGAAATATACCTGAATCTTAAGAGTGATAGTAAAACTATTTTGGGAGTTAATAGGGATTGTTTCCAGAATTCTCACATATGAGTCTTGAAAGTACTATCCATGTGTAATAGAGAAATAAAAGGAAGATCATAATATGACAATTCGCTTGTTGGTTGCTCAGTTCTTCTAGAGGATTTTACTTCGAGGGACAGTGGCTGAGGAATCAACTTCTCACAAGGGGTCTTGTGTCACACAGTAGTTACAAACAAGTTGTGCAGTGAATTTCATGGCACAAACTCAACTGCTAGCACAGAAATAGACGGTTCAGTGCCAACCAGTCACAAAAAGTATTCCATTTCTTTTATTTATTTTGCCTATAAAATGGTGAGCAATAAATCCAAAGGAACTTTAACACCTAGCTAGCCAAACAACTGCAATTAAAAAGCCTAAAGAAGCTATACATTAAACCGGAATAGCAGGACAGTTAATCGAGTCTTCTCAACTATGACTAAAAGGAATGAAGAAACTGAGAAGAGCTAGGAGGCAAATTACCCAATCATACCTTAGGAAACATGATTGAAATGATAACAAAACATTAGACATGACTTCACAAGAAATTATCTGCTATCATAGGGATAAACCCCATCAAACATTATTTACTTTCATCCAACTAAGTTTTAATCGAACACATTAAAAATAAACTGTTAAGTTGTAAATTCATGGGGATGGTATTCTACGAAATCCAAAACCATGGTCCCAAGTATAAGAAGGAATGTCATGTGACTGCCCACTGGTGGTTACCTAAATGCAATTAGGGGCAAATTGTCAAGATCAATTTAAAAAAAAAAAAAAAAGCATGAATTTCTAACAGCTGGGAATTTGTATAAAAACAGTAACGAAAATCTTTCCTATAGGTCCACCAGGCTGGTAATAGAAGCATTTTAAATACTTAGAAATGTCCTGTTTCCATCTACTATGATTGTATGTGTCTAGTACGGCTCTTAAGTTAGGCCCTAAAAACAATTAATTAGAAATTTTATTTTTAATACCTAATTATTTCATGACAATTTGGCTTTAAAATGAAGCTTAAAGATCATGTGTAAACTTTCCTAAATCACACACACACATGTGCATTCATACACACACACACACACACACACATTTGAAATATGTTTTTTCAATGGATAAAAATAGATTTGAATAATCATTTATTAGCAAAGAATGACTGAAGCATATCTACTTTTCATGTTAGCAAGTTTATTAGAAGCTCCAATTTGCAAGAATTAAGTTGTCTTCAAATTTCTGGGGTAGGTAAGCTAGAGTGCATCAATGATTCTTTAGTATGAGTGAAGAGCAAAAACTAAATTAGACCCATCTACTATGACAAAATGAAACTATAGGCAAAAGGGGGATTCACATTGGGATCATTCTTCTTTGGGGTGTACTATTAGAATGAAGCACTTTGGGATTCTTTACTAACAGAAGTACCAGGAAAACAAATACTTTAGAAAATAAGAACTTAGTCAAGGAGAAAGTATGATTATAAAAGACAAAATTTACTTTTATTTATAACATCATTTAAGAACTGTTCTTAGCAATGGGTATTTGAAATACTTTTCTTTCTTTGAGCTGTCTCCAAAAGTCTTAGCCTAGAGGAATACTTTTAAGAAAATCAGGTATTTCAAAGATTAAGGTTCAAAATCAACTTTTACTAGTAAAATAAAACAATTGCATCCAATCATTTATTGTGTTAGCAACACTCGTTCCAGTTTTCATTAGGGAGTCCTTGATCTCATCTTAGTCCATAAAGACTGAATGTCATAACAAAGACATATGAGGAAATAAATGTGTTTTACAAAGGCCAAGTTAAAAATTCAAGAAATAAAAATAGAGGAAACTATCTTATTTATCTCAGAAGTATATTAAATAATAAGTTTGACTCTGTGTGTGTGTGTGTGTGTGTGTGTGTTCTGAAGTCCATAAGTGAAAAATAAGTTTAGTTACCCATAAAAGTGCCAGATTTTCAACTCTGTTTAGAGGTTTGCTGAACAACATTTCTTATAAGATCTAGTAGCCAAAATACACTGTATTCTCTGAGTTCCTGGTTAGTAATCAGAAACATGCTCCTAACTAGACCTTTTAAAATATTACAGAACTTCATGAAGTACAACTATGATTGCAATTAAGGAAAACTTCAATATGTGGAATTTGTTTAAACTTATTTTGAAAAAATATGAATGCTTCAGGAAGCTTCACTTTTTTACTTCTTCATATTATTTTCATATTTTGAGATAGCAGAGAACATTATATACTATAAGTATCAAAGGCTAGTAACTCAACAGTAATTCAATATTAGAAAATCTAGAGAGACTTTCAATTTAAAATAAGCTTCTTATTTTGTCTAATAGAGAAAAAAATGAAAGAATTACTTAGCATATGCTTGAATCTAGCTATGGACATCACATTTTCAGTAGAGTAGGTCATGCCTTTCCTCTATCTCAGAGAAAACTCTAATAAAAATAGTAACACATGCAGAATACTAAAACTATCTTTAACCCTGAAGTATTCATTTTTTTGCTCATTTGAAATCAGTAGAGTGCTCATTTTTAAAAGATTTCGATCATTAAGGAAAATTAATATCTATGGTCATCAGTCCTTAGAAAAAAATTATCTGGGAGTGACAGAAAATTGACATTAATTTTTAACGATGTGACATTAAAATAAATCCCCGGATACATTAACTATGTCAAGACAGATCTTCTATTGAAAAAATAGGCCAAAGTAAATTGTTTATTTGAAAGACAATAGTTCTTTTTATATGCTGAGTATAAACTCTTAAGTACTTATTCTACAAGAAAACTGAACTTCAGATTTGACTATGAACAACAGTAACTAGATAGCCAAAGTGCTCTTAATTAACCAGTTCTCAGAGATACTTTTAAAGGGGTGGTAGCATTAAAGAAACTCTTGGTGAAATAGACCCTGGCCTCTCATTCAAGGTTCTCACAATCACCATGGAAAACGAAGCTGTCTTGTACCAGCTTGTGTAGTAGGGTTAAAGAACACATTTGGTAGAAAGCTTTCTGGTGCCTGGCCCAAGATGGCATTCATTTCCAGAGCTGAGATAAAATGGTCAAAGCTGAGGAATGTACCTGCAAATAAAATGACAAACAAGACCTTTCTGAGTATGGTTGGGCTTACCACCGGAAAGAACAATGAATAGTTCTGCTGCCTCACTGGAAACTTCAGCCTTCTCTAGCAGTCTACGACCCAGCCCCTCCTCCTCTTCCTTAGGGCTTTCATTACAAGGATGGATTCTGAACTTCGTTTTCATCCCAATCTTCCCCCGGTTTGCTAACTACCCTCTGCTTTTCACCTCCTATCAGGTGTTGGCAAACAAAAACGAAAACACACAAAATGGAAAAAGGGTCAAAAACAGAGACAGAGGAAAAGAGGGTGGGGATGGAAAGCAAAGTTAGGCTGCCCAGCTAATACACAAGGTCTTTGGAGTTTTGATGCAATGTTTTTGCAAGGACTTTGGTTCCCTGGAGGGAACTACAAATTCTTATTTCCAAAGCTGTTGGCCGTTCTGACAGGCACAGCTTGAAACTGTTTTAAGTGGGACAATCCTGAAGGAAGAAGGATTCCCCCCCCCACACCTCCCCTCATTGTAAACTACTTGGAAGTGCTCACTTGGATCTGCCTGGAGTCCGGGCTAGTGCTTCTCCACGACCCTCCCGTGAAGTCCCCAGAGCTGCCAAGTTTCAAGTGAAACCCAAATGGAAATACTTTTCTCTCCTCATGCCTCGGGAAGTCTGGGGGCTCGGTTTGCATGCAGATGCTCCTCCTGGACTTCTGGCATCTTCGATTATCCACTCGGAGGGACAGAAAGCTATGAGCAAGCGGCGATGGCTTCAATGGAGACGTCTCCTGGACTTCAGTGGTGTTCCTTGGAGTATCTGTCCGCGGTGTCCCTTTGATTTGAGTGTCTTCTGAAAGAGTTTTTATGGTCCTGATCTCGAACTCGGATCTCACGCAGCAGCTCTCACTTCTGCCGAGATCCCTGAAGCCTGGAGCCGACAACCGTCGTCGACCTGGATGGAGCCTGAGCCTGAGCAGCGGGAACTGCAACCCCAGCCTTGCTTCCTCGGACGCAAAGCATTCAGAAGGGGTTTGCGGACTCCCAAACCTAAGACTAGACTAGGAGCTTGGGACCAGGGGATGAGGGAGCAGGGTCGGGCTGGAGGAAGGGAACTGAACAGAAAGGAGATGAGAGGCGTTCACATCTAAAGTACTCCACTCTTTTGAGTTTCTCGAACGAGGAGCCTCTGTGAGTCCTGATTACGCGTGGGTGCGGTGCGCGCATCTGGGGTGGGTGTGCTGGAGTCTGCGCACCCTCGTGCACAGCCACAGGAAAGCCTGGCAAAGCTTACAGCTAGCAAAAGAAAAGAGAAAAATAGTCTTATCCTAGGACACAGCAGGGGTGTTTAGACCAAAGAGGCCTATCCATTCCATTTGCGTGGGGCTCGGGTTAGTTCTCAATCCCCACTCCAACGATATCCCATCCTGAAAGACCCCGGGGCGTACTTCGGCTTCTTTTGTGCCACACCTCCTTTCTGCTTCACCCTCTCCCCCCAAGTACTGGTGACCTCCTTCATGGCCAGGCCTGGTTTAGGATGCCAGTCAGGAGCCCTTTTAGCTTTCAATACTAACATGTAATCCTCAGGGCTGACTTTTTTTTCACAGGTCTGATGTTAGCGGATTCTATCACGGAAAGGTTCTTTTGAGAATCCTGGCTGAGGAAACTAATCACCCACCTACAATCTCGGGGACTGTGGAAGCCCCACCTAGAACACAAGTCAATAGCTCTCCAGATCAGATTTTCCGGGTAGGATTAGCTCTAACGACTTTTCCCACGGCCATTAATAGCATCTGCCTGACCCCGGTGCCTCGTTTCTATCCCATCACCGCGGGACAGCGTGTGTATGTGGGGTGGGGAGGGGACGAGGGGTTCCGATCAGCCAATTTCCTTCCCCCACCCCTCCTACCACAGGAAAGCCCCTGGAAGTTCGCTTTCCGCGGTTGGGTTCCCCACTGTCTCCCCTCCCCCCTTCTGCAACGCCCCCGCGCCTCCTCCGCCCCGGGATTCGCCGCGCTACGCTGGCTTCTCCGCGCGCCCGTGGGTGAATCGGCTCTCGGAACACGTCCGCTCCGGATTCGGGAGGACTGAGAGCGGCTCGGCCGCCTGGATTAGGGTGTCGCCTGACTCTCGGGGTCTGGGCGGTGCGGCCGATCTCGTCACTGCAGCGAGGGCCGGGCTCACGGCCGCGCGCCCGCCGCCGCCGCCGCCGCCGCCGCCGTCTCCATGCTGCAGCGGGGAGAGCCTTTTCTCCCGGCCAGGCGGCCGCCGTGGCACGGAAGCACTGTGGAGACAAGCGGGTCTCCAAGGCCTGCCGGGGCGGCGGCTGCAGCCTCGGAGCCCGGCTCCCCGCCCCGCGCCTAAAGCTGCAGACTCGCCCTGGCGACGCGGCCCGCGGGCGGGGCGCCTGGGGCGCTGTGTGGCGTGGTGGTGCGCAGGGAGGCGGCGAGCGTGTGCGGAGCTGCCCGGAGCGGGCAGTGTGTGTGTGTGAGTGTGTGAGTGTGTGAGTGTGTGTGTGTGTGTGTGTGCAGGCTTGTGTGCCTGTCTGTGTGAGCGTGGTTTTCCTCCTTCCCCTGAGCCTGTGGAACGGCTTCGTAGCTAGCTGATCCCTTTAGGATTCTTGACTTTGGGGAGCTCTAGGCTATGAGCACAACCCACCCGTATAATTCGTTTAGCACGGTCGGTTATATCAAGGGAGGAAAAAAAAATAAAATAAAATAAAGCGCACTGGACGGGGGTGGGGCCGCCTGAGGAAGCCTTCTGGAAATACACACGCAGAAGAGAGGAGGAATCCAAAGACCCGAGAAGACTTTCATTCCACCTCTGCTGACCCTCCGTTGCCTGGGCAAGATTGTGGATGTTTGCTACCGTTTCCAGCCGTCTTGGCGTCTCTCCGGGGGTTCGTTAGCCGCTTTCCTGCTACCTGCGTGTGGATGTGCGTGTGTGTGTTGGTGCGCGTGTGTTATGTGCGCGCGCCTATCTGATGCATTTGACTGTCTTTTTATCCAACTGCCCAGAAGCCAATGTGTGAACTCTCCGTGCTCCGCTTCCCCGGGAGCGCCAGGGACGCCCAGACGCCTTTTCCCGGTTGGATTTAGAGCCAACGAGAGGCTGAGGACCCAGGTGTGTGGATCACTTTAGCCACACATTGGAAAGCAGCGGTATTAACTCGATTCCTGGTACACGGCAAGGTCAAGAGGGGGGCTTGCAGATGGTCCTGTGTGCGTGCATCTAGACTTTGCTGTCTCGGCAGGAAGGATACGAAAGTTCAGCCCTTCGAGCTGGAGCTGGTTTACTATACAGACAAGGTAATGAGGATTGCTTTTCAAACTGCTTAAAGAAAAACAAACAAACAAAAAAAAAGCCCACAAAAAAACCCTGACGTGTGTACAGCTCTTTCCAGGCTTCCTATTCCTTACCAAAATGTCACCAGCTCTTGAATTACGAGGATTTGGTTTGGAGGAGAACTTGAAGGAAACGTGATCGCAGGGCCAGGCGAAAAGGAGACGCTGTTCTTTGCTGCCGGTGGGCTTAAGAAGTCGGTTTGGAGAAGGACCCGGACTCTCCTTGTTTCTCCCTCCTGGAGCAGTGTTGCGTGTGCAAGTGTGAGTGTGCGCGCGCCCGTTGAGTGTGTGCGAGTGTGTGTGAGTGTGTAAGTGCGCGGCCGTCCTGCCTCTGCCCGCTCCCCGGGCGCAGAGCTGCGGGTTTCATGGGGCGATCGGCGCCGATCCCGCACCCAGCGCGACCTGCAGGCAGTGGCGGCAGTGGCAGGAGCCACCTCTCCGACTCCCTAGGATGCGGGTGCTGAGCTATGGCAAAGGGCAGCGAAGTGACGAGCGAGACACGCGCACGACTGTGAAAGCCACCTGGAGCCACCTTGCCGGGATTGTACCTGCGGGCAGAAAGTCCTCCTACGACCGTCTTTTCCCCTAGTGGCACCAGGTAACAAGCAAACGCCTACTCCCTTACCCAGTTTCCTTTTGGTCTTGTTTCTAGTGTCTTATCTGCATTGCAGGCTACTTTACTTATTAATGTTTGAAAATCATTAAGAAGGGCTTGGGTATCCAAAGACGCCTGCTCTGTGTGTTGTGGTAAATACAATGTCTAGTACATGGAATATAAATCTATACCTGAGCTCTCTTAATCTAGTAAAGTGAAATCTAAACGAATGTGGACATGCTCCACCCTATATATATATATATATATATATACATATATATATACATATATATACATATATGCATTTATTTGGAGCTAGGCTTGTTGAACCTGTCTGAAGGTGTCAGAGATTAAAATTTCGTGTTTGCTTTAGGCTATGGTTGCCACAGATCATTCGGTATTCAGTCCTCCCCGATTGTACACTGAGAAGAGTGTTTGGTTTCCACCCATTATTTCTTCCAGAGATCATTTTTGATCCCTCTTTACCTGCCTCTTGGTGCCCTGATATTTTTTCCTCCCATTTCCTTATTGTGGACAAGCTTGCAAAAATCCTTTTAGTAGTTGCAAATTACGATGCATTGGGAGACTTAGAAATGGAGTTTTCTTGGAACTTGCTTAGCATGGAAGGGAATTCATTGTTAAGGGTGTGTGTTGAGATCTATGGTGTTTAACTGCCGGGGCTTGATTTTATGGTAGCTGAATAAATCCATGAGAAAAGTCATTTTTATATCTAGAAAAATGAGGCCAGATCCTTAACCAGACACCCCCCTCCCCCAGCTGAATTATGTAGGTTGTGGAGAGGGACTTGCGATTGCGTTTTTGTTCTTTCTGTGTAATAGACATTTTGCAATTACTTTCCAGTGCTTTGATTTACCAGGAGCAGGTTGGGTTTGTGACTGCCTAATTAGCATACTGGGTCTGATACGTTAAAATGGAGATTCCTGGACCCGTTCATTGAACTTCCAGACCTCCTTTCCTCTTCCATCTGATTTCTTTCTTTTCTTTCCTCATCTCCTCCGCTGTCCTTCCCCTGCGGAAAATTTCACCCCCTTCTGGAGGGCATTAGAATTAACAAGATAAAGCTCTTCCAAAGTAGTCTCATCAATGTTTTATTACATAGTGAAGACCATCTGAATAATTCAGCTAAGGAGTGCTCATTTGTCTCCCTCCTTGGGGGAGCTGCCTGCTGGCAGTACTCAGAGGAGGTTTGGCTCTGTGGATCTGGCCATGATGTACTTCCAGGAGGCAGAGACCAGGGTTGTTCTGGCTGGGCGGGGGAAGTATAGGAGTGCTGCCTGATTTTCTTCCACTAGCGGTGTTTCTATAGATACCCATAGGATGGCATTTACCATCTATGAGCTGGCCAGTTGCTGCTCTAGTTGTCCCTACAAGCTGATATCCCCAACTCCTTCTCTGGAGTCTGGGCTCAGCTGCTGCAGCAGCCCTTGCAGGCTGGTGGTGCTACAAGGCCATGTATGCAGCAAGCTTTGGGGGCTGGGCTCTGCCACAGCAGCTGTGAGGTCGGCTTTGACACTTTCTTAGGGTGGGGCTGGAGAGCTCAACGGGAGCCCCCTAGCAGACAACAGGCAAAGAATGGCCAAGGTGGTAGCCTGGATGTGAGAAAAAAGGCAGTGGGAGAGGCATGGGAAGGCTGTCTGTGGTGTCTGATTGCCTTTGCGTACACAGCCGGGTTCCCCACCCCAGCCCTCTCCCATGTGAATACTCAAAAACACGGCTCTAAGAAGGTCTTGATATTTAAATACTACACGATTAAATGTATAGTTTCCTACATTTCCATTTGTTCTTTCCCTTCTTCCCTCATGCTCTTCTGAGTTTGATAAAGACATCCATGCCTTTCCTTGCTTTGCCTTCTTTTAGAATGCCACTATAATATCAACTAATCTAACATACCCTAGTTCATATGTACTAAGCAGGAAGAGGGGAAAGCCATTATACAGGCAGGTTTATGTGTAACTTTCAACTCTAAGGAAGGACAGCAAGGGGAACTCAACTTGAATAGAAAAGCAGGTCCACCCTTTACCCTCAGAAGACATAGCAAAAAAAAAAAGGATTGCCTGCATGGAAAAGTATAGATAAACTAAGTAAGCTAAGAAAGAAAAAAAAACGGGATTTGGGAAGAATTTGAAAACAATTTTTTTCATCAGTTTTTTTTCTTCTTTTTCTTTTCCTTTTTAGTGAGACCAAGTGCAACTCCTCTATCACTTAAAAAATCCTAGAGAGAGCTGACTAGTGGGTACTTAAACATCTGACAAGGACATGCCTTTATCTCCTAAATTTACCAGAATATTATGACAACGGAAATTATGCCATCTTCTTATCCTACCAATAGGTTCACAAGTAAGTCCTACCTCCTAAAGGGTGACCAAATAAAAGAAAGCTGGTGACAACAGATAGTTAGTGAATTAGTGAATATGGCTACTTGGAAAATAGCACTCTTTCCTCCCTCTCTCTCTCTCTCTTTTTTTTTTTTTTTAGTATTGTTTCTGTTTTTTTTTTTTTTGCAAGTTAATTCTTGTCTTTGTCAAAACAAAACCATTAAACCTGATGTTGAATGCTCAAAACCTAAACAGAGATTAGGATGTGATTCAAGTTTAACATTGTGATTCATTGATGAGATTGGAATTAGGTTAAATGCCAGAACCCAATATAGCTCCTAGAACAAGGTATCATGTATATATTTCCAAATGAAAATAAATGTTTCTCCCTCTCTTGTTTTTTCACTTGTCTGGAGAAATGGAGAAGATTCTACAGACAAGAATCTATGTCTCTAGTTTGTCAAGATCCACAGACAGAACTGGTCTAGCTCACTGATGGGTTGTCAGCCAGGTATGGATAGGAAATGTCCTAGAGAAAGCCTTCTCTCTTGTAAGCTTTCTTTGGTCACTATTAATAGGAAAAGCATAAGAGAAATGTTAGGATACCCCTGGGAAAAGATGAACAGATAGGAAGAAAGTAATTATCATTTGATTCTCATCCCCTAGATTAATTTTTCCCTTTTCTGTTTTGAACAGAATGACCTTGAGCAACACCAGGACATTGAGCTTCATACCCCTTTTTTCTTCCTTTAAAAATGTAATAATTCCCAGACAGTTCAGTTTTGAAATACAACATTAAGGTGCTGGTTCATTTAGGGAGGAGTTCATCAGTGTGTATCACTGGTACTCTTGCCAGCCAGAGATAATTTCTTCTCTTTTTCTCAAGAGAGAGAGAGTAAGAGCTGTAGTCATCTGAGGGAGAATTGCCCCACCCTTGTTTCTTCTTCTATTATTTTCATATCCTAGGTCACTAAATAGATTCTTGATGTTAAAGCAGAATCTGGTTATGACTTTGATGTTTCAGTGATCATCCAGTGTTATGTCTACCTTTAATCTTTTCATGACTGAGTAGCATTTCCCTTTGTCCATTTAAACCAGAGCTCTGTTTCCTCTTGCTGCTTGAAGCACTTTTGGCAGGGTAGTTTTGCTGAGTTTACTAGCTGGTGAAATTAGGTTCTTGCTTTCTGCTGATACTATTGCTGTGTGATGTGCTGTGCTATGTGGAAGGGATACTTGAAACCATCTAACAATGTTCCTAACTGGATATGAAGACACTACGGAACAACTACTCAGTTTTTTAAATCAAAGATACATTGATAATAAATAGCATGGCTAGTAAGTATTTTGGCCAGTGTTGAGGCCAGAGGAAGAAATCTACTTGAAATTTTGGAAAGACTTAGCTAGCTAACTGGTTGCTTTTATTACAATGATTTTACTTTTTGATTGCTTGGAAAAGCAACATATTGGCAGCATACGTAGGTTTTTCTTTTTCTTTTGCATGGCATAATCACTTGTAAGTTTTCTGTTATATCCAGGTTAAAGAATCAGATTTAGGCCTCATAGATGTAAGAGTGACTTCCTAGCAGACATAATGGGTAATCCTGCTGATTCACCTCAGTGACTTGTGTGTATACCTCTACCTTGTTCCAGATGCCTTGAAAATGAGTCTGTAGATTCTGTTTCTAAAGCTCACATTTTCATTCCTGTGGCATCCTTCAATCATTGAGGACTATTTAGAAACCAAAGCAATATAATTGGTCCATTACATGGTGTGTGCATGATGAAATTAGGAAGTATTATGTTTATAATTATTGAAGCTATTTTGATTAGAGGTAAAGCATTTATATTATACTCTATCACTATAAATTATATGGTATTATGAAACTTCCAATAAGTAAAAGGGGAGATGAAAGAATTTGATTCAGATATAGCTGATACTACTTATGAAGTAGGAAGATTAGGTCTGGCCAGTGCCATGTTGGCCACACGGTGGATGGTAGGGAGGTGGATGGTAGGGAGGGTCTGGTATCAGGTCTTCATGGTGGGAGAAGGTGAAACCCACTGCCTCTCAGGTGATGGGCGTGCCTGAATCCCTGGAGGCAGGGGTGTGAACTTGGATGATAGGTTACTAAATGTGTCAGTCCAGTGCCTGAGGCTGGGAGTTTCACGTGACCTTGGCCCTTTGACATGACCCTGTGTAGGCTCAGACCAGCTCAGGCGCCATTATGCCATGCCATGACACGTGCCTCCATGTTCCAGCTCTCCATTGGAGCTGAATTGGTCTGGTGATATTGTTTCTCTTCTTTCTTTCCTCCCTGGCCTTCATGGCTCAGTTTCCTAACAGTGTTCAGTGTATTTTCTGGTTGCTGATCTTTGAGACAGGATTCTACCATGCAAGAGCCAGCCTTTCAATTCGACCTTTCAAAATGTGGCTTTTCCATTTTTCTCTACATACAACTATAAGCTTTTTTAAAAAAAATCAAGATGGTATGATAGATATGGTTCTGATAAAATGTTTTTACTGAACTATATCATAATTTATCATTAATTATAAAGATGTTTAACAAGTGAAAGCAAACTACAATGGAATTATAGTTACATGTAAGTGTGTGTGTGAGAGAGAGAAAAAGAGAGAGAGGAAAAGAGAGTATTTGTGTGTGTACCATAATTTTATCTGTACCAAGCAAAACAGGTGGAGAATCTCTATTATATGAACTTCCAAATAACATTTTCAATATTTCTCAGAAATTGGCTTCGACATTTGATTTTTGCTAAGTTATAAGACTACTTGGGAAGAAAGGCCAATTGACCAGTTGGGGACTTGCTAATGAATATATCTTTTTGTAATAAAAACACATAATTATAATATTTTTGCACTTTGTTTGTGGGAAACTCATAGCGATTTAAAAACAATCTTTTAGTTAACTATTTCAAAATTGGTAATCTGACCTGTTGAACTTAATGACTTATTGTACAACTACTTAAAATTAAAGCAAAAAGGTATTATAATCTTGATGGAGAATGGCTGCAATATGAAACTGAACAAATTTTAGATTATATAACAAAAAAAACTCTGAAAAAGAAGCAATAAAATAAAAAAAAAGTTAAAGAAGTTTTTTTGTTTTTTTGGGTTTTTTTTTTTTTTTTTTGGGTCTGGTTGTGGGGCCTGAACTCTGGGCCTAGGCACTTCCCTCAGCTCTTCAGCTCAAGGCTAGCACTCTACCACTTGAGCCACAGCGCCACTTCCGGCTTTTTTCTTTTTGCTTATGTGGTGCTGAGGAATCGAATCCAGGGCCTCAGGCATGCAAGGCAAGCGCTCTACCACTGAGCCACCTTCCCATCCTTCAAGAAGTTTTTTAACCAAATATAGGAACAGTTTCTCAATTCTTAGGAAAATATTGAAAGGAAAATAATTAGCTTAAAATATACTTAATCAGAGCTGATTATTTAATTAGAGATACAAGCCTAACTATTACATTTCTATATAGAATTTTGATCAAGTGCAGAAGAGCCTGAAGGATACATTTCATTGGTTCTCTGGAGTTTGCTCTCTTTTCACTGCTCAAAATTAGTGAAAGGTCTTACACACAAAGAACACAAATTCTACTGTATTACGTCATCCCTAATGTTCAATTACTATCATAAAATTTTTATTTTTATTTTTATTTTTTTACTTTTTGTCCATACATGGGTTTGAACGCAGAGCCTTGTACTTGATCATCAGCTTGCTCACCTACCTGGTGCTTTACCATTTTTGCTATGACTCCAACCCAACTTTTTGCAGATTTTTTTGGAGATAGATTCTCAAGAATTTTTCTGCCCAGGATGGCTTTGAACCTTGATCTTCTGAATCTCAGACTCCCGATTATCAAGTATTACAGTCCTGAGCCACCAGATGCCTGTCTGTAGACAGTTTTTTTTCTTAATTTTTAGCTGAATAACAGCACTAAAATGTACACAAATCAAATGCCAACACTGCCCACTACTTGAGCTTTATTCCATAAGGATAAATATCTCCATGCCATTAATATTCACAGTGATTTCAATTCAAAGCACTCCATTCCATAGAAATATCACTCACTTCATGTTGAGCATATGGAGCTATTTATGGGAATTACGTTTTGACTGCTTATCCACCAGGCATTTTAACAACATATGGCTAAACTTTGACTTTTGTCCTTAGGGAATTTGTTTTCTGAGTAATATGAAAGACATATACAAATGTATCAATGTTTTTCATCACTTTTCATGTTTTATCTCTTGTAATAATCAAGAACAAAGCTTCTAACTTCTCTACCCCTTCCTGTCCCTCATCATGAAATGAGGCTAATGATATGATTATAGGATAGGGTTGTCACAGATGCAAGTGGTAATAATGTCATCATTAGCAGCAAGATCTTCAGGAAGTACCTATAAAGGAGGTGATATGTATATAGCTTTAAAGCCTATATTTGGGATCATAAAACCTTAAGGTGTCATCCAGAATAGGTATTACTTGAGTGCCATCTGAATACAAATGCAAAGCCAAGAGTTTCCTTGCATTTGACAACGCACAGGCTGTAGGAGCTGTGATATATCTCACAGTACATGACTTCCCCAAACCTATTCAAATATAAATTTAGGAAGTTAGAATTATGAATCTTCTCAGACTTCTTGACATATATTCGGTCCTATCTTTCCTCTAAAGCTTCTCTGCCAAGCGGTCACTTGATTAAACTCAAGTACCTTCAGTGATTTTCAAAATCACTTCACCTAAAGCAGATTACTCCATTTTTGTACAAGAGTGTCACATTTTAATCTTTTGGATTGAGCCAAATTTCTGGTATCCTGTAGCTTCTAATCAATTTTAAGATGGGGAGTAGGGGAAAGGTGGTACACAATAAGTCTATTTCCTAATAACAGTATTTGGACTATGTGAGCTGAACTATTTGAGATCACCAACCTAAGATTCCTCTGCTCAGGATTACACATATCCCAGCTGGTTAGCAACAGTTTTCTATGTGTTATTGTTTCAAAACCTTTTATATTTTATGTACTCAATAAAGGTTAGCTCTCACTAATCTTCAACATTACTTTCTTCTCTATAGGTCCTAGGTTATCCTACTTTTTTCACTGATGAACTTTATTAATGCCAACAGTCCACGTGGATTGATGAGTATAGAGTAAGGTTGTCATTCGTTTCTTTTAGTACAGAAAAAAGGAGTATGTGCTGCAGCCCTTTGTACTCTTTTTAGATGTTCCAATTTGGTCAATGTATCTCTTCTACCTGAGCTGAATAGGGAGGGCATGGGAGTCCTTAGCCAATTACTTCTACTATGCTACAACCTGTCTATCCAGGTGTGGTCACAAGATAAAAAGTATTTGCAGTTTTGTGTTTTGTCTATAGTAAAGGTATCTGAGACTATTCTCCCAATACTCAGGTATTGTGATTTGTTTATAATGACCTACTTATATCTTTTTCAGCTAAAAAGTGATAGAAGAGTAATTTAGAGCATAATGATCTTATTCATCATCTGAGATGATGGGCTATCTATATCACAGGTTGTCTGACCTAATAATCTAAATATTATTCTTTATTTCCCTACAAACTATTTATGTTATTTAATGAATACTTATTCTTTTATCTATTTCTTCTCTGAGACACAAATCAAAATGGAATAGATGCCATTCTAGGAAAATTTTATTTCACTGTAAAAATAAATACACTTTAGAAAGGCAGCCCCCTAGGATAGAACTAGTCGGTGAAATCCTTACATCTTAACCTCTTAATTAACCCTTAGATCCAAATGGCTCTTATCTGGAATATCTGTGAATTTGTGTTACCACCTGTTTTTGAAATAAAATCAAGTAGGTTCCTAGTAGTTTCCCCTGCTTCCTGATAAGCTTATCTGATTTCTGACAAGCAGGTAAGTAATTTGAATACAGAAGAAAAATGAGAAAAAAACTTGAAGACTGTTTTTAGATTATCACTATGATCCATAATTGATCCTGCTATTCTTTTTAGGCATCCTGGTTTAAAATAAGTATTGAAAGATTGACAGTGTGTTTCTGAATAACAGATTGGGGCTGAGGAAAAGTATATGCTTCCCCTGAGGGAAACGCATAGGCTTCTTTCTGTGTATTTATAAGGAAACTACTGAAAGATGACAATGTATTCTTATATATTATGATGATGGCCAGCTTCATCAGCACCATCATACCTTTCTCCTCATCATTTTCTGAGAGGTGTTGTATGTCCATTACTGTTTGGGTTTCACTTTTTCTTTTGGTTTGTATTTTCCACTACCCCATACTCTGTGACTCAGTCAGCATCGCCTCTATCTTGAGAAGCAAATTAAGGCTCAAACCAATTAATTTTATTTGGCTGTGTGAAGACACTAAAAGGATTACAATTCAAATCTAAACATTTGTGATTCTAGAGAGGACACGATAGTCATTATGTCTCTTTTCGTCTCCTTTTTATGGGTGCTTTTGTTGATGATTGCATATAATATCTTTTAAACTACATTGTGGATTACCAGCTTCTAAATATATCTCATCTTACTGATTCCATATATCTTTTATGGTACAAAATTTGCACTATCATATTTTATATTTAGGAGTCCTTGAAAAGCTATATGTGTATGTATTAGGGGATTCTGAATGTGTTTATATTCAGTACGCATTTTCATTCTGAGTCCTGAATAGTAAGTATGTACTAAAACTTTTGTTAAACTAGACTGTGAGGTTTGGATGATTTACTAAAGGAACATGGAAACCATTGAAAATGGACAGATATAGCACAGATATAATAAATATGTAATAAAATATAATAAATGTATAATAAATAGTTGTTCCTGTTAGTGAGGAATCAGAGAATACTGCAATGTTGGGATGTGATAGAACTTAGAGATCACACGTCCATCATCAAAATATTTGACTCAGTCTAATAATGTACTGCATTCCAATTATCACAATGTTATTTTTGCAGTTGAAGCCATCATCCTTAATAGTGTTTCAGATTTTACTCCTGCTACCTCTTCTCTTTGGTACAAGGCAAGAAAGAAGTCAAGTACGAAATTCACTTTCTTAGCTCAAATCATTATCATCATTATTTCAATGGCAGAGGGATTTGATGATGGTCTGTCAAAACCTAGGCTTAATTCTAGATATACCATTTGTCAGGACAGATCTTTCCCAGAGTGAGCCTGTGGTATGTTCTGATCTGTGATCTACTTTCTTACTTTCTTACAATGCCCAAACATTCCTTGAAACATCTTCCCCTCAAAGATATAGATGGTTTGTTTTTGTTTTTTTTTTTTTATGTAGAATTTAGACTCTTCCTGGTTTGAACCACAGGTAGGCAGAAGTACTTGTACAATTTGCCAGATTAATTCTCCAGATAACATTTAGCATCCATATCGTATCACTGACAAAATATAATTGTTATGTAGCTTATCCCAGATCTCTTCTCTCTTGAGGAAAAGTGGTCCAAATGTCAGCTAGATCTAGTGATGAGGCCATTATACTAAATTGAGCCTCACAACAGTTATATGAGTGATCCCAGTTGTGACCAGAAAAACTCCCAAGCGTAGACCAACTCAAATCACTCATCAGCAAAACCATGAACAAGTTTAAATCACTGCATTATTGGGTAGAAAGAAAACAAGGAATCCATCCAGGGTAATAGGCCATAGCCAGCCACTATGGTTCAACAAATATTTGTTTAAAGATTTACCATTCTAGATCTACTACTATTCAATGTATGTATTCATATGATTTTGAAGCAAAATGTTTTCATATACTAAACCTTTGGATATGTTTGTTAATCCCTCAGTAGGTAATTGTAAGCTACCCTTTCACATAGCTGATGGCTGAATGTACATGGAATTTATTCCAATTTGCCTGCTTTACTAAAGTTGCCCCTTATTACGATATTAGAGAAATTTCCCGATGAAAATGTTGAAATCCTGTGCTAAGGGCCATGCTCTTCAGTTAAAGCCCAAGGTGCACAGAGGCTTTGTTTCTCCAACTTGCTTTTGAGCTTGGTATGTTTCAGTTTGATGTTTCCTTGGTTCTCCAATGTTTCATTTTACATTCTAACTGTGTTTATATTTACTGTTCATTCCTTCTATAAATTAAATCAAGATTGCACAATTACATTCTGGCACTTCATACAAACACACTTCATTTTATTTAATAATATTCACATTTATGTATCAAATTACTCTACAGGAAATTGATACTCTGTTGCAGGTATAATAAGGATACAGTGTACAGGCCATAGAATACAGAATTAAAATGACTTTTATAACTTTATTATAGTTCATTGGCAAACGTACATCATTAACATAAGTATAGCCTACTTCAGTGATTTGCTTTTAGCAAAAGAAATGTATTTGTGAGGAGGTGAAAAGAAATGTATTTTATATTCACCTACGTGTTTCCTTCAAAAATATTTTGTAATTATGGATTTGAGAGTCATTCTGAATTATACTGAAATACAATTTACAATTTACATTTTCTTGTATTTCTTAGTATGATTTTAGAGCTTATGAGTAAATAGGTAATTCATGTTGTATCAATTATTTGAAATTTTTACTAGTGAAATATAAAATAACCAGGTACATATAACCAAGTATTGCAAGTGTAATTGAAAATTAAAACATAGTTCTCATAGTTCTTGTCTAGAGAACGGAGCTAATGTTGATATCCTCCCAAACCCTTAACAAGATGCTGAAATAGGATTCAGGACGACCCATTGTAACAATGAGATGTACAAGACAGTATGTTGAAAACAAACTTTACAGCTTTGCTGGGGGAGGGGGAAAGGGGAGAGGACTTGGGGAGCAGGGGAGGAAAGGGATGGTAGGGGAAAAATAAAGGAGGTTGTAACAATGCTCAATAGGAAATGGACTCAGTACCTTGCTCATGTAACTGTAACCCTTCTGTACAGTATTTTTACAATAAAAAGTAAATATTAAGAACAAAAAACCCCAACAACACAAGACTTAATTTGAAACATGAATAAAAAGGAGGTATCGAAGTAAGGAATTTCCACCTTTTCTCATACTGAATGACCAATAATAGAATGATTAAATCATACCAACCATTAGCAGTTATACATGCTGAAAAATTGTAGTTTCATATAAAGAATAGCTGTATTTTCAGGTGTTTTCATATTTTCATAGTTGCTCTACTGAAAAATATGTATCCTTATGTTTTTCATATCAGATTGTATTATTTGGCTTGAGTAGAAAACATCTTTCTGCTTTATCATGCTATACTGAGGACTGAAGGAATTTTTTTTATTTTTATTTTTTATTGTGAACATACTGTACAGAGGGGTTACAATTACATGGGCAAGATAATGAGTACATTTCTTATCAAGCATTGCAGCTTCCTCCTTTGTTTAAAGACAATATCAAGGCACTATTTTTCTTTCCAGATGAATCTATAAATTTGTCTTTTGAATAAATCAAAATACAAATAATTTTCTCAATAATATTGTTAAAGTAGCAGTGATAATATTGTAAAAAGTTGACATTACACATAGAATATGATCTTTGGGATATAGCCAGGAAGAATAAGTTAGTAATCATTTTACCAGTTATTTAATGTACAGAACTAATTCAAGTTGTGTTTTATGAAACTACTTAGAGGAATATCTGAAAAAAATAATATAAAATCACAAACAGAAAAACTAGATAATATGTTCAGAATGGTCTTATTTACGTACCATTTATTTTGTGATAAAATACACCCTTTTCCTTAAGTCTATGTTCAATGAATGGAGTTGAAAAATGACTAATATCCTAATTTCTTTTTCTTTTTGTGCTGTTTGAGAAAATTGACCTTCTATTTCTTTAGACTGAGTTTTGATGACTTTATAGTTCTATAAACTTGTCACTTTAATAGTTTTTTTTCTTTTGTCTCTTGAGTAGATGAAGCTTTAACTCAGTGCCTCTTGCTTTCTTGCCCTGCTTACTTTCCTGTTTGTGCACTCTACCATTAGAGCCATGCCTCTGCCTTGGCTTTGGTTGGTTAATTGGAGATAGAGTACAATTTCTGCCTAGGCTGGCTTCTAATCTCCATCTCCAGGTCTCAGCCTTCTGAACAGGTAGTATTGGAGGTGTAAACAAGTGGCACCCAGCCAATAGTTCTATTGGTTCTCTTAGTGCTTTAATTAAAAATATTTGAGTTGCCAGATGAGAATATGACTATAGTAGTATTCACTTGTTGAGATAAAATGAAGAAATATATATGTAATTAATACCTGCGATGTTGAACAAAATCAATTTACTTCAATTTGAAGTGCTATTTGTAGCTTTACAATGTGATATGGAATAAAATAATTATCTTTAAAAGAAGGAAGAAGAATCAGAACATTTTAAATGAGAGGATAGGGAATTTGAGGGGATGTTGGGTGAATAAATGAATTGATATGTACATTGACATTATGCCCATATTGTAATAAATATTGTTAGAGAAGGTAACCATAAAATACTAAAATGCAATAGATAGGAACTATTTTCATTACCTGAATGTTAATGTTTATGTTTTAATGATAATATTTGTAACATTTAGATCTAGTTTATGTAGAAAAGAAAAAAATGCTATTTTTGATATATGACATATTCAAAACAACCTTTGAAACATAATTTGGTATTCTCATGAAGATGGTTTCTATTATCTTTCCTTATGTATCTTGCATAATATGTAGTCTATATTTGGAAAAGGAACTACCAGCCCCTTCAAACTGATTGCAAACTTTGGTGGAAGGGGTAATTTATTATGGGAATCTCAGTCTTCTTACAAGCAGAGATTCTGTATGAGCTGAATGAATGTAAATAAAATTTATATGCACTTTGACCAATTAGTGTAATCACTGATAGTGTAAAGGTAGAATGTGCCATGCATGAGATGAAATGATTAGTTAACTATACAGCAGACCAAGGTAAGACTTACAGGTTGGATATATAAAATGTGAGACAAATGGAGTGAAATGAGGGTTTAACCTTGTTAGAGTTTTTCAGAAACCAGCATTTATAGCATGAGCTTCCGGCTTTAAGCAATTAGAGATAAGATGGACCAATAGGGTTATGTCACTGAGGATTTATTTATGAACAAGTGGGAGAGTCAATGTAACCTGGATCAAGCCCCAGTGGAGTTTCTTGGTTCACCCAACCAGTATAGAGCTGTCTTCAGGCATTCCTTGACTTAGCATTGCAAGAATTGAGAGATCAAGATTTAACTTTCCAGTGTAATTCATCTTTATTTATTTATCTTCTAGATAGGAAAGAGCAGAGCATGATAGTTTCACATTATCACAGCACAAAGTGCAAAGCAGAAACATAAAGAGAGGGAGGAAGGAAAAAAGGAGAAAGAGAACTGCTTTCTTGCACTGCTTTCTGGAAGTCCGAAGGTGTTTCAATTGGTGCTTTATTGAATTAGGTCACATTACCATTTCTGCACAGAAGAAATTAAGAAGCTTCTGTGTTACTTTGTCCATTTCTATTTCACTTCCTATATACAAAATACATATATATGATATAGATATATGTATATACATACATATATACATATATATGAAAAGGAGGATATATATGTATATATATATATATATATATATATATATATATATATCTCCTTTCTTCCTACCAGAATTATTTCCCATGAAAACCTACTCTTCTTTCTTACACGTAAAACTTTAAAGCCAATACAGCCTTAGTGAAATTTTAGAATTCTTTTTTTCCGTAAGTTTTAATTGTGAAACTACTGTACAGAGGGGTTACAGTTACATGAGCAAGGTAATGAGTACATTTCTTATCAAACATTGTTACCTCCTCCTTTGTTTTTCCCCTTCCATCCCTTCCCTCCCACCTCCACAACTACAGCCCCCCCCCTCACGCCTAAATTGTCAAGTTCGTTTTTCAACATAGTGTCTTGTACATCTCAATAGTTCAACCTGTATCCCTGTTTAAACATTTTGTTTTTTCCCTTGCTCTCCCCAAATTATACCAACATCAAATACAGTGAAAATAGGTGTTATACCGTGGGGGAGGAACATACAAAACAACAAAAAAATCACATGGTACCTTATAAATGCATTAGAAACAATAACAAGAAAGACAAAACCAGTTGTGTCCCTATCTTGGGGTTCATTTCTCTTAACTTCATCTTATCTGGTCATATGTACATAGCTTTTCACCTTTTCTACTCGTCTCAGACATATACTAGTTATTGCAAATAAGGGAAACCATGAGACCTATGTTTCTTCTTTGATAGTGTTTCTTATTTCATGATTCCTAAGCAGGCTAGAGTTTCAGGGAAATAAGTTTAAAAAAAACTTGTCAAGATGCACTTTTAATGGAAAATTTTTGAAGTCAGAAAATATAATAGAGTTTATGTCTAATAATACTATGTATGCTCTTCATTAAAAGTTAAAACATGGTTAATAGAATTAGCATATGAAGCCTAGCTTATTTTTAACCATTGTAAGAGGTTATGTATATGAAAAAAACATATCGATGTATATAATATGTAATATATGTATGTATATATGTGTAATGAATTTATCTGTATATATAATTTGAGTTCACACACTTTGACATAGGCTTATTATTATCATTTTAAATCAAATATTGCATCTCTGGTGATATATGTGCTGTAATATATAGTGATCACAATTTTTCACTATAAAATTATTCAGAAATATATTATACACTAAAAACATAGGGGCTCATCTTCTATTCTTTGTAAAATAAAGTCTAGTGAAATTATAGATGAGAAATAATAAAGAGTGGGTTTAAATACAATTTTTAAAAGTCTTAGTGCATTTTTCTCTTTTTAAAAGAGGCCATACAAGTGCCGAATAACTATTGTAGCCTTTGTTTCATTACTAAGATTGAGCTTCCAACTTCCCGAATCATAGAATTCTTCAGAATGGTTTACACATGTCTGAAAGTCATACTGATTTTCATAGGGATAAATTCATATTTTTATTAGGTAACAATTTAGTTTTCTTCTGGGGTTTAATTTTAAATGCGTACATGATAATAATGAGCTATTTTTATGAGGAGAAGATTGCTTTATTTTCTGTAAAGCTTATATTCACCATGAACATATAAAGGTGGGTGTGATAGTGTTCTCCATATATTGAAAAAATAACAGAACATTAAGATAAGAGGATTGCTGGTCGTAGAGGCTGAAAGAACTGGAGAAGAGGAACTACTTAATTACAAGAAATTCTGACATAGTATGTGTTGCAAGTAAGGGGAAAGAGGAATGTGGTGAGACAATGAGTGAGAAAAAAAAGAAAGGAAGAGGACTGGGAAGGTGGATCAGTGGTAGAGTGCTTCCCTTGCATGTATGAGGCCCTAGGTTCGATTCCTCAGCACCACATAGGCAGAAAAAGCCAGAAGTGGCGCTGTGGCTCAAGTGGTAGAGCGCTAGCTTTGAGCTGAAGAGCTGAGGGAAAGCACCCAGGTCCAGAGTTCATGTCCCACATCAGGAAAAAAACAAAGCAAGCAAACAAACAAACAAAAAGTCATTGTCTTTGCTGGAAAGCTGCATGAGGAAATAAAAATGTCCTGAGTGTCGGTTCTTGCTTTACAATTGTAGCTGTATTTATTTTGTACAGGTTTTATCTTCTTTGCAGTATTCAGGCTTCTTAAGGTATAGTATTCTCTATAATAGTTGGATACTCATTTTCGTTTTGGATTACTTCAAAATAGTAAAGATACAAATTTGAGGGAAGACTTCATAAGCAAGTTTTGGTCTGAGTAGCCTAAAGTTACTAACTATTGGGAAGACACAACTTTACATTCTGCACTCAAAGGAAGTCCTGGTGGCCTGTGACAAAAATAATGCAGGTAGTTAGGCAGTGTTCCTGTGTTTTTTTTTTTTTTCTAGTGTAATGTAATTGGCTTAATCATTCAATTGCCTATGCAAAATTTAGCTCCTAAGTCACCAAGAAGGAAATGGTATAAAGGATGATAGATAGAAGGTATTGTCATGTTAAATAACTTGGACTTCTGACATCCAGATTTTGAAATAACGTCTCTTCCATACTTCAATACTTCAATATATTTTACTAGATAAGAATATTTAGAAGATTGACTAATTTAAGGATAATCCAAGGCATTGTCCTGTGTGTGTGTGTGTGTGTGTGTGTGTGTGTGTGTGTGTGTGTGTGTGTGTATGTATGTGTATACATGTGTACTAGGGCTGAACTTAGGGCCCACTCTCTACCATGACTTTTGAACTCAAGGCTGGTGCTTTATCATTTGAGCCACATCTCCACTACAGGCTTTTTTTGCTGGTTAATTGGAGATAAAGTCTCTTAGACTATCTATGCTGGCATCAAACAGATCTCAACCTTCTGAGTAGCTAGGATCGTAAGTGTAAAGCCACCAGCAGCCACCTTAGATATTGCATTTTTCACCTAAATCAATGTGGATTGAAATTTGAATGTTTAGATTTCGCATTTAATCTTTTTTTTGTGGAAGTACAGTTTCATTGCTTAACTCAAACCAACAACAGATTGTTCATAATTGTGGGCCAAAAAATATAATGCAATATGATATCATCATTTGTTAATTTAGATGATTCTTCAGAGGAGAAAAACATTGAGCAGGAAGGTTATCAGCAAAAAATAGACTACAGCAAAAGATATAAATACAACATTCTCTTCCTAGTACTTTTCAATCTGGGCAAAACCTGCACTGAAATATCCTGTGCAGAGCTTTTTGATGTGTAACTGAAGACACTTTGAAATGACATTTTGATTAAACAGCAGTTGAATTATGAAATATTGTTATTTTCCATTAGTGTTGAGGTTTTTAATTGGAGTAAGGAGCCTGACCAAAACAGACCTAGAGTAAAGAAACAAAACATTCAATCATGCTATGTTAAAACACACACACACACACACACACACACACACACACACACTCTCTCTCTCTCTCTCTCTCTCTCTCTCTCTCTCTCTCTCTCTCTCTCTCTCTCTCTCTCTCTCTCTCTCTTATAATTAACCCCATTCTTTTCTTCTGTTCTATTTGGAGAATAAAAATCAATTGTTTATTTTTTTCTTTTTTTTGCCTTAGTTGCAAAAAAGTTGATTATGTTCCCATGAAAGATCTTAATTATAGGTAATGAGCTGCCAGTTTACTTTTTAATGAAGCAGCTTTAAGGGTACACACTTTTACTAGTATTTCTGTTCATAGTTTTAATACCACAGGTTGCTTCATTGTCTTCCTTGTCACTAAGCAAGGGATATTGAGAGATGTGCTAAGGAATGAAAAAGATACTACAAAGACAGATTCTTCTTTCCATGTAGTACTGTGTTGTAAAATTCATGCATGAATTTATCGCAATGTGAAAGTTGCACAAGTTAAATGAAATTGCAATATATTTTATTGCAATATGGCTTATAGTCACAAAAACACACTTCACAAAAATTTATGCAACTTTGGTATTTATTAATAAGGGGTAGATTTCCAAATAAAATGCTGTACTATTTCTTAAATTTATATCATATCATATATATCATCATATATATCATATATCAAATAAATATAATTGTAAAATTTCCAACTAATGACCAAAGACAATTAGATGCCACTTATTTGCATGCCAACTAAAATATCAATGGTATTAACAGATGTTTCTTTTTTTTTTTTTTTTGTCGGTCATGGGGGCTTGAACTCTGGGCCTGGGCGCTGTCCCTCAGCTCTTCAGCTCAAGGCGAGCGCTCTACCACTTGAGCTACAGCGCCACTTCCGGTTTTCTAGTGGTTTATTGGAGATATTTCTTTAAGCGAATTGCTGAAGTTTTGCAAACAAGCTTATCTAGAATGTTGATAGTAATAAAGCCAGGCTTTATTTCATATATTAGTCATAATTTTACTGACAATATGTAAAACCAGAAGTATTTATTTCATGTAAACTTTGTTCTGCCTTATACCATTATCTTTGGGGAATACAGAAAGAGTTACTTAGGCTAAAATCTTACTGAATGTTTGACTTCCTTGAAAAAGAATATTTCACTCTGGGCTTTATTTCCTTAACTTCATTTTCTTCGAATAAGAAATGGGAATGCTTTGTGCATAGAAACATTTGACTTCGACAGAAAATTTGACCATCACATTTAAAAGTTAAAAATGCAATTTCAACAAAATTAAAACTACAATAATGGATTTTAATTTTTATCAGTTTATTAAATAACCTAGCAAAAACCCAACAGAAAACCTACAAGATGCCGGTTTTAGAAACTGATTATAGAGAAAAAGCTGATGATCCACGCACTAAAAGGATTGGGGGGGGGGGTGGAGGGGAGGGAGATTGGGAAGGGATGGGAAGGGGAAACAAAGGAGGAGGCTACAATGCTTGATAAGAAATGTACTCATTATCTTGCCCATGTAATTGTAACTCCTCTGTACAGTATTTTCACAATAAAAAAAAGAAAAAAATGCTTTATGAAAAAATAAAGATGTTTAAGTCTTATTTGGTCCTTATAAAGAATAATGTAGCTATTTTTTGAAAAAAAAACTTTATTTCATAGTTGAAAAAATATTATAATTAAATACATTTCTAGAAAAGAGAAATAACTTACACTTGCCTAGTTACACATAAAATCGGTCAATTGCCTAAAAGGATGATTTTGTACCTTACACTTACATTTTTTTGGCAGTGCTGGATTTTGAACTGAAGGATTCAAGCTCTGTAGGCTGACTCTACCACTCCATCCAAGAACTGAGCTCTTCTTTATGTTTGTTATTTTTCAGATAGTGTCAAATATTTGGATTGAGCTAAACTGGGACTTCTGTACCCAACTAATTTCTCCTGCATAGCTGGGATTATAGATATACACCACTACAATGGCCTTTCACATTACTTTCACAGCAGAAATTGGAGGGTTTTTTTTTAACCCATTGTCTACTTTCCTTATTGAGATCTAATTCCTCCCGTATGCATTTCACAACATTAAGCAATAGTAACTTTAAGTAATTGTGCAAAAGGTTTTCAATTTAACACATCAGTTTGTAAGTACAACACATCTCAATTACTGTCAGCCCTACTATTGTCCTCCTTAATTTACAGTCTTCAGGTGTACAATTTAGTGCTATCCAGTAGAAGCACAAGCTTGTGCAGACACCACAGACTATTCATGGTCTTATCCCTTAATACATTAACAGTCACTTCCATTTTTCTTCCCAGAGGTTAACTTTTTGGAAAACCAACCACACACAAAAGAATAAAAGCAACGAAAGCACATAAATACAGACTTAAAAACATTCCTCAAAATTTTTCTTCATCTTCTAGATAATTAATTTATCTGAACTATCTTCACCGATATTGTACTACTTGTCAGATGTTGTAATTTGGCCACATATTTAGCAACTAGCTGTGCAGTTGATTCTAACAGTTGTGTGACATTATCTTCATGCAATCCTAATTTTGGAAATGATATTTTTGTTTCACTGTACTATGTAGGTGTATTGTGTTTGTAATACAGAATCTATCATAGAGAATTTACAAACATAGCCCCAAAATACATCTGTGTACATATCAATTACTTTTGTTTGCCATTATTGGTGTTAAGTAGGAAGATATTTGAGTGGTTTATTATTGATTGGGTAGTGAATATTCTGTAGTGACACTTTTGATACTTGAGCAATATTCCCATTTTCTGAGATTTGAGTAAAGGACACTAGGTTAACAACTTCTCTGTGTATCACTTGAAATTAAATACATTTTCTTTCTAGACAGAGAAATGTTTATCTATATAATTGATAGAGAACGCTATCTTAATGGAAGTTAATTTTTGCTGAAAGTAGAAAAATTAACACTTTCTTCATATTGCTATTCCTAAGTTCCAGCGAGAATTGACAGGTAGCTAATATCTAAGTTGCTCAGATGATCTTTGTTTCTGTTTTCTGAATGTCTCTGGTAACGTGTGGTGCAAACCTACACAAGAACTGTTGTGGAATGGTGAGGCTCATCTGATCTGTCAACTTTGAGCTCCTGAATCTTCACTGTGGTTTTAAGTTTCTTTTAATCTCTTATTTCTTCTTGGCAAAAAAAAAATCACATTTTTACCTTGCTAAATGTTCAATCAAACCTTTTATGAAAGTAGATAAAGGGATACAATTAATCTCTTCAGATTGGTCCTTTTCTTATGTTATCATGTTTTATACTTTTAATTTGTTGATTACATTTGTACAAGAAAGAAGTGTGGTAGAATCTAAACATTGACAGTAAAGAGATATCCTGTTATTGCATTTATTGACTGTATGGATTATCAGGGAAAAGATACATAGACACTCAGGGATTCTTAGATTGACCTCCAATTTTATCTCTGTTTCTGAAAGTAGTATTAAAGTCTGATAGTGTCTTTGTACATGTGCTGATTGGTAAAATATGCTTCATACAAGGCTCTGTCACAAAGTAAAATCAGACCCCATAGGTAAGGCTCACCTTCTACATTTCCTGTCAACACATAGTCCTCGTTTCCTGATGGAAAATTGCCATATGTCTGGTGAGACTCAAGATAACCTGTGAATCCTCATTTAATAGGTGGACAGTGTAATTCGGTTGTTATGTTAGATTCATCTTCAGCTGGTATTTTGAAACACAGGTATTTACAGATTGATGGATATTTTCAGGTTGCTAAAGATGCCACATATCTCCAAATTTACAAAGAGTTTTTGGCTGTACTCATTAAGTCTGGGGAATGTTCTTATGTTTCCCTTTATTTTAGTGAATAAAGATTGCTCTAGCTCAAGTGCTGGATTGAGGGTGTTTTTGAAGACTATTCCCTGAGAACCATCAATGTATGGTTTAATGGTCATATCTTGTATTGAGTTATCAGATAAATTATCCAACAACAAGAGCCTGGGGTTTTACTGTACAACCAACTTCATGAGCATTTATTCATTGGCTCTGCTTCTGTGCTGCTTTATTGCCTTGAAAGAGTTTCATATTACTATCTACAAAATAATTCCATTGTTTCACTTCAGTTCATTCTCTTCACCATGTTCATATATTTAAAGATCTCTGTAGTTTATTTAGATTCGAAAGCACTATTTTATTTCTCTGAATGGAATTTCCTAATTGAATAGTCAATGTAGCTGACACAAATCTCGTCCAAGCATTACTAAACTGTTTGAGGCTCTCTAAATATACTGAGCGTACATACAAGATGCAGGGCACCGACATCAAATACAGTGAAAACAGAGGTTATACTGTGGGAGAGGAACATCCAAAGAAACAAAAAAAATCGCATGGTACATTATAAATCCATTAGAAACAATAGCAAAAAAGAAAAGCCACTTGGGTCCCTATCTTGGGGTTCATTTCGCTTAACGTTATCATATCTGGTCATATGTACATCGCTTTTGACCTTTTCTGTTTGTCATTCCATCTTTCAGTGTCTTTGTTTTATTCTTCCTTTTTCATAAAATACTATTTATTCATCATCTCCTAATTAACTATTCACACGATTTCTAAAAATCTCCCTTTGGAGACATCTTTGATGTCTCAAAGTTGAAGTTAGGGTTATACATTTTCTCTCCCATACTACCCTCAAATCATGTTCTCTAGAGAGCTTCAAATGAATTTTTGTATCTCCATGGAAAGCAGCTTTTGTTTTTTGAACAGATATACATATATTATGCATATGTATGCAAATAGGTTATACAACAGTATATATATGTGTATATGTTATATATATATATATATATATTTGAGATAGGATCTAACTGTGGAGTTTATAGATAATTTGAAATACTTTTTATACTCTGTATTCATTTTCAAGAAAAAAAAGAGAGAATATGCGTATATGTGTATACTCTGAAACAGGATCATTGTGCGTGTTCAGGGTAGCCTTGGAGTCACTGTGTATTCCAGGGTGGAATCAAACGTGATCTTCCTACTACCACTTCTGTAGTATGGGGATTATAGCATACGCTAGCATAGCTGGCTGTGGGTATAAGATACTGATTCTCTTTTGCTTATTTTAAAATTTTATTGTGTAAGTGAGTGAGCATATTTATGTTTATAATATGATAAATGTTAAAAGGCATTAATTTTAACTCTGTTTACTTGACCTTATCATTTTTATTTGACAAGGATACGATTCATACTCAGACTTGATTTCAAATTCTATCAGTAAGAAGGCAAATTATTTAGCCTTGCTGAATCTTAGTGTCTTCTTCTATAAAGTATAATCTCAATGAATATGAGAAATGGAAATCTCACTAGTGAAATGACTTCATCTAAGAATTTTGCTTAGTTTCACATTTTCTTTCATTCCACAATATAATGAGTTGAGCATAGGCTTTTCTTATGCTCTTGAAAATGGTACTTAATATTCTTTTTGCCATCATTATTGTGTGCTCATGTCTTTCTACTTATTTTAAATGCTATAGAAAGTAGCTTTAAATAGATTTGAGTAAATATAAGCAATTGATTCAGTATCATTTTAGAATTTAATGTAATATGTACCAGTGTTGTTTAATGAAAAATTCTACTGACGTCAGTGGCAAACAGGCTTGACGTCAGTGCCTGAATTATCTAAACACAAAGTTTAGGATAAGTTCCAATTGTATAAACATCATTGTAATTATGACATATGTAGTATCGGTAAGTGTTGGTTAAGATATTCCTTTATTCCATTGCCCTTTCTATAAAAGCTGGCAAAATTATTCCCTCATATTTCCCTCATATTATGTTGCCTTCTTTAGTTAGCAAATAAAAAGATCAGATAGTAAAATGATCTATTTAGATGGTATAGCGTAAAATAATGGCAGACATGCTATGCTCCTAAAAAGTGTATGCATGCTTATCTTTTGTCATATTATTAAAATACAAATGAAAAGAACTGGTAGATGTGAACTACAATAAATTATTTCTAATTTTTATTGGGGATATGAATTGAAGAAGTCTAAAACAATGTGGTCTTTCAAGGTATATTCAAAATTCTTCTTATCCAGCATTGCCTTGCCTCTCAGATCAGTTCCTCCTCCTCCCACACACTGGCTTTCACTTTTCTTCAGTGCCTCAGGATTTTTCATTAACTCATTGACTATCATAAACTAGGTTCACAATGATCTTCAAGAAAGCTACCTGAAATGGAGTCCAGTATTTGTAAAGGCATTCACCACAATATCTCCGTGACTCTCAACTGGAGATCTGTATGAGTCACTGATGTTCCTTTCTCTTAAACCTTTAAACATTTTATCCTAGTTACACAGCCACATTCACTTTTGAATAATAGTGGTAAAGTCACCAAGTAAGCCACTAAATACAGTCGTATTGATGCAATTCAGAAATATTCCTTTGTCTAATGCAGGTTTTTTTTTCTCCTTCTCCATCTCTGTGTAGTCTCTTGATGTTCAAAAAAAATAAAGGCAAATAGCTTAATACAAAAAGGGACATTCAGTGCTAGTCATGAGATCCTCTGTGCTTTGAGATAGGAATAATAATGGTAGAATCATGTCATTTTCCAATCAAAGTAGAATTTTGTAGTCTTCCTTGAAGCATTGTGGTTAAATGAATCCTGAAACACAGAAATCTGGCTACCTATAATATATCTTGTAGAATGACCCTCAGAACTGTTAGTACACATTATAGACATATAGTTCAGATTGAACTGAGATAAGATTCTTTTTAAAGGAACAGATTAGAGTTCATTTTTGTTGTTTTATTTTATCACTTTCTATTTTGATTTGTTTTCAGTGGTATTTGGGTTTGTACTCATGTCCTTGTTCATCCTAGGCTAGTGATAATGTGGAGCCATTTCTTGTTGCTTAATTTTAAGATAATGTCTTTTCTTTTCACCAAGTGATGCACTAGAGCCACGGCTCTGCCTACTTTTCAGGCTTCTTATCAAAGCTGTTATCTGCAAGTTTACACCACCAGGTCCAGCTTCTCTTCTATGGAGACTTGTAGATTTTTCTGATCAGGCTGACCTGGATCATTCCAGTTTCAGACTCCCTTGTAACTTGGGATGACAGACATATGCTACTGTTTCAGCCTATCAGTTGAAAAGGAAATCTCCCCAACTTTTTTTTTAAATTTTGCTTAGGTTGGCCTTGAATCATAATCCTCCCCTTTGTGATCCTCTATTGAACTCTCAGATAACTAGGATTACAGGCATGAGCCACGAGCATCCAGCTTGATTTTTGACACATTAAAAAAAATGTTTAAGCATGAAATTTTTCTCTTGGTTTTGTAGGAGTATCAACATGCCTCTGAGTCAGTTTTAAATACAGTCCATAATATGTCAATGGATTATAGACTATGACACAGTTACCCATGCTTCTAATGGTTTCCAAATGACATGTGTAAAAGAGAAGCATGTTAATATTTTTTTATTGTATGTGGTCTCAGAATATAAGAATTTTTGTAATGGAGCTATAACCTATTACTTTCCTGCAAATTGTATTTTAAGGTTAAAAATATAATTTTAAAATATGCACATCGACATTTTATAAAATGAAAAGTTAGAAGGTGCTATGATATTTCCTAAAGTGTCTTAATTTTAGTAAATTTAACAAAATTCATAAAGTTTGTATATTCTTGGGACAGTATGTTGCCTAGCACACATAATTTGTCTGAAACTTTTCACACCAAGTAATTCCGACACTGAAGTGTCAAAATTTTGAGTAAGATTGTAGAAGCTAATATATGCAGGCAAACGTTAAGTTGAAATGTATAATCCTTTAAGTAAATGTAATGATTTAACAGAGATCTATTTTTTGTCAGAAGGCATGACATAGTAAATGTGAATGATTAAAATATAAGAAAGGTATAGCTTCATTTTTTTAAGACAAGTGTAATATACTTGGGAAGTAGGACAAACTCATGTACAATTTTAATCAGAGCTGCCTGTGACTGATACTGCGCTAGATGCCATGGAGCTATGGGATTTATTGAGAAAGTTAAGAACCTGTCGTTGTCACTTTGAAGAATTGGTAGGATTTGTCCGGTTTGAAATTGGGGGATAGATATATTATAGTAGGGTGCCTTATGGATAAAATAACAAAAGGAGGAAGTACAACTCATACTTGAATATAAGAAGTATTTTCAGCATTGTTTGAGTATAGGCTATAGATAGGGTACAAAAAGGATAAAGATACCTAGAAGTATTTCAGAGATAAGGGATTTTTATGAAATTTCCATGGCATTTGGGAGGCAATAAAGTTTTCTAGTGTGGGAAATAATACTACTGAACTTATATTCAGGTACTGTATAATCGCATATTGGTTTGGCCAATGATTTAAGTCATGTTGGGTAAAAGACTGGCTAAAAGACAACTTAAACATTCTAGATAGTAGCAACTGAGATGTGCCTCATAGAGTCAGTATTAGAAACTCAAATAAACATCAGGCTCAGTAAATTCCAGTTTACTTTCTTTAAAATTAGTGATAAATATATATATATATATATATATATATATTTGTTTTGGAGTACACAGAAGTTAGTAGTAAACTTTCTCTTAAAATGAAACTGGTGGACTGGAAGGGATCTATTGTGGGTCTCTCCCAATCTTCCTGACTATGAGCATTTTCTGTAGGTCTCTGGCCCTCAGCACCAAGTACAGTTTATGCCACACTGGAAGAAGTTGCTCTGAACAGCTTGAAATATGGAGCATATTAATTATGTGTCTCCTACCTACTGTGTGAGTCTGGTGATGCAGAACACGTTCATATACAACAAGTTCCACAACAGTATATTTATCTCTTACAAATAGCCAGCAAAGGTCCGAAGAAGCAGTAAGATATGAACACATGTATTGTTGATCCAGCTTCCATCACATGTATTACATTTGCACTATAGCTGAAGAACTGGAAGAACACTCTGGGCCATAGACCTCCAGGGCAACTTGAGTCACTAGGAAAATATTGAAGGACTTCTTACTTCCAGAAGAGAGAACAAAGCCCAGATTCATCCATGCATGCACTTATGCACTTCAGCATAAGGTGTTACAAATCTTAGGAGTTACAGAACAGGACCTGAACTGTTTCAAGCAATGCCTTCTTCCCGCTTCTCGCCCCCCACCACACACACAGACACCCAGACACCCAGACACCCAGACACAGACACAGACACACACACACACACACACACACACACACACACAAACACACACACACACACACACACACACACACTTTTGCTCTCTCTTGTGTTCCTAACAAATTCTGTAATTAACCTTGAGGACCAAGAAAGGGAAGAGTTATCCTAGATGTACACTAGTTATTGCAAATAAGGGAAACCATGGGACCTATGTTTCTTTGGGTCTGGTTTACTTCACTTAATAAAATTTTTTCAAATCTTTTCATTTCCTAACAAATGGGATGGTGTTATTCTTTTTGATGGAGGCATAGAATTCCATTAGATATTCTTGATCCATTCACCTACTGAGGTACATCTAGGTTGGTTCCAAATCTTAACTATGGTGAATAATGCTGTGATAAACATAGTTGGGTTCCGTCCAGATATCCAGAGAACTACTCCAGGGCAGATGCTCCTGTCTGAACGAGTTGCTTAGTTCTGTGATTGTAATTAGAGGAGTTCTGTCCTTATATTTCCATCCCTTTCAGTAGCAGACTTACATAGTTTAGAAAATGTTATGTTCAGATATCTTGTTCTAATTTAATCATATAAACATAATATTACCAGAATTGTGGTAGGAAAAGGGAAGGAAAGGATTTCCCCCTCTTTTCCAAAATTTTGCTGTTATTGAAGCATATAAATCAGAGGGTTCTGATCAATTGAGAAATCTGATCATAACTAGTCTCTATTTTCCTTAAGTCCATTGAATTTTTACAAACAACTTGAATTTGTATGTTCGGCCCTTATCATCCTATCCTGGTAGTACTCAAGATAGGAATAATTCTATTCACCAGGTTTCAGTCTGTCTCAGTGAAAGACCTAAGCTGCCTTTGTGGACTGTTCTATATATCTCACTTTTTTAAAAATATTTTTTATTGTGAAAATACTGTACAGAGGGGTTACAATTACATGGGCAAGATAATGAGTACATTTCTTATCAATGTACTCATTTCTTATCAAGCATTGTAGCCTCCTCCTTTGTTTCCCCTTCCCATCCCTTCCCAGCCTCCCCACCCCACCCCCCCACCAAAGTTGTAAAGTTCATTTTCGACATAAGGACTTGTACTTCTCATTGTTGCAATGGGTCCACCTGTATCCCTATTTAAACGGCTTGTTTTTCCCCTTCCCCTCCACAAGTTATACCGACAGCAGATAAGGTGAAAGCAGGGGTTATACTGTGGGGGAGGGACATACAAAGCTACAAAGAAATAATCTTATAAATGCGTTAGAAACAATTGCATGAAAGAAAAAAAAAACATTTGAATACATATCTAAGGGTTCATTTCCCTAACATCACCTTATCTGACCTTTTCTGCTTGACTCAGACATATACTAGATATTGCAAATAAGGGAAACCATGGGACCTATGTTTCTTTGGGCTTGGCTTACTTCACTGAATATAATTTTTTCCAAGTCTTTCCATTTCCTAACAAATGTCATTCTTTCTGATGGAGGCATAGAATTCCATTGTGTATATATACCACATTTTCTTTATCCATTCATCTACTGAGGGGCATCTGGGTTGGTTCCATATCTTAGCTATGGTAAATAATGCTGCAATAAACAAAGTCGTGCTGGTAGCTTTAGTGTGGTCTTGTTTGTGATCATTTGGGTAAATGCTCAAAAGTGGGATTGCTGGGTCATAGGGAACCTCTATGTGGAGTCTTTTGAGGAACCTCCAAACTACTTTCCAAAGTGGTTGAACAAGTTCTCACTTGTTTATTGTTTTTTCTTTTTTTCTTTTTCTTTTTTTGTATGGTAGGCTACTTAGGATAAGGGAAAATTGCAGGCTATGAAGGATAAAGCTAAAATGCAAGAGCTGTTAGTTTTCATAGATTTGTGACTGTATTCTCCATAGTTTTAAGTGTAGACTTTGGAATATTTTTTTCTTTTTCTTTTAGTAGGTCAGACTTTGTCAGCTCTTTTCTGCTCAAGGGCATCATTGTGTATATCCAGAAATATTTCTTTCTCGTGGATAAGATTTCCATATGGATTATTTCCAACTTTTACTTCACATTCAGATTCAATTCTCTGTTAACTCCTTTGTTTAATTTATTTTTTATTGTGAAAATACTGTACAGAGGGGTTACAATTACATGGGCAAGATAATGAGTACATTTCTTATCAAGCATTGTAGCCTCCTCCTTTGTTTCCCCTTCCCATCTCTTCCCAGCCTCACCTGCCCCCCCCAATCCTCCCCATCCCCCACCGAAGTTGTAAAGTTTGTCTGTTAACTCCTTTATATATATATATATATATATATATATATATTATTTTATTTTATTTGAGAACATACTGTACAGAGGGGTTACAATTACATGGGCAGGATAATGCGTACATTTCTTACCACAATGAGAAGTACAAAATGTCATTCAAAACCAGCTTTACAATGTCGGTGTGTGGGGGGTATGATTGGGTGGGGGGGAGGGGGGAGGCTGGGAAGGGAGGTGAAGGGTAAACAAAGGAGGAGGCTGCAATGTTAACTCCTTTTTGATTTAAGATAAAAATTCTCTTACTACTAGGCCCATTTTGACTATCGCATAAACACTAATCTCTCTTCCTCATACCCTTTGGTGATCTAATCAGTTCCACCACAAACAACACTGATAACTTAAATCACTCTGTGTCTTGAGAATAAGCTAGCCACATGGGTTATAATACTGGCTATTTTATTGGCTATTTTATTTTTATAGAAAAAAAGATATTGACACTACTAGAATTTTTATATTATTAGTGAAGACTTGTAGATATCAGTATATTTTGATGTTGCAACAGTTATAATTTATTAAAATAAAATAGCAGTTGATTGGGAATCAAGATGAGTCCAACAGTAACTACAGAACCTTCTTGGAGTGTAAGGAGCCTATCTGTCATGTTGTAAGCAACTCTACATCATGTTGCTTGGTCCTAAGAATTACTTAGGGGAGGAAGTTCTCTCAATCTTGTTTATGTATATTTTTGTAGGCTAAGTTAGGAGAACATTTTTTTTTTTGCCAGTCCTGGGGCTTAAATTTAGGGCCTGTCCCTGAGCCTCTCTCTCCCACTTGAGCCACAGCGCCATTTCCAGCTTTTTCTGTTTATGTGGTACTGAGGAGTCAAACCTAGGGCTTTATGCATGTTAGGCAAGCACTTTACCACTGAGCTACATTCCCAGCCCCTGAGAACAATTTTTTTAAAGAAAATACCAGACTAATCATGTCACAATGATCATTGAATTTCTTTATCTTGCTAAACAAGCTAAACACATTTAAAATTATATGACCTATCAATTTCTGGTTTGTATTCCTCCTAGTATTATTTACTCTACTCTCTAAAATTTATGTTCTCATGGGAGCAAAATATAGTAGTTCCTAAGAAAAGTTTCTAGCCAATCTCAATTTGTAGAAGCTAGCTTTTAAGTTATGTAGCCTAAGTTGTATAAGATCACATATATCACTTACAATAGCATAAGCTGACTTATAAAATACAAATTATAAATTTAAATAATTTCATAATGCATAGAATTAAGTATAAATTGCATGTGACAAGTATTTTTATTAGGACCTTCAAAATCTACTTCTAGCAATGCATTATTAGGAATAATGAAGTGTAATGAAGACAGAAATAGTTGGTGGTTTTTTGTTATCTGGTGTCTCAGGAACAGTATACTTGTGCTAACTTATTTAATCTCCATAGGATTTATGTAAACTAGGAAAGAGTGGAATACATACACATAATAAGAAATTCATATATACATATATATGAATTTCATATATATATCTAAAGTAACAGTTATGGAACTGATTCTTTTTGTTTTTATTACTCTGCTTTTGGTGTAATGTAAACATCACATGTTAAGTTTGGAGGTCATAAATTCATTTTTTCCACAGCAAGAATCTATTATGCTGGTGGTTTGGTCTTATTCTTGCTATGCACCAAGATTATAAAGTTAATAAAACAGTTTTTACCCTCAAAAGTTAGTTTTGCATGGAGATCCTCTGGATCTTAGCTTCCTGAGAGGATTATGAACGTGAATCACCAGTGTATGACCTGTTAAATGCTTTTTATGGTCCATTATAGTTCTTAATCTTGAAACCACACAGAGAGTAATGTTTTTTTTGTTGTTGTTTGTTTGTTTAACAATAGCATGCGACTTTACCTTTCTTTCTCCAATAGACCTCCATCCCCAGAACTGGACACTTGGGTTCTGGTTTTACCTTAATGCAAACTTGATATCCATCTATGATATTTTCATCTAATGATCCCAATCTATGACTTACTCATTTATAAAATAAAGAATGAAACTTGTCCCACCTACCTCACACAATTGATATGAGAAAAATATTATGGGAAAAACTGAAATGGAAAAATGTAGAACTGAGCAGAGTTGAGTCTGATTCTGTGCTATAAGCTCCTTGCAATCATCTGAGGTTATAATGAATGTTGCTGTGTTGGTGAAACAAAGCTAATTTATTAATGGAGATCACAGGTGAAAAGTAACCAGGTAATGGAGATGTCACAGATGAAAATATTTCATTGCTGTTCTGAAGACATTGGCATTTCAAATCAGCTCCATAGTCTAATAGGTGGCGGTTGATTTACCTTAGATTGTTTACTGAAAAGTCATGTTTCATATGATAAACCAAGTGGGATTAGGTCATTGTTAGAAAACTATAATAATTCCAATATTTAAGGACAATAATCGGTATCAAATTGCTTTATTTTTATGCACTTCTCTTCACAAGGCACAAATTTGACATAAAAAAACTTAAGCCGCCTCTCCATTGAAGCTGCTTGCCTCATGACCTCTGTATCACATTTTACTTGTATTAATACTTGTCAAAATGCAACACAGGAAAGACTGAGCCACTGTGAGGACAGATGGATCATTCATAAAAGTTAAATGACTTCAATGTAGGTCATTGGCTTCTTAACTAAACTGAGTTATCAGTGTCTCTGATTAGCCTGTATTTGAATATTAGATAAGCCAAATGTTCTGATGTTTCCTTATGCAAGATACTGTATGAACACCAAATATTTATAAGAGACTAATAGTATCAGTATCATGTTTTTTTCTCAAATTTCATGGCTCTTTGTCCTATATTTAATAACTTGACAATTCAGTCTTACTTACTCTTTGGATTCTCTATCAAAATCATTTATTTTTATTTTTGGTTATATATATAAATAAAAGATGAAAATAATTGTAGGGTTTAAATAGAGCACACAGAGTATTACTTTAGGAACCTTGTCTGCATCCCTTGATGTTAGAATTAGAGTAGTATTTAAAGAAATGAACAGAGAACTTGAAGGTATTCAAAGATTGAGGATGGCTAAGTAGACAAAGGTAAAAATATTCAAATGAAAATACCATGAAGTGCCGGTAGATATCCCCTTCCTAATGTAAAACCACAGCACAGTAACTTGAGATGTATTTGATCACTCTGGGAGACAGGAAGAGCTTTTTGGAGGACATTTGAAAACATTATTCTGAAGGACTGAGAAGGGCATGGGATGGGGTGTATAAAATATTAACTATACATTCAAGTATTATATTAGAACACTCTTCAGAAATGCCAATACATTTTGTTGTGAATTTTTTAAAGTAGGTGAAAGAGTTAAGATCACATTTCTTTGTCACAATTGTTAATAGAGTATCAGCTATACCATTTTCTGTTACTTGCAGATTGGTTAGAAAGATACTGCTATCTAAGTTGAAAATGATATATTTTTGAAGTTCTAAAATGTGATAATGCATTAATCATATTTTTCATATTATACAATCATCAATATTTTTTTAAATGGAATACCTTTTCTGTAAATCTCTCTCTCTATACATTTGCATTCTACTTGAAATAATGCATATGAAACTCAACTCCAGATTGCTCTCTAAATTCCACAATGATAATGATCAGAATTGTGCTGTCCTAAGTCAGATATTGACATAATTCCTTGTGGTTTGCTAATGGCTTTATGATTTAGATTTAAAAGATTTAGAAAGGTGAAGGAAAACTTGTACTGCCCTCAAGCATCAGAAGGCAAAGATTGAAGCATCATTATAGTCACATAAATTTCTAAATTTTCCATTGTTTTCATATAGGGCAACATATTTCTCTTTGGTGCAGAAAATGAGTTCATCAGCATAAAAGCCTCTTGAGAGAGAAAAATGTATATTGATCACTCACTATAAGTGCACTTCTGTATTACCTTGAAGTTATTGAAATTGACCCTAAACCATGTACTATTTCCAACAATAGATTCCTTTCATGTGTTCCTTATTGATTTACTGCTTAATAAAGATGAAAAGAATTTTTCACTGTGAAAAACACATGTAAGGCCTTGTCTTAGTATTTGAATGAGTTTGTAGCATTCAGGAAACATCACAAACATTGTACTTGAGATAAGAGGTAACAGATTACTTGAATTTATAACTGTTCTAACATTTTTATCTTCAAGCAATGTGCTGAAATAGATATGCATGTTGAATGTCTGCTTGAATATAAAGTACAACCTAATTAGTAAACATATGGAAAAATGCATTTTATTTTATTTTGTACTTTTTTTATTGTAAAAATACTGTGCAGACAACTATGTTTATTGCAGCATTATTTACCATAACTAAGATATGGAACCAACCCAGATGCCCCTCAGTAGATGAATGGATCAAGAAAATGTGGTGTATATACACAATGGAATTCTATGCCTCCATCAGAAAGAATGACATTGCCCCATTTGTTAGGAAATGGAAAAACTTGGAAAAAATTATATTCAGTGAAGTAAGCCAAGCCCAAAGAAACATAGGTCCCATGGTTTCCCTTATTTGCATTATCTAGTATATGTCTGAGTCAAGCAGAAAAGGTCAGATAAGGTGATGTTAGGGAAATGAACCCTTAGATATGTATTTAAATGTTTTTTTTTTCTTTCATGCATTTGTTTCTAACGCATTTATAAGATTATTTCTTTGTTGCTTTGTATGTCTCTACCCCACAGTATAACCCCTGCTTTCACTATATTTGATGTGGGTATAATTTGTGGAGGAGATGGGGAAAAACAAGTCGTTTAAGGATACAGGTGGACCCATTGCAACAATGAGAAGTACAAGTTGTCATGTCGAAAACGAACTTTACAACTTTGGTGTGAGGGTGGGGTGGGGTGGGGGGGGGGAACAGGGAGGAAGGGGGACTGGGGGGGAGGGAGGGGAGGAAGGGATGTGAAGGGTAAACAAAGGAGGAGGCTGCAATGCTTGATAAGAAATGTACTCATTATCTTGCCCATGTAATTGTAACGCCTCTGTACAGTATGTTCACAAAAAATAAAAATAAAAAAAATGAGAAAAATCCAAACACTAAAAAAAATACTGTGCAGAGGGGTTACAGTTACATGAGCAAGTTAATGAGTACATTTCCTATCAAGCATTGTTGCTTCCTCCTTTGTTTTTTCCCTACCATCCCTTCTCTCCCACCTCCCCAACTCCTCCCTCCCCTTCCCCCAAGTTGTAAAGTTCGTTTTCAACATAGTGTCTTGTACATCTCATTGTTACAATCAGTCAACCTGTGTCCCTATTTAAGCATTTTGCTTTTTCCCTTCCCCTCCACGAGTTAGAGAAGTGTATATACAATATGCAGGGCACAGACATCAAATACAGTGAAAACAGGGGTTATACTGTGGGGGAGGAACATACAAAGAAACAAAAAAAAAATCACCTGGTACATTCTAAATACATTAGGAACAATAGCAAGAAAGAATAAAAAAATGAGTCCCTATCTTGAAATGTATTTTAGATCAAAAGTTTGTGGGTGTTAGAGTATCAGTTTGAACTCAGAGCCCCACCTTTGCTCTTCTGCTGCTTTGCACTTGAGCCATGCCTTTAGCCTTGTCTTTTCATGGTAATTACTAGAGATGGTGTCTAGCTAACATTTTTGCCTAAGCTAAAATCCTACATATCTCAGTTTCCTGACAAGCTAGGATTACATGTGTGAGCTAACAGCACATAACTATTTTATAATCTGAATTGCAATTTTTCTGAGATTTATTCCCCCATACTTTTGTACTTTACAGTTTTCACCTGGAGAACAATGGTGACATGAGTGTACAGCTTGCTGGAAAGAATACACACACAAATGCACTTGTCTTACACAAACTATTAATGCTATTTCCTTTTTCTGTTTAAAAATATATTGTTTTGATAATGTCATTTTTTTAAATTGTGAAAATACCATATAGAGGAGTTACAACTACATGGGAAGATAATGAGTACATGTCTTATCAAGCATTGTAGCCTCCTCCTTTGTTTCCCCTTCCCATCCCTTCCCATCCCCCCACCCCTGCAAAGTTGTAAAGCTCGTTTTTCAACATAACATGTTGTACATCTCATTGTTGCAATCGGTTCACCTGTATCCCAATTTAAACTATTTGTTTTTTCCCCTTCCCCTCCACAAATTATACCAACAGCAAGGTGCTGGTGGCTCACACCTGTAATCCTAGCTACTACTCAGGAGGCTGAGATCCAAGGATTGGAGTTCAAAGTCAGCCTGGGCAGGAAAGTCCGTGAGACCCTTATCTCTAATTAACCAACAGAAAACTAGAAGTGGTGCTGTGGCTCAAGTGATAGAGAGCTATCCATAAACTGAAGAGCTCAGGGACAGGGACAACACTCAGGTCCAGAGTTCAAGCCCTACAACTGACTCTCTCTCTCTCTCTCTCTCTCTCTCTCTCTCTCTCTCTCTCTATATATATATATATATATATATATATATATATATATATATATATATCTTTAAGTAGTTTCATAAAGAGATTGCCATTTACCAAACCAGTTTATGAATACAGTGCATATTGATCAATATTCTCATCTGTCCTTCTCATACCATCCATCCTTTTACTCTTTTCCTTTTTTTAGTATATGTATTACATTTTCTTTTTGCCACTTAACAAAGCAGTTTATGTATACAGTGTATCTTGATCTGTGTCATCCCTTCCACATTTTGACCTCCCTTGAACCTATCTTAATGCTTTGTGCATTTGTAAATTATTTGTCTTAGTATCACTGGTTCAGTTCCAAAACTTGCTTTTATCTTCAATGTCTCCTCATTATGTGATAAAATTGTACTTTCCTACTAATGGACAAGTATAAACTAACACACTAAACACACGCACACACATATACACACACATACAAACTCACACACATACACACACACTTCCTGCTTAAGGTTATTTTCTGCTGTTGTTTTTTTTTTTCCTCCCCAGGACTACATATTGAGCTTGGGACCTTGCCAGTTCTCTAAAATCTGAGCTATATACCAGGCCTCTTTCTTTTCTTTTCTTTTCTTTTCCAGATAGGGTTTTATATATGCTTTACCTAGGCTGGCTTTGAAAATGGTCCATTGATCTTTGCTTTCTGCTAAACTGTGATTACAGGCCGGAGCCATTATACCCAACCTTTATTATACAGGTATTCTGTTCTGGTCTGCTTTATGTTTGTATTTCCTCATTTGTCTCTATGTACCTTTCTAGCTCTAGCTCTATACCTAGGTTTAACTACATTCTAGACATCGATCAATTAGTTTCCTGGTGTTTGACTCATTATTGAAATGAATCTTGTAGCCGAGACAAGTCAGTAAATTGCCTTATGTACTATGTTGGCAATAGGAAAATAAATTAGCAATGTTGATAGTTCAAAAGTAAAGCAATTAGAACACATTTCTTGTTTGAAGTCGTTGCTAGAGGTGAAAGTGTTTTCTGATGGTGCTCTGTGGTGCTCTTGTTTTGCAAATGTCTGAGCACTTTAGCATTAACAGATAGTTTGAGATCCTTAAAATTGTGTGAGATCCTTAAAATTGTGTACACTGATTGTAACCAGTTTTGAAAATTCAGATATTTCATATGTAAATTTAAGATTCCTAGCAGACTTAAATTTATCTTATATTTATATCATGAATGCAGAGTGGCTGAAGTGGTTAAAAGAGATGATACAGGTGAAGTGCTTAGAAGAAAAGTCTCAATGACTTTTAGCAATATTTTTATATTACTAAATCATCGGAAAGCTTGTTCAAGATTCTTTGCCCAAATTATAAGTCCCCAAATAGACTATTGCTACTCCCACACGTTAGAATAGCTTATGCATTGTGAGATGTAGCCAAATAAATGAGATATTTCAAATGAGTAAACATTAAATTTGATGAAGCATATTTCTCTTTTCTCTTTGAAGCTACCATCAGCTCCTCTTCATGTGTCAAGATTCTTCATTGGGACTCTTCTTCTCTGGGCATGTGTTGATATTGCTGTAGAAATTGAATGCAATATTCCTAGTGGATTGAAAAGGCAGAGGAAAGCAAAATATTACCTTTCCTTTCCTATATGCCCTGCTTCTGTTGGGATGGGTTTTATTCTTATTACTTGGAGGCATCCGGATTACATTGTCTTACTGTTGAGACAGTAAGACATTACGTTTTGAGTGGACTTACTTAGAAAATCTTATTGGTAATAAATTAAAAGTCTGACATGTTTTGATCGTTGTGCCGGTGATTGCATTTTTGTTAGATTATTTTTCTTTTCTTATGTGTATTTACTTTAGTTTTAATTGCTCTTTTTTAAGTCTTAATGTAGAACTTGCCTTTCATTCATACAAAAGAATCTCCATCTCTGAGATTATCCTGTTTTGTTTGTTTGTTTGTTTGTTTGTTATTAGAACCATTCTGTCAGTTTCCTGGTGAGATTATTCAGAAGGGAGGTGAAAGCTAGTGTACTTGGAAAAAGTCAGACCATCTTGGACACACAAAGCCCCTGTTACATATTAACTATTAGAATCACTTCCCCCAAAGTTATCATCCAACATGCTGCCTTTTACCACAACGAGAGAGTAGATCTTCAGTACCCACAGGATTGTTTCTTAGGAGACCATTATTGAGAAAAATACATGAATATTTAGGATGTACCATGTTTGAGAGTCTAACATTATTTTAAATACCCTATACTGTATGTGGAGCACTTCTGAGCATCCTTTAATGGAAACTGAATGGAATAGGTACCTTACTGTCACAAACCTGCTAATGTACATCATAATACTACTCACTATAAAATAGATTTTATGACATGCTCTTTGTCTTGAACACAGTGGATGCTTAGATTCATTTTTTTCCCATAATAACACCTAGTTTCTGCTAAAGACATGCTACCTCTCAACAAGTTCACAATTTTTACTTTGTTGTTTACATTAAGCACATCACATGCCCTTTTTGATTTGAAATTATTAACATGACTTCTAACTTGCTTTGGGCATACCATTTTCATTTGGGGAAGCATATTTTCACAAAATTAAGATCAAATAGGAGGTCACACAGTGATTTAAACAGAACTAAATACACAGGACTATTGTGAGCATCTCTGCATCAAAGAACTGTATAATGCAGGTATGGAATTGTCCAAGTTTTGTTTTCATTTTTTTGATTTAAAATATACTACTATTTTTATTTGACCATACATGCACAAAACTGGTACAATAAGTCCATGGATAAGATAGGCATACACTAATATGAAAAGTCTGCCTGTTGATGATCCTTGATAAGCTTCAAACATCCTATTACTTTGGGTTAACTTTCAAAGATATTATGTTAGTGTATCTTCATTTGTATTAGAGGTTCTATTTCAGTTATTAAATATGAGCAACCATGCTTTATAAGGCAACGTACTCTGATACCAGGAGGATCTCTTTCTCCATAAATCTTTTATGATACTGATCATGCACTACTTTGTGTTTTTCTAGAGCTGTTACCTGTGAGAGGAGACTCCTTAGTAGCCTCCATGTTTAGATGGTTGTGGAGTTGTGTTGAGGTAGAATTTGTGCTATCCTCATCTTCAGCATTTGTGAATTAAGGGTTTCCCAAGCATCTGTAAGGAAGTAGTAGAAACAACTGCAGGGTGAACTTGGTGAAATATTTTGGAAGAGAAAGGTACAAACTACAAGTTTATTGTTATACAGACACATATGTGCCTGAATGTTAGCTCAAAGTCTTAGCAAGTTCTTCAGGTATTTGTAAAATTGGTCTTACAATCAGTAGCCCTTCTCACTGGGTTATGAAGACTTGTGTATTTGAACATTTTACCTAAATAAAACCCTGATACAGCACCAATCGTCATATCACAACAGAAAAACAGCACACATCCTCATGCTTAGCTTAGGCCTGATACATTGCATCCTGGGCCCACAAATAGCTAAGACAGAAAATTGGCCAAATGCATCCAAACGTTTTTGAATATTATTTTCACAAATGTTTATGTCCAGAGGAATTCAAACAATAAACCACATGACCAGGAATATCATGTGGATAGCAGTTTATAAAAGATGTTATGTGGTTGTGGTAGGAGACATTGCATAGGGCAAGGCATAACCGGATGTTCCATATCAATCAATGCTAACTGTCTAAGGCAGCACAAAGGAGGGAGGAAGTTATTGGAAGTGATACTATCAATTTTAATTTTAACTTTGACGGGGAAGAAAGGCTGAAGAAAGTGAGCTGCAAATGATCTAAGACCCATGATAAAAATTCCAGGGAAGAGAAAGCAACTCTGGACAGGACATTTTTGTGGGTCATTCAGTTTAGGAAGGAATTGGTTGCATGAATTTATTGGTTGACAATAAAATAAGAGGAGTAAATAAGGTATTCGCAACTGGGATAACAAATTTTAAACAAAAGAAGGCACAGTATTTGACTCAGGAAACTTCAAGAAGAAAAGTGGTTACTATAGGGAAATAAAAACAATAGCAAGAAAACAAAAAACCACTTGTGTCCCTATCTTGGAGTTCATTTCGCTTAACATCATCTTATCTGGTTGTATGTACATAGCTTTTGACCTTTTCTGCTTGTCCCAGACATATACTAGTTATTGAAAATAAGGGAAACCATGGGACCTATGTTTCTTTGGACCTGGCTTACTTCACTTAATATAATTTTTCCAAGTTTTTCCATTTCCTAACAAATGGGGTGATGTCATTCTTTCTGATGGAGGCATAGAATTCATATATATATATATATATATATATATATATATATATATATATATATATATATATATATATATATATATATATATGGTAGCTTTAGTGTGGTCTTGGTTGTGATCATTTGGGTAAATGCCCAAAAGTGGGATTGCTGGGTCATAGGGGAGCTCTATGTGGAGTCTTTTGAGGAACCTCCATACTGCTTTCCAAAGTGGTTGGACAAGTTTACACTCCCACCAACAATGCAGTAAGGTTCCCTTCTGGCCACATCCCCCCAGCATCTGTTGTTATTAGAGTTCTTGATTATAGCCATTCTAACTGGGGTGAGATGGTATCTCAATGTTGTTTTGATTTGCATTTCTTTTATGGCTAAAGAGGTTGAGCATTTCTTCATATGTCTATTGGCCATTCTTATTTCCTCTTCAGAGAAGTTTCTCTTAAGTCTTTAGACCACTTATTTATTGGGCAGTTGTTTATTGAGGATGTGATTTTTTTTTGTTTCTTTGTATGTTCGTCCCCCATAGTACAACCCCTGTTTTCACTGTATTTGATGTCGGTGCCCTGCATCTTATATATACAATTCTCTAATTTGGGGAGGGGAAGGGAAAAAACAAAATACATAAATAGGGATACAGGTTGGCCCATTGTAACAATGAGATGGACAAGACACTATGTTGAAAAACGAGCTTTACAATTTAGGGGGATGGGTGTATCTGTGGAGGTGGGAGGGAAGGGATGGTAGGGGAAAAACAAAGGAGGAGATAACAATGCTTGATAGGAAATGTACTCATTACCTTGCTCATGTAACTGTAACCCCTCTGTACGATATTTTTACAATAAAAATAATATAATTAAGAATAATATATTTGACATTCATATATTAACAAATACTTTAACATGTCTGTGTATATATTTCCATATATTGTCACCTAACTGTTTTCTGGTAATATGAATAAGAAGACAACTTAGAAGTTTCATCAGCAACATCAGAGGCTAATTAATAAATGAAATTAAAATAGTATTATGGTTTTGTTACCACCAACATTTTTAAGGTAATGGGTAGTGTTTAACACTTGGGAAATGTTGATTTAAAACCACATATTGGAAGTTAAGAGTAAGCTTATTGTTTGCATACTATTTACTCTACTCCAAAATCAATGCATTAATGAATTCATTAATGTTCTTGATAAGAACATACATAGTATAACTCAAAAACTTATAAAAGTCATCTATACCTAATTGGATTACGACTTGCTTCTGTTGTCAAGTAGTGAAAGAAGCATGAAAACATGGAAGGAAAAAGTTATAAAAAGGATACATGAGAATGCAATAACTAATGCTTTAAAATGTTCTGAGGGCTACTGACAAAAACTTAAATATAAGAGATAAACAAGTTCTTTGAGTGGGGAAATTCAGTGTTTCAGAAATAGAATTTTTTCCTAAAAGGTTATACATTTTTTGGATTCCCCCCATCCACATCATTTTTCTATGGAACCTGTTGAAGTAAGTTCAAATTGTACTTGACAGTAAACCTTTGCATTAAGTAATCAATCTGGAAATTTATAGTAAAGAGAATGGATAATGTAGAAATTGTCCTGCCAAATTCTAACACATAATTGAAAATGTGTGTTAATTAAATATTGGTGAAAATTGACAAGTGACTTAATGAGATTAAAATGTTAAGAGAAATAAGAAGTAACTGTGATTCAGTTTTTACAAAATTGGGGGAAATATTGTTTAATAAGTTACATTGCAATGATTTTAAGTAAGAAAACTTAAGGAACGATGCTTGTTACTTTAGATCAAAATAAAGACACAAATATCAAATATTTAGCTATTAAAATACAAAAATAAATACATAACTTTTTGCATTTTATTAATACTCAGAATCAGGAATTAATAAAATACTTAAAGAGTTCACTTTGCTATTATTTTTCTTTGTACATTTTGGTAAAAGGACTAAAAATAGTTAATCATATAGTTGCATGAACAAGGGTCCAGCTCTTTGGTAGAGTTCATGTTTGGCACCAGAAAGGCCTTAGTTTCAATACTTAGCAATGCAATCAGTCACAGAAGATATTTACAACAAAGATGATAGATGCTGATTTACTGCATCAACAGTACAAATACACAGATGCAGATATAAATATGAGCAATGCTAATCAAGGTCAATAAAGGTGATGATTAAAGCAAATTCATTAACAATGCAGTATGAGATCTAGTGGCTGCAATCAAGAGAGTCAATGGGTATATTCATTCTTTATTGGAGGAAAAATTGTTAGGCATTTCCTCCTAAGTAACCTGGCAGCACTTGTAAAATGTGAATATTAGTAACTAATATTCAGTTGAGAAAATTCACATTGAGAATTATTTAGTTACATATTTCTATACATTAATACAAGAATATTTCTAAAACAAAAAGGGACTTTCCTTTTGTATTTTTGTCATAGAAAATTGGAGTACATTGCTATACATACACATTACAAATGAAGTGTGGCCACCAAATACTTAAATATATTCCCTAATATGCTCTGAAGTGATAGTGATAAGTGTGTACGTGAGTGTGTATGCCAGATATATATATGTGTGTATGTATGTATATATGTATGTATATGTATATGTGTGTGGCTATATATATGTATTTATGAGAGAGGGGAGGGAAGGAGGTGGTGAAGGAAATAGAGGGGGGAAAGAGAGAGGGAGATAAGGAGGGATAGAGAGAGAGAGAGGAGAAAATGTTTTATATACAACACCTGGACATTGATTAGGAAAAGATCTTAGACCTACTGATTGTATTAATTTTCTTTTCTGTTCATTTTTATGCATAAAATGAGTGCATATGCATTTGGAAGTCAGAAGAAGGTAAAGCTATTTGTAAGTATTGTCTCATTTATTCAGACATGAAGGCAATGAAAACATTCTGCATCACCTCATGAAAGGGAGCAAACTGTGCAAATTATTTGCAATCACAGCAATCTTCTGAATCTTCAACAACCACAGTCAATTTGAGCTTCTTTAGTGGAAACTTTTTATGAATGTTCTTATTATGCTACAATAATGCAGACTCATTCAGTGACCTGAGATGGTAGTTTTTTCAGCAGAAAGTATGAACCTCATGAATAGAATTCCCTTAAAGTTACTCTTCTAAATTTTGCCCTGAGAATGCCTATTATATGTGCTCAGAAACATACTTTAAGTACAAATTACTCAGTTGTAGTACAACAGATAAATAGAACCAGATTAAATCTTGACATAAACACTTGAACAATTTGAATTGGAGGTGGGGAGCTTCTACTTCATTTAGGAAAGTAATGTGTTACTAGGAACAATTCATATCATTTTTTTATTGGCTCCACATAGCTATATATTTGGCAATCCTGGGAAGCAGTTAGAAGTAGATAGAAGAACAGCCAAGCACTGAAGTGTGTGAATCTTAATATTGTTGCTGTGACTTAAGCCACAAATACTACTAAGCAAATGCATTATATTGGATCATTGTTATTCTCAGCTGAATTTAATTATTAGAGTGACCACAACAAAGACATACAACAGAAAATGATGTTCAGAAGATAAGTCTGGCAAGTTGTTGGCAGGGTTGCTTTGGTCTGGAGATGGTCTTCTCTCTTGTACAACTATGTGTCTTTGCCTTAATTTCCCAATTTGTAGAAAATAGCAATAAACATGAATTAAGCTCAGAATATCATCCTTATTTCAACTTAATTTCCCCATGAATAACTCTCTAGATACAATCACTTACTAAGGTTGTTAGGTTTAGAACAGCTGCATATGAATTCTTTGGGGAAAAAACTAAAGCAAATATTTACTAGCAATATAAATGAAGGAATGGCTGTCATCATTGGAACTGTTTTGAGAATATAGTCAATGGATGTGTATGTACAAAATATTTAAATGCCAAAGTACTATAAAATTAAATGATCAGGATCATTTTGATATCCTATTTAAAATTGCATGATTGTATCCTTATGCTTCTTCTTTGATGTTCCTAGTTGTATAAAAATATAATGTTAGTAAAGGAAGATGCTGGACATGAGCCTTGTTTTCAGAGAAGAGCTTTAGGGGAGATGTTTGAACTTTATCAGTATGTATTTAAGCTACATGAAACTGGAAGAGGCAATATATTTTAGATGCATCAAGGAAAATGAAGGGCTCTAGGAAAGAGCTAATCTGCTTTCAACTTTTTCAGGAAAGAAGGAAAAGGAAGCATTAGTAAACAGAAAAATTTAGACTATGAAGTAAAGGAAAGCAAAGGGTGTGGGAAATTTAGATTAATTTTCAAGAATAAGTGATTATCAATTGTGCCAAATTCTATTGAATGGGCGACAAACAGGACAACAGGGTTGTTGGCCTTGATACAATACCAACCTGATCATCTTATTAAAAACCATTTCATTGGAGTTATGACAGTTGGAACACTTCTTAACATGAAAGTTGAGAAAAAGAACTTAGGACTATACATAGCTGAAAATTTGCTTCTGAAGGAAGATTGAGAGCTATTGAGGACAAAAATGGAAATCTGAGTATTTATGTTCATGGGTATATGTCTGTGGATATTGTTTCCATTGAATGATATAGATGGTTTACTGAGATTAATTCTTCATCCAGTAAAGGATGCAAAACAGGTAATACACAGGAGAAAGAGTAGAACTTCAGGAAGATTTCTTTGAGTTGGGAAGATAGATGTGATGTAGGGCAAAGCAGGAGAGGTTGGCCTCAGGAATTAGAATTGTTTGTACAGATGCCAGTCCCAGAACCTCATTATCTGTGTCACACACATTGGAGGAATATTGATGGCCTTAGCCTTAGCCACACTTAATTTGAGAGACAGTGGTTCTACATTATTATTTGATTCTACTTTATTCTTTCCTCCACACTATTTCCATCTTTAATTCTTCTTCCCTCTTTCTTCTCTTCTCATCTTCCTTCCTTCCTTCCCCTTTTTTCTCTCCTTCCTTCTTTCTTACTCCCTCACTCTCTCATTTCCCACTTTACTTTTTGTTGTTGTTGTTGGTTGCAGGGCTTGAACTCTGTGCCTGGGCACTGTTCCTGAGCTCTTCTGCTCAAGGCTAGCGCTCTACTACTTGAACCACAGCACCACTTCTTGTGGTGGTGTTTTGGAGAATAGAGTCTCACGGACTTTCCTGCCCAGGCTGGCTTTGAACCATGATCCCAAGATCTCAGCCTCCTGAGTAGCTAGGATTACAGTTGTGAGCCACCGGCCCCTGGCTCCCACTTTACTTTTCTTATATGATTATCACTGTGGAGTAAAGAGCTTGATTTTTTTTTTAATAAGTGGTTTATTGTGAAAATACTGTACAGAGGGGTTACAGTTACATGAGCAAGGTAATGAGTACATTTCTTTTCAAGCATTGTTGCCTCTTCCTTTGTTTTTCCCCTACCATCCCTTCCCTCCCACTACCTACAACTACACTCAATCCCCCTCCCCCCGACTAAATTGTAAAGCTCATTTTTCAACATAATGTCTTCTACATCTCATTGTTGCAATGGATCAGCTCATGAGCTTGATGTTTTATACACATTATGATCCAGTTCATTTTCCTTTTGTAAATTTTTGTAGGGTCAAGGCTGCATAGTAGTGTGTATCGTGTGTCAGGTTTGCAGAGTTGATTTGAGGAGAACATATGGAAGGATATTCTGTTCCTAGTAGTTAATAATATACAATTTTTTTGGATACAGACCCATCCATATTCAAGCATTCTCATTATATTTTCACACAAAGCTCACTTTGTCCTCGTAGTATTCCAATATTTTTATCAACTCTGCTTCTGCCATTAATGTGAATTCTGTTTAAAAAGCAAGAGGTGCTAGTTTTAGTATCTCAAAAAAAGATAAAACAACTTTCTATAAATGAGTAGAAAATAAGTGAAAGCAGGCCATTATTATGGCATTGCTTTTTGGAATACTGCAAGTACTTTTTAGGTTAGTGAATTATTTCACACAAAATTTCATCCTCAACAGTGTAGTTAACTATTTGTTAGGTACATATATTCTGCCACTGAAGCTGCATTCTACAACAAGTTTTCTTTAAGCTCTGCCATTTTCTACCTTTGTGATTGACAAGATATTTAGTTTCTGAATGACACTGACTGTATCTGTTCATCTAAATAATACCAGCTCCTCATGGAGTTATTAAGATATTTTTGTTGACCATATGGTGTATTGGTATGTGACAACTACTTTTACAGCTATAGACAAGAACACCATTATCACAGGGAAGATAGACTCCCATTACCTTCCAAATCAAGAAGAGAATATATATACATATATATGTATATGTATATAAATTTGAAGCAATCTCAAAGTGAGTAGCTTTGAGGAAAATTACTGTCTTCTTTATAATAGTGGGAGAAGTGTAATTCCCAATATTTGTATGCAGACAAGAAGCATAATGGGTATTAAAATATGCTAATATTAATAATAAGAATATTATGGACAAGGAAATAGAAAGTGCCCAGCCATTATACAAGATGTCTGGCGAGTGATGGAAGATGAGAGGAGAAGCTGTCAGGGGGTAAGGATAAGGCCTGATACTAGAGAGCATTTTGCAACTTTAAGAAGGCCACACAGGTGTTGGAACCCATTGACAGTATTGAGAATAGTAATGACACATCTGACTTACAGTTTTTTAATAGTAACACTTAACAAAAAAATGTTTAAATAGTTGTACAAAGGAGTTTCAATCAGCATGTCAAGTTGTGTGTGATCAATGTCACCCCTTCCATCATTCTCCTCCTACCCAGATATCTCAACCAATCCTATAAAATCTCCTACTTCTATTTTCATGTATATGTACATTGAGCATTATGACTGCATTCACCCAATGGAATAAATGTTTAAAGGAGCCTTGCTTAGGGAAAGCCAGAGCTCTTAGGAGCTACTTCAAAGATCCTGGATAAGAGTTGTTAGAAGGGTAAATTGTTGTCAGATTTTAGACATACTTTGAAGCTAAAGAACACAGAACTGTTGAGGAGTTATATGTAGAGTACAGGAGAATGAATAGGGTCGATGACCTCAGAGTCCATGTATTACCAGACTGTCTAATAATTACTTAATTTATACCATCTGCTTACAATAATGCCTAGCATTTAATAATGCCTAATGTGTTTGTTTTATTTTATTTTTAATTTTTATTATTATGATAAAGGTGATATATAGAGGGGGTTAGAGTTACATACGTCAAGTAAAGAATACATTTCTTTTTTGGAAAGTATCACCACTTCTTTCCTTCTCTCCCAGATTTTCCCTCCTGTTCCCAACTACAAGTTGTATATTCATTTTCAGCATAGGTCTAATGAGTATCACTGCTGCATTTGTTCACCTTTTGTCCCTGCATTTCTGTGTCTCTAATTATCCAAGACAAAATAAATGAAAACAAAAAGAGCCACAAAGAAAAAAACCATCTTGTTTCCATTTTCTAGAGCTCATTTCAATAAATATGATTTTATATAATAACCTTTGTGTTCCCCTCCTATGTGTTTTAGTATTTTAGCATTTATCAATTATTATTTTGCACTACTTTCTTCATACCTGTATGTCCATTTTTCATTATTATAACATCTAGACTTTAAATTGACTATTGACACATTTTTTCTAGCATTAACCACTTAGCATATATAAGTTTTAGCAGAGAAGTAATCCTTGTATCAATATCTTGGACTGAAATCAGCATAGAACTTACTCTGTAACTATAAATAAAATACTAATCTCTCAATTTCATCTTTTATGAAATGAGGTGTAATGATATTTACCCCCTAAGGCTATTACGGAAATTATAGAATATCCAGAGTCAAAAATGAAAATCACTACAGAATCTGAGTTTCATTGCAGTTTTTATTGTTGCCTACACTCCAAGAAGACTCTTTATGCTAATCCTAGTCACTTAAAGGCATGAAAGAAATGAATTTGAGCACATTAGTCATTCACATTGAGTTTTATTTTTCTTTGGTAATATTTGGATGTTTTTGTTAGAGTAGTTGGCGTTTTTTGTATTTCATAGTTTGAATTTATTGAGACTTGATCAGTTCTATTGAATTACTTCATAGAAGATTTAAAGAATTTAACCCTTCCAGCCAGGATAAATATTTGGCTCAGGAAGCGAGAGGGCTGGGGACAATTTAGAATGTCTAAGACATTCAATTCAATGCATAGTAATGAAAGATAGTTTATAAAAGAGTAGTACTGTATACTGGAGTGCATATTAGATACTTGGAATAATGGTTACTAGAAGCTGCAGAGAGTAGGGAAGAAGCAAGGAAAGAAAGCAAAGGCAAATACAGATAGACAACTTACAGTTAGATAGGAGAAACATTCTACATAGAGTAGGATGCCTATTGTAAATAACCATGATATCATTCATATTTCAGGAAAATTTTAAAAGAAAGATTCTGAGTGTTTTTACATAAGGAAATGATAAATGACTGAGGAGCTAAGTATCTTTACCTTGATTTAAATATTATAATTTAATGTGTATGTGTGTGTATCAGAATATCTTATGTCAGTCCACACATAGGTACAATTTTATGTCAATTATATAATAATATTTCAGAATCCAAAGGATAGAAATTGGAATGTTTTAACTATTTAATTTCTAGTATTACATCTTTATGGAGAAGTTGAGGGACTTCTTATAAATTTTCTTATTCCAGACAGGAGGACATAGACATTCCCACAGTCCATCATACTATTATACTGTTGCACTACTCAGAGGGTGCTTCCCTGTGCACTCAGCTTGGACTGAAAACATGTTTCCCCTCTACCGAGGTATGCTTCTTAAGCTGATGATATTTATTCTTCATAGAGGAGAGGAATGAGGCTAAGAGCTACTAAACCCCGGAAAACTAAACCCAGAAGCTTGTTCTGCCTCTTTTCTATATCAACTGTTTGTTTTATCTATATTTTGCTGTTATGAAAACTTTGCCATTCTGATATTACAACTTTTCTTATTAGCAACAAAAGGGTGATACTTCAGCTTAGACTTTTTTTAAAGTTTCATAAGGAATACATGAGGCTATGGATTTTAGGCATAGGCAGAAGACAGATACAGAACACTTGACTATTTTTCATAAAGTTTGGGGGATATCTGCATAATCAGTTTAGGTAGAGTGTGTATTTCAATTTTTCCTTAAAAAAAAAAAAACTTTTGAGGAACCTCCATACTGCTTTCCAAAGTGGTTGAACAAGTTTACATTCCCACCAACAATGAAGTAAGGTTCTCTTCTGTCCACATCCCCTCCAGCATCTGTTGTTGTTAGAGTTCTTGATTTTTGCCATTCTAACTGGAGTGAGGTGGTATCTCAATGTTGTTTTGATTTGCATTTCTTTTATGGCTAGGGATGTTGAGCATTTCTTCATGTGTCTATTGGCCATCCTTCTTTCTTCTTCAGAGAAGTTTCTCTTTAAGTCTTTAGCCCACTTATTTATTGGGCAGTTGTTTCTTTGAGGATTTGTTGTTGGGGGATTTAATTTTTTGAGTTCCAAGTATATTTTATATATGAGACCCTTGTCCATTGTATGGTTAGTGAAGATCTTCTCCCAATCCGTGGTATTTGTTAGGAAATGGAAAAACTTGGAAAAAATTATATTAAGTGAAGTAAGCCAGGCCCAAAGAAACATAGGCCCCATGGTTTCCCTTATTTGCAATATCTAGTATATGTATGAGTCAAGCGGAAAAGGTCAGATAATGTGATGTTAGGAAAATGAACCCTTATTTTTATGTATTTTAATGTTTTTTTTTCTTTCATGCATTTGTTTCTAATACATTTATAAGATTATTTCTTTGTTGCTTTGTATGTCCCTCCCCCACAGTATAACCCCTACTTTCACTATATTTGATGTCTGTATAACTTTTGGAGGAGATGGGGAAAAACAAGTCGTTTAAGGATACAGGTGGACCCATTGCAACAATGAGAAGTACAAGTTGTCATGTCGAAAACGAGCTTTACAATGTTGGTGCGGGGGTGGTGGTGGTGGTGGTAGTGGTGGTGGTGGTGGGGAGGCTGAGAAGGGATGTGAAGGTTAAACAAAGGAGGAGGCTGCAATGCTTGATAAGAAATGTACTCATTATCCTGACCATGTAATTGCAACCCCTCTGTACAGTATGTTCACAAAAAATAAAATTAAATTAAAAAAATAAAAAAAAAACCAAGGGAAATATTCTCAGGTGACCTATTTCAAAAGGACCTCAGAAAAAAACAGCAATGTAGAATTAGTCTTCACAATGTAGTTATGCATTTAGTAGGAAGCTTAGATGCTCAATTGAAAAAAAAAATTGATATTAACATTGTAATGGATTTAGAAATCCTTTGATAATGGACACCTTCATGATAAGTAAGAAAAATTTAAAACTATTTCAGATATTTAAATGCTTATTCTATTTTGGCAATATTTTGATGGTATGATGAAAAAAGAATTGCACATGTACCCACAGTCATTTTAAAAGCTTGTTACAAAGGCTTGAAATGGCAGTGGAATAACTTAATTAACCCTCTTTCCAATTCCTCTGAAAGGCACCCTGTGGAATTGTTGATGAATCTTAAGCATACTTGGTATCAGAGATATCGTTACTTTTCTCTCACAAAGAAACTGTGGAAAGTAAATGCTTTGATAAGATAAAAGAAGTTTTTGAAAATCAGCTTTGAAGAAAAAAAGAAACTGACCCATGGATATATTTTTACAAGTATTATTACTAAATTAATCTGTAGTCTATATTTTTGCAAGGCTATAAGTAATAAGAGATTAAAACTATTTTATGACTCAGAAAAGAAATGAAATGAAGCTTCTTTTTCTTATACTCTGTAGTGATCATACACTGAAAGAGTAAGTCTTGGTAGAGGCCAATAAGCATTTTAGGAACAAGGTAGCAATAACTGATTTTGAATCTTAGTGAACACAATATTGGAAATACATTTGTCAAGGAAGTTTGACCTTGAGAAAATATCAGGGTGACTTACCAATGAGCGGATCCTGGTATTTTTATTCATTGTATTATAAAAGGGAAAATTAAAACCATATTTTACTTGATCTATTGCTGGTAAGTGTGTGATTGACACTTACACCATCTTCCTTTAATCATGACTTAATTAACACATGCAACCTTGTCTATCTAGGGAAAGTGGTGAATAATAATTCATTCCTATGCCAGGCATTCACTTCTCACTTTCTTGAAGCTCACTTAATGAATTTATAATTTATTTTGTTTCAATTTTCTTTTCTACTTGTAGCATAGAATTTATTTCTAATACGGTGTAACATTTGTTTTCTTATATAAAATAAAAAGCCTTAACCATGGACTTACAAATGTCTTATCTACATAGCTATGACATGCATTTATTTCTCAGTAAGGCTGTATCAATTTTGCAATGTTTTATTTTATGATTTTTTTCTCATTGCTTATTTTTTCCTTTGAAAAATGATGAAAATAATTGTTTACCTTTAATATCAGATTAACTCTTTTTTTGTACTTTTTTATGGTAAAAGTGATGTACAGAGGGGATGAGTAAGGTAGTGAGTACATTTCCTATTGAGCATTGTTGCCTCCTCCTTTGTTTTTTCTCTACCATCCCTTCCCTCCCCCTTCCACAACTACTGCCCCTCACCCGCCAAAGTTGTAAAGTTCGTTTTCAACATAGTGTTTTGTACATCTCACTGTTATAATGGGCCAATCTGTATCCTTATTTAAACATTTTTGTTTTTCCCTTCCCCTCTCCAAATTAGAGAAGTGTATATACAAGATGCAGGTAACCGACATCAAATACAGTGAAAACGGGTTATAATGTGGGGGAGGAACATACAAAACAACAAAAAATCACATGGTACATTACAACTACATTAGAAACAATGGCAAGAAAGAAAAAGATATTTGGGTCCTATCTTGAGGTTCATTTCACTTAACATCATCTTATATGGTCATATTGTTATGCCAAGGTCGCAGGACCCCCACCAAGAAGACCACTGGAGAGTCAGCCTCCCCAGTTGTTTTATTTAAAAGGGCTGCAGCTGGCCTCCTCCTACACTCCCACACAGCAGTGGAGCCCAGGAGGAGAGCCCTGAGCTAAGGATTTGCAGGTCTTATAAAAGTACACAATCAGGTGGTTTAGCACCACGTGTTGCTCTGCTCTGAAACAAGCAACAAATGGTCACTGCCTCAAGTACTCTAACCTTTCATTCCCCCCCACCCCTTGACTTACGGTCCTGAGACACAATCTTGTGGCTCTGGCCCAAAACTAGATTCCAACAGCTCTTGATCTTGAATGGGTATAGTCCCTCTCTGACCTTAACCATACCAATAACAATCAGTTCATTTTTCTTTTCTTGAGGTGTATGTGGAGTGGTTGGGTAGTATGCTTGGAGACTTCCCATGTTTCCCCATGATCATCCAGGGCAAAGGGATCAGCTGGTCTGGCATGGGAGGTGTATCCAAGCAGCAATGCTGTCCACCTTAAGGGCACTGGGTGTAGCCAGTAGCACCATGTAAGGTCCCTTGTTTGTTTTTAATAGTCTTTCCCTCAGCTGTTAGCCACCCTCTCTCTTGGTAACATACAAAACAACAAAAAAAATCACCTGGTACATTACAAATACATTAGAAACAATGGCAAGAAAGAAAGAAGATATTTGGGTCCCTATCTTGAGGTTCATTTCACTTAACATCATCTTATATGGTCATATGTACATAGCTTTTGACCTTTTCTGCTTGTCCTAGACATGTACTAGTTATTGCAAATAAGGGAAACCATGGGACCTATGTTTCTTTGGGCCTGGCTTACTGCACCTAATATCATTTTTTCCAAGTCTTTCCATTTCCTGACTCTTGATATATTATGGTCATTTTGTTGGTCAGTCTATGTAATTTTATTAACAAAGCAGGCTTTAGAATGAAAAATACTGAATTTAGCGAAGCTGTGGCTTAATTTGGTTAACTCATCATCTTACTTTTTTAATTGTTCTCTTCTCCAGCCTCTTTTTGTACTGTTATATATTCTTTTTTACTTAGTTTCTGAAATCAGTTTTATCTCTTTAATAGTCATTTCTTACATTATGTTCAGCCTCTTCCTTTTAGAACCATGCTGGGTCATAATGTTAGGATATTTGCCAGTTGTTTTGTTTGCTTGTTCCTGGTGCTGGGATTCTGAGCCTCAGTACTGACCCTGAACTCCCTGAACTCAAAACTAGTGCTCTACCACTTGAGTCATAGCACCACTTCTACTTTTTTCTGTGGTTAATTAGAGATAAGAGAGATATGACTCTTACAGGCTTTCCTGCCTGGGCTAGCTTGGAACTGGAATCCTTAGATCTCAGCCTCCTGACTAGCTAGGATTATAGTAGCTACTAATGCCAGGCCTAGGCAGAAGTTTTAAACGAGATTACAATATTTTGACCAGTAGTCAAAATATCCCATAGGCTTCAATCTCTCATTCATAAAGGCAGAAAACAGGCTGATTTTGTTCAACTGGCTGCCTGACTTATTTTTGAATGCAGCATTTGTATTTTTATCTCAGACATTGGAAGAATTTGCAGTGCCTTATGTTTATCTCAGTATAAAAACTTTTATTATGTTATTTTTGATTTAGAAACCATGAAGTCTCCAGAAATGCTTATGGAGATGCTGATTATTGTTCAAAAGTTCTGAATCAATCAGTATTGTGTGTAACCTAGGCAAATATAATGTAATATTTATGTGACTCCCCCCCCCCCCCACCCTGTGATTTTGATGCTTGGAGACCAAGGATTAAATTCTCTTTGTTTCTCTCTTTCCCACTGTCTCTCAATTTGTCCATCTGGCTCTTTCTATATCTGTATCATGTATATCCGTATCTATCTATCTATGTATATATCTATCTATCTGTCTGTCTGTCTGTCTATCTATCTATCTATCTATCTATCTATCTATCTATCTATCTATCTATCTATCTATCTATCTGTCTATCTATCTATCTATCTGTCTGTCTGTCTATCTTATCTATCTATAAGTATCTTTCTCTATTTGCAATAAGAAATTAGAACATATTGGCCAACAGTGAACACCTATCACTGTTTTTTGTACTTAATTCTTATTTTATGTCTAAAAGCAAAGCTGTAGCTCTAATCTGATACTTACCCTTTTTTGTCTCTTGCAAATTTGTATACTTTAAAATTGTTACTCATTAGTTTCTATGAAATACAAAAGTGGACATTAATTTTAGAGTTGAAATAAATTTTCTTGCAAGGTTATTATTAGTTCTACCAATTTATATTGATACCAAAATTATTTTGAGAGGCATGATAACTCATTATAATCCATTGTTTCTAAATGAAGCTGGGATCATATCTTAAAAGATTGAATAGAACAAAAACTGCTTTGTGATACTGTCACTAAGAAAGACAAATCTTCACAATCAACAACAATGCTTCCTACTCAAATAATGTATTTCAAATCTTATTCTCAAGTTTGAGTGTTTAATGAAATGAATTTTCTTAGGTTCAACTTCAAAGATACTGCTGTAGTAAGATGGTGATAAGCAAAATGACCCCCAAGATACGGACACAAGAGGTCTTTCTTTGTTGTTGTTGTTTTTAATGTACTATGTGATTTTTTTTTCATTTCTTTTATGTGTTCTTTCCCCTATGGTATATCCCCTGATGTCACTGTACTTGATTTTGGTACCCTGCCTCTTGTATATACATTTGCCTAATCTGGGGAGAGGAAGGGGAATAACAAAATGCTGAAACAAGGAAACCTAGGATGACCCATTGCAACAATGATACCCACAGGACAGTATATTGGAAACAAAATTTATAACTTTGGGTGTGGGTCGGGGATGGGAGGTTGGGGGATAGGATGGTGAGGAGTGTGGGAAGTGGGGGAGCTAAGAGGTAGTGGGACAACAACAAGGGAAGAAGTAAGAATGATCAACAAGTAATGTACTCATTACCTCATTACCTTAGTCATGTAACTGTAACCCCTCTGTACATCATCTTTACAATAGAATAAAATTTAAAAAAGTCCCTCAAAGACAGTGAAATAATTGCATATTCAAAAAATATATTCAAAAATATATGGGCAAGAACTAAGCTTAAAGCTCTAAGTAATATGAATGAGAAGATAAAGGGATATAAAACAAGACAAAGAAGGATTTTTCTTTGGTATTTTGTTTGAATTACCTCAAATCCACTACAAAGTAAGAAAATTATCTGGATCACGTTCCTGGTTACTTAATATTATTTGGAGTTTTTGAGTGTTCAGGCTGTAGGTTTGCACTACTTAAGAGAATGATTTATTTATTTAACAGGTACTTAGGAATTTCTAATATTTGTAATGCATGTCCATAAAATCTTTCCAAGATCAAAAGACATCTGAACTGCTTGGAGATCATGATAACCTCATTACATATTATGGTTATAGCCATATTAACTGAGTTAATTACTTTTCTTTTTGTTTTACTTTAAGAGTGTATATTAAGTGTACAAAATGAAAGTTTTCATTGAAGTATTTACTCACATGCACTTTGATTGTATTACCTTCTCTATCACACGAGTTCTTTTTAAAATGATACACTTGTATTATCAGTGAAGACCAGTTTTATCTCCCAAGTAAGGGACTAAATGTTCTTAGAATAAGTAAATATATTGTTTAATGTCAAATACTGGGATACAAAATGGACAGAACTCCATTTCAAATATCTTCTCTTGTCTACCTAAGCAAAACTCCTTTAGGTATTCATTTAAAGATGATACAAGACACAGTTACTAAGCTTTGTTATAAACTTTATAGTTATATATCTAGTATATACCTATCATTATTTTCTTTTTGGCAGTGCTAGAGTTCAACTCAGAGCTCAAGCTTGTGAGTCAAGGGTTCTCAAACTTTAATCATATTCTCTCAGTCCTATTTTTTCCCCATTTTTAATCATTTTAAGTTTAGGCCTGGTCTGAACTGTACTCCTCCTACTTACAATTCCAATACAAGCTTGTTGCACCATACCCATCTTTTTGTTGTTGTTGAGATGGGGTCTTTTTACATTTTTAGTGTGGGCTAGAACCATGATTCTCTTGACCTCTGCCTCTCCAGTAGTTGTCATTACAGGCCTGAGCCATTGTGACCAGTCTCCATATAATTTCATTGTCAGATACTAGTATGCTTTCTCCATTTTTTTTGTAACTGCATTTCATGTAATGACTATCATAGCAACCACAGATATGTGGGGAGAAGTAATTTCAACAGTAAGTTGTTTGGCTCCTTAAATTATACCTATGAATTCTGTCAGTGTCTTAGGGTAACACCCCCCCCCACACACACAACCTGATAGATGTTGAATGATACACAATTAAGGGAAGAAACTCGAGCCCAACATTTTAAAAAGGAAATTCTTGTCACATGCAAGAAGCCAACAGCAGTCAGCTGCTCAGATGTGAGCACAAAAATTAGACACATGTATTCTCTCTATAGCCAAAAAGCATGTGTTATTGGCCTGCAGTTTCACTTGAGGAGGGAAAAGTACTGTACATGAGATAGAGGAGGACAACAATCTGGAATCTACCAGTGATCTATTAGCACAGCTCTCGGGAAAAGCATCAGTAGGAAGTATAACAGTATCTTTGGTGTCCTTTTTATAATATATAGACATACAATATATAGAAATTTTACTTTTTGAGGGGCAGATAGTACTGAAGTTTTAAATCAAGGTCTTTTTCTTGCTTGTCTGCTTACTCAGCTGCTGGTCTACCATTTGTTCCATCTATCCAGCCCAACTAATTTTTTTTTTTCTGGTTATTTTGGAGATGAAGTTTCATAGACTTTTCTGCCTGGACTGGTTTCAAATTTTGATCCTCCAGATCTCAGTCTCCTAAGTAGCTAGGATTACAGGGAAGAGACACCATTGCCAGGCAGTATGAAGTATCTTGATAAGGAATGCCAAGTGAAATATGGCAGGATTTACTACAAAGATTAGTTACCATGGCTAATTTCAGTACTGTTGACTTGCAGTTTCATCATATCATAGAAAGGTGATAGATGACAAATATAATTTACTGATTGATTAATTGAAAATGTTTACACAGATTGATAAGATACTGTGTGATCTGTGGATTTGTGTATATTTTGAATATTAATCAACTCAGAGGATTAGCATATCTATTACCTTAAGCAGTCGTTTTTAAGTGCTAGTTGTGATATTCCATTCATGTAATCCAAGATACTTTGAAAGCAGAGATCATGAGGACTGTGACTTAAGACCAGCCAGAAATAAGACAGCTATCTTAGACAACAAGCCCCACATGTTGGATCATACCTTTAATTTAAATTATACATGAGGATAATCACTATCATACAAAAGGTGACACTATCTTAAGGCCAGTCCAGGCAAAAATATGAGATCCTATCTGAAAAATAACTAAAACAAGGAATCGCTTTAGGGGTAGTGTGCCTGCCTAGCAAGTTGGAGTCTTTGAGTTCAAATCTCAGTATTACATCATTTTAAAAATAATGAATACATTCAACTTCCTCACCTCAAATTGTTATATTTGCTTATTTACTTGAACATATATTTTTATTAAATTAAATGTCATTAAATTGATTCTTTTGTCAGGCTAAGAATGTAGTCACATCACTGTTAAGGGTGAACCAAGAATTAATGACTGGGCTGAATAATACTAAGAGGTCTGTTCAGAACTCAGACAGAGGATTCACCTGTCTATCTGGTAAGAGAGGATTCATTTTTTTTTCCTTTGATTTAGTAAGGCCAGAAATGAACAGTTCAGCCAAAAGGTCACAGCTCTCTCATGAGGACTAGGGTGGGTACTGAAATATATACAAGATTGCAAGAAATGATACAGATATTTGTTACCAATTGTGTTTATGGAGAGGAAGATTCCTCTTATTTTGGTATCTACTATGAACATATCTAGAGGGATAGAGGGAATACAGTACTTGGTAATATCTAGTTTCTAGAAAAAATAATGAGGAATACATAGATTGAAGTCTCCTTTCATTTTTTAAATTTTTTATATTTTTTGTCAGTCATGGGGCCTGAACTCTGGGCCTGGGCATTGTCCCTCAGCTCTTCAGCTCAAGGCTAGAGCTCTACCACTTTAGCCACAGCGACACTAACTGCTCTTTCTGCTTCAGTGGTGCTGAGGAATCAAACCCAGGGCCTCATGCATGCAAGGCAAGCACTCTACCACTGAGCCACCTTCCCAGACCATGTTTTAAGACATTATTCATATGTAGAGCAACTTCTGAAAATGGTTGCTTTACTATTCATTTTCTAGCATACCTCAACAACTTATGCTTGGGTGTGTATACATAGCCTACTGTGACCTGGCAGGGATAATTATTCTTATGTATTTTTTTTGTTTGTGGTTTTTTGTTTGTTTGTTTTTTTGTGGGGGGGGCGGGTCACACAGAAGGACAACACAGAGGCATGGACTTTGAATTAGAAAACATTTACAGTAGCTAGGCTAATATGTTGAATATTAAGATAGATTAATAACAAAACTAAATTGTTGTTTGTAGGTGAAAATTGTCATATTTAGAAGGATGTAACATGATCAAGGCACATTAAGGAGAGAAAGTAGGTTTATGCGGAGGTTGAAGTCATCAGTGTGTGCAAACTAGAAATTAAGCTGTTTTCTATTTCTCTTTCCCATCATTCCTTTTCCAGTTAATAGTCTTTATTGTTGTAAACACTGTGAAAATACCTTTTACTTCTCACAGTATTTCCAGACATGTAACTACAAAATAATGTGTTTGAAAGTCATCCATAGGTGAGATATATGGAATTAAAAATGCAATGGCATTTCACTCTAATAGTTGCTAACTTTTATGGTTGATATAGTTGTAGCTTGCTCAGTGATATCAAGATTAATTGCCATATTTCAAAAGAAAACACGTTATTTTCTTAAATACATGTGGTAACTTTACCGAAAACTTTCCAGGGTCAAAGACTGTCTGTCAGAGGACCTTAGAAAATCCAGATAACCATTTGGTACTTGATAGGATACATATGTGGACAGATACATAAACTTCTCATTTGTTTCTCATTGGCTGCCTGTATTGATAATTTTGCATGGGTTGCAAATGATGTTATAAATATCCAAATGGCCTTTGGCAGAAAAAAAAAACTCTTTACTACCCCTTTAACATGTAAATCAGGGCTGGGAAGGTGGCTCAGTGGTAGAGTGCTTGCCTTGCATGCACAAGGCCTGGGTTCGATTCCTCAGCACCACATAAGCAAAAAGAAAAAAGCCAGAAGTGGCGCTGTGGCTCAAGTGGTAGAGTGCTAGCCTTGAGCTGAAGAGCTGAGGGACAGCGCCCAGGCCCAGAGTTCAGGCCCCACGACTGGACCCAAACAAAACAAAACAAAACAAAACAAAACATGTAAATCAACCTTTGGTTAGTTGTTGTGTCATTATTTTGTAATTTATTCCTAGTTTTGATTTTTTTCTTGCTGTTATTTACTACTAATATTAATAAGCTTAATTTATATTAGCTGTGGAATTAACTAAAAGGTTATAAAATTACTTGGGGTGTATTGACATTCTGTCACTAAAATTTCCTTTTTTTTTTTTTTTTTTTTTGGTCAGTTGTGGGCCTGAAATATGGGCCTGTGCCCTGTCTCTCAGCTCTTCAGCTCAAGGCTAGTGCTCTACCACTTGAACCACAGCACCACTTCCGGTTTTTTCTGTGTATGTGGTGCTGAGGAATTGAACCCAAGCACTCTACCACTGAGCCACCTTCCCAGCCCTAAAATTTCCTTTTTGATCTAATTACATAAAAATAATTCTTAAAGGAAAACATTCAATGTACATTCATTTGCAGAATGATCATTTTTCTGTGGTGAGATAAGTTTATAAAACTTTTTCTGATTGGCTGCTTTCTCCTAAAGTGTTCATATTGATTGAACTGAGATATGGCCTACCAGGATCGATACATGGAAGACAAGTTGTACGTGATGACAGTAATTCTATTCACAGGGTAATTGCCAAATGTCTGGGCACCAATGATTATATTTCAGCTAATTGGTCAGCACAGGAAAACTTGTTGCTAAGCTATTTTGCTTTCTTTGACTTCCAAAACAAGCTTATTCTTTTAAAACATACATTTTTATTATTGTATGAATATTGTATATATCTTGAGACTAAAGTACTTGCAAACAACCATTCTTAAATTTGATTTTCTTTTCGTTTTGTGTATTTATTTAGAGAACAGATGGTCTCCTAAGTTCTACACTGTCTGATTTCCAATATTGTTTTATTCAGGAAGCTATGTGTGTCCAGATATAAGATCAATGATATGTTTACTGAAATGTCCTCGAATTAAGAAACCTTTGCATATGAAAGTTAAAGAAAACAATGGGGAAAAAACAGCAAAATATTAATACATGGCTAAAAAAGGAGAAATAAGGGGTCACATTCAAAACATTTATAAATCACTGTAATTGGGTGGGATTTAGATATGACTCATCTTTCCTCTTTTCAGTTCAGAAATCCACCTGAGGTTTTTCCTTCGTGAACATACTCATTCCTTTGATTGACAGTATTAATTATATGGCAATGAAATCCTTTCTGTATGAGTAAGACAGAATAAACATCATAATTAGAAGAGAAGCATCAGCTAGACAGATTTACTGGAGCTTTCAATTCAAGGGCATCTATAATATCATAGTATTCTGATTACTTTCTTGTTTTATTTTGCTGTAAAAAATTGTTAGGCATACCATTTCTTTTACACAAATTAGTAATCAGCTGAAATGGAAGTTGCATACATAGAATAGAAAAGATTTTTTAAATGGACACTTCAGTTTTAAATTCTGGAACCAGTGCTGGTTATTCACTTAAATTATGATGTAAAGGTTTAACTTCTGTGATATGTTTAGCCATTATTAGCTTGAAATGTAAATTCAATTACCTTACCATAGTGGAAAATTCTTTTCAACAGCTATTTTAATGTTCCATTGTGGCTGAATATTTCATAAAGTTAATCAGCTTTGTAACAAGAAATACTGTGTGCCAAAATTAGGTGCTTGATAATTTATTCCCTTACTGATATTTTATGATAAAAAGGAGGTTGCTCTCAGAGACTTGTTTTTGTTTTTTGTTTTTAGTTCCTTCTGTATTTTGCTTCCTTCACACAACAACACTGATTTCTATCAAAGGAAAGGAAGCTGGGAACCTACAGAAGACATGTATACAAAGGTTTTAAAAGCACCTGGTCCTGTATAGGTGCCTTTGAGATAACAACTCTCTTGCATTGGCTTAATTTATCTTGTATTTAATCTTATCTTGTTGCGGGCCTGAAAAGTCATTGTGGTTAAAAAAAAAACCCAAAAAACAAAAAACATTGCAGGTCATTTTCCAGGGTTGTAGAACTTATGAAATCTCCTAACACCTTACCCACAGCAGAGAGTACTTGTATCATCCCTGTTCTTTGCAGAAGAACCTGATGTTTAAGAGCGTTTGCAGAGTCTCATACCAGTACAAGGCACTTAGCAATGATACCTATCTCAATCTTGGGTAGGATCCTTAATGAATATTTTAGAATATCATCACTACTTCTGCTAAAGTGGAAAAATGAATCCTAGTATAGGTTTTGCACTTTTATAGTCTTGGCTGTTTTAAACTAAGACCCATGATGTGGCCATGAATGAACCAGGTTCTATGTACATGTGTATTTTTACCCACAAGTCGGGGTCATGTTTGTGAGAGAAAAGGGTAAAATAGAGCTATGTCTTAATGGATGAATATTGGATTGTATTTTTTTAACTTTCTACGGCTTAAGAATTGTCTGGATTCTACCCATAAGAGTGGTCCAATTTCCTGGGCATTTTGGCCAGAAAAAATAAAGCTTGTCTGTGTAAAAATCTTTCCATGGAGTATAGGGTTTAGCAGAAAAGGTGAAAACTCAGTCTGTTACTCAAAATCCAAGAGAACAGAGAAAGAGGCACTTTAGGAACAGAGGCACAGGTGAGAGATGAATTGTCCTTTCAATATGATTCATAACCATTTCCAGTTTATTTCTATTTCCTGAATAAAGTTAATGTGAACATAGTGACTATTGAAAATTATAATAGCTGTTGAATTCCAGTTATCAATTTTACTTTAAAAATGTATTATTACTATCTTTAGTTGTACAAAGGGGTTTTTGTTAATATACAAGTACAATGCATCTTGATATTTTAGGTAAGAAAATAAGCCTGCTTTTCAGGTTCTAAACATTGACAACACTTGTTATGAAAAGAAGAAACAGCGTTTTGGTTAGCTGGTTCATGGCAAATAAACCATGATGGATTTTCAGTGTAGGGAAGGAAGATACAGTTTCTGCTTGTAATTACAGACTGACTGCCACTCATCTTTGATTTGATTTCCTGCTCCTCTGCATTCCTAACATTTCCTGGGTCTACAAACTGCACATGTGAGAACTGGACCCATTTCTTGTTAAAACTTGAAGAAAAGGAATCACCTCACTCTATGTACAGGAACAGGGATTTTTGAAATCTTGAAATGTGGCCACTATGACTAAGGAACTGGTTTTTTGAATTGGTACTCATGTGGTTAGTGGCCATCACTCTCTAAACAATGAAATATGTAGCTCTAGCGTTTAGATGTTTCCTCTTGTGACCCTTTCTTGACTCTGTGCAGTGATGGTTGTTTGTTGAGGTACATCAGTTTTCTAAGTCACTGATGAATTTAAATATTCCTTTTCCCTTACTCTCGGCATGGCCTGTGCAAAACTCTACCTGTGTAACTTTAGCATCTCCTCCTTGTCTTCTAACCTACCATGGCTCATGTGAATGTTTTTAGTGGATACTTTTTATTGTAATCTGTATTCTTGTTTGTCCCCATCTCCTCCACATGTTATACTGACATCAAATATAGTGAAAGCGGGGGTTACACTGTGGGGGAGGGTGTAATCTGTATTCTTTTAACTAGAACTGAACTGGATTCTTTCCCCATTCTGGCTTCTTCTGACAATTATCAAGCATAACTTCTGACATCTGCTTTTATTCTAGAAATATAAATTCTTTTCACTAATGCACAATGAGAATACTGATGGTACTCAGTGAAGTTGTAACCAATGGTTCTTGATGCCAAACCTTGGGATGACCAAGTTTTTGAGGAGTACAAAGCTGGGTGTTTGGGCTGGGAAGGTGGCTCAGTGGTAGGGTGCTTGCCTTGCATGCATGAGGCCCTGGGTTCAATTCCCCAGCACCACATAAGCAAAAAGAAAAAAGCCGGAAGTGGTGCTGTGGCTCAAGTGGTAGAGTGCTCTTCTTGAGCTGTAGAGCTGAGGGACAGCGCCCAGGCCCAGAGTTCAGGTCCCACCACCGGACTCCCCCCCCCCAAAAAAAAAGCTGGGTCTTTGCTCAGAGCAAGTTATTTAATTATTTGTTTTTCAGATGCTAGCCTATGGTATGTAGGTGACAATAGTATCTTGATTACTAAATGAGTTAATATGAAGGAGTTGCTTAGGACAGTGATTGCTGTGTAAATGTAAGACTTCATGTAGGCCTATCAGAGTTTGCCTCCCATGACTGAAGTAAAACTATTTATTTGCTATACTTTGTTCTTTATTTTTAATATACATTGTGATCACAAAATATATTACCTCTCTGTTTATGCTTATGACTTAGTTTGAAAATTTGTAGAGAGATTTAGGCGATTGTATGTAGACATACAATTTTAGAAATCAGAATTTACAATTAACACTACATCTTTATTCAATCTACTAATCTTTGACTTTTATTGTATTGCCTTTCTTTTTCTCTCCTTCTGTGTAGAATCATGTTTCCTACTCCCCAGTAGTGCCTAGTTTAAAACATATTGGTTCAACCCCATCTTCTTAGAGCACACATGCATTTTTGAACTATTAACTCAAAAATCTTTGAAATTTTCCAAACTATTCCCTCCACCAAATCAGCTTTTGAAATTAGCTCATAGGAAAATGCCTTGTTATTCTTGTAATTTACTGAATATACTAAAATTAAGGGGTTTTAGATATGAAGTAAGGTTATTGTGATTGACATCTTTATCAGAATTAGATAAGCTAACTGTTCCAAGCCGAAGTTATTAATAGCTAACTTTATTCCATTCCATTTCTTTACCTGAGAAAACTAAATCTGGTAACAACAAACAAATACAAATATGTATATACATATATTAATTGGTTTGTGCTTACATTTTCAAATAAGTATGCCATACATACTGAGGAGAAGGAAAAAAACTAGAAATTCATGATGAATAATCTCGGCTGCTGTGTAATAAAAATATGCAATTTTGTTCTCAGAGACAAATGACTCATATGTAAGCAGTGGTATACAGCAAGGGTGGCCAACTGGCAGGAAAAAAGTAAACGAATGAAAGAAAGGAAATGAAAAGAAAGAAATGGATCCATATCTCAAGTCACATGCTGAAATTAATAGGTAAAATACATATATATATATATATATATATATAATCTGAAATCTTAAAGCTGTCAGAAGAAAATCTGACAAAATTTATCAACTACAAATGAAAAAGACATTTATAAATTGAACTCCCAATCTGGAATCCACACAAAGAAGAATGATTGCATTTAATTAAGCAGTCACAGCCCTGAGTTAGTTTGCTCTCACTGCTATACAAAATTCCTGACACAAATATGCTCAGAGGAGGAAAGATGTAGCTTTGCCCATGGGATCCTGGTTTCCCTGTATCCTCACTGTGTGCCTGGGCCTGTGATGAGGCAGAGGCATGGTGGAAAGGGTGTGGAGGAGCAGAACTGCTCAATTCATTGTGGCCAGATAGGAAAAAAAGGAGTGAGAGAGAGAGAGAGAGGAAGGGAGGGTTGAGAGAAGGGTAAAAGAGGGGGAAGAAGGGAGAGAGGAAGGGAAGAGAAAGGAAGAGGGGGAGGGGCAAGGGAGAAAGGAAAGGGAGGAATGGACAGGATATAGCTTTCCAGGGCACTCCTGAAGTGATTTAATTCCTCCATTGGACCTTACTTCCTGATTTCCACTACCTCCCTGTAATGCTGTCATCTTACCAGTCCATCAGTGGACTAACCCATTCATTAAGTAAGAGGTCTCAGGATCCTGTCACCTCTTATTGATCGGATTCATTTGCTGGGGATCAAGCTTGCAATACAGGAGCCTTAATGGGGAGACACATTATATGCAAACAATAATCTGCTCAGCAGATTATTCACAATGCCCAAATCAAAGGCAAGGTCAGAGAATATTATTTTTCAACTCATATCACACAAAAGTGTTAAATACTACTAAGATTTTTAAAAAATCAAGAACAGGACAAAGCTTCAACCTGTACAGAAGAGCAAATATTTAATAAAAGATTATAACAGTGTCTCATACTGTAAAAAATGATGTCTAACCTCTGAATTGCAATAGTAATTCAAATTTAAACAATACTGATACAACTTCAAATTAATTAAGTTGATAAACACAACTAAACTGAATGTCCCCATTAGTAGTACAATAATACCTTCATGTGTTGCCTGTGGTAATTGAAACAGTACATTCCATGTGTGTTAGAATTTTGAAATAACTATAATGATTAAAACCACATGCTTACCTTGAGCCAGGCATTCTGTCTAGAATTTATTCCATTTGAATTACATGGACATGAAATGTTTTCACCAAAGTTATTAATTCACACTATTGCAATAGTAGAAACAACTTAAATTTCTAAAGTATTTGATAAATATGCAAATTATCGACCTATACACATTCATATATGTAAATATGTATGTTTTATACTTATATGGAATGCATTTATGAGTACATCTTTTGTTTATATAATGTATATACATACACAAATAAAAGAACTTAGAAAAAGACATTACTATATGTGATGCGGGAAGACCAAGTTATGAGGATAGAGATGAAGAGAAATTTTCACGACATGATTTTAACAGTTTTTCTTTCTTTTTTCTTTTTTGGGGAGGGACAGTCCTTGTACTTGAACTCAGGGCCTAGCCACTATCCCTGTGATTCTTTTGCCCAAGGCTAACACTAGTTGAGCCACAGCTTCATTTCTAGTTATTTGTCACTATTGGAGACAAGAGAGTCATGAATTATCTTGGCCAGGTTGGCTTTAAACTGTGATCCTCAGATTTCATCCTCCCCAACTAGGATTACAGGCATGAGCCCCCACCACCCAGCTCATTTTTATTTCTGAATAGCTTAAATAAACCACCTATTACAAATTAATTGAAAATTTTAGATACTCTGGAATCTCTGCATATTTCTAGTAAAATTATATTTCTGTAACTTAAATTTCATGTCATCTGTAAACATATTCATTTCATTTATTTTTATAACCAGAATAAGAATTTTTGCCTCTGATGATTTTTCCTTTAAAAAAATTCATGTGTGCTTGGATCTAGCAATTATAAAATTCTTTATTTGTTAGTGCAGTAGGCCTGGAATTTATCCATAGTTTTTTTTGTTTTAATAGAAAAATAAAACCAAGAAAGATTGCATTTGCATAATGTCAGACAGTTGGGTAGTGAGTAGAAACACTGAAATCTCTATATTTTTATCATCATTCAGCATCCTGTAATGATGATGAATTTTCGATATGGAATGTTTATTTCTAATATGGTCTGCTTTCTGGAGCTTGTGCTCTATTATTTTGTATAATCCTTGAACTGACACCTCTTCTACAACAAAAATGTTTTTTAAAAAGGGGGGCGCCTGAGTATTTTAGTAATAAACATTAGTTTTTGTTTGACTTTATTAAACGATTATAAATGACCATTGCTGTACAGAGATTTGTTTTGTATATGAGAATTCTTGTAAAGCACAATGTATATAATATTTGTCAAATATTATTGGAAACAAATTAATATTAAAAGTTTTGTAATTTAAAAATCTCTATATGATGATTGCCTGTAATAATAGTATAGATCAATTCTCCTCCTCCCCTCCTCCTCCTTCCCCTCTCTTTCCTCCTCCTTCCTCCTCTTCTTCTTTCTTCTTCCTTCTTATTTTTACCAGTCCTGAGGTTTGAACTCAGGATGTGGGCACTTAAATCTAGTAACAACAGAGGCTGGAGGGGATGTGGACAGAAGGGAACCCTACTGCATTGTTGGTGAGAATGTAAACTTGTTCAGTCACTTTGGAAAGCAGTATGGATGTTCCTGAAAAGACTCCACATAGAGCTGCCCTATGACCCAGCAATCCCACTTTGAGACATCTACCCCCAATGATCACAAACAAGGCCCTACCAAAGCTACCAGCACAACTATGTTTATCACACCATTATTCATCACAGCTAAGATATGGAATCAACCCAGATGCCCCTCCGTAGATGAATAGATCAAGAGTATATGGTGTGTATATGTATATACATTTATATATATATATACATATATATATGCATACACAATGGAATTCTGTGCCTCCATTGGAAAGAATGACATTGTCCCATTTGTTAGGAAATGGAAAGACTTGGAAAAAATTAACTGAAGTAAGCCAGGCCCAAAGAAACATAGGTCCTACTGCTTCCCTTATTTGCAATAAGTAGTATAAGACTAGTACAAGAAAAAAGGTCAAAAACTGTGTACATATGACCATATAAGATGATGTTAAGTGAAATGAAATGATAGGGACACACTGTTTTTTACTTTGCTATATTTTCTTTTAGAGTTATGTCTTTTTCTTTTTACTGTTTATTTATTTTTTTTGTGTGAGAATACCGTACAGAAGAGTTATAATTACATGGGCAAGATAACATGTACATTTCTTATGAAACATTGTTGCCTCTTCTTTGTTTCCCCTTCCCATCCCTTCTCATACTCCCCCCCCCCCGTCCCCCCCAACCTGCTCCCCCCCCACCAAAGTTGTAAAGTTCGTTTTTTGACATAAAGACTTGTACATCTCATTGTTGCAATGGGTCCACCTGTATCCCTAGTTAAACGATTTGTTTTTGCCTTTCCCCTCCACAAATTATACCAACATCAAATACAGTGAAAGCAAGGGTTATATAGTGGGGGAGGGACATACAATGTAACATAGAAATCGTATTGTAAATAAGTTAGAAACAATCGCAAGAAAGAAAAAAAAAACATTTGAATACTTACCTTGGGGTTCATTTCACCTAACATCAACTTACCTGACCATTTCTGGTTGACTCAGACATATACTAGTTATTGCAAATAAGGGACACCATGGGACCTATGTTTCTTTGGGCTTGGCTTACTTCACTTAATATAATTTTTCTCAAGTCTTTCCATTTCCTAACAAATGGGACAATGCCATTCTTTCTGATGGAGGCATAGAATTCCATTGTGTATATATACCACATTTTCTTGATCCATTCATCTAGTGAAGGACATCTGGGTTGGTTTCATATCTTAGCTATGGTAAATAATGCTGCAATAAACATAGTTGTGCTGGTGGCTTTAGTATGGTCTTGTTTGTGATCATTTGTGTAAATACTCAAAAATGGGATTGCTGGGTCCTAGGGGAGCTCTATATGGAGTCTTTTGAGGAACCTCTATACTGCTTTCCAAAGTGGTTAAACAAGTTTACACAAGGTTCCCTTCTGTCCACATCCCCTCCAGCATCTGTTGTTATTAGAGTTCTTGATTACTTTGCTATTTTTTTAATGTACTTACAATCCACTTGATTTTTACTCAAGACAAATGCTCTACCACTGGAGCCACAGATCCATTTCTGACCTTTTGTTGTTTTTGTTTAAGTTTAGTTCACTGGGGAGAAAAATTCCATTGACTTTCCTGCATGGACTGGCTTTGAACCACGATCCTCAGAGTTTATCCTTAAGAATACCTAGGACTATACGAGTGAGCCACCACAGAGGCTGGACATTTTTCTTTTTTTTTTTTTAATAAAGTCTAAAATTCATCTTAACTGGAAACTCTTTTACTTTTAAACTTAGATGTATTTTTGTTTTCCAAACATTCCCTCTCCCCTTTCTCTTTTGATTCTTAGAATTTCTTTACTTGATCTTCTGAGTCTTTATAAGCTATTTAGCTTGTGATCGCTGTGTTCTGTTCATTCCAGTCTCTCTTTAAGCACTTAATCCTTGTTTCCTTCATTCTAGTACCTCCTCAACTTCCTTGACCTCAAACAATGTTATTAAATAATGATACCTCTAAAATGTCACTTTGTTGTTTTATTTCCATATCGGAGAACTTTCTATGGCCTACAATGATTTGTAGGAGAGATTACCAATTTTTGTGTGTGCTGGTCCTGAGGCATGAATAGGGTCTGGGAGCTGTCCCTCAGACAGTTTCACCTTCAGCTTTGATTGTTAATTGGAAATAAGAGTCTAAGGTGCTTTCCTGCCTGGGCTGACTTTATTTATTTTTTAATACGTTTTTATTATGAAAATACTGTACGGAGGCTTACAGTTACATGAGCAAGGTAATAAGTACATTTCTTATCAAACATTGTTGCCTCCTTCTTTGTTTTTCCCCTACCATCCCTTCCCTCCCACCTCCACAACTACACTTCCCCCACCCCCTGCCTAAATTGTAAAGTTCATATTTCATCCTAGTGTGTTGGGCTGACTTTCTGACTTTAAAACACCATTTGATCCTCAGGTCTCAGAATCCTGAGTACCAAGGACTACAGCCATGAACCACAATCATAAGCATCCAGCTTTCAGAACCAAATCTTGATTCAAAACCTATTCATTCACCATTTATCCTTTCTCAAGGACTATCCATTTCTTTTCTGTAAACCAGCGGCTCATTCCACATTCTCACTCTGGCTTTCTTCATGACCTGGTGCAAGTGCTCATTTTGTGAGATAACTTAGTCTACTGATTTGCCACATTAGGATAAATATGTTTATCACTCTAGATATTAGGATTAGATGAGGTTAAACATCCAAAGTCTTTTATAAAAATATTTGGTGCCATGCTGAGTTCATGCCTATAATCCTAGATACTCAGGAGACTAAGATTTAAAGATTGTGGCTCTAAGTGAGTACAGGCAGGAAAGGTCATGAAACTCTTCTCCAATTAAACATCAAAAATGCCACAAGTAAACTGTAGCTCAAGACGTAGAGCACTAGTCTTGAGCAATAATGTTCAGAGACAGTGCCCAGGCCAGTTTAAGTCCCAGGACTGGCACCAAAAACAAGCAAGCAGAAAAGTTTGGCGCAAAGAAATCATTCTGCATATTGTGAGCTATTTTTATTCCTTTCTTTCTTGCATATTAAGGTGGTGCTTGGGTGTTTAATGCCTACGTAGTCCCTTGGTTCTTTGGGGTAAGAGACTATCCCTCTTTGTCTCCTCTTATTTCAATTCTCTCTCTCAGATTCCTTTCCAATGCCCTCTTTCTGACACCTAGATCTCTGTAAACCTCATCCAGACATCTAATAGCACTGATATTTAATGTCACCTGGTTCGTAAGTTTTCCAGAAGTGATCATGTATAATTATTTGATGCAATTTAATGCCTGGGTGCTTAGACTTCTCTTACAAAGGAACAATTAGACTCGACAAAATAAAATTTTTCTCATGTGTTTTGTATCTTCATAGAATCAGCCTGAAAGAAGTTACAACTGCTAAACTAAGTAATTCTGAATACCCAAATATCTTTCCATTTTTATCTGAAAATTGTTGTTACTGTTGTTGTTGTTGTTTGTGGGGAAGTGTTAGGTGTTAGGTGTATCTAAATACAGGCCTTATGCTTATAGGCAGGCACTCTACCAATTGAACAACATACTCTCCCTGTTTGGCTTTGGTTAATTTTCAGTCTCATATTTTTTTACTTTGGCCTGCAGCCTGCTTCAGACAATTTTAAACAATCCTCTTCCCAAGTTTCTGGTATTACAGGCATGAATTTTTTTTTTTTAATGTAGAAGTCTTTAACCTAGGATTTGGATTTGGTCTTTTGTAGTTCCCTGAACATTTCCATAGTTTTTTTTTTGGACTATATGAATACATAGAATTACTTTAGAATTGATGGATGTGTAGAGTATGTGAAACCATTTTTAGTAACTCATTACTTTTATTCAGGCATTGGAATGTAGAGGCCAATCTAAGAATGCTTAATTCAAACAACAGTGGGCATTCCAACATGCCTTAGAAATAATTTTATCTTATTTTTCTTCTACTTCATGGTTTCTATGTAAAATGGATAACTTTTTGTAAGTTAAATGTATGAGATTGTTCTGAGTCTGTCATTTGTTATATCTCAGCCTATTAGAACCAGTGGGAATAATCCTTTGTTTTTCCACACTGATCCAAACAGAATTAGTACTTTTAAAATATGAGGGGTAGTTAAGTGACTTCCAAAATGATGGAGCAAAGGCTTGGCAGAAGTCTCCCCAGATAAACAATATTTAACCAGTGAAAATTGAAAACAAATAATCATTTATAGCCTGTGGCTATTATCTTAAGGGCAGACAGCTAACAGAGGAACATTCTTGCAAGAATCTCTAGTATTTGTCTCTGTTATGACAAGGAGAGGGCTTTGAGCTAGGACTTGCTCCATTATCTTCACACACACAGCCCCCATACCTGCTCCACATTTAGGAAGTTCTAGCATGGGCCTGTAGAGCCAAAGGGCTGTAGCTTCCCTCTTCCCCATGTCTATTTGGGCATATTGTTTCATTCTGCAACAAGGAGGCCAATATTGTTCTATCATCTAGCTTATTGCTGTAGAAGCTTACTCAGTGAGCCTTTCCTTTATGGCTAACCCTCTCAATGCCTCTTTCCCAGTTTCCAAGGGGAGGTGGGAATGTTGCCTCCCAGGGAGTGCAATCTGAGATCAAGGGCTGCCTTCCCTTTCTGGTGTCCATTTTCATGGCCCAATTTCTTTGAGAGCATTGTCAAAAACATAGATATCTTGGGTGAGATAAATTAATGGGAAACAGGAGACAATGCAAAGTGAAATGTCAGAGTGAGCAACAAAGAGTTTAATGAGAATAGGAAAAAGAACTAAAAAGACAACAGTTCTCCTGGCTTTTCTGTATCCTTTGGAATACAAGATGGTTGTACATACCTGCTAGGCTGCACACACTGGGAGTAGCCATGTAAAGGTATAGGATGGATATGAAATAAACACCTAACTGTATGTAAATCCATAAATATGGGACAAATCCTTACTGGCATTGGGCTTAAGCTAAGTCATTGGCCACTCATTCTAAACAATAGACAACTCTGACCCAAGGTGAGTTCTAAGAATCAAGGTTATGAAGTGACATCACAAACATCCTTGACATTGTAGGAGACTCTTCCTGAAAAGTTGTTTTCATGGAAGCAAGTAGAGGGAGCCCCACATGATATTATTTTGGGGTTAAATATGTGCAAAAATCAGAGTCATATCTATTGTTACTCTTTTATGGTTCAGTGTGGACAACAATAGAAATTCTCTCAAATGTGAAATCAGCCTATCAAAGACATACTCATTCAATGCTACGTGGTAGAAATCTAACAGAGTTTAGACATTTACTTTCAACAGTAGGTGGATTATACAAATCCAGAGAAAACCCTGGGTAATCAGGCAACAAGATTAAAAGCAATACAGGAAAAATACATAAACAGGGATATCAGTGTCTGCACACAGTAATGAGAATAGATTTAGAAACAGTTCAGTCAAGTCACTAAACAGATACATTAGCCAAGAAAACAACAGCTACCACCTGCTGATGGTCAATAACTACAATCACTGCAATCTGTCTTCAAAAACCCAGTTTTCAGATCTGAGACAAGCAGAAATGTACAGATAGGTTGATGCTAAACGAAATGAACCCCAAGTTAAGGACTCAAATCTTTTTCTTTCTTGCTATTGTGTCTAACATATTTATATTTCTTTGTTGCTTTGTATGTCCCTCCCCCATGGTATAACCCCTGCTTTCACTGTATTTGATGTTGGTATAATTTGTGGAGGGGAGGGGAAAAAACAAATTGTTTAAATAGGGATGCAGGTGAATCCATTGCACCAATGAGATGTACAAGATGTTATGTCGAAAATAAGCTATGCATCTTTGGCGCACTGGGGTTGAGGGGAATGGTGGTGGTGAGGGATGGGGGAGATGGTGAGGGATGGTAAGGAGAAACAAAGGAGGAGGCAACAATGCTTGATAAGAAATGCACTCATTACCTTGCCCATGTAATTGTATTTTCACAATAAAATGCTTATTAAAAAAAACCAAAACAGTTTTCAAGAAATACCTATGAGGCATTTTAAGACTTAGGAAAGTATAACCTGCAAATGGGAAAAATATTAAGCAATAATACCTGGTTCTGAAGATGGCACGTGGTGAAGTTAGTAAATAAGAGACACTGAAGCAAATATTACAATCATGTTCAAAGAACTAAGGGAACTCATACTTTAAAGAATAAAATAAAGGTAAAATGGAGATAACTCAACAAATATACAATAATAATAGATATAAAATTATTAGAAAAACTCAAATGGAAATGTTACAAAGGTAAACAAGCTGACGCTTGAGTAAAGTTGATTAAAAATAGATTTAAATAGGTGGAGGAGAAAATTATTAAAATTGAAGATGGACAAACCGGTATTAGATTCCATTAATAAAAAGAATGAAATAAATCGAATGAAATGTGAGAGAAATTGGGAGCCTAATTAAACACAGTAACACATTTGCAATGAAATTACAAAAAGAAGAGGGAAGAAGACAAAAGATACCAGTGTGACATTCCCAGTAAAACAAAATTCGAACAATTAATACATTCTAATTAAAAGAAATGACAGGAATGTAAAACAGGTGCCATCCAGGACCAGGTACTTGTAGGAGGGAGAATGTGGTCAAATTCTTTATATAAAATTGTGGAAATGGAATAGTAAAGCATGTTAAGATTGGTTTTGGAGTAGGGAGAAGAAGTTGGGGAAACTAAGGGGGATGTGAGTCTGATCAGGTATATTTTATGCACATTTGGACATGTTAAAGTGAAGCCCCTCTGTAAAACTTACGTGATGCCAACAAAATTGAGGAGAAAAAGAATAGTTGAGAACTTGCTCATTTGATTAAAATTTTCATTGTTCAAGTTTTAAAAGTTCAGTGAAGTTCAAGAAGGAAAACATAATCTACAGATCACACATTAGAAACTACAAATTCAGCATAATGATAACTTTAGATATGCTTGGAACAAACAGCTTAATCAGTAGGTATATGTTGCCATAATTACTCAAAGAATAATTTTCAGTGCCCTACTATAAAATGTCTGTAGTATCACACAGTATTTGACACATGTGAACAAAATAAATGGGAACAATCTTCCAGATCTCAGTCTGCTGTGTTGCTAGGTTTACAGGTATGAAGCACTGATGCTTGGTTTTTGGTTACTGGGTAATTTCTTTTGGTATCATTACACTATACTATATGCATTAAAATTTTTAAGTAGATATTTGTGTTATTTTTCTACGTAAGATTTCTTTTAAATAATATGGATAAATGCATATTTTTACAAGTCATTTTGTATGTAAAATTTCTCAGTTTTCTTGAGCAAATAATAAGAAATAGAAATATTAACTCTAGGACATATTAACTACTTCACAAAACTGGCAAACTATTCTTGAAAGTTATCTGTACTATGTTATACATTTTTGGTAGAATTAATTCAGCTTCACAATCTTTCTTCAAATATTATTAGTATTATCTTCTAATTTTATCCCTTCTAGTGAAATGAGAAACTATGTTATAACTTCCTTGCATTTTTTCTTCTGTCAGTTGTGGGGCTTGAACTCTGGTTCCGGGTGCTGCCCCTGAGCTCTTTAGCTTAAGGCTAGCACTCTACTACTTGAGACAGGACCACTTCCAGTTTTCTGGAGGTTAACTGGAGATAAGAGTTTCATGGACTCTCCTGCCCAGGGTTGTTTTGAACTGCGATCCTCAGATCTCAGCCTCCGGGGTAGCTAGGATTACAGGAATGAGCCACCAGTGCCCTACTGTTAGTTTATTTTTGACTCACCAGAATTCATTATAGAATCTTTATTAAACATGTACACTTTCAAGCTGTTCTTTGAAATGATAACTACTTTTAAATGTTGTGGTTGATTTCTAAAACCTTAATTTTAAGGACACCCTGAATCACAAATTTATTTAATAATGTCTAGTGTGCTCTTTGTATCCTAAGAAAGTTTTTTGTACCTTTTTAAAAACACTTCAATATTTTCTTCAAACATCATTCTGACTATAATTCTAATGAACTGACAATTTTTTCAAATAATCATTTACAAGTTAAGAATTACCTTGCTTTTGACACAAATACCTACTTGAACAAACCATATATGTGAATGTAAATTTCTTTTGCACATTCAGTTGATTTTGGAGGCATTGGTTAAAAACAAGTTATGCATCTCTGAATATGTTTCTATTTTTAGAGTTTATCCTGCTGATTTATTTGGCTCCAGTGAACTAAAAATATACTACCTTGGTGACTTAGCTTTGGAGTAATTAGTAAATAAGTAGTAAAATATTTTAATTTCTAGGAATTAATTTCAAATTTTTATCTATTTTAAATCACCTCATCTTTGTGGAATTATGTAGAATTGGTTTGACAATTCTTTTAAGAAATCTTATTAGACTTTTCACTAAGATCTTTTAACAGTTACAAATAATGGTGGGGAGAAAAGGTACATAAAATATGAAGCCTCTCATTTCCTTCTTTACATTGTCATTAGTTGTTATACATTTACATCATTTACATCATCATGTCGTATAAACCCTTAAACTGCATGTTCAATCTCTCTATTGACGTATCCTACAATTTCCTTCAACAATATTTTCAACTTTTTAATGCTGAATTATTTAAGTAAAACTAAAACAATTGGGTTGCTGGATTCAGGAAGTTTGTTCAAATTTCTTATAATTTTCGAATATTAGCTTAAGATTTTGACCTTAGTTTTAAGAAGTTTTGGTATTAAGGTTTATGATGACCTGTTATGTATATCCTTCTTCAATATTTTAATACATTTTATTAATATTTTATTATTTCTTACTTATAGCTGTGTTTGATAAAATTTATATACTAAGGCATTTGGGCATATATAATTTCCTTTTAGGAAGTTTCTTTTTCTACAGTGTGGTGGTTTTTCATTAATTTCATTAATATTTTCAAAAGATCTATACTTTCTTCTTTTTTTATGGTAATACAGAGGCATGAACTCAGGGCCTTATGGTCTTGCTTGATTTATTTCTGCATGGACAGGGCTCTAACACTTGAACCCTACCACAGTTACCTGGAGATAATCTCTCAGATAGGTCTGCCTGGGATGGCTTCTATCCTTGATCTTTAGATCTCAGCCTTCCTGAGTAGCTGGGATCATAGATGTGAGCCCCCAGTGCCTGGATAATATTTTAAAATTATTTCTTCTATGTTTCTTTTGTATTAAGATGTGCTATTATTACTTGAAGGAGTGGTCATTTTAGTATGTTTTTCTAATCAGATATGGAAATTCTCTACAAATTTTAAGTAGCTTATAGAATTATTATGAGTTGTAGGTTACTATAAGTCTATGTGAATTTAGACTTGTTTTTTAAGTCTCAATTTTGCTTAAGTATTCTTCGAGCTGAGATATTTCAAATAGATTTAGATAATTTTCACATCATCTTTGTTAAGAGTTTTGTCTTAAAGCATATTTTTGCTGACACAAATGTTGGCATCCATTTATTTGCAGCTTTTTTGTGTCTTCCTACTTAAGACATCAGTGTTATAAACAGCATTTAGTTATTAAAAATGTCTAAATCTCTCTGGGTCCTAGGTTTAATAGCATTAACTTCTAAAAAGAACTTCTACAACAGGTGGAAATTTAAGCTGCACTCCTCCCATGCTATATCAGGTTTTACATTTTGAGACATGCCAAGTGATTTTTCTGTACATTAACTTTGAGCACTGCATGGAACAGTAGTTCTCAGGCTTGCCTGGGCGGGGGGGACTTTTGTAACTCCTATTTCCTGAGTCATACCCTAGACCAAATTGGAGTCTCTGGGTTTGAGGCTCAGGCATTACTATGTTTAGAGATCCCTAGGTGGTTCTTTTGTGCAGACAAGGTTGAGAGATTCCAATGCCTGGGCTATAAGGAAAGACCAAGGACTAAACTAGATAAGAAAGCTAGAAATTGGAAAGTTGAATCAAAGGTTGAATCCTAGCCATGGTTCTGTTACTGATACATAATCATTTTTTTCTTTGTCAGATTTTATATTTGTGTTTCAAATTTTTTAATTTAAAAATATTCACTGAGTGTTTCCTTTGTGCAAGACATCACCACAGTGCTTGGATTGAATGATCTCTAAACTACCAGTTTGAAAATAACATTATTTTGTTGCCTACAATTTATAAATATGGAGATAATTCTAAACACATAATAGATGAGTGGTGATCATTGGTACAGGGTTAATTTTTGCATACATGGTAAGAAAATTGGCAGACTATAGATGTTAGAAACCTGAAAACTTGGAATGAATATACCTTTAGAAGTTCTGGTCATGTTAGTGCTTCATAGCTGGGCCTCTCCTATTTCAAAAAGAGAAGAAGGAAAAGGGAAGGAAGGAAGGAAGGAAGGAAGGAAGGAAGGAAGGAAGGAAGGAAGGAAGGAAGGAAGGAAGGAAGGAAGGAAGGAAGGAAGGAAGGGAGGGAGGGAGGGAGGGAAGGAGTAAGGAAAGAAGGAAGAGAGGAGGGAGGGAGGGAGGAAGGGAGGGAGGAAGGGAGGAAGGGAGGGAGGAAGGGAGGGAGGGAGGGAGGGAGAGCAGGAGGGGGGAAGGAGGGAGGGAAGGACAAAATGGACAGGAGGGAAAGAGAAGGAGATGAGAGAGGACAGGAGGCGAGACAATGGGAGGGAAGGAAAGGGAAAGTAAAGGAAGGAGGGAGGAAGAGAAGGAGGGAGAGAAAAGAGGTAGAGAAAGAAAAAAAATGAGAAAAAAAATAAAGAAGGAATAAAGAGAAAACAGACAAAAAGTTTATTTGTTCACTGGGTGGCAATGACCAGAAAACCTTGATTATACCCAAGAGAAAAGTCATCAATGTTGGTTTTCAGAATTAAATTTGAAAAGCCAATAAGAGACTACAATTGGAGGCAAGTTTGAAACAAGATACAGGAATTAAAAGTAAATAACAGCCATGCACTGGTGGCTCACACCTGTAATCCTAGCCACTCAGGAGACTGAGATCTGAGGCTCTCAGTTTGAAGCCAGCATCAGCAGAAAAGTTTGTGAGTGTCTCCACAAATGGTGATGTGGCTTAAGTGGTAGAGTGCTAGCCTTAAGCACAAAGAGGCTCAAGGACAGCACCCAGGCCCTGAATTGAAGCCCTATGACTGGCAAAATAATAAGGATAACAAATTTGCAGAAATTAAGTATGTATGTATGTATGTATGTATGTATGTATGTATATATGTATGTATCATCTATCTATCTATCTATCTATCTATCTATCTATCTATCTATCTATCTATCTATCTATCTATCTATCTATCTATCTATCACCCGTTTTACCAACCCAGAAACAAGAACTCACTCAGAGTTTTCCAAATATTAATATACAGATGAGTCAACTGATATATTATTACTAAAATGAGGATCAAATCTAGTAGGTTACTTGGATAGGTCCTGAATTCCTACTTTTCAGCTGAGTTTCTGCTGCTATGGTGACCCAACTCTGAGCATTGAGTATCTGTATCTCAGCTGTATGACACAAGTAGTGCAGGGGTACTGTGGAAAGCAAACCTGATGGCATATCCTTATTAGTTGCCATGGTAACTTCTCATTGTCAACATGAGGAGACCACTATATGCCATAAATTGAGTAAGGGTTTGGTAACCTGTTTAAAGAATGTGTGGGTGGAAATACAGAGAGAGGGTTTGGAAGTTCATGAAGACAAACTTATTTGAGGAAAATTGGATTCATCTTTAAAATGACTAGCAGAACTTACAAGCTTAGAAACTTTGAGGGTAGATCAGAGTTTTCTTTTCAGCTAGTTTTTTAAATTATGACCTGTAAATAATTTTTCAGAGGAGTTTCCATTTAGCAGTTTATGAATACAATAGATCTTGATCAATGTCAGCCCTTTCAACATTCTCATCCATCCCTCCCCTACCCACTGCTTTCCTCACTCTTCTTAGTTTTTGGATCCTTGTCCCTTCCCCTTCTCTTTGTTTGTCTACCCATTTCCCCTCAATCTCACTCCACCCCTTTCAAGTACTTACTTCTTGGTATTTTATTTTGCTGAACTTTAATTCTGGGTTTTGATTTTTTAAATAATTACACCATTTGAGATCTCCCTTGAATCTACCATATTTCAGTGCATGTGTTTGTACACCCTTGCTTACCCCCCAATATATTTACTTTTGAGTTGTAAGCTAAATCTAGCATCCACATATTAGAGAAAACATGGATCCCTTGTCTCTTTGGGATGACTGTACTTTACATAATTTTTTCAAGTCTTAGCATTTTTTTTGCCTTGGCATTTCTTTACAAATGGTAAAATATTCTTTCTGATGGATCAGTAAAATTCCATTGGGTGTATATATCACATTTTCTTGATCCATTAGGCATCTGGACTGATTCTATACCTTGGCTATGGTGAATACTGCCACAGCTTGTTTTGATGACAGTGAAAAATTCCATGTTTCCTGAGTACATTGTTCCTATGTTTATTTGACACTAATAATTCAAGGAAGAGTTTTATAAAAACAGGCTTCTTGAGCCAACACCAGACACCAAGCAGAAGATGTTGTGACTTTTATATGGAGATAAAACCAATGTTGAAATTGAAAGGGAGGATATTCAGTAAGCACTGAAAGAATTTTGAAAAGAACAATAGCATTGAGAGTAACCATGGGATGGAAAAAAGACCAATTTTTGTCTTGTTTTAAAAACAATAGCTGAGGGGGCTGGGAAGGTGGCTTAGTGGTAGAGCACTTGCCTTGCATGCTCGAGGCTTGGGTTCAATTCCTCAGCACCACATAAGCAAAAAGAAAAAAGCCGGAAGTGGCGCTGTGGCTCAAGTGGTAGAGTGCTAGCCTTGAGCTGAAGAGCTGAGGGACAGCGCCCAGGCCCAGAGTCCAGGCTCCACGACCGGTCCCCAAACAACAACAACAAAATAATAGCTGGAACTGAACAGAGAAATTTTACCCCACAGCTTTTCCTTTTAGGAGAAATTGATGAGAATATATTTCAAAAATGTGAAAAGGAAATAGTATTTTTAACTCAGAGGGAAAAATCAGTAGTAAGATGTTACTAAAGAACTTTTTTTTTCCTTTTTAAATTTTTTATTGTGAAAATACTATACAGAGGGATTACAATTACAAGGGCAAGGTAATGAATGCATTTTTGTTGCCTTCTCCTTTGTTTCCCCATCCTATCCCTTCCCATCTCCCCCTCCCCCACACCCCTACCACATCCCCCACCCTGCCCAGCCAAAGTTGTAAAGTTCGTTTTCCAACATTACGACTTGTACAGCTCATTGTTGCAATGGGTCCACCTGTATTCCTATTTAAATAGATTGTTTTTGCCCTTCCCCTCCACAAATTATACCAACATCAAATACAGTGAAAGCAGGGGTTTAACGTGGGGGAGGGACATACAAAGCAACAAAGAAATAATCATATAAATGTGTTAGAAACAATTGCATGAAAGAAAAAAAAACATTTGAATACATATCTTAGGGTTCATTTCCCTAACATCAACTTATCTGACCTTTTCTGCTTGACTCAAACATATACTAGTTATTGCAAATAAGGGAAACCATGGGACCTATGTTTCTTTGTGCCTAGCTTACTTCATGTAATATAAGTTTTTCCAAGTCTTTCCATTTCCTAACAAATGGGGAAATGTCATTCTTTGTGATAGAGGCATAGAATTCCATCATGTATATATAACACTTTTTCTTGATCTATTCATCTACTGAGAGGCATTTAGGTTGGTTCCATATCTTAGCTATGGTAAATAATACTTTGATAAACATAGTTTTTCTGGTAGCTTTAGTATGGTCTTGTTTGTGATCATTTGGATAAATGCCCCAAAGTGGGATTGCTGGATCATAGGGGAGTTCTATGTGGAGTCTTTTGAGGAACTTCCATACTACTTTCCAAAGTGGTTGAACAAGTTTACACTCCCACCAACAATGCAGTAGGGTTCCCTCTGTCCACATCCCCTCCAGCAGCTGTTGTTATTAGAGTTCTTGATTCTAGCCATTCTAACTGGAGTGAGGTGGAATCTCAATGTTGTTTTGATTTGCATTTTTTTATGGCTAGAGAGGTTGAGCATTTCTTCATGTGTCTATTAGCCATCCTTTCCTCTTCAGAGAACTTTATCTTTAAGTCTTTAGCACACTTATTTATTGGGCAAATGCTTTTCCTTTCTGCGATTGTTTCTAACATATTTATAAGATGATTTCTTTGTTGCTTTGTATGTCCCCCCACCCACGGTATAACCCTTGCTTTCATTGTATTTGATGTTGGTATAATTTGTGGAGGGGAAGGGAAAAAAACAAATCATTTAAATAGAGATACAGGTGGACCCATTGCAACAATGAGATGTACAAGTCAAATGAACTTAACTATTTTGGTGGGGGGGGGGATGGGAGGATGGGAAAGGTTGGGAAGGGGAAACAAAGGAGGAGGCAACAATGCTTGAGAAGACATGTACTCATTACATGTAACTGTAACCTCTCTGTACAGTATTTTCACAATAAAATAAATAAATTAATTAATTAAATAAAAAGAAAAGAAAAAAAGAAACTCTTTGAACTGTTTTATCCTTAAAAGACTTTATTATTTCTCCAAAATTCTCCCTCTCTGATGCAAAATATATGTGGTTAAGACATATTGCATGCACATACCTCTAGACGTTGTTGTGGAAATTAGTGATTGTTCTTATAATGTGGATGAGACACTCAAGCAAAACCCTCTTTATACGCTGATGTCTGTTTACTTCCAGACACAAAAAATTGAAGTGGATTAGTTGCATGGCATTTAACTCTCTCCAGCTATGTTTGGATCCCAGGGAATTCCCAGGGAAGGCAATGCAGAAGGAGATGATTGCAGGCCAAAGGGGCTGATGACCAAAATTGGTAATACCACTGTATATAATCAAGTGAGAGTTAATGAGGACACTAAAGGCCTGACTGACCATGTGAGAGAAAATAGGTAGATCAGTAAGGGAAAAAGTGGGAGAGAATAAGGGAGAGGGTAATATTGTTCAAAAAGAATTGTACTAGCAGTATGGAGGTTCCTCAAAAGACTTCACATAGATCTCCCCTATGATCCAGCAATCCCACTTTTGGGCATTGACCCAAATGCTTACAAACAAGACCATACTAAAGCTACCAGCACAACTATGTTTATTGCAGCATTATTTACCATAGCTAAGATATGGAACCAACCCAGATGCCCCTCAGTAGATGAATGGATCAAGAAAATGTGGTATATATACACAATGGAATTCTATGCCTCCATCAGAAAGAATGACATTTCCCCATTTGTTAGGAAATGGAAAGGCTTGGAAAAAATTATATTAAGTGAAGTAAGCCAGGCCCAAAGAAGCATAGGTCCCATGGTTTCCCTTATTTGCAATATCTAGTATAGATATGAGTCAAGCAGAAAAGGTCAGATAATGTGATGTTAGGAAAATGAACCCTTAAATATGTATTTTAATGTTTTCGTTTCTTTCATGCATATGATTCTAACGCATTTATAAGATTATTTCTTTGTTGCTTTGTATGTCCCTCCCCCACAGTGTAACCCCCGCCTTCACTATATTTGATGTCAGTATAACATGTGGAGGAGATGGGGGCAAACAAGTCGTTTAAGGATTCAGGTGGACCTGTTGCAACAATGAGAAGTACAAAATGTCATGTCAAAACCAGCTTTACAATGTCGGTGGGGGGGGAGGGGGGTATAATTGGGTGGGGGGAGGGGGGAGGCTGGGAAGGGAGGTGAAGGGTAAACAAAGGAGGAGGCTGCAATGCTTGGTAAGAAATGTATGCATTATCCTGCCCATTTAATTGTAGCCCCTCTGTACAGTATGTTCTCAAATAAAATAAAATAATATTAAAAAAAAAAAGAATTGTACTTACTGCCCAACTTCGGTAACTGTAACCAGTCTGTACATCATCTTTAAAATAATACTTAAATTTAATATAAAAACATAGGTAGATAGAAATGATGGATGATTTTCCTGAGCTAGACAGCATTCTAGATTGAAGTTTGTGAAAAGTACAAAGAGGTAAATGATTTTGTTAGGTGTGATGCTTAGATGTTTGGAATTTTGGAACTAGAGTATGGTTGTGTGATGACAAGTTACAAGACAAGGTTATATGAGGTATAATGGCTGGTATTGAGAGAATGTGCTCATAAATGTCTTGAAAGAGAAATTTACTTAAAACTAGGGTACTGAGAGGTTCTACATTGTGACTATTAGACTTAATATAGTTCACAAGAGTTATAGAAAAGAACATGCAAATTAGTTTGTGAACTAGTCAAGGAAGAAAGTAGATCCTGCTCTTGATCATACAGAAAGTAGGGTATAATATCAGCGAATATTGTTGAAAAAGGACTAACAACCAGTACAGTTCAATGTCATGATTAATACCTTCATAATCAAGAGGGTAAACTACTTATCAAGAAACACACATCTCTTAGATAATAGTTGGGATAAGATTACAAGGTGATGACTTCTCTTGGCTTTGAGAATGATGAAGACAGCAGCTGTGGTGGTTGTGATTTTGACAATAGTGTGGTAAGTATGAATAGCAAGAGTCTATCAAATATGGAAACTTGCTTCTAGCTAGTAAATAAAAACAGAAAGTTAATGTTTAATGTTAATTACCTTTCCAGAATTTTAGCAAATTATGATACTATGGTACTTATTAGATACACCACAAAATACCCTTTCTATGGTATTTTAAGAGAGAATGTCTGCAGAAACAAATATATCAGGCCAGCATGAGTTCTTCATAAAATTATCAAATGAGAGTATCTGATTTGGGAGATGCTTCACAGATCCATGTGTGTTATATGAACAGAGAGAAAGCTTGCTGCAAGAAATGTTATATTACAGGGAAATGAATGAGGTGATAGAGGAAGTAATTTCCACATTTCCTCTGACACAAATCACTAAGAGTTTTCATCACTGAGAAGGCTCTGAAGGATGGGCACTCTGCTATAGACATAAGGAGATATTGGGGTTACCATTGCTCTCATTAATCCCATTAACAGGGTCTACATATCCAGGAGCCTTTTGGAAAAGCAAAACCACAGGCCTACTTCAGTTCCACTCCTCAAAATACAAGAAATCCTGTTATGGAGATGGTGGTTCATGCCTGTCATCTTAGCTACTCAGGAGGCTGAGGTTTGAAGATTGCATTTCAGAATCAGCCAGGGGAGGAAAGTCCATGAGACTCTTATTTCCAGTTAATCACCAGAAAAGTGGAAGTGGTGCTGTGACTCAAAGAATGAGACTTCTAGCCTTGAACAGAAAGTCAAGACAGTACCCAGGACCTGAGTTCAAATTCCATGACAAACAAAAACAAGTAAAAACAAAAGAAAAAAGAAAGAAATCCTGGAATAGTGTATTTTGGAAAGCACTTAGATTATTTACCTGGTCCCATGAGCTGTGGCAATGTAAAGAAGAGTTGCCCTAGAGCAAATGCAAGACTCATTTTGATTCCATATCTTAGCTATAGTAAACAATGCTTCAGTGAACGTGGTTCTGGTAGTATGGCTTTGTTTGTGGTCTTGGTTTGAATTCCCAGGAGTGGGATAGCTAGGTCAAAGATGCAAGACTCCCTAAACCATCACAAACAAGGGCATACTAAGGCTGCCAGCACAGCTGTTTATTGCAGCATTATTTGCCATAGCTAAGATATGGAACTAACTCAGATGCCCCTCAATAGATGCATAGATGAATGGATTAACACACACACACACACACACACACACACGCACACACACACACACACACACACACACACACACACACACAATGAAATTCTATGCCTCTATCAGAAAGAATGACAATGCCCTATTTGTTAGGAAATGGAAAGACTTGGAAAAAATTATATTAAGTGAAGTAAGCCAGGCCCAAAGAAACATAGGTCCCATGGTTTCCCTTATTTACAATAACAAGTACATGTGTAGGACAAGCAGAAAAGGTCAAAAGCTATGTATATAAGCCCATATAAAATGATATTAAGCAAAATGAACCCCATGATATGGATACAAATATTTTTTTTCTCTTTCTTGCTATTGTTTCTAACGTATTTATAAAGTATCATGTGATTTTTTTTTTTGTTTCTTCGTATGTTCTTCCCCTATGGTATAACCCTTTTTTCACTGTATTTGAGGTCAGGGCCCTGCATCTTTATATACACTTCTCTAATTTGGGAAGAGGAAGGGGAAAAAAAACAAAATGCTTAATTAGGTTAACCTATTGTAACAATGAGATGTATAAGACATTACGTTGAAAACGAACTTTACAACTTCTGCGGGGGAGGAGGGTAATTGTGGTGGTGGGAGGGGGGTAGTTGTGAAGGTGGGGAGGGAAAGGATGGTAGGGGAAAAATAAAGGACGAAGTAACAATGCTTGATAAAATTGTACTCATAACCTCGCTCATGTAACTGTAACCCCTCTGTACAGGATTTTCACAATAAAACTCTTAAGATGCAGGACTCATTCTGAAATGAGGAAAGATGAGAGAGAGCATAAACTCAATCTCAGTAACTATCACTCACATAACTTCATCTGTAAAGACAGCCAATAAAGCTACAGGGGTGGGGGTGGGGAATTGAGGTTTGTCTATTGTACAAATGAAAAGAGCAGGGCTTGGAGAAACTAAGAATGTAGCCAAAAGTGTAGGACCTGCGAGACATCTGTGTCTTATCCATTCTCTTGAATATTCCAAATTGGAGGAAACTCAGACTAGCAAGAAGGATAACCTCTCTAATTTCTCTGCCCAAATCAGAAACCAAGGGAGTTTATATTGCCTCATTTGTAACTGGAACACTCAGGGAAGACAACTGTTGATGTCTCCCAAAACAAAAAGTGCACAAAGAGGTTGGGAATTTTGGTGCTGAAATACTGAAGTGGAGCCATCAAAATCTACTGATAACGTGCACACTTCTGGAAAGATAGAATATCATTGTTTAATTAATTGGAAATGAAACACTGATTACTTTAATTACTCAGTTAATTTTTCCAATGTTTTTAATATAATGTTTTCCCCAATGGTTTTGATGATGGGTTCTATTATACTGACAAATTTAGTAAAATGCGTTTGTCAAAAAAATAGATCCTTGTGAATCAGAATTTTTCTACTACAAAATAGGCTCTCTCTATCTCTCTCCTTAAACATTGAAATACGGTCCATGAAGTAGAAACAGGTTGTGTTTATTATGATATTCTGACAACAGTTTCTCTATTTTCTGCTAAACTTTGTTTATTTGTTGTACAGAATAGTCTTGAGAAGACTGGCAGTCAGGCAGTTTGTTTTGGTTTTTGCTTTCCATCCAGCGAAAATGTTTTCTTGTTAAAAAGATCTGTAGCACACAATAGTTTTTTTGTTGTTGTTGTTGCTCATTTCTTTACTTTCCTTTGGGAAAATGACTATTTATAAAATATATACGTACCTAGACTACTATGCACATTTCCCAGAGTAAGTGATCTAGGTTAGACTTGGAAATCAGCACTCTTCCATCTCTAGAGTTGATTTGCTAAATGTTTGGCATTGCCAGTTAATATTGATAGATGCCCACGTGTTTCACTGGGGATTGTACTCTGGTAGAATTTGGTAGCAGGCCCACTACCACTTTTCAGTCCTTTTGCTAGAAGGACAGCAGGGTCTGTCCTTAAACCTGTCCTTAAAATGTTCCTTCTTCTTTTTCCGATCAAGGAGCTGGGATTATAGGCATGATCTAACATTTCTGGTATGTTTTTTTTTTTCACATAAAAGTTTCTCACTGCAAAGGATTCATGTTGTCTCTCATATGTGGACGTTAAAACTAAATTATATGAAAACTACCATCTCTAAAAACAGGAGTCTCACTAAAATTTTGCCTGGACTGTTCTGAAAGAGTAAATTTTTATCTTTCCCTTCTGACTACTGAGATTGGTCCTCTGAATTATTACGATGACAGATTTTTAAATTATATTACGTAGTGTAGGATATTTTCTTTGGAAGAATTTGACTTTCATTTGTTTGTTTGTTTGTTTTTTTAATTGGATTCAGTGTTCATGCTAATATCAAGCTGAACACAAGCGGTTCTTTATATTAAAAAGAGAGACAGTCCTTCCTAACACTCCAAGTTGGAATCTCTGTTGTTTATTCAAAAACTTTCAAGCCTAAGAATGTCACTTTCTATAGTATCTGTCAAGAGCCCAGAGGTCAAGTGTTTGAAAAAAAATTGTTCACTGAAAATGATCAAAATAGACACTAATGGCACTTAGAATATATGTGAATTTAAATGAAGATTGTTATTTCATTCTATATATTATATGTCACTTGCTATGTAGGCCATCTTTAAATGTCAGAAGTCATAGTTGAAGTTCAGGGAATCCTGAATAAATTCCATAGTAACCACATGATTTCCCCTTTTCTTTTCTTTTTAAATGGTTTTTATTGTAAAACTAGTGTATACAGAGGTTACAGTTACATGAGTAAAGTAATGAGTACATTGCCTATTGAGCACTGTTATCTCCTCTTTTGTTTTCCCCCTACCATCCCTTCCCTTCTCACCTCCCCAACTCTTCTCTCCCCCCCCCCCACCAAGTTGTAAAGTTCGTTTTCAACATAGTGTCTTGTACATCTCATTGTTACAATGGGTCATTTCCATGTTTTATCTCCTCAGTACTTTCTTTCAGCAAAGGTGGATACTGAGAATCTGATAAGAATTCCTTGAATTTTCTAGACTTGTTAAGATAGATATCATTTTTTAAAAAACTAATTATTATCTTTAAGTAGTTGTACAGAGGACTTGCCATTTAATAAGGCAGTTTATGAATGTAATATGTCTTAAAGTCATTCATTTCAGTATTCTCACCCACTCCTCCCCTACCTACTCCTTCCCTCACTTTTCTTAATTTTGTGGGACAAACATTAGATTTTTTTTTTTCCGGTAGTGGGGCTTGAACTCAGCCTGGGCATTGTCCCTGAGCTCTTCAGCTCAAAGCTAGTGTACTACGACTTGAGCCACAGCACCACTTCCGGTTTTCTGGTGGTTAATATGAGATAAGAGTATCGTGGATTTTCCTGCCTGGGCTGGCTTTGAACTGTGACCCTCAGATCTCAGCCTCCTGAGTCGTTAGGATTACAGGTGTGAGCTATCAATGCTTGGTGAATTGAGTGTTTTTTTTCTTTCTTGTTGGTCGTGGGGCTCGCACTCTGGGCCGGGGCGCTGTCCTCAGCTCATCAGCTCAAGGCTAGTCCACTTGAGCCACAGTGCCACTTCTGGTGGTTAATTGGAGATAAGAGTCTCACGGACTTTCCTGTCTGCGCTGGGCTTTGAACGGTGATCCTCCGATCTCAGCATCCTGAGTAGCTAGGATTTCAGGCGTGAGCCACCAGCACCCTATACATTGGATTCTTGACTGCATTCTCTTCCCCCTCTTCTCTTCATTTGTTCACTGCCTTCCCCTTGACCTTACCTCACCCCTTTCAAGTACCTTCGTCGTCGTGTTTTGTTTTGATGAACTTTAATTTTGGCATTCTAAGGAATACACTGAGATCTCTCTTGAACAATTGTATCCACTTGCATCCAACCCAACATATTTACATTAGCATGTGTAACCTAAATCTAGCTTCCACATATAAGGAAAAAATATATTCTTTGTCTCTAAAACAATAACAGATACTGGAGAGTATATGGTCTAACACACTGTTGGTGGGAATGTAAACTTGTCCATCCACTTTGGAAAGCAGTGTGTATAGTCTTCAAACAATCAAACATAGAACAACCCTATGATCCAGCAATTCCACTCCTGAACATTTACCCAAAACATTACAAACCAAGACTGACATCATTTTTACATTCTCCATTTCTGTAGGTTTCACCAAGAGTATCATTGCTACAGGCATTTTGTATCCTTTGTACTTTAAGAAAAATAAATAAATCCTGAAGTTTGATCTCAGGGTGATTTTACTTGCTAGACAGGCCCTACCACTTGCAGTACTTTGCCAGCCCTTTTTGGCTTTAGTCATTTTTTTTCCTGGGGAGCCTTGTATTTTTGCCTGAGGCTAGCCTTGGCTACCAGCGCATCTACCTATGTAGGCATCATAACTGGGTCCTTAGGCTCTCACGGCAACTCCCAACTTAGAGATCATGATGGAGTCTTGCTAACTTTTTTGCTTAGTCTGGCTTTGAACTATGGTTGTGTACCTCTAGACAAGCTAGGATTATAGATGTGCACTACCACACTGGGTTCTTCATAGTGCTTTTTGTTGTTGTTTGTTTTTTTTGTGTTTTGTTTTTTTTGTTTGGTCATGGGGCCTGCACTCTGGGCCTGGGCTCTGTCCCTCAGCTCTTCAGCTTAAGACTAGCACTCTACCACTTGAGCCACAGATCCACTTCTGGCTTTTTCTGCTTATGTGGTACTGAGGAATAGAGCCCAGGGCCTCATGCATGCAAGGCAAGCACTCTACTACTGAGCCACCTTCCAAGCCCAGGCATCTTCCCAGTCCCTTAGTGCTTTTTTTTTTTTAAGTGAAGAATTGTACAACTTTCCTATGTTTCCTTGGTTATGAATGTAATAGGCAACTAATGTCTTTGTAAATATACGCTGGAAGAGGAAATGAAGATTTCTATTATATTAACTGGGATGTATGGTACATCTCTGGAGAAAGAAGCTTGTTGTAAGTAATTAAGTTTCTGGAATCTATCTACTCATGACTTACATGTTATTAAAGAAGGAATGGTAAATATTACATACACTTCGTTGAAGAATGTATGTAGGCCAGTCAGTGCTGGGTATCATCCATTAATTATAAGGGTATGTTATTATTTAGCTTGATTAGTTTACTTATTTGTTTCTAGAAGCATTTAAATACTAAAAACTATCATTTTTCAAGAGGGTGAAAGTATCCATTTTTCTTACAAATTAATATAATTGCAAATAAACCTCAAAATCTATTTGTGAAAATATAAAATAATATAAAATGAAATAAAATTTAAAAACCAGACAACAAAACACATAATTCCATATATCTGTAGCTCTGCTGCTGTCTCACAAGCTGTGGAAGTACTGATGTCATGTAAATAAACAGGACATTCTAGATTTCAATTCTCAAATATCGATTTCTACATTGTGAAAATTCTTAAGGTGACTAAGGTCATGTTTTAATTTCCTAAAATCATACCTATGACAACTTGAGGTCATAGAAAAAGATATAAAATAATATATATTATTTTCTATCATGAAACATTTCTGAATTATTTTTACATGATCATGATAATTATTTACTCCTGCATCCTTCTGAGATGCTTGCAGGAGTGCACACCTATGCAGACAAAGAGACAGAACAGTAGTAGCCTATGGAGAACATGAAGGATATCCTTCTTACATTTTCCTTCTTTGATAATCTCTCAGTCTATGTAATACTCTATTCCTAACCCATGCCAACTGTGCAAGTATGTTTATAATTTCATGTGTAAGTGATAGTTCAGATTTACATGTTATGCCATAGTAGATGGTCTCATAATCTACAAATGCATCCGTTTTTTTATGACTTTTGTTTTTTATTTTTTGTACATCTTTTATTGTAAAAATACTGTACAGAGGAGTTATAGTTACATGAGCAAGGTAATGAGTACATTTCCTATTGAAAATTGTTGCCTCTTCCTTTGTTTTCCCCCTACAATCCCTTCCCTCCCACTTCCACAACTACTCAACATCCCCTGTCACAGTTATAAAGTTCGTTTTCAACAGTGTCTTGTACATCTCATTGTTACAAAGGGTCAACCTGTATTCTTATTTAAACATTTTGTTTTTTCCATTCCCTCCCTGAATTAGAAAAGTGTATATACAAGATGCAGGGCACTGAAATCAAGTACAGTGCAAATGGGTTATACTGTGGGGGAGAAACATACAAAGAAACAAAAAAAAAATCACATGGTACATAATAAATACATTAGAAACCATAGCATGAAATAAAAAAGATATTTGTGTCTTCATCTTGGGGTTCATTTCGCTTAACATCATCTTATATGGTCATATGTACATAGCTTTTGACCTTTTCTGCTTGTCCTAGACTTATACTTAGTTATTGCAAATAAAGGAAACCATAGGACCTATGTTTCTTTGGGCCTGGCTTACTTCACTTTAATATAATTTTTTCCAAGTCTTTCCATTTCCTAACAAATAGGATGATGTCATTTTTTCTGATTGAGGCATAGAATTCCATTGTATATATATACCACATTTTCTTGATCCATTTATCTACTGAGGAGCATGTGGGTTGGTTCCATAATTTAGCTATGGTAAATAATGCTGCAATAAACATAGTTGTACTGGTAGCCTTGGTATGGCCTTGTTTGTGATCATTGGGGTAAATGCCCCAAAGTGGGATTGCTGGGTTCTAGGGGAGCTCTATGTGGAGTCTTTTGAGGAACCTCCATACTGCTTTCCAAAGTGTTTGGACAAATTTACAATCCCACCAATAATGCAGTAGTGTTCCCTTTTGGCCACATCCCTCCAGCATCTGTTGTTATTAGATTTCTTGATTTTAGCCATTCTCACTAGGATGAGGTGGAATCTCATTGTTGTATTGATTTACATTTCTTTTATGGCTAGAGATGTTGAACATTATTTCATGTGTCTATTGGCCATTTGTATTTCCTCTTCAGAGAGCTTTCTCTTTAATCCTTTAGCACTTATTTATTTGGCATTTGTTTCTTTGAGGATTTGTTGTAGGTGGATTTAATTTTTTGAGTTCCAAGTATGTTTTAGATATGAGACCTTGTCCATAGGCTAGTGAAGATATTCTCCCAGTCCATGGGCTTTCTATTGGTCTTGCTAGCTATGTCTTTTGCCATTCAGAAGCTCTGCAACTTCATGAAATCCCATTTGTCCAACCTTTCTTTGATTTGTTGTGTTTCTGGGTCTCTATTAAGAAAATTTTGGCCTGTGCCAAGGAGACCTAGGGCTTATCCTATTCCATCTTGTAATGTTTTCAGGGAGTCTGCTTTGACTATGCATCTGTTTTTTATTCTTCAGTAGTAATATAGTTTGTATCCTTCAAAACAAGCACCCCTACTTTACAGACACACACACACACACACACACACATACACACACACACACACACACACACACACACACACACACCACATTAAGCTTTCTGGAAATCCTGCTAACTACAGTTAGTTCTCCAATTTATTACGTTAAACTTCTTCAAAGTAATATGGAAATAATTTATTCAATCATGTACTCTAATACAATTTGCATTCTTTCTGTTGATTTTAACCAATTGATCCGGTAAAATTCTTAAGTGTTTTTTTATCCTTCCCCAACGTTCTCGCCCCTCCCCATCTTTCAACTCCAGAGTGATCAATTCCAAAGAAAGGGCTGCTTTACAGTATGGAGGTTCCTCAAAAGACTCCACATAGAGCTCCCCTATGATCCAGCAATCCCACTTTTGGGCATTTACCCAAATGTTTACAAACAAGACCACACTAAAGCTACCAGCACAACTATGTTTATTGCAGCATTATTTACCATAGCTAAGATATGGAACCAACCTAAATGCCTCTCAGTAGATGAATGGATCAAGAAAATGTGGTATATATACACAATGGAATTCTATGCCTCCATCAGAAAGAATGACATTTCCCCATTTGTTAGGAAATGGAAAGGCTTGGAAGAAATTATATTAAGTGAAGTAAGCCAGGCCCAAAGAAGCATAGGTCCCATGGTTTCCCTTATTTGCAATATCTAGTATAGGTATGAGTCAAGCAGAAAAGGTCAGATAATGTGATGTTAGGAAAATGAACCCTTAAATATGTATTTTAATGTTTTCGTTTCTTTCATGCATGTGTTTCTAACGCATTTATAAGATTATTTCTTTGTTGCTTTGTATGTCCCTCCCCCACAGTGTAACCCCTGCTTTCACTATATTTGATGTCAGTATAACATGTGGAGGAGATGGGGACAAACAAGTCGTTTAAGGATTCAGGTGGACCTGTTGCAACAATGAGAAGTACAAAATGTCATGTCAAAACCAGCTTTACAATGTCGGTGTGGGGGGGGGGGAGGGGGGTATGATTGGGTGGGGGGGAGGGGGGTGTCTGGGAAGGGAGGTGAAGGGTAAACAAAGGAGGAGGCTGCAATGCTTGGTAAGAAATGTATGCATTATCCTGCCCATGTAATTGTAACCCCTCTGTACAGTATGTTCTCAAATAAAATAAAATAAAATTTTAAATTAAAAAAAAAAAAAAGAAGCCGGGCGCTGGTGGCTCACGCCTGTAATCCTAGCTACTCAGGAGGCTGAGATCTGAGGATTGCGGTTCAAAGCCAGCTCGGGCAGGAGAGACCGTGAGACTCCTATCTCCAATAAACCATCAGAGAACCGGAAGTGGCGCTGTAGCTCAAGTGGTAGAGCACTTGCCTTGAGCTGAAGAGCTGAGGGACAGTGCCCAGGCCCAGAGTTCAAGCCCACGGCCAACAAAGAAAAAAAAAAAAAAAAAAAAAAAAAAAGGGCTGCTTTAATCAGATTCTGTTAATATGTTTCCTAAAATTCTATAAAAAAACATTTAGTTCTTTAGTAGTGTATGAGTCCTCTCAAATATAGACTACCACATTGCTCACAGACATTTCTATTCCATCTAATATCTCATTTTTAATTTAATGAGATTTGGAGTAACTTCTCATTTATTTTTGACCGTTGATTTGTTACTAGGGAACAGTTTTCTGAGTATTAATATGAACTAAAGTCATTAATCCATAAATAAATAACTTTCTTTCCTATAAAAGGTATCTATAGGCAGACAGTGAAAGTGTCTGAGGCCTTCTATGATTACTTGACCCTGTGCCAACTCTGGGTTCTGACATACTAAAACATTCTCCATAGCCCACAGAGACTGGGTGCAACATTAGCAGTAAAATCTTCATTTCAGTCACCCAGAAGCAAAAGCAAGTGTTTGCTGCATCTCCTAAACATTAGCAAGCTTCACCCAATGCACACAGAATTCCTTCCGACTAGATCAATTAACTGGAGGGTAGGTCACATTGAGTTACATATTTTGTTAAGTGTGGTATTTTTCACTGTTGGTCCAACGCTTACCTTAAAATGGTTCCTGTTATTAAGGAAGGAAATAATAATATACATTAGAAACCTAGTTGCATTTCCCGACACCTTCATCATTTTTCCTGTGTGCATTCCTTGCCTTTTCTAATACATTGAGGTGCCCCTTGAACTTACAATGACAATATTTTCCAAGTATGTCATTTGTCTATCAATTTCCTTTATAGTATATTTCTTTGCATGAAGCTTTTAGTTTTCATATAATCAAATAAATGTCCTGTATTTTTTGTGTGTTGGATAAGAACTTTTCCTAAGTCACTGAGATTACATGATTATATATATATATATATATATATATATATATATATATATATATATAACATTTATTCTATTCAGTTGTATTGTTTTAGTTTGCATATCTAAATATATGATCAATCTATGTATGCTTTCATAAAATTATGACAAAGGGATTTAAATAATGTATATGATAAGAATGTCAGCACATGTACTACAAAGAAACATTTCCTCACACTTTTCCCGTGAGATAAAATGCCATTCTGAAATGAATCTTATTATTATATATACTGATATTTTCTCGTGGACTTTATCTCCTCATCAGTGTTGTATTCTCTGGTGATCTAAGAATTTGAGCAAAGGGAGATGGGAAGATGGCTCAGTGGTAGAGTGCTTGCCTTGCATGCATGAGGCCCTGGGTTTGATTCTTCAGCACTACATAAGCAGAAAAAAGCCGGAAGTGGTGCTGTGGCTCAAGTGGTAGAGCACTAGCCTTGAGCTGAATTGCTGAAGGACATTGTCTAGGCCCATAGTTCAGGCCCCATGACTGACCAAAACAAAACAAAACAAAAAACAACGGAATTTGTGTTCAGACTATTTAGGGGTTAGCAAGCTGGAGTGTGGACCAAAGCAAACCGCTGCCTGTTTCTGCACTGAAGGTCTTACTAGAGTTCTCACAGTGCTCATTCGTTTTTGTATTATTACTCTCTACTTTTCTGGGAACATAGTAGAATTCAATGACTGTGATATAGTTGCAAAATCTTAAATACTAATTATCTGTTCATTTATACAAGTATAGTGCCCCTAAGTCGGTTTGAGAAAATTCATAAATATTCACAGCGCAAATACTTGCTAATATATCTATCTACATATGTTCATTCTTTTGGACAACATATAACAGAATCTGTGCCAGTACAAATAATAAAATTAACAACTCTCTATAAGTAGCTTTTCCCATAAAAATACTGTCAATTAAATCCAACATTTTATGACAAACATTACAGAATTTTCCTATTTTCATCAATGCAGGACATTTTTATTTTTGAAAAATAAATATCCCTAATGGTGATCCAGTTTTATTGGATTGTAAAGATTTTTTTTCTTCAGAAAAATTGACTATCTACTCAAATAGAGTAGTATCCAAGTCTATACCATATTAATCACCTTCAATAGTTGTTGACAAAAGGTTAACCATTAACTCATCTACTTAATCTGTGGACAACCTAAAAATGTTTACAACAAATTTTAATGTTTTATTTTTTTTGTCTATAAAGTTGTACCATGCCTATCTTAAGATTAAGAACTTTTTGTTTTAATAAATTCACAATACTATTATCACTCTTTAAAAGAATTATGATTACTCTCATGGTGTAATCAAATATCCAATCAGCATTCTAATTTCCATATTTGCTTCGTTAACATTCTGCTCAAGATTGGTTTCTTTTAATCAAGATTTAAATGGCTTCCACAAATTACCATTAGTTACTGTTTCTTAAATATCTTCCAAGCTGTCAATCTTCATTTTCTTTTTTCCCTTGTGCAATGAGCTCCTTAAAGAAACTAGGCTGCTTTGTCTTGTATTGATGTTATCATGGATTTTTCTGATTTTCTGGGAGGTTTTCTTGTTGCTTGTGATGAGTGGGCATAGCAGCTTGTAAAATTTTAATTCTCCCCTTTTTACCAGTGTTCTTCAGTGATGGTGATGCTTACTTATACCTGTTTTTGTGAGGAAGTATCAGGTTTCTGGTTTCCCTCAAGCTTTGAGTGGTCAAATGTTATCCAGAGGCTGTTATTTATCAATAATGGTTTGTGGATCATCATTGATAGCTAGTATTTCATTTGTATTTGCAATATGATGGTATTCCACAGTACTTACCATTCTATCTTCATTTCTTAGATGAAAATAAAGAAGAGATAATTTGCTTTCGCTCACTTCTAGAAAAAAGTAGAATGTGCTCTTTGTTGATAATTTTCAAATTGTCTTGTTTTCTTAGCATCTTTGAGTGCCATATTTTGTTGATGTTGGATTAATGGTGTTTGGAGTACCTTTGTGGTAAACTGCTATACAGTTAGCTGTGCAGGGTCCTTTCATTGCTTCCGGAAATCCTTTTGATTAAACCTCAATAGTTTGCTTTCCTTCTATAGATGGCAAAATGGAATAACCCAGCCACCAATTCTGCATTTTTTAAGGAAATTTGGAATCCTACTGTATCTTAGAGGATGGGATTTTGAAATCACTTTAAAATTTTCAGTCTTTTAAATTTGTTGACATGGAAAGGCTTCATATATTGGTTTTCATTTTTATCAGTTCATTCCTCATATATGTTTTAATTTATTCTAAAGCAGTGTATGCTCACTAAGTATTTTTACTTCCAGTCATTTTCTTTTCCAACATAGGACATCAAGTATAATAGATAAACACTCTATACTGTGGGCTTATATCCCAGCTCACCTGCATGTCATTTTATAAAACTAGGTATGATATAAAATTTCTCTTTGTATATAAAGAATGTCACTCATCTTTGATTGTTTTGTTCTGTTTAATTGTACATATGTGTTTGTTATCTCTTAGGAATTTAATGATCATTTTAGGAACATCTATTTGTCAAATCCAAATTATATGATAGGAAATTTAAACAATAATATAGTTCATTTGGACCTAACAGTTTAACAATTATTTTCTTGTATTTATTTATTTTGTTGTTACTAGGACTTGAACTCTGTGTCTAGTGATCTTGCTCATATCTTTTTGCTCATGCTGATGTACCACCACATAGCCACCCCTCTTGTAGCTCTTTTCTGGTTAAAGCTGGCTTTGACCCTTGAGTCTCAGATTTCAATCTCGTAAGCATCTAGAATTAAAAGCATGAGCTCTCAGCCTTTAGAAACCTTTCTTTTTTTAATTTTTGAAAAAATGGACAGATGTTCTCATTATGTAGCCCAAGATAAACTAGGGCTTGTCATTATTCTTCTACCTCTTGGTGCTAACATTACAGGTGTGGAGCACCATGATCAATGTTTTAGCGATATTCAAAACTAGTTTTATCTCAGTAAAATATGTCACTTTTCTCCAATACAAAGATGTGAAGGAAAATATATAATGCATCCCAGCACAATAACTGACTTTTCCACTAGATCTAAGATTACCCAAAGTAACAATAAAGAACAATGGGTGAGGCCCAGCAAACTGTCAAATCTAAAGCCAGCACCTACACACACTTCTCCTGAAGAAGCTCAACTAAATGTAGTCTTACACATTATTATTTATTAGAAATTCACACACACATAAGTATGGATTTAAAAATGAAACATTAAAGACTATAGATTAAGATTGGCTTTAAGAGCTAAATATATCCTTCTCCTATGCTCAGCCATACCACTCCCAGGTATCGGCCCCAAGCAACAGGAACCAGGATACAAGAGCACATGCACCTCCATGTTCATTGCTGCACTGTTCACAATAATGAAAATATGGAAACAACCCAAATGTCCCACTAAAGATGAATGGGTCCCAAAATTGTGGTACCTACATACAATGGAATGTTATGCAGCCGTTACAAAGGACAAAGTAATGTCATTCACAGGGAAATGGATGGAGCTAAAAAAAATCATATTATGTTGGGCGAGACATGACAAATGGTCTCCCTGATATGCAGATGTTAATTCCAAAATGCAAGGAGATATGATAAAGTAAACAGAACTCAAGAAACAAAGGACCTCCACTCAATTTGTCATATCATTACTAAATGACTCCATGTTCTTGACCATATATATGGTGTGTATATATATATATGTGTATATATATACACACATGTATATATATATACATACACACATGTATATATATACGTATATATATACACACATGTATATATATATATACATACACACATGTATATATATATATATATATACGTATATATATTATGCACATCTGAGGGAAGCTAGGAGGAAGACACAGAATTAGAGAGAAACAGGGGGAAACATACAAGAGAGGGGCCCATCAGCTGCACTGGACATTGATGAAAACGAACTACAACTCAAGGGCAGTAATGGAAGAGAGGGAATGAAAAGGAAAGAGGGAACAGCTTACACTAAGCAAAAGGAAAAAAAATGTACATATCACCCAATGTGGAAGAAATAGTTGTATTGTCAAGCTCATAGAATTCACAAATATCATAGATCATGAGCATGACAATTTGCTTCTTGAAGGTTAAAATGTCTTTGTGACTTTATGTATCACTATCTCACAATACTGTGAAATTTGTAAAATTTATGTAATCACTTAATCTCAATAAAAATTTTAAAAAGATTGGCTTTAAGTCACAACTCAAACTACATGGAAATACAAATACATTCATTTTGACATTACTAAAATATAATTCTATATCCTGACCAAAATAACCCCTTAGTTTTCCAACATTTTGAAAGGGACTACACATGAATGATGCTTACTAATGCCATATTCTGGCATCATGGTTTATGATAATTACCTCAGGGAAAAGTTTTAGAAAACACTTAGAAAAATTTTCTGAATATTTATGCAGTACTTACAGTAGATATGTTTTGTCAAATATTTATTAAGTATTGGATTTTTTTCTTAACATGGATCTGAGTACCAAAACAGGGGGTAATCATGTTTACTCAGAAGAGTAATTAAAATTATTCTTTCTAATATTGTTGCACTTTTTTGATTAACTTGAATATGTAGATGTGGAGTTATAATTTATGGACCAGCTATAAAATTTCCATTACAAATGTTTATACTTTGCTTGTGAATTTCTCTCTGTCAGAAAGGAAGAGGACACATCTCTTTTTTGTAATTTACTTTATTGCTTTAGAGGTGATATATAGAGGGGTTATATTTACATCAGGTAATAAGTAAATGTCCTTTCACATAGTGTTATCTGTTCGCTCATTCTCTCCCATTCCTTACCTCCCATCTCCACCCACGAGTTGCATAGTTGACTTTCATCAGTGTCCAGTGCTCAGTGGGCTGCACTTTTCACCTTTTTTCTTCTGATTCTGTGCCTTCTCCCCACCTTTCTACAGATGTGCATGTGAGTATACCATGGATAAAGAATACAGATTCATCAGAAAAAAAAAGATAAAAAATAAGAAAAATCCTTTGTTTCCTTATTTTTGGAGTTCATTTCAGTATCAATATTATTTTATATATGCACATGAAGATGCTCTTGGGTATTACACCTTCGTGATTCTCTTCTAACACTATCCTCTTCTGGTCTCACTGTATTTGAGTATCTGGAATTCAGTGTAATTTGTCATATCCTAGTATGTTTTAGATCGAACTTCTGCATATCAGGAAGAGCATGCACATTTGTCTCTCTGATCTTGGCTTCCAATAGCCCATATCTTGAAGAAACATCTTACTATCTTGAAGAAAAAGTGTGTTTAAATATCACACATACACACATACACACTGCACATATATCTGCTGGAAATTATTGTTGTCTGAAGCATAAAAATGAAGCAAAAATAAGAAGATGAAGAGGCTAACAATGTTGAACATGATTAATTGAACTTTTTATTCTTATTTTTCTGTTACAAATACAGGATACAAGGGCAGAGACAAGCCAGTACACAGATAAAATTATATGACTCATAGGAAATAGCTCTCTAAAGCTAAGACCCAGGAGAAAAGTAGCATGCTTACTCAAGGAGAGATGTGGGAAATTATTCTTTACATAGGGTGAGAAAAAACAAAAGATATATTTGAAATTGCCACCAGGGATCCATCTATATTATGTACCTACCTACCTACCTACCTACCTACCTACCTACCTACCTACCTACCTACCTACTTACCATATCTATCTATCTATCTATCTATCTATCTATCTATCTATCTATCTATCTATCTATCTATCTATCCATCCATCTATCTGTCATCTAACTCACATCTGTAATCTTTGCTACTTAGGGGGCCTAGACCTAGAAGATTGCAATTCAAGGCCAATGGAGGCAAAAAGTATATAAGACCCTATTTCAACCAATAATGGTGGTATATGCCTGTCATCCTAGTTATTCCAAAAGTAAAGAGAATTAGATGTCCTTGGTCCAGAATGATGTGAGACCATATTTGAAAAATAAAGTGATAATGATATGAATTTCATATATATGATAAATTTCATATATAAAAGCCACCCTGTTACTTTCCATCCACCATCACCTCTGTTGAAATGTTCACATAAAAAAAAAGAAATGTGTGAGGTAATGGGTGTGTTAATTAACTGGATTTACTCATTTAACAACTTATACAGCCATCACATGACAATACCCCCTCTAAATATACAAAATTACTACTTGACAATAAAACTAAGGTTAAATCAACTGAAATTTGTAGTTATAAAAGAAAAAAAGAGGTGTTTAAGAAAATCATATTCAAGGAAAAATCCAAAGAGAATAGGAAATCCATTAACAATTTCTTGCATGGAAAGCATTCATGATAGAAATGTATTGAAGGTCAGTGGGAAAGAATATATTCACAAGGAGACTGTAGGCACCTTTGATTATACCTTTGAAAATATTTGTCACTTTGTGAACACAGTAATCACAGATCAGTTTCAGTTGGAATATTTATACATAAAAATCAACTTGAAATGTCTGAATTTCAAGATTAAAAAGAACCTCTTTACATTGTAAGGAAAATCATAAGCAAGATATTAATAGTTATTTAGTAAATATAAATATGCTATTCCTAGGGGTAAAATTAAAAGACTAAGTATAATCGACAAGCTAACATTTCATATGAAAAAGAATTGCAGAATTACCCTGCAAAATGGAGAAATATATAGATACAGATAGATGACAAAAGAGAACATAAAAATAATCAATAAACCCATAAGGACAAAATGAGATACCATTTCATATCTACCTAACTGCAAATCATAAAATATCAATCAAGTTATTAAATATATAGAATATTTATCTTACTTTCAGGTTAGAAGTAGGAAGTTACAATCTTATTTGAAACACCTTGTCCATTACCATATAAAATGTAATAAATTCATACTCTTGGAACATTATTCATACCTTTATTAATGTGAATTATAATACTCATGACTCCCTTTTTAGTTTCTTTCCATTTCCTTCTTATCTTCATCCCTTTCTATTTTTCTTACTTTCTACATCTTCTTATTTTCCTCCTTTTCACTTATTTTCTTTTTGATATTATTGAGAACTTAATTTAGAGACTACAGCTACATGTTTTAAATAACAGCAGAAAGAAACATTCAAATGCCAGTTGACTAAGCAATTATTGTATAAATGGGTCATATTTGTATAAAAGAGTACTCATTTCCAGTGAAAAAGACTCATAATGAAATGGATAAATAGGCACTATTGCACTGGGAAATAAAATTGTATTAATCTCTGTGTTGTTGTTGTTATTGTTGTTGTTTTGATACCCTGGCTTAAACACAGGGCCTCTTTACTCAGGTTGCTAGCTTGGCTGGCAGTCTACCACTTGGGGCTGGCTTTCAGCTTAGTTTTTGAGTGGTTAATTTGAAAAGGGAGCCTCACTGAATTTTCTATCTGGGTGGGCTTTGAGATAGATCCATAAGTATCATCCTTCTGAGTAGCTAAGGTAAGTGCTGTAGCAGTTATACTCCAATAAAGATGGAGAAAAATATATAGAAAAATGAAGATGGAAAAAGTGGTTGTTTTATGTGTGTAGGAATGGTGAAACTCATTATCTTTGGTTAATATTCAGAGAGGAATGTTTTGTTTCTTTTGAATTTGGCGGTCCCGTTTAGTGATATGTCTCCTCAAGGTCTTGTTTCAAATTATCACCAGGTCTTTCACTTTTTACTAAATTCTTTACTCCTGAAACCAGGAGTAAAGAAACCTAATAATCATATGAAAAATGTAACCAAATTAATGTAAAAGTTCTGAGTTGTTTCTAAACTGTCCTTGGTTAACAACTTCAGATGAAAAGTTTCACTTTGCCATAAGTGGCAAAGGATCAGTATAATTGATGGTTTGCTATTGTAGTAATTTAATTTAGACTGGACAGACTTGTATTATTTTCTAATAGGCATTATAATTTTAGTACTTTTGTTCGAGATGCTAAAATTGATACACATTGAAATTTTCATCTTAGTAGCAGAATCCTCATACATGCCTCACACTTTCAAAAACATGGATTGAGTATTATGTAAAATGTTCATGGAGGAGGTTACAGAGGCAGAATGATTTTCAGAATGCTTACACTCATGAGTAAGTAAGCCAGAAATAGAAAGGGATTTCAAATTAAATAATCTGATGATTATTTATGAGAGCATAACCCCAAATCAAGGGCTTCCTGATACAGTTTATTAAAAATCCATCTATCATATCTTTAGCATTTTATTTTCTTCTTCGTTTGAATCATAAGATGTTCATTATATCTTTTCTTAATTTTAATTTTACTGTAAAGTCGTTATACAGAGGTTTTACAGTTACATAAGTAAGGCAACAAATCCTTTTCTTGTCAAACAGTGTTACCCCCTTTCTGATTTATCTCCCACTTTCCCTCTTCTCCCACTCCACCTCCTCCAAGTTGTGAAGTTCATTTCCAACATAGAATCTTGTGAATATCACTGTTACATTGGTTCATCCTTTGTCCTTTGTCTCATTATTTTGTTACTGATATACACTATTTAATTGAATCTACTTTGTATTTAAAGTTGATTTATAGTGTAGGACTCAGAGTGACTGTATGTGAAAGTTAGGATTTCTAGCTCTGCCTCCAGTCTGCCTGCCTGCCTTCTTTCCTTGCTTCCTTCCTTCCTTGCTTCCTTCCTTGCTTCCTTCCTTCCTTCCTTCCTTCCTTCCTTGCCCACATGACTGCCTTCTTTCCTTTTTTAATTCTTTCTCTCTCTTTTTTCCTCTCTCTTGAGTCCTTTCAACTTCTTTAACAAATCTACCTCTTGTGGAACCTTCATTTGGTCTTAGTTTGCAGCTAGATGGTGTTTTTTTCAGAAGCACCATTTATAATTCTCACTTATTCCAGTTTGGTTTTCTTCCCACCTCTTCAATTCACAAGCCTTAGTGAAATCCTTGTTGTGATGAAGTCCTTTCTTCTATTTTCTACTATATTTTTCCAACCTCCATTTTGTAATTAATCCAACTTATTCCTTAACTTCCTTTCCCATTTGTTATATATATATATAATATTTATTTATTTACACTTATATATTTATATTACATATATAGTGCTGGAATGACATGATATCAAATGCTATTTTCCTGTTTTTGTTCCTTCAGCTTTAAGAGTAATATTTTAAGTTATGCATTTGTATTGGTAAATGGTGATGAAAATTATGAAAGGATGAAGTTCACTGAGCAGTTCAGGATTTTATGATTACCCTGCTCATTCCATTATATGCCAGTTAGTTTTGCTAAATTAAGTATGTTGGATATTTCTGTCTTGAATTAAACCTTTAGGAATAGTAAATACTAGGTTTGTGTAAATCAATGAATGTTGAAGATGGGAATTTTAGGGAAATTATTTCTTATGTCTAAAAGAGAATTATTGAAGCTAACTTTCCTACATTTTACTAGCTGTTAGCCCAAAACATTTAGTAAATGTGAGAGTAGGCAGCTTTCACAGTTTCATAGTGTTAGTGAAACAAAAACCACGTGCCTTAGGAGAATTGGAAAACTTGAGACTTAAACTTCCATTGAAACCTGTCTTAAATATATTTTCCTCTTATGTTTATCAATATTTAAAAAATTACTTTAAGCTTGCTTTATTTGGGTGTCTCACTAAAGTTAGAAGCATCCTCATAGTTATACTAGCCTTCAGAGTCTGAGGCTGACATTTTTATACATTGTAACTCTCCAATGGATATTGTTTAAAAGCAGAGTCTCTCAATTTCAGCAGTTTTTCTAGATCCTTTTAAGAGCAAAGTTTCTTCTCTGGGTTCTTCATCCTCTTATCAGTCCTCTTGTTCATTGTGTAAGAAAATAATAGGGCAAATGTCAGTAAAGAAGTGTCAGACCACTTGTATCTTAAGTTCAGTATCAGTGACCCAACTCTTCACTGTGGAATAAAGGGATGCGTATCACTTTTGCATGTTTTTCTTGCCTAACATCTCTTTCAAATGACAGTCAAGATGTGTCCACAATTAGCATTTCTTTATACATAAGTGAAATATAGCCTTTTTTGAAATGAGTAAAGTGAAAGATAATTGCACTCACATTAAGAGATTGGGCTCTGGTTTGGATCTGTCTCATTAAATCATATGAGATTTACCTGACCTTTTTAAACTTTAGCTTTCTCAGCTGTCAGAAGGTATCACTGTATCTGTTTTATGAAACTTAAATACCTTAAAATGGCAAGTTCATAATAAGATAGTTGTGGGATGCAGTTCCAGAAAATGTGTTCATTGTCTTAAAATTCAAAATAACTAACCACTGGGCTTATTGAAATTGGCCATCCAAATAATTGTCAAGAACCTTTGAAAGTTTGACATGGGCAAGAAAGGGTGAAGAAATAAGTCTTTAGCTACTAACAAAACATGTGAGCCATTATAGCCATTTAAACCTATATTCTGCATTTATTTACCCATATGGCAAGTGTTTTTTAATATAAGATATTGCAGGGGATCATAGTAGCTCAATCGCTAACTGCACAGGACCATATGTAATGAAGTGAATCAAAATAAACTCTAAGAATAGGAAACAAGAGCTTCTTTTTATGTCTTATATGCAGTAATATCTACTTTTCTTTCTGTTTTAGTTTTCTGTACAGAAACAGCAGAACAAAGAATAAACTAATGCAAGAATGATACTCACTAGACACTATGTTGTAAATGAACTTTACAACTTGGGGGGAAGGGGAGTAGGAGTGGTAAGTGGTAGAAAATGAGGGAGGGGGTAACAATGATTCAAAAGAATGTACTCATTACCTTACTTTTGTAACTGTAATCTTCCAGTTTATCCCCTTATAATAAATAAAAATGAATAATGAGATGTTTAGTTTCTGAAGCACATGCTTTGAATTAGTAGTTTACCATGCTGCGTGTGTATGAGGTCACATTTTTTAGCTGTAAAAAATAGTATAGGTGATTCTTTTTTGTTTTTCCCAGTCATGAGGCCTGAACTCTGGGTCTGGGCGCTGTCCCTCAGCTCTTCAGCTTAAGGCTAGTGCTTTACCACTGGAGCCACAGTGCCACTTTTGGCTTTTTCTGCTTATGGAGTGCTGAGAAATCGAACTCAGGGCCTTATGCATGCAAGGCAAAGCACTCTACCACTGAGCCACCTTCCCGGCCCCAAGGTGATTCTTTATATTACTCTCACCTCTTTGAGAATGCAGCTATGTAAGTGGAGTCTGATTAAGCCAATCATAGTGATCCCATCTGTGTTTTCAATTATTGCTCCAGAAACACAGCTTAATACACTAAAAACATTGTTACACTATTTGTGATTGGTATATTTTATGAATGCGTTTGTGAGTGACATGGGGATATTAAACTGGTGTACTATATGGGAATGGTGGTTCACAAAACATTTGTGAGGTGGAAGAAAAGTCACAAGTATGAGGACAGCCCAAAGCTACTGTTATAGTTGGAGAGAGAAGCATTTACCAGCTTTCTGGACATAAAGAGAATTGAGGAAGCAGATGCTAAAGGAAGCCACATTAACAACGACGAGAGGAATCATTCCCTAAGCAGCATAGTGCACATAGGGTGAATGGGGTCTTCAATCAATTAAAAAAATACTTTATTTTGTGAAAAAAGGTGTGTACAGAGGGGTTACAGTTATATAAGTAAGGTAATGAGTACATTTCTTGTTGAACAACATTACCCACTCCTTTTTTCTTCCACTATCCCTCCCCATCCTCTTTTCTTTTCCTGCCAGTCCTTGGGCTTGAACTCAGGGACTGGGCACTGTCCCTGAGCTTCTTTTGCTCAAGACTAAAACTCCACCACTTGAGCCACAGTACCACTTCTAAGTTTTTCTGTTTATGTGTTACTGAGGAATCGAACCCAGGGCTTCATGCATGTTAGGCAAGCACTCTACATTCCCAGCAATTCTTTTTTTGAATTTAATTTTATTGTTAAGGTTATGTACAGAGGGATTACATACATATGTAAGGTAATGAGTGTATTTCTTGTTGAATACTGTTACCCTCCCTCATTTTTCTCCTTCTTCTCCCTTCCCAAGTTGTAAAGTTCATTTCTAATATATTTTGTAAATATATTTTTTTATTGTAAAGACACTGTATGGAGGGGTTACAGTTACATGAGCAAAGTGATGAGTCCAGATCCTATCAAGCATTGTTTCCCCCTCTCTTGTTTTTCCCCTCCCATCCCTTCCCTTCCCACCTCCCCAACTCCTCCCCCCCACCCGAAGTTGTAAAGTTTGTTTTCAACATAGTGTCTTGTACATCTCATTGTTACAATGGGTCAACCTGTATTCTTATTTCAGTATTTTCTTATTTCCCTTCCCCTCCCCAAATTATAAAAATGTGTCTACAAGATTCAGGGCACCAACCTCAAAACAGGGGTTATACCATGGGGGAAGAACACACAAGAGAAACAAAAAAAATCACATAGTAATTTTAAATACATTTAAAATATTAGTAAGAAAAAAAACCACGTGTGTCCCTATCTTCCTGTTCATTTCCCTTATCATCTTATATGGTCATGTGTACATAGCTTTTGATCTTTTCTGCTTGTCCTAGACTTATACTAGTTATTGCAAATAAGGGAACCCATGGGACATATGTTTCTTTGGGCCTGGCTTACCTCACTTAATATAATTTTTTTCAAGCCTTTCCATTTCCTAACAAAGGGGCAATGTCATTCTTTCTGATGGAGGCATAGAATTCATATATATATATATATATATATATATATATATATTATATCACATTTTCTTGATCTGTTCATTTACTGAGATGGCATCTGGTTTGGTTCCATATCTTAGCTATGGTTAATAATGCTGCAATAAACATAGTTGTGATGGCAGCTTTAGTATAGCCTTGTTTGTGATCATTTGGGTAAATGCCTAAAAGTGGGATTGCTGGGTCATAGGGGAGGTCTATGTGCAGTCTTTTGAGGAACCTCCATACTGCTTTCCAAAGTGGTTGAACAAGTTTACACTCCCACCAACAATGTAGTAGGGTACCCTTTTGGCCACATCCCCTCCAGAATCTGTTGCTAATAGATTTCTTGATTCTAGCCATTCTGACTGGGGTGAGGTGGAATCTCAATGTTGTTTTGATATGCATTTCTTTTAAAAAAAATTTTATTGTGAAAATACCGTGTAGAGGAGTTACAATTACATGGGCAAGATAACGAGTACATTTCTTATCAAGTATTGTTGCCTCCTCTTTGTTTCCCCTTCCCATCCCTCCCATATTCCCCCATCTCCCCACCCTATCCCCCCCCACCAAAGTTGTAAAGTTCATTTTCGACATAACGACTACTACGTCTCATTGTTGCAATGGGTCCACCTGTATCCTTAATTAAACGATTTGTTTTTTCCCTTCCCCTCCACAAATATCTTTATTTTATTTATTTTTTGGGGGGGGGTCTGGTCGTGGGGGCTGAACTCTGGGCCTGAGCACTGTCCCTCAGCTCTTCAGCTCAAGGTTAGCACTCTACCACTTGAGCCACAGTGCCACTTCCGGCTTTTTTCTTTTTGCTTATGTGGTTGCTGAGGAATCAAATCCAGGGCCTCAGGCATGCAAGGCAAGCACTCTACCACTGAGCCACCTTCCCAGCCCCCACAAATTTCTTTTATGGTCAGAGAAGTTGAGCATTTCTTCATGTGTCTATTGACCATTTATATTTTCTCTTCATAGAACTTTCTTTTAGCACTTCATAGAACTTTCCTTTAGCACTTATTTATTGGGCATTTATTTCTTTGAGGATTTGTTGTTGGGGATTTAATTTTTTGAGTTCCAAGTACATTTTAGATATGGGACCCTTGTCCATTGTATGGCTAGTGAAGATCTCCCAATCTGTGGACCTTCTATTGATCTTGTTTGCTATGTCCTTTGCTATGCAGAAGCTCTGCAACTTCATGCAAACCCATCTGTCCAACCTTCCTTGGATTTGTTGTGTTTCTTGGCCTTTATTTAAAATTTTTTGGCCTGTGCCAAGGACTCCTAGAGTTTCTCCTATGCCATCCTGTAATGTTTTCAGGGTGTCTGCTTTGACTTGGAGATCTTTGGTCCATTTGGAGTTGATTCTGGTGCAGGGTGGTATAGAAGTATCTAACTTTAGTTTCCTACAGATGATTAACCAATTTTGCCAGCACCATTTACCGAAGAGGCTGTCTTTCTTCCATTGTATTTTTTTAGCCCCCTTATCAAAGATTAGGTGGTTATAGGTCTGTGGGTTCATTTCTGGGTCTTCAATTCTATTCCATTGGTCTTCAGGTCTTTTCTTGTGCCAATACCAAGCTGTTTGATTACTGTGGCTTTGTAGTAGAGTTTGAAATTTTATACCACATTTTTCTTTATCCTCATTCTTTCTGATGGAGGCATATAATTCCATTGTGTATATACACACATATATACATGTATACATACATGTATACATATACATATATGTATATATACACATGTATGTATATATACTTGTATATACATATATACAAATCACATTTTCTTGATCCATTCATCTACTGAGGGGCATCTGGTTGGTTCCATATCTTAGTTATGGTGAATAATGCTGCGGTAAACATAGTTGTGCTGGTAGCTTTTGTATGCTTGTGACTATTACATTAAGCTGCCCTTTGTCCTTTGTCTCACCGTTTTGTTGTTCTCTCTGGATTTCTAGAATTGTAAATCAGTAGAATTTTTTGTTTTCATCAAGAGTAAAGAAAAATTGCCCTGTTGGTAGGATTGTGTACCAGTTATTTTGCTCTCATCAGGATTTTGGTTATTTGAGTCATTTGGAAAAGATACATATTTTTATTTATCAGTATCTATGATTTTATTTGTTCCATTTAGCATTTTCATTTCAGAACAAGTGGAATTTATTACAAGACTTAATTATTTTTATACTCATAATTTTTAAAAATGATTACTTTTAATATAAAAATATCTCATGTCTCTATTACTCTTTCACAGTCCCATTGTCTGGTATTTTTAAATGTTATGCATAATGAATATTTGATGAATGCTGTGGGAATTATCCTATTATTGTAGGAGCTATTATTACAAATTGCCCACCTACAACCTTTATTCCTCACTACTATTATATCATGCTACACCTGACATCCTTAGTAATCCTATAACTTCAAATTTCCTCCACTGGAACTTGATTCCATCCTTTGAAATCATGTACTATCTTTTTTATATGTTTGCCTGCACGTTGGGCAAATTATTTCACTGTGTGCACAAACACACATGCGCATACACACACACACACACACACACACACACACACACACACACACACACACACATACACTCATGCATGCATAAGTCCACAAAGAAATCTTCCTCGATTCCCAAATCAGTGGGTTTTCGTGGATTCCCCATACTGAAAAAATTATATATAGAGATTTCTCAAGAAATTACAATTAGAACTACCATTTGATTCTACCCTATCACTCTTGGGCATATTTATCCAAAGGAATAAAACAAAATACCAGAGAGATATCTGTACACTTATGTAAATAGCAGTAATATTTCAATAGCTACTATTTTGCACAACTGATGAGTAGATAAGGAAAATATGGTATGAACATACAATCGGATATATTCAATCATAAAGAATAATGAAATATGTTATCTAAAGAAAAATGAAGAAAAGTTGAGGTATCAAAACAAGTACCCCATTTTTATGCATACTCAGAATCTAGAACTAACTATATATATATTATATATATATATATATAATATTCATGTTTATGAATTAGAGTGGGAATGAATTAACATGAGGGGAAACAGAAAGAGTGATATGTGTATTATACACACATAATAACTACTTAATAAAACTCACTAGAAAAAGATAAAAAAAGGTGGGGCAACAGTGGTAAAAATTTTACAACCAATTTATTCCAGTAAATTAAACTGTAAAAATGTCACAAAATGTTTTAATAAAATTCAGTATTAAGGCCTCTTCATTCTCCACAAAATCTATCAATTAAATCTTTTTTTAATTTTTCCCATATAGAAGGATTGAAATAGGCCTTTGTACATGGGCTTGGACCTTTTTAAAATTTTATTTCATTATTAAGATCCTGCACAGAGGGGTTACAGTTATGTGAGTAAGGTAATGAGTATAATTTTTGTCAAACATTGTTACCCCTTCCTTTGTTTTTCTCCTACTATCCCTTTCTTTCCCCTCCTCCCCCAAACTCCCACCTTTCCCCCTGAAGTTGTAAAGTTCCTTTAAAACATAGTGTCTTGTTAGTATCATTGTTGCGATGATACTAACTCAAGTGATTAGACATATTAATTAAAATCATTGGGCATATTAGAGTTGTGTTAAATATTAAATGACCAACAATTTTTGTAATAAAGTATATATGTAATATAGTATAAATAATATATATAATATATATGCTGTACATTTTGTATGTAATATCCATATTTCCTTACTGTAGAATATATGAGAATATGTAATCTGAATATTAATATCTGATGTAACATGATCAACTAAGCCTAAACATCTAGTATTTGATTGTTAATTTTCATGTACACATGTAAGCTCAGTCATTATATATTTATCATGTCAATTCACAATTCACCTTCTATCACAATAAATTCTTAAAGTTTCTGTCTATTATTTGAACTTCATGTTGCAGTAATAATTGAATACAGTTCAAGCTTATAGTTTCTATTATTTGTCCATTGTTTTACATTATTCTCTTTTTTCATAATCTTAAAACAGTGCTTTTTCTGATGCAATTGAAGATGAAATTCACTAGTATATTTTACTTTGGGGCTCTAAATACAGGAGTTTGGCAATAGTAGTGTTTTATTGCTATAGAACCTAATGTATTTTTCTCATTTATGTTCTAACCACACTAATAAGATGCCTAAAATTAGCATTTACATTTTTGGAATGAAAACTGAGATGTCAGTGTGCTAATAATCCTGGGTAAAATTACTCTTTAGTTTTTTTTAACTGTGAAAATACCATACAGAGGGGTTACAATTACATGGGCAAGATAATGAGTACATTTCTTATCAAGCATTGTTGCCTCCTCCTTTGTTTCCCCTTACCATCCCTTCCGATCTCTCATCTCCCCAGTCCCCGTCCTGTCCCCTCCTTGCGCCCCCCCACCTGGTGAGGCACCAAAGTTGTAAAGTTCGTTTTCGACATAATGACTTGTACATCTCATTGTTGCAATGGGTCCACCTGTATCCCTATGTAAACGATTTGTTTTTGCCCTTCCCCTCCACAAATTATACCAACGTCAAATACAGTGAAAGCAGGGGTTATACCGTGGGGGAGGGACATACAAAACAACAAAGAAATATCTTTTTTTTTCCAGGGCTGAGAACCGAACCCAGGGCCTTGTGTGCGCCAGGCGGGCGCCCTTCCGCTGGGCTAAACCCCCAACCCCCAAAGAAATATCTTATAAATATGTTAGAAATAATAACAAGAAAGAAAAAAAACATTTGAGTTCTTATCTTGGGGTTCATTTCGCCTAACATCAACTTACCTGACTGTTTCTGCTTGTCTCAGACTTATACTAATTATTGAAAACAAGGGAAACCATGGGATCTATGTTTATTTGGGCCTGGCTTACTTCACTATTATATAATGATGTGGAGTCAGGATAGCATAAGAAGCTAAGGCTCTCTAACTTTGGAGTGGAATACCTACCTTTCGCATTTGCTTGGCTCACATTTGTGGCTTGGATGTAGTTGACATTTGATGCAATGTGGATTGCAAATTTTATTTCTGCAGTTCATGTAGCAATCTGTCAGTCCCAGGGAGTTCACCATTTGGTGTCTTCTATCCTTTACTAGACACAAAGGAACCAGTCATGTCTTTAAACTAAAACCTAGAAGTCAGTTCTTTTATTTCTGTGCCCTAAACCAGGAAGCAGATTATTTATCTAATTTTTAGCCCCCTTTCTTTCAGTCAACTATTTATGGCAATAAAAATGCCACATCAGTGTAATGTACTAGTGTTGAAATGCCTGGTCTTGAATTCATTTGGCTTGCTTGCTTGCTCAGCCGGTACTCTACCACTTGAACTACCCCTACAGCATAGCTTTTTATTGACTATTAGGGAGATAAAATCTCAAGGACATTTATGCTTGTGCTGGATTCTAGTTCCTAGCTTCCTGAGTAGCTAGGATTACAGAAATGAGCCTCCCTTACCCAGGACAACTGTGTAATCTTTTCATCGTGTTTATGATCAGGAAATACTTCTCAACTTCACATTGCTTTACTGGAAGTCTCTTAGGACATAGCAGGGAATGCATGCCTTCTTAATTCTAAAGATCTGAATGCTACACAAAGGCTCTTTACAGCTTTTATTCCTTTTATTTGTTTTCATAATAACTGAGATTTGAACTGAAGGGCTCACATATGCTAATAACTAAGCAGGTGCTATACTGCTGAGTCATGACTCTAGCCTCATATAACAGCTTACTTTTCTAGTTTCAAGCATCAATGGTATAATAAGCAATAAAAGTATTTAAATATTTTTTTAAAATATTGAACTTAGAAGTTGCATAAGTATGAATCTTATTTCCAGTAATATCTTTAGCCATATGTTTTATTTCAAGCCAAGGCATTCTTACTGTATATTCCTGGAATACTGCTTGTGATGCTTGTATGATGACTGGATGGAGTTTGAGGGTGGGGAGAGTTTGCAGAGGAAGAAAATTTCTGAAATTCTAATGAGCTCTATCACATATGAGAGAAACATTTCCATATTGGGCCTGAATTTGAGATTTCAAGTAATTACAAAAGTGTTTATTGTCCTGTCATACAGGAAGTGGGTGACAAAAGAGAAAGCATACAGAGAAATGATCACCTCTGTGTGTGTGTGTGTGTGTGTGTGTGTATGTAGTGTGTGTGTGTATGTAGTGTGTGTGTGTATGTAGTGTGTGTGTGTGTGTGTGTGTGTGTGTGTGTGTGTGTGTATGTTGATATTGAGGTTTGGACTCAGGGCCTTGCCTCTCTTATATCTAAGGCTCTACCACTGAGACACACCTCCAATTTCAGCTTTTTGATGGTTAATTGATGATTAAAGTCACAGATTTGTCTTTCTTGGCTGGCTTTAAACTCCAATCTTCAAACCTCAACCTCTTTAGTACTTAGGATTACAGGTGTAACCCTCTGGCACATTCACCTTTCCTATATCTCTGATCAGGATTGGTTATTAAGTGTCATAGGATAAATGAATTCTATTTTCCACTATCTATGTATTGAGAACGTTTTTGTTGGGAATGCTTAAGAAGGACTCTTATACTATTTAGGGTTTATTGCAAATCTAACAAATATTTTAGAAAAATGACCATCTGAATTTAAATTTGGCTTTTCTCCTTGCAGTTTTATCCATGATCTGTTTCCAAATAAAATTATTTTGTTCTCCCTCATGTTTTATTTATGAGTGTCCTCTAGGTTTAATTTTGTCACATTAGAAAATCACATTATTTTTGTTTTTATTTCCAGTTCATTGTCTGCATTAATTTCATGACACTGTAATAATGTAGCCCGTGCTTACTTTCAGGAGTGATCATTCAGGTGGAAGACACGGGGGCTGATGCTGGCAGTATCATCTGTGTGGGTATGACTTGCACAGAATGGAAAGGATTGTACTTCCCTTGGCATGGTGCCTTTAGTCAAACTTATTGAATGAATCTGCAGGGTCAGCAGTCACTAAAAGCCCATGCAGACAAAATTAGTTGGTATTGCTTCTTTTTGAAGAAAACACAAATAAAATGGCAGTAGCTACTATCTCTTTAAGAGTTCAGATCCAAAACTTTAAAAAATCAATAAGCCAGAAGTAAAGACGAAATAGAATCACTCAGCAAAAAAGTTTGTCTGAGACTAATGTAAATAGATCATCTTAGTGCATTCAGACAGGAGGAAAAAATATAGCTGACCAAAACCCACCAAGAAATGACAAATCCCCATGAAATTATAAAACCCATTTTAACTATGACAAACACCCATTATCTATATTTTAATCAAACAAGACTGAAAGATACTGTATGATCTTTATACAAGTTTCAAAGTCCTTTAACTAAGATTTCCTTTATAGTTAAAAGTGATCATCTGTTCTATAAATCTCTAATATTCTATTTAATTTATCATCAGTAGAAGAATCCATCAAGTCTACTGCAAAAGATTGGGAAAGTTTCCAAATTTTATAGCTGTCTTCCTTCTTGAAGCCAAAACATTTTATGAGTCTCTTGGTTCTAATGTTCTTAACTCAGTTGAGTATCTGAGCATTTTAGACGAGAGACATTTTTATCACTTTGACAAAAATGGCATCTTTAATTTTAATGGCTTCATGAAAAATTGATCAGCTATGTTGTTTTTGTGAAGTCTTTTAAAAATGAATTTACTAGCCAACAATTCTAAAGGCCCATCCATTTTGGTTTAAAAACTCCCTTTCAGCTTAATATAGGAATTAACTCTTTATTCACGTATTAATAGGAACTAAATGCTTATTGGAGTTAAAGGAGTGACATTGTGGCACTAACTGAAAGTCAAAGTCAACAAAAGAAAGGACATAATGAAAAAAAATTCAAATGTTGATTGAAAGATACTAAGATACTAAGATACTAAGAGTAAACAGGAAACACAAAATATGCAAGGAAATTATTCATCTATAAAATGTAAAAATCATTTTAGTTTTTTCTTCACAGAATTTGTACAGTCACTACCATTATGAATTTTAGCACATTTTCATTTGTAATTCTATTTTGTTTTCTTTCACTTTCTTTCTCTCTCTCTCCCTCTCTCCCTCTCTCTCCCTCTCTCCCTTCCCCCCTCTCTTTCTGGTGGTACTAGGACTTGAAATTAGGACTTTGTGCTTGTTCGGCAGGGACTTTAACATTTCAACCATGCTCCTTTGTCAATCCTATATTTTTGAACTTCTAATGCTAATAACTCTTAATGCTAAAAAATAATACGTAATTTCTGCCACCCCTCCAGACCCACCATTCCCTTCCTTTTCTTAATTTTTGTAGGATATATATTGAATTTTTGACTGCATTCTCTATCTCCCAGCTTACAATTTTCTAATCACTATGGTAAGATAAAAAAAATATGGAGGAAATGTTTTCCTGTGATCACATTAGAACATGACACTCATGAAGTTGTTGTGCAAGCTCATATGAAAAGTAGTAGAGAAATGACTTTGTGATAAAGGGAGGTTAGTCATGACGACAAATTGCAAAGCCTAATATTAGATACATTGAATAGATGAGAAAATACATTAAGTAGATGAGAAAATTTTTATAATAATGTTCAGTATTCATTGCTTCTAAGTTAATGCCATAAGTTAGAACAGAGTACTGATTTGGGCTGGCAAATCAGCACAAATTTTCAATAAACTAACCTCAAACATGGTAAATTTTTCTGGGCACTGGTGGCTCAGGCTTACATCAGTAATCCTAGCTGAGATATGGAGATCAAAATTTGAAGTCAGTCCAGGCAGAAAAGTCATGAGACTCTTCTCTCTAATGAGCCAGCAAAAACCAAGAAGTGACAGTATGACTCAAGTGGTTGGGCTTTGAGCAGAAAAAGTCAAGTTTATATTAAGTGAAGTAAGCCAGGGCCAAAGAGACATAGGTCCCATGGTTTCCCCTATTTGCAATATCTAGTATATGTATGAGTCAAGCAGAAAAGGTCAGATAATGTGATGTTAGGAAAATGAACCCTTAGATATGTATTTTAATGTTTTTTTCTTTCATGCATTTGTTTCTAATGCATTTATAAGATTATCTCTTTGTTGCTTTGTATGTCCCTCCCCCACAGTATAACCCCTGCTTTCACTATATTTGATGTCAGTATAACTTGTAGAGGAGATGGGGAAAAACAAGTCGTTTAAGGATACAGGTGGACCTGTTGCAACAATGAGAAGTACAAGTTGTCATGTCGAAAACGAGCTTTACAACGTTGGTGGGGGGGGGGGGAGGCAGGGAGGATTGGGTGGGGGGGGGAGGCTGGGAAAGGATGTGAAGGGTAAACAAAGGAGGAGGCTGCAATGCTTGATAAGAAATGTACACATTATCCTGCCCATGTAATTGTAACTCCTCTGTACAGTGTGTTCACAAAAAAAAATAAAATAATAAAAAAAAGAAAAAGTCAAGTGAGAGTTTGAGTCCTAGAGTTTAAGCCCCAGTACTGAAAAAAAGAAACCTACAAAAAAGGTCATTTCCAGTCAAAATTAATAGTAACACATTTATATTTTGAGACTATCTCTGCCTTCAATTGATATGTTAATACTTAATTTTGTTCACTTCGTTAAATTTTATGTGTTTTAGGTAAAATGAAACATACATTACCCTTAGATTCAGAATAAATGAGGAAAATTGTATATAATGGAAAATAAATTTAATTCATAAAAATGTAATTTATATTTTTTCTTACTGCTTACATCTTTTATGATGGTAGAAGTTATCTCTTTTCTTGACATCAGACTTGATTGAACATCCTTTTCTCTGAGTAACTTTTTGTGGAAAGTCAGAGAGTCAAATTGAGTGCTAAGAGATTTACAGAGTCACTGCAAGGTCTCATGGCCTTTTGAAAATGACATCATCTCTCAGCTTTGCAAAAGTCAGCAAATCATAGCCATGCTACCTATTTTTTTTGGTGTGGTCACAATAAACAGCATATATAAAAACTTCATACTGATAAATAACAAAATATTAAGGTTAGATTTTACTTTTATTCTGAACTGCTACAATCTATATAGATCATTTTATTAATGCATACTATCATTTTGTTTTGTTCTTGTGTCACACCTGGGTCTTGAACTCAGAGGCTAAATACTGACCTTGAGCATTTAGGACCAGGGCTAACACTTTACCTCCGAGACACAGCTGCGTTTCTGGCTTTTTGTTAAATAATTGGAGATAAGAGTTACATGGACTTTACTGACCAGGCTGACTTCAAATTATGATCCTCAGATCTCAGCCTCATGAGTAGCTAGAATTACAGGTGTAAGCCACTGGCTTCTTGCCTGTATATAATCATTTTAAACAACACTGAGATTCCCACTCACTCCTGATAGATTGGCCTGAATCAAAAATATAAACAGTAATTGATACTGCCAAAGAGGGACTGTTGGTAGAAATGTAAACTTGTTCAACCACTTTAGAAAGCAATGTGGAGATTTTTCAAAAATCTAAACCCAGCCGGGCACTGTGGCTGATGTCTGTAATCCCAGCTACTCAGGAAGCTGAGACCTGATTGTGGTTCAAAGCCAGCCTAGGCAGGAAAGTCTGTGAGACTCTTCAATTAACCACCAGAAAAATGGAAGTAGTGCTGTGGCTCAAGTGGTAGAGTGCTTGCCTTGAGCCAAAGAACTCAGGGACAGTGCCCAGACCCAGAGTTCAAGCCCCATGACTGACAAGTATATTTATCTTAATACAGAAATACATTTATAGAAGTATAATATAGAAGTATATTGATCTTAATAGGTCTATTGCCAAAGTCGAATGATCCATATTTAAAACTACCAAAAGGTTTGAGTTATTGACAATTATGCAGTACCATGTCTATTTAACTTATGCTTCTGAGCAACAATAATAACTAGATTACCTTCTGGAATTTAAATTGTTATAATCTAATCAATCACTGGAAAACAGAAAACACCTCCTGGTCACACAGCAGAATTCTGAAATAAATGTGTTGTTACCAGTAAAATAAAAAAAGTCTAAGCTCATTTCTACCCTATGATCTAGCAATTCTACTCTCAGGCATTTATCCAAAAGATTACATACCAGGATAACCAGGATAGAGTAAGGACAATTGCAAAACCATGTTCACTGCAGCACTATTCATTATAGCCAAAGTATGGAATCAACCCAGATGCCTCTCAATGGATCATGCCAATGTGGCGTATATATACACAGTAGAATTTAACTCATAATCTTGCATCACTTGCAAAGAAATGGAAGGATCTGAAAAATACCATGTTAAATGAAGTAAAACAGACCCAGAGAAAGGATAGATATTTTCTCTCACAAGTGCAAGCAAGCAAGTTAAAAACTAAAGGTGGTATATAAGGGTACACAAATGTATTAACTGAAATATGATATATTCAGGTGTGAATTCAAGTGGTGTAATTACTTAAGCTAACTCCTACAAAATAACATGCCAGGAGTACCTGACAGGGGGATGGGGTCAAGGGAGTAGGGTAGATGAATGAATTGAGATGGGCATGGGGAAAATGCCGCCATAAAAATTTATATACAAAATTAAAAAATACTGAAGACAGAAGTAGGGTTGGAAGGGAGGGGGAGAATGATTCATTAGGTTAACTTCAATTATGATGTGTTGTATTCACATGATTGAATGGCAACTCTTTTGTTCAACTACTTAAATACAAATTAAATAATCTAATTTTGTTTTTGCTTAAAACAAAAGTTAACAGAGTTTATAACACCTACATAAAATTTAAATACAGTTATTTTATTTATAAAGACCCTTACAAATGTGTACATATGATGTTTGGTAAGACTATAATAGTGATAGAATGACTGTGGTTATATCTCTTTCCTTTTGTGTTTCATGAAATAGTTTGAGTAACATTGGTGTAAGTACTTTCTTCAAGGTCGGGTAGAATTTGGCAATGAAACCATCAGTCCTGTTTTTTTTTCTTGGGGTAAACTATTACTGCTTTGATCTCATTGTTATAAATCTGTTTATATCTTCTTAGTACAATTAGTATAATTTTTGATAGTTCATATATATCTAGAAATGTACCTCATTCTTCTAGGTTTTTCCTTTTCTTTGAGTATAATTTCTCACAGCATTCCCCTAAAACATAAATTAGCACATATTGAAAAAGATAATTGGAATTTGTGACACGGAGTCTTAGAGTTTCTCCTATTCCTTCCTGTAATGTTTTCAGGGTCTTTGAGGTCTTTGATCCATTTGGAGTTGATTCTGGTACAGGGTGATATTTAACAATCTAATTTTAGTTTTCTAAGTATATAAGAATCTAATGCATATCCTAAAAAAAGGTGATTTTTTGTTGTTGTTGCTTTGTATGTCCCTCCTCCATGGTATTGCCCCTGTTTTCACTGTATTTGATGTTGCTATAATTTGGGGAGGAAAAAAACAAATTGTTTAAATAGGGATACAGGTTGACCCATTGCAACAATGAGATATACAAGAAGCTATGTCAAAAAATGAGCTTTACAATTTAGGCGGGGGTGGGGTGAGTGGGTGTGTAGCTGAGGACATGGGAGGGAAGGGATGGAAGGGGAAAAACAAAGGAGGAGGCAACAATGCTGGATAGGAAATGTACTCATTACCTTGCTCATGTAACTGTAACCCCTCTGTACAGTATGTTCACAATAAAATACTTAATTACAAAACCACATATTGCATTCATAAACTGTTTTGCTACATGGCAACCCCTTTGTATGCTACTTAAAGATAATATAAAATAAAGTATACTTTATCCTTCTGCACATAAATATCTTTTTACTTTCATACATATTGGATTTAGGATTTGTTCCTCAGGCATATGCCAGAAGATAGGATAGATATCCTCTTATGTTTAATTTTAAGTATGTGTCACATTATTATTCACTTATTTTACGTGTTTATGTCACTACTTTGGAGAAATTCTCCTATGTTTATGGGAAGCTCCTTTTGCTTTTGGGAGAAGGCAAGCCGAACCTGTTTTTTCACTAGGACATTGGTTTTAGACAGGATCCTCTTGACCATTCTGCTCCAACTTAAAGTCTCATAAAAAAATGTTATCTTTGATAAATAGTTACATTTATTTAAATGTATATTAAATGTAGTATATATAATATATAATGGGCCAATTAGCAAGAAGTGAATTCAGTACCTCTAATGCAATCTAGATTATGGCTAACTTAAGCTTTGCTACACTTCTTCAAAGCAGCTTTATTGAAACATAATTCCTTTATCATTATAATTTGCCCATGTAAGTGAGCAGTGCTATAGACTTTTTTGTTCACAGAGTTTTGCAATTATCACCACAATCAATTTCATAACATTTCTATTACCAAAACAGAAACTGCTTAGTCATTTCTCTTGCTCTTTCTCAACCCACCCACTATCTACTTTCCCCTAACTTATGTCCTCAAGCGATCATGTATCTATTTTCAGCCTATACATATTTTCCTATTCTGGATTTTATTTTCACATTCCTCTTGTCTAACTGTAATTATATTCCGTGTGATCAATGTCGCCTCCATATGATCTAGTCACTTAAGTTTCTGTTAACCACTGGTCTATTCTAAACTCTTACAAGACCACGCTCTTTAGATTCCAAATATGAGTCAGATCCTGCACTATTTGTTTTTGAATGCCTGGTTTATTTTTCTCAAAATAATCTTTAAAAGAATCTAGGCAACTCATCTCTTTTTTCAAATAAGAGTATCATTAACACATTTTCAACCCACAAAAGGTATTTAAAGATACATTCTGTTTGTCTTAAAATATCTAATGTTTTCTATTTTGGGAGATTAGCCATGATTCTTTCAGGGTATTTATCTTCAGGAATATTTTACTACAACATAGAATGGGACATTGATCACACCCAAATAATATTAACAGTGTTTTTTATATTCTACTGCTATAAATGTTCAGATAGCAGTTCTGAAGTGTTTGACCTTTAAGTTTTAATGGATATTATTCATCTCTTGGGTGTATTTCACATGAAGTGGTCTTTTAGAAAGCATCCCTAACCAGAGATTTAATAGTTAATTTTCTGAATCTGAGTGTCTATATCTTTGGCAATTTTTGCCCATCTGTCAAATCTATGGAGACATTTTTAAATCCTAGTTTTGTGTCAGTCACTGATTCCCAGATTTAATAAGTGCTGTTTCTTATGTCCTTTCTCAAATTGGTGTTAAAATGCTGAACAAGAACAGACCAAGGACAGCAGGGTTACCAACTAATGAAATAATGTATCTGAAATTGCTTTTCAAATACTGTTTTGTATTCATCTGTAGTTCTGCAACCTACCTTCTGTCTTTTTTATATAACACTTTATCATCTGACCTTACAGAGAACTGCAGTGGTGTAGTCTTCATGGTTTCTTTAATAAGTTTCTTCCCAATGACCTTTTTGTCATCCAAATAATTGCTAATTGAATCATGAAAATTTCACTGGTTACAGCAGTCTTCTGTTTTCAAGTCATTTTTTCATTGAAAAACTTTCTCCTCAATAAAGAAAATACTTCTCTGAAATTTGTAACATATGATTGCTTCTCATTTTCTTTTTTTTATTGTGAAAATACTGTACAGAGGGGTTACAATTACATGGACAAGGTAATGAGTATATTTCTTATCAAGCATTGTTGCCTCCTCCTTTTTTTCCCCTTCCCATCCCTTCCCATCTCCTCCCCTCCCCCGCAACCATCCCTTTCTTACCCCTTACCCAAAAAAACATTTTATGCATACTCCCCAAGTGTCTGTTGAATGTAGGAGCCTATGCTGTAAGGCATATGTTATTTTTAAGATGATTTTGGACTTCCAAGATCTTAGAAGCCTAAAAGAGAACTAAAGCACATTGGTCTCATTGGACAGGGACATTTTAGAGTGAGTCACTCTGACATCTAAGTTCTTAGTTCTTTCCTCTTGTGAATCTGTTCTGAATTCCTCTCTGTCCATTCCCTAATGAGCTCCATATTGCTTTGCAGTGATTTCAAACTCGTATACTTAGTGTGGGAGTGCTTTCAAACTCTCATCCTCTAGGGATTTTTTTATGTCTAAGGTAGTCCCAAAGTCTTCTTTTAATATACAATAATTCAAAATGACCTGTTTGCTTATGTTTCATCCACTGGCTTTAGTGACCATTATAAAACTTATCTACACTTCTGCCTTTTTCTCTCATTGTAGTAATGCTCAGACAGATTTGTCTCTATGTACATCGATAGGTATGTAGAGATATTTTTATTAAAAAATTTCTACACAATCATGTAGATGTATATTTAAAAAACCTATGTTGTTCATGTGTCTATGTGTGTCTAGGTGTATATGGATATATGTGTGCATTTATGTATATATGTATATGTATATATGCATTATATAAGCCTGTAAAGAAGTTCAATAATGTCTGATAACAAAAATAAGGACTAATTCAGTAATTTTGGTTGACTAATGGATTTAATTTTATTTCTGATTTTTCTGTGAGGCACACTTTATTCCCAAAGTGGTGAGAATACCGAACAAATAATTCACTGCAAGTATTAAACTTGTTGTTCTGGATATATATATTTTTAGTAGAGTACTGAAATTGGAGTCTAAAACTGTTAACCATTAAGATAAATTCTACAGATGAGGCACAATGTCTCTTGCCTGTTATCTCAGCCACTCAGGAGTCCAAGAACAGCTGGAGCAAAAGCTAAGTGACACTCCATCTCAATCAAACTTGGGCCTACTGGTGCACATTTGTTATTTCTAAGTCATGGAAGGCTGCACATTGGGGTAAAACAGTCTCGCTTCAAACCTCCTTGGAAACTGCTTTTATCAATTAAAAGAAAATATTGATTAATGCTTATTAATTCAATGGTCATTTTGCCTACATGTCTCTCTACAAGGTCCTTCCTTTTCTTCCTCATTCCTTCCCCCTTCCCTCTTTTCTTTTCTTTGTTCTTCCTTTCCTTGCTTTCCACACCACGTCACCACAGGAAGTCAGAAATGATTAAGAACCTATAAGACATTCCCAAAAAGTGAAAGTTCTAAAGAATACACTCAAATACATACCATAATGTATACCACATTACATACTTTTCTTAAAATTCTGACTAATGTGAATATTTCTGGAAGCCAAATCAATTTTTAACATACCTAATCAAAAGTGCATGTTCCATTTGCTTATCAATATTAATTACACAAGTAATACAAGAGTTCATTCTTTTATTATCAAATAAAACAGGTGTTAAGAAGAACTGGGCATAAGTTACATGAGAATATGTATGTATTACTTCTCACAACTGCAGAAAAATTCCAAAATGGTTTATTATTAATATTCATGTTAATCAGGAGTTCTTTTCTTTTCTTTTGGGAGGAGAAAGTAGGAGGGAGTATAGATTTCAATAATATATTTAGCAAAGCAAATTTCATTTTTATTATTTTATTTTTATTTTTATTGGAAAGGTGATGTACAGAGGGCTTACAGTTACAAAAGTCAGGTATTGAGTACCATGTCAGTTCTTCTCTCATTTTCTTTCAGTTTTTTTCCCTCCTGACTCTTTCCCCTACAACTTGAATAGTTCATTTTCAACGTAGTATCTAGTTATTATCACTGCTGAAATAGGGCATCCTTTGTCACACCATTTTTGGTATCTGTGCCCTCCCTAAAACAGACAGACTTACATACAAGGCAAAAGGTGCAGAAATGAAAAATAGTGACAAGGACAAAAAACCCAAAACCAAAAGCAAAATAACAAAAAATTTTGTTATATTCCTTGCACTTCATTTTGATTAACATCGTTTTTATATGAACATATACACATAACTATTGATCCACTCCTAAGAATATACTCCTTTGTTCTCACTGTTTGAAGATTGAGAGACCTATTTAATTTATCAAGTCCAATTGTAGTTTTTTGTCCTTTATCATGCATTGTATTTACTTGTAGATTTATAGGCATATTCTAAATACTATATATGAGGAAATCCATGAAATCTATGTTTCTTTGGTCTGGCTTGCATAGCATAATATAATTTTTTCCAAGTCTTTCCATTTCCTTATGAATGGAGCACTATTATTCTTTCTGATGGAAGCAAAGAATTCCATTGTATATACGTACCACTTTTTCTTGATCTGTTTCCACTGAGGGACATATGGGTTGATTCCATACCTTGGCTATGGTAAACAAATCCTGCAATGAACATGGTTGTGCTGGTAGCTTTAGTGTGGCCTGGTTTGTGGTCAGTTGGGTAAATACCCAGTAGTAGGATTGCTGGGTCATAGGGAAGCTCTATGTTTAGTCTTCTAAGAAACCTCCATACTGCTTTCCAGAGTGGGTGAACAAGTTTACCTTCCCACCAACAGTGTGTAGTAGGGTTCCCTTTTGGCCACATCCCCTTCAGGATCTGTTATTGTTAGTTTTCTTGATAACGACCATTGGTTGAGTTGGAATCTCAGTGTTTTTAATTTGCATTGCTTTTAAGGCCAGAGATGTTGAAAATATCTTCATGTTTCTAATGGTCATGCTTACTTCTGAGAAGAAGAAAGACTTCTGAGAAGTCTTTCTGAGACTTTATTTATTACTTGGGCTATTGTTTATTGTTTATATGGTTCATTTTGGGGAGTTACTTTTTTGAGCTCTACGTATATTTTAGATATGATGTCCTTATCTGATACATAGCTAGTGAAAATCTTTTCCTATTCTTTTATATTTATCTTGCTAGCTATGTTTTTTGCCATGCAGAAACTCTTTATTTTTATGTGATTCCATTTATCTAGACTTTCATTGATTTATTATGACTCTGGATCTTTACTTAGCACATTTTGAATTGTGCCTTGGCCCCCTAGTGTTTGCTCTATCCATTCCTGTAAAATTTTCAGGGTATTGGACTTAAATTGAGGTTTTTGATCCATTTAGAATAGAATCTGGTACAGGGTGATATATAAGGATCCAGGTTGTTTTCTGCACATGTACAGCCAATTCTGCCAGCATCATTTGTTGAAAAAGCGGTCTTTCTTCCATCTTGTGTTTTTGGCTCCCTTTTAAAATATTTAGGTCTGTAGATAAATTTCTGGGTCTTCTATTCCATTCCAATGGTCCACAGGTTTATTCTTGTGCCAGTACCTTTTTTTTTTTTTTATTACTATGGCTTTGTAATATAGTTTGAAGTGTGTTATTGCTATCCCTTCAGCACTGTTCTTCCTGCTAAGGATTGTTTTTGCTATTTGGGATCTTATGTTATTCCATAAGAATGTTTAGATTGTTTCCTCTATATCTCTAAAGAATGTTGTTGGGATTTTGATTGGTATTGCATTAAATTTGTAGATAGCTGTAGGCAGTATAGCCATTTTTACAATGTTAATCCTTTCAATCCAGGACCATGAAAGGTTTTTACTTTCTTTAAATCTATTTTAATTTCATTTTTTCAGGCTTTTAAAGTTTTTATAGAGGTCCTTCACATCTTTGGTTAATTTCTATGCTTTTTTTGAGGCTATTACAAATGGAATTGCTTTCCTGATTTTAGTCTTGCTCTTCTCATTGTTGGCATAAAGAAAAGTTACTGATTTTTGTGGGATTAACCCACCCTGCTACTTTGCCAACGTTTCAGATCAGTTGAAGTAACTAGGGAGTGATGTCTTTGGGGTTCTTTAACTACAGTATCATGTCATCTGCTTTAAAGAAGGATATTTTTACTTCTTTCCCTCTTTGGATCACCTTCATGGCCTTTTTTTCTTGCTGTATTGCTCTTTCTAGGAATTCCATCACTATATTCCAGAGGAATAGAGAGAGTGGGCATCCTGTTTCATTTCTGATTCTAGAGGAAATGATTTTATCTTTTCCCCAATAAATATAATGCTGGTTGTAAGTTTATCATATATACAGCCTTAAATTTATTGAGGAATGTTCCATGGAATCCTGTCTTCTCCAGGGCTTTTATCAGAAGCAGGAGTTGAATCATATCAAATTCTTTTTCTTCATCTATTGAGATGTCATATGGTTCCTGTCCTTGCTTTGATTGATGTGTTGAATTGCATTGACGTGTTCATTGAACTAGCTTTACAAACCTGGAATGAATCTTTTTTTTAATTTCAAAATGCATTTCTTTTTTATTTAAATATATTTTTATTTTAAAGAACTGTACAGAAGGGTTACAGTTACATGAGTAAGATGATGAGTACATTTCCTCCCAAGCATTGTTACTCCTCCTTTGTTTTTCCCCTACCTTCTCTTCTCTCCCCACCCCCGAACTCCTCCTTCTCTCCCATCTAAGATGTAAAGCTCATTTTCAACACTGGCTTCATAGAATGAGGTTGGTAGTGATCTTTCCCTTTCTATTTCATTGAGGAGCTCGAGGAATGTGGGATTGAGTTCTCCTTTGAAGGTTTTATAGAATTCATCTGTGAATCCATCAATAGATGGGCTTTTCTTGGATGGAAGGTCCTTTATTGCCATTTCCATTTCATTGTCTGTCATGGGTCTATTTAGTTGATTTAAATCTTGGTTTAGTTTGGTTTTCATCTTTGATTTTATTTATTTGGGTATATTGTGTTCTTTTTTTGGTCAGATTTGTTAAAGGTCTGTCAATTTTGTTAATTTTTTGAAAGAACCAACTCTATATTTTGTTGATTCTTTCTATGAGTTTTTTCAGTCTCTAATTTATTTATTCCAATTTAATTTTGATTATTTGTTTCTGGCTACAGGCTTGAGGTTTGGCTTGATCCTCCTTTCAAGGAGCTTAAGGTGTATCATTAAATTGTTGGTTTGAGATTTCTCCAATTTGTTCATGTAGGCACTCAAAGCTGTAAAATTTCCTCTTGAGTACTGCCTTTATTGTGTCACAGAGAAACTGGTATTTAGTGTGCTCGTTTTTATTAAATTTGACTAATGTTTGAATTTCCATTCCGATCTCTTCATTGACCTACTGGTGATTCAACAATGTGTTGTTCAGTCTCCATGAGTTAGAGGATTTTCTGTGATTGCTTTTGTTGTTAAGCTCTAATTTTATCCTGTTGCAGTCTGACAGGATGCAGGGAATAATTTCAATTTTTCTGAATTTGCGTAGATTTGAGCTAAGCAAATTTCAGTTCTGAAGGAGTTACACAATGTAAAACCATTCTTATTGCTCTTTCAGATTTTTAATGCATCTTATTTGATAAACGTTAGTGAAGTAAATACAAATATTTCAAGCAGGATACTGGTCATTCACATCTATAATCCTAGCTAATTTGGAGGGTGAGATCTGAATATCATGGTTTAAAGTCAGTCCCATCACAAAATTCTTTGAGACTCTTATCACCAATTAATTCCCCATGCCCTCCTCCCCCAAACACTGAAGAAACAAAAACCTGAAAGTGAGATTTTTATCACTAATTAATTACATACAAAAAAGCTAGAAGTGGAACTGTGGTTCAAGTGGTAAAGTGTTGGCTTTGAGGAAAACAAGCTCAGAGACAGTGCCAAGGCCTGAGTCAAGCCTCAGGATACCTGCCCCCTGCCAGCATTCATTATTTCCAGATGTCTTGTGACCTTTATTTTGCATTTTTTCTTACCTATAGGAATTTACAATTACTGTCTGGTAAACAGAACTTCTAAAGTTAAAATCAAATTGTCACATATTTTTTTTCACTAGTGCAATGACTAATTTAATGCCTTTTGTGATTAAAGGCATCATTTTAAACTATCATAATGAAATTAATCACTTAAAAACAATACAGATTGATCATATTGGCCCACCATCTAAACCACGTTGGCCTGTAGCTTTCTGAAATGAAGCATCATTTGAAGTTACATTCTGTGAGTTAATGGAAATTACAAATGCAGTAATAAAATTTTTAGGTCACTAAGATTTATGTGTTATTTAACTGCTGAACTTTGCTATTAGAGGAAAGGAGTGATTAGTTCTCTTTTTCAATGTGACATTTACATTAAGCAGTAAATGCTCTACAGTGCATCAATGTATTTGTCCTGTGATCCTGTATGAGTGTTACTATTTGTAAACATTCTTCTATATGGTAGCTATATTTATCAGTAACACAAATGAATTTCCATATTCAATGAGTATTTCTAATTTAAATTTTACATTAGACTTTTACATTTGCTATATTTAGTTCAACAGTGCTACTGGTGAGTTCTGCATGTTTAAATGATAGTGTTTATATTGACTGTGCTGAATATTGATGATTTCAGAAACTAATTAATATGATATAAGTTCTCCTTTCTTGTCATTTTTTCTAGTTTAAATTATTTTAAGTTATTTCTCTTGATAAAATAACACTTGTATTACAACCTGAATTTTGGAGTAGTTCACTGAAGACAATGATTATATTATGTTAAACAGTGTATCATTCTATGATTATAACTGATTGAATTGCAGGTAGACTATATAATCATATTTCAGAAGATCAGATTTTTGTATTATATAAACATCTGGATAGCTGAATGCATAATTTTTAATCATTTCAGAAAAGGTAAACATCATTCATGTTTAATGTACTAGAATTTCCTTCATGCCATTATTTATGACAGATAAATAAAATAAATTGAAGGATTTGTAACTGTTGAAAGGATGTATATATTCAAAATGAAGACAATAGTTTAGATTATTCCATTATCATAGTCAAACATTTCCAGTATTTCTTTAGTTTTCAATGGGCTAAAACTTTAAAGTAGCTTAAGAAGGCCATCCATGGGAAATAAAATTATTACATGCCATGAAGAGCACATTAGCATATGTTTTATCTTAAAATAGTTAAATCCTTTTGAAATTAAAGAGAAAGTGAGTACTTGTTTCAAGTAAATTTCAAAGTAAATTTGTGATTTAAAAATTACCTTTGCTAATAATGTTTCTTAGCAATCTATTTTTATTGAACTGATGAACAGTAAATATAGACATTATAGAGGGTCAGAAAATACCATCGTGAGCTAATAGTGGCAGATATACACAATAGTAGCAGATTTACACTTCAAATGAGATGTTTCCTAATAGCTTAGGATATTTTCCCCATGTTCCCTGGGTTCTTTTTAACAATGTAATTGTTAGGTTGAAAACCATATTTCTTTGTAGATAAGTGTAAAACAATTGCCAATTTTCTAAGATTGGAAGATGGCCAGAGTAACAGGTTTAAATTTAAAAAGTTGACAAGAGCATCTTCTGAGAGATTTAATTTTAGCAGACTATCAAGAAGAAAAAGAAATATTTTTCAGATGATGTTGAAAAAGACAGATCTGAAATTGTCATGTGAACTTTACTATAGAATCGTTCTAGTCAGTTTTGTTTCAGTACAGTAAAACACCTGAGCCAAACAACTGAATAAGAGTCTTCTGAAGGTTTGGGGCTAACTCCATTGTGTGGAGTTCTGGTGAAAGTACTACATGAGAATGCAGAAATGCATTTGGGAATGAGAAGTCTGAGTAACTGAAGCCAAGAAGCACTGGGGGCAGAGAGTCCACATAGTCCACTGACATACTTCCCTTGACCCAAGGATTTCCTACAAGGGCTTGTCTGAAGAGTCCACAGCATTTTTCAATAGCAAAACTCTGGTGCCACAGTTTTAACATAGGACCCTTTAGGGAACACCCATCTGAACAAGGGAAGAATCCTATAGATTATCTGGAATCTTTCTTTATATTATGATAGATAAGGCAACTCACAGGGAGATAACCCTAATTGAGGATCTTCATTTACATAGGTACATGTGTATGTGTGTTTGTGTGAGTGGTATGAAATATTCTGTAATTCTATAATAAGCATCTTTCATGATGTATGTAGCTTTTAATAGATAAATTTATTGAAATTCATACACTATAATTGACCATCTTTCAACTGTTCATATCTGCTTGACACTTAGCATTTATGATAATTTCAATGTAAAGAGATTAATTTACTTTCATGAAAAAGTTCTTAACTATTGGATACCTATATTAGGATGATATAATCACCTTCTGAAGTTTTTAATTGACCATTCACATACATTTATAAATAGAAACAGTAGAAATAATGAACTGAATCATTTTATTTTACCATTATGCTTTGGGGAAAATAACTTGTTTTGGCTTCCACAGATGAAATTCTATAATCTGAGTAACATTATAATCATTTTAGAGATTCAGTAGCTTTTAAAAAATTGAGTGTATTTAAGTTTAAAATGTTAGTAGTTGAATATCAGTTGATACAAGTAGAGAAAAGAAATTTAAATAGTGTCTCATAGAACAAGATTATTCAGTTTGATATAGAACCTACATTGAGGACATCAGGAAACTTCACATATCAAATTAATATAAATTTTATTAAGTTAATGTTAGGTGAAATGAACCCCAAGGACTTAAATGTTTTTTTCTTTCTTGAGATTGTTTTTAACATATTTATAAGATGATTTCTTTGTTGCTTTGTATGTCCTTCCCCCACGGTATAAGCTCTGTTTTCACTGTATTTGATACTGGTAAACTTCGTGGAGGGGAAGGGAAAAATCAAATTGTTTAAATATGGATACGGGTGGACCCATTGCAACAATGAGATGTACAAGACGTTGTGTTGAAAAATGAACTTTACAACTTTGGCACGGGTGGTGGGGGTAGGGGTGATGGGAAGGGCTCGGAAGGAGAAACAGGAGGCAACAATACTTGATAAGAAATGTACTCATTACCTTGCTCATGTAATTGTAACCCCTCTGTATGGTAGTTTCACAATAAAAATATTTTTAAAAAGATTAATTAATCTGACATTCATATCTATGTTCTCTATAGCCACATGTGTTGAAATAGATGGACTTTTTTAATTGAAGACTATACAGGCAACAAAACTTTAGACAAAGCTACATGGAAGGCCAGGCTTTCTCAGCTTCATTCAATGCTGTATCTTCAGTGTCATGTGTGTGCCTAGTATGTAGTTGTTTGTGATCAAATATGCTTTCATTTATGCAATGCTTTAACATTCTACTACTTGTTAAATGAAGTAACAAAGAAAGTTAGGTAGTTTAATCACTTTTGAGACAGAAAAACGTCTCCTTACAATTAAAAGCAGAATGTTGACACATTATTTCAAACCAGAGCCTATTTCTTATTCCACCGGAAAGGCATTTATGCAGGTAAAATATTTGTTTCTATTTAGTCTTGATATAGTTTGAGATTGAGCAGGCAGTTAACAATAATGTTTCAAGATGCTCCAAAGTCAGTTTTTAATCCTTATTTTTGTTGTTGTGCTTGCCTCCTCTGAAGTGTCCCTGTAGCCATTCAGCCAGGTGTTGAGAAGACATGTAGTAGCTGATCACCCTTCCCTCTGACATCTTCAGAGTCAGTTTTGGAGATGCTTTCACCCTGTCCGTCTTCTGCAGCAGCCGGGCAGAGTGCCAACTCCTTTGCAGTAGTGAGGAACTCTTCAGGCTCCAGAAGTAAGTCCATGCCATTCAGTTTGATCATTGCTACTAAGTTTACAAACACTTAATGAGAGATTGACCCAGTAATCTTGCAAATTAACTGACAAAATCGAATTACTCATCACTGATTTTTTTAAAAAAATTATTCTTTTTAATCCTGTTTTGTGTTTTTTTTCTGGAGCTAAAAATATCTACCACTTCTTGTTTTTATAATCTATATCATATATAAATTATAATCTCTCTATATAATTTATAATCTATATTCTATATATAACCATAGTTATATTTATTTGTTCAGGATTGTATTTTAAATTCATTGCAATTCATATTTGCAACCTTGAGGCATAGAAAAGGATAGGTTAAATAATAATTTTGGGGAATGAGTAAATTGGCTATGAAAACAGAATGAAACCCTGGATCTTTTGATTCTTGAAAACTGAATGCTTTTTCAATGACGTCTAACATCCAATGGAAAGTCATAAGTTGGTGAAACAGAAAGAATTTTCATGGGTGTTTGTTTTGTTGTTGTTGTTGAACAAGATGTTCTCTATTTCATTTAGACGTTATAGTAGTCTATGCATATGCATACTGAAAAACTAAAGGAAAGAAAATCACATGTAGGAAAATGCATTGGAATCAGAAGATTTGAAGAGCCTACAAAATGCATAATATAATACTACATTCAACTGCTAAACAAATACCCATATCTTTGTCTCTGATTCTGTCTCTGATTTTCCTAACTTCTGTGAATCATGAAAATACACTAATAGGAATATTTATGTTCATAAGATTTGAAAAGTAGACAATTGCTCATGGAAAAAATAAGTTTTTTCTAGTATCTACTTATGATCAATCATTTTGCATTTTTTCTAGTTTATTTGCCTCCATTATGTTTTCTTCTTCCTATATATTTTGTGGTTTAGGTTTCCCTTGTTACTTTTGGATATAGGTGGGCATCAAAATGTTACTAAACAAAAATGGCTTTAGGGACATTTTTATGGATAACAAATCTTTGATAAAAGTTTGTCTGTCAGGGGTTAGGTGTTGTACAGCTGATATTTTCTTGAAGGAAATGATCAGGACATATTTAATAACCGTATTTTAATTTTGTGTCTTATTAAAACTCCTGTATGCCTTAGGTAGAAATGAGCATGTTATTAAAGAAATGGAAGACTACTGTTAAGAATTTGTTCATAAATTACAATACTACTAATTATGTATCATTAAAAAACAATTAGTATGGTCTTGTTAATGTGATGGAATTCAAGGGGAAGGATTTCCTCTAAGACATACAGAAGAAGGCTATATCTAGTTTATACTGGGGTTAATTCATCCTAACTGTAACTGTGGCTCAAAATGACAAGTGTTAGTATGCAGATGATCAGTTAAAAATGATTATTTTATTATAGGTTCTGTTCAATGTATATTTTTATTACTCTTTCTCTTTTCCTACATGATTTATTCAATTATTACAAGATTTGCTTCTCTTGTGTTGCTTTTTGAGCTTTGTATTAAAAGAAGACTTGAAGAAAAGATCTCAATTTTTTTAATCATATTTGTTTGGAAAGAAAATCTTCTTTTTTCTATTTCTTTTTTTCTTTTTTTGTCAGTCATGGCTTGAACTCTGGGCCTGGGCACTGTCCCTCAAATCTTCTGCTCAAGGCAAGAGCTCTACCACTTGAGCCACAGCGCCACTTCCTGGGAAGAAAAATCTTTACACTTGAGTTAAATTTCACAAATTTAATCCCAGCAGTTAGTTGTGTGTGTGTGTGTGTGTGTGTGTGTGTGTGTGTGTGTGTGTGTGTGTGTGTGTGTGTGTGTGTGTGTGTGTGTGTGTGTATTTCTACTAAGAATAGCTTTCTCAACATAAAATCAATTGGCTTTATGTTGTGGGCAAATATAAAATGATGCTAATTAAAATGAACTCCTCCAAGATATGGAAACAAGAGGTTGTTTTTTAATTTTTTTTAATGTACTGTGTGAAATTATTTCTTTTTCCTTTTTTTGTTTTGTTTATCCCTGTTGTCACTGTTTTTGATTTTGGTACCCTGTGTCTTGTATATACATTTATCTGATTTGGGGTAGGGAAGGAAAGTCACAAAATGGAGAGACAAAAGACAAAGGGTGAACCAATGCAACAATGATACTCACATGACACTATATTGGAAATGAACTTTACAACTTGAAGAAGTGTGGGGCGGGGGGGGGAAGTGAGAAAAATGAGGGAGGGAATAACATTGTTTGACAAGAAATGTACCTATTACCTTGTTTATGTAATTGCAACCCCTCTGTACATCACCTGTTAAAATTAAATAAAAATTAGCTAAATCCTATACAAAAGTAGTAAAAAAAAAAAAACCCCAACAATAATGAAAGTTGTGGGCAAAGTTGATATATTTATTGAAAAAGATTCCCTAGTATAAATCACAAGCAATGAAAGCCAACACACTTTAATTTACTGATGGTATAATGAAGCAAAGGATTTACTTAATTAACCTGGAAATAATTTATATAATGGAAACAACATTTCCAAGTTAATGCTTGGTTCTTTTTTTAAGTTACCAGTTTATTAGTTTGTAGAAATACAACTTCTTTTTTCTCTTTCTATTTTTATTTTGGAGTAACCTTAGGCTGAAAGTGTTATATGGAATGAATCACCAAGAAAGAGAAAGTAAATGCATTCCTAATTAGATTCCTGAAATATAAAGTAGCTCAATGAGAATTCCTAGCTCATCCATTAACATTACTTAAAATTATGGAGAGAAATATGCATAGTTATAGAGGTCATCATGATTTTTTTTAATTCTGAAAGATTGGAGATTTCTCTTAGTAGTAGAGCACCTGCCTGGAATGCATAAGGCTGGGGTTCAATTTCCAACACTGAAATAAGATCCTCAAAACAAAAAAAAAAAGAAATGTGCCAAGAATGTGGTTTAATGATAGGGCATGCATGAAGTCCTGGGTTTGATCCTTCAGTACCATATAAACAGAAAAAGTCAAAGTTGTGCTGTGGCTCAGTTGGTAGCTTGCTAGCCTTGAGAAAAAGAAGCTCAGGGACATTGCCTAGGCCCTGAGCCCAAGCCCCTGGAATAGCAAAATAAATAAATAAAATAAAGTTAAATAAATCAAAAAATGGAAAAAATGGGAACTTCTTTAGAGTGAGATATCAAATGGAAAAAAAACTATAGTAATGAAGCAATAATATGAACATTTCTGGATTGGTCAGGGACATTGAGGTGGCTCTGATGTTATTATCTTCATTGTTTCTCTATGGCATTGTCAGTCTTGACTAGCAAAAGAGTAATTTTGTCCATTCCTGCATGTCTGTTGTTACCAATTTCTCATTTGACAAAAATGCTAATGAAGCCAGGTACTGGTGGCTTATGCCTGTGATCCTAGCTATTCAGGAGGCTGAGATCTGAGGATCATAGTCCTGCCTGGGCAGGAAAATCTGAGACTCTAATCTCCAGTTAACCACCAGAAGACTGTAAGTGGCTCTTTGGCTCAAGTTGTAGAGTACTAGCCTTGAGCTGAAGAGCTGAGGGACAGTGCCCAGGCCCAGAGTTTAAGCCCCACGACCGACCAAAAAATGCTAATGAAGACAAACATGCAATTGGCTTACAGATGTAATCATAGCTGTTCAGGAAGCTCAGATTTGGAGGATTATTGTTTGATAAAACATAAGTTTACTAGACTACATCTCCTAAAATAATCAGCAAAATATTAAGGCTAAAGGCATGTTTCAAGTGGTAGAATGGCTAGTATATGTGATGCTCTACTATCACCATCCAAAAAGAAAACAAAAACTGCTGATGAACATAAACACAATATATGAGGACACTGGAACTGCACATGTGTATATACGCAGTGTATATACATTCATATATATGTGTATGTATTGTGTGTATACATGTAAAACTAATTTCATACTTAAATAATAAGATTGATAAGAACTCTGCAAAGGTCTATAAGGCTTTAAATAATTACATATGATAGTAAAATCATTTTTCAAATGCAAACATTCTCATGTTTAATGTTTATTAAATATAACTTTTGATATTAACAGTGTATTACCAAGTTAGCAAATAATGATTAAACTATGTAATCAGCCTAGGTGCCTATCAATCAATAAATAAAGACAGTCTACTACAAGTACACAATGGAGTGTTATTTAGCCATAACACAATTGAAATTACCTTATTTCCAGGAAAGAGGATGGAACTGGAGAATAACATGTTAAGTGAAATAAACTCAGCTTAGGAATTTACTCATTAGCTTAATTACGTAACTGTAACCCCTTTGTATATCACCCTTACAATAAAATAAGATTTAAAAAAAGATAAATATAACATAATTTTTCTATAATGCAGAATCAAGACTTAAAATAACAGAACATAAAATGTGAATCCATCTCATGTGTGAACCCAGCCCAAGAGTGAAAATCCAAAATAATTCACAGACATCTTTAAAAGTAGATGTGAATATGAATTATGAATGGGAATTACATATGAACATGAATGTGAATTACAGTGAGCACAGATCAATACGAGAAAAATTACAATAAAACAAAAAATACATTATTTCACAATGCCTAATGATATTTAATAAACATTAACTTTGTTTCATAAGCATTAATAAATGTTATTTTTTTAATATCATCTTTTAATTTTTTATTTTTTGAATGGTTGGACAAGGGAGCAACAATTTAACATGTCCACTTATTGTACAGTTGTTATGCCAGTTTCTTAATATAATTTATATAATTTCTCTATTCAACTAAATGGTTATTTCAAGTATATTACTTGAAATCCTCCTTGAACACATGAATCACAGAAAATCAGAGTCACTAAAAAGATAGAATTAGTGTTTGACAAAAAATCAAAGAAAGGTTGGACAAATGGGATTGCATGAAGCTGCAGAACTTCTGCATGGCAAAGGACATAGCTAGCAAGATCAATATAAAGCCCACGGATTGGGAAAAGATCTTCACTAGGCACACAATGAATAAGGTCTCATATCTAAAATACACTTGGAACTCAAAAAGTTAAATTATCCAACAACAAATTTTCAAAGGAACAACTGCCCAATAAATAAGTAGGCTAAAGACTTAAAGAGAAACTTCTTTAAAGAAGAAATAAGAATGGTCAATAGACACATGAAGAAATGTTCAACCTCTCTAGCCAAATCAAAACAATATTGAGATTCTACCTTATCCAAGTTAGAATGGCTATAATCAAGAACTCTAATAACACATGCTAGAGGGGATGTGGACAGAAGGGAACACTACTGCATTGTTAGTGGGAGTGTAAGCTTGTTCAACCACTTTGGAAAACAGTATGGAGGTTTCTCAGAAAACTCCACAAAGAGCTCCCGCATGATCAGCAATTCCACTTTTGGGCATTTACCCAAATACAAACAAGTGTATACTTAAAGCTACCAGCACAACTATGTTTATTGCAGCCTTATTTACCTTAGGTAACATATGGAACCAACCCAGATGCCCCTCAGTAGATGAATGGATCAAAAAAATGTGAGATACACACACACACACACACACACACACACACACACACACACACACACACACACACACACAATGGAATTCTATATCTCCATCAGGAATAATGACACTGCCTCTTTTGTTAGGAAATGGAAAGGCTTGGAAAAAATTATATTAAGTGAAATTAGTCAGGCCCAAAGAAATATAGGGCCCATGGTTTCCCTTATTTGCAATAACTAGTATATATCTGGGACAAGTAGAAAAGGTTAAAAGAGAATTGTACCCCAAGATAGAGACACAGTGGTTTTTCTCTCTTGCTATTGTTTCTAACGTATTTATAAGGTACCGTGTAATTTTTTTTGTTGCTTTGTATGCCCCTCCCACATGGTATAACCCCTGTTTTCACTGTATTTGATGTAGGTATAATTTGGGGAGGGGAAGAGAAAAAACAAAATGTTTAAATAGGGATACAGGTTGACCCATTGCAACAATGAGATGTACAAGACACTATGTTGAAAAATGCACTTTACAATTTAGTCTGGCGGGGGAGGGGTCAGGGGCGGTGTAGTTGTGGAGGTGGGAGGGAAGATGTGGTAGGGTAAAACAAAGGAGGAGGCAACAAAGTTTGATAAGAAATGTACTCATAACCAAGCGCCGGTGGCTCAAGACTGTACTCCTAGCTACTTAGGAGGCTAAGAGCTGATGATCGCGGTTCAAAGCCAGGCCAGACAGGAAAAGTCCATGAAACTCTTATCTCCAATAAACCACCAGGAAACCGGAAGAGGTGCTGTAGATCAAGTGGTAGAGTGCTACACTTGAGCTGAAGAGCTGAGGAACGGTCCCCAGTCCCAGAGTTTAAGTCCCAAGACAAAAAAAAAAAAAAAAAAAAGAAAAAGAAAAAGAAATGTACTCATTACCTTGCTCATGTAAGCGTAATCCCTCTGTAAAGTATTTTCACAATTAAAAGTATAAACAAAAGAATTACTGTTCAAGCTATGAGTGTTTATCTGGTTACATGAGTTGAGTATCAGTTAAGTTCAAGCGTCCTGAAAGATGGACCAAATAAATTCATGTTAAATTATGCAATACTTATTATAAAAAAGATACTTTTTTTCCCAAGAAACCAAATGTAAAATGATAACAAAAAGACTCCTTCTTTACAAACTGTGTCAATCAATATCAAATTGCTTTGTTAGTTACTTTAATGCCTCAAATTTAACTTGGTGGAATGAATCTAGAAGTCACTACAAATATACAAAATTTATTGGGTCGCATTTGGATGGATTGAACTTAGAGTCTTTGCTTGCTAGGCAGGCCACCCTTCACTTGACCCATGCCCCTAGTCCTGCTTATAGTTTTGAGCTCACTTATAATATTATTATCTACCAGAAAAAGTACAAACCATTCTGTCATGTCTCTCTGCATTTCTGAACTTTCGTCCATCACCTCATCTGATCAAACTGACAAAAATTTCTTAGGTATTTTCTAGTTTTCCAAATTTTTTCCATAATGTCTCTAGTTTGTCCCATCTCAATTATATGATTCAAAAAAAAAAAAACCAACAGAAATGGTCTGTAGAGACAAGTAACATCTTGCTTTCTAACGCTCTCTTGGACTGCCTTCAAAGTCTACAGTAATCAGGTCATCTCTAGATATGGATAGATAAAGTTAAGAAGATTCTGGAGGTACCATAAAGTACCCCCAGAATCTTCTTAAATCTGGTCAGAACTTCAGGTGTTTTAGCTAGAGCACTACATGACATACATGCTTTCTCTGAAGAGTGTGAGTACTAGCCTGGTGAGTTGCTAACATTGCTGTCCTTACTGTGAAATCTCCTGGGAAGAAGTCTGAGTAAATGTTCTGCCTTAGGTGATAATGACGACTTTAAATTTAGGACCAGGGAAGATTGCTGTCTTATGGAGGGTATTCTTGACAATTCACTTTGAGTGCATGGTAGCCATATTAATTACCAAGCCTCGGCTGTGAAACCAATGCAAACTTTCCACCTTACATTAACTCACTGATGATTATCTAAGTTCCTCTGGTGAGCATTGTATTCTTCTTGACTTTAAGAACCTCTGTGCATGGGAGAGATTGAAACTAAGAGAAAATTAATAAATCAAACTGGGTTGATGGCAAGCTGGCTATGTATGTGTCAGACATGATAGCCTCTTCTGTCACTTCATTTTTAAAAATATTTTTATTGTAAAGATACTATACAAAGGGGTTACAATACATGAGTAAGATAATTAGTACATTTCCTATAGAGCATTGTTACCCGCTCCTTTGTTTTCCCCCTATCACTTCTGAATATACATGCAAACTGCATGATGACTGAACCTGGTAGGGTCATGGTTTAAATTCATATGTCTAATTAACCTCCTTTGTACTTAGTAATACTCAAGTAATAACTGACTTGATGTCAAAACAACATTTCTGCATGTAGATTTATAGCAAAAGACCCAGGGACATTAGCTTGGAAAAACGAATTAAAGGATTGGATGTTGCTTTTTTAACCAAATAATTTTTAAGGTGGTTATTCTTACTTATGACAGACAATTCTAAATCCCTAGAATGAATCCGGCTTACATTTTGATCACTTGCATGCATATATGGATTACTATGAAAAACCCTGGAGCCTTAGTGGACTATTTAATATTTGGAAAGCAAATAGCCTTTTTAATACCTACTTATTTATACCTACTTGAATATAGAGTTGTGTTACAGGCAAATGAGCACCTCTTAGATTATTTCAATACCTACTGAAATAATGATTCCACACAGAAATAATCCATGGTTTGAAAACGTGAATTCATTATTTAACAAGAGCCAGAGAGGTTTAAAAACTTTTCTAGAGCAAAAAACATTATACTAAATGAGAAGACATAAAGAAGAATATTGAGCCTGCTGCAGTGGCTCTCACCTGAGATACTAGCTACTCAGAAAGGGGAGAATTGCAGTTAAAGGCCAAGCCTTGCACACACACACAACAAGTTACCAAGATGCCATTTTCAGTCAGTAAACGTGGTGGTTGATTCCTGTCATTTCATTTACTTGAGAAGCACAAATAGGAATATTTCTGTAATGCAACATTTCCAGGGCCAAAATATGGCATCCAGAAAGTACAGCAAAAAGGGATGGAGGTTTGGCTCATTGATAGCTAACTCACCTAGCAAACACTGGGCCCCTGGTTTCAAGTCTAAGTCAGCCCCTGCACCACAAGTAAAAAGGAATCGTGACAAGTGAAATCAAATATAATCTTTAAATAATGGTCACCATTTCTCAAATATTTAGTATGAGATATTTTCTATTTTTAATGTGCATCCTACAACAGACAAATCTTACAATTTGAGTCAGTGTTACTAGCAGATGGTTTTGCATGTAATTCTGTGTGTGGAACTGAAAGTGGACTTTCGTAAGTGCTCTACTTTGGAGTGACACCAAAGAAAAAAATCACATGGTGCAATCCCAGCAGACTTTCAACCAATGGCTGGGTCAAAGGTTAGCATTGTGGCTCTTTATTTAGTAAAACATCATGTTACTTTCATCCAGACATTGAGAGAGAGAGAGTTGAAAAAATTGTAGCTAGAAAATTCAATACTGTAAATTTCCTTAAGTAGAACCTTTACTGCATCTTACTGCTTTTCATGTTTAAGTTCTACATATTTCAAAATAAGATTTGAATTCTCTTGAATTTCTGCTTGACTAGTCAAGTAGGATTATTAACTTAATCTCCAATACTGTGGTGTTTTTCAAGTCTTTCTGGTCATCGTTTAAAATGTTATTTAGTGGAGATTTGAAAATATGGTCTCTGTTTTTCCTGTCCTTTTATATTTGCTAAAAGTTGGTTTATGACCTAGAGTGTGCTCTGTTTGGTGAATGCAGTTTGTCACATTGAGAAGAATGTTTAGTATGCTACTGTTGTTTGACAATCTGCTCTGTACTTGTTATATCAAGCCATTAAAGAGGCAGTTTATTTCAATGATGTCCTCAATTTTTTTCTTGTTATGTATTTCAATTAATAAAAGAGAGACTTTGAAGTCTCCCAAACATCATAAAGGGATCTCAGTATTTGCCTTTTATCTATTGATGCTCCATTACTAGCTGACTTTATATTAAGATTGTTAGGTTCTTAAAGAACTCTCAGTTCTTATTCATTCCTGACAACCTGCCTAGTTTTGAAGTTATCTTTCTCTAAACTGAATAGAGCAACTTCAGTTTTCTCTTAATCAAAATTATTATGGATTACAGTATCCAATTCATTTATTTATAATAAATGTGTGTACTTAAAGTGGGTTTCCTGTAGCTATCATATGGCCGATTTTGTTAACATCATTTTTTGTTGTTGTTGTTGGTCGTGGGGCTTGAACTCTGGGCTTGGGCGCTGTCACTGCACTCTTCAGCTCAAGGCGAGCACCACGCTAGGGCTTGAGCCACAGCGCCACTTCCGCTTTTTTGGTGGTTTATTGGAGATAAGAGTCTCAGGGACTTTCCTGCCCGGACTGGCTTTGAACCACAATCCTCAGATCTCAGCCTCCTGAGTAAATAGGATTACAGGTGTGAGCCACTGGCGCCCAGCAACATCAAATTTTTATTGTAATTTTACTTGCAGAGTTTAGAGTCTTCATGTTTAAAATGTATATTCGTATCATTAGAGTAATAGATATTTTGTACTGATTCCTTTGTTCCTTTTATTTCTTTTTTATTTTTTATTGTGAAAATACTGTTATAGAGGGGTTACAATTACATGGGCAAGATAATGAGTACATTTCTTATCAAGCATTGTAGCCTCCTCCTTTGTTTCCCCTTCCTATCCATTCCCACTCCCCCCCCACCCCAGTAGATGAATGGATCAAGAAAATTTGGTATGTACACACAATGGAAATCTATGCCTCCATCAGAAAGAATAACATTGCCCCATTTCTTAGGAGATAGAAAGACTTGGAAAAAATTATATTAAGTGAAGTAAGCCAGGCCCAAAGAAACATAGGCAACATGGTTTCCCTTATTTGCAATATCTAGTATATATTTGAGACAAGCAGAAAAGGTCAGATGTTAGGTGAAATGAACCCCAAGATAAGTATTTAAATGTTTTTATTTCTTGCGATTGTTTCTAACATATGTATTAGATGATTTCTTTGTTGCTTTGTATGTCCCTCCCCCATGGTATATCTCCTGCTTTCACTGTATTTGATGTTGGTATAATTTGTGGATGGGAAGGGCAAAAACAAATCGTTTACATAGGGATACAGGTGACCCATTGCAAAAATGAGATGTACAAGATGTTATTGGAAAAACGAACTTTTCCTTTTAATTTTTAAAACCTTTTTCTGCCTTGCTTGATTTTAAAGAGATATTTTAATGCCTTCTTTGCTCTAGTAATATTTAAACTATGCTTATCATTAATAAGTGAATATTCACAAAAATTTGTAATACAAACTTACTGTTAATCATTGTGTGTGTGTGTGTGTGTGTGTGTGTGCGTGCGTGCGTGCGTGCGTGCGTGCGCGTGCGCACACATGCCATGGTCTTTGGGTTTGAACTCAGGGTCTGGAATGGCTTTTTTCTTCTACCTGGCTTCAAACTACGATCCTTACATCTCATCCTGCTGAGTAGTCACCATTACAGGAGTGAGTCACCAATGCTGGACCATTAATAATATTTTCAGTCTTAAAAATTCATATAGAAATCAATGGTTTACCAAGAGCATTCATAATCTCTCTTCCATTTCAAATATCATTGCTATTAGTATTATTTATGGCTTATTTTTGCGCCTATGTGTACTATTATTCTTTGAGCAAATAATTATATGACTTTAAGAATAAGGGAGTTTCCTACATTTGCTTTTCTCAATGTGTATTTACTTTCTGACTTAGATAACTTTCTTTCTTCCTGAAGACTTTCTTGAAACATTTGAAGAACAATTCTACTGCTTATGAATTCCCCCAGTTTTTAATCTTGCATGAGAATTTTTTTCTCATTTTAAACTTTTGAAAAAAATATAAGACATAGGGTTTTCAGGTTTTTGCATTTTTTGTCACCATTTTCTATATTTTAACATACATCATTCTTTTTTTAGAAGTTTTTCTTATTCTCAAGGTGTTGTACAGAGGGGTTCATTTACATAAGTAAAGTAATAAGCACATTTCTTGTCAAACTTGTTACCCCTTCCCTCATTTTCTTCTACTTTTCCCTGCCAATGCCCCCCCCCAATTTGTACAGATCATTTCCAACATACTGTCTTTTGAATATCACTGTTCCATTTTTTCCTCTTCCCTTCCCTAATTCAAATAAACGTATATATAATACCAGAGTACCAAAATCAAATAAAGTAACAACAGGGGATATACCATAGGAGGAAGAACATACAAAAGAAACAAGAAATCACATAGTACATTAAAAACAACAACAATGAAAAATCTCTGTTTCCATGTCTTGGAGTTCATTTCACTTAGCATCATCTTATATAGTCATATGTATATAGCTATTGGGCTATTATGCTCATCTGCATCCTTCTGATTGCATAGCTCCTGAAAAGACAAAGACAAACAGAAATCTTGTCTTTGTTTTTTGTAAATTCAAGTGTCTTTCCTTGTCCCTGACTTTTCTCAGTATTTTACTATATCTATGTTTTATTATATTTTGGATATTATTTCCCCAAATGTAAATTCTCGTGGCATTTGTCCTGTATAGTATTTTCCAAGTGTACTAAATCCAAGTGTGTTGTTTGTTTTTAACAAAAGAAAATTCTTGGCCATTTACGAGATACTTTTCCTCTACTCTATTTTCTTTATTTTCTCATTTTGATTTTCAGATCTGTTTTATCTTTGGAATATCCTTATGGATATTATTTTCTCTTAGAAAAGATATTATCTTTCACAGGTACCTTTTTTTTGTCACGGGGCTTGAACTCCGGGCCTGGGCACTTCCCATGAGCTTTATTGCTCAAGGCTAGCACTCTACCACTTAGAGCCAGAACGCCACTTTTATTTATCTGGTGGTTAATTGGAGATAAGAGTCTCATGGCCTTTCCTCCCTAGGCTGGCTTTGATCCATGATCCTTAGATCTTAGCCCTGAGTAGCTAAGGTTACAGTCATGAAACTCTAATGCTTGGCTTTATCTTTTTGAATTTTTTCCAATATAGGGAGTTGTTTTTAACATATGCTCAACTTTTCTGTGCATTTTATTTCATTTCTTCATCCCTTTTGATTCCTTCTTAGTTTTTATCTCTCTGCTTACATTATCTACCTCTTCTATAGTATCATTTTTTTGAAAAGACAGGAACACATTACTCATATGTCATTTGAGTTTTATTTTTGATGATTACAAAAATTCAGCTGATTCTGGTGCTTGTTTATTATAGTTTATTCAGGTTTTTTTGCATTTTGTATATATTTTTGTGTATATTTTGTATATATTCTTTGTTAAACATGACACATTTGCATGGTGAATAAGACAACTGAAGTTTCCAAATGCATGCCTCTTGTGATTGATAGGTTGGGCTTAAAGATTTATTTCCATAGGCTTCATATCTTCTTGTGTCTTTTTTTTAGTGGTTTCCCTAGAATAGTTTTTCATTTTGATTGCTCATCAAGCATATTTAATGAAATCCTCTGCTCATGTACTGGGTCTGTAGATTCTATGTACCTTTCGCTCTCAAGAATAGCATATGTTTGTAGCAATAGATGTGTTTCATTATACCAAAAGTCTTGCTACTCCCAATTCAGTTCACTTTTTCCATGCCAAACTCAATAAAATATCATCCAATGACTTATTAAATAGAAAAATGATAGACATCTTAGATTAGTATCTGAAATATTAATTACTTGAAACATTTTGTTATAAAATAATGTGTCACTTGTTCTTTTCTAATATTTATTTAATTTAGAAACACTAATTTCATGACCAATAAAGCCTTACCCAGTAATTGTGTTTCCAGTTATCTTAATGTTTAATGCTATTTTTCAGTGCCTCATTTATCATTTTCTGTGCCTACTAAAATTAACATGTATTTCTAATAAATATTTTTGTTTGTGTGTGCCTTTAGGAAACTATGCACTTCCTAAGCCATTTAAAAACACTGGTGTTTGTGATTTATTTTTCTGTAACTACACTGTCTTCTCTTCCTCAGTATTTTTTTTCTTGTTGTTGTTCATTTGTTTGCTTATGCCAATCCTGGGGCTTGAATTCAGAGCGAGGACACTGTCCTTGAGATATTTTGCTCAAGGCTAGTGCTCTATCACTTGAGCATCGGTTCCACTTCTGACATTTTAGTTTATTTTTTGGTAATTTATTGGAGAGAATTTATTGGGGGTAAATTGGAGATAGTTTATTAGACTATCGTGGACTTCTCCACCGAACTGGCTTCAAACTGTGAGGCTCAGATCTCAGCCTTCAGAATAGCTAAGATTACAGGTGTCAAAAACCAGCACCTAGCTCCTTTCAGTATCGTTATGTTTCATACAAAATCCTCCGTGTAGCATTTTATCTTTTTCCATTTATTTTTAGAACTATTGGTGCAGTATTAAAATTATTTCCTCTTCTACATTTTGTAGAACTGGATGAGGACATCTTAGCACCATATTTTTTATTGTGTAAGATCTAGGATGCATTTTCAATTTCATAGATGACTAAAAGATACATTAAAGATCATTTTGATATAGAATTTATGGAGAGGGGCTGGGAAGATGGCTCAGTGGTAGAGTGCTTGCCTTGCATGCATGAGGCCCTGGGTTCGATTCCTTAGCACCAAATAAGCAGAAAAAGCTAGAAGTGGCGCTGTGACTAAAGCAGTAGCATGCTCGCCTGGAGCTGAAGAGCTGCCCACAGTTCAGGCCCCACAACAGACAAAAAACAAACAAGAATTTATGGAGAAATTTGTATTTCAAATCTAAGTATATTATTTATTATATATTTATTATTATTATTTAGTTATGTATCTTACTATTAGTTAATGTCTGTTGGGTCTTCGCCGGCTTTGGAGGGACAGGGTCCGAGGAGGGGTAAGTGCGGCTGCTCGCCCGTTCCCCAGCCTCCCTTAGCCCAGGAGACAATCAGACCCAGCGGGGAGTCAAGTCAAGCAGGAACTCGTCTATTAACAGGGAGCATCCCCTTTTTAAAGCAAAAGACTGCGTGGGAGGGGAGGAAATGGAACCAACCAATCACTGAAAGGCCATACCTTATCATGCACCTAAGCTTCCATGAGTTGTTTGCACACTGAACCTAAACAAATCAGCTCTGCCCACTCAACTTCCTCTCAGGGCCATCTTTGCTACTTGTGTTCCCCACAGATTTCCCCACAAATGTCTTTTCTGAAGTAGTATTTTTTCCCACTTCTTAAGATTTCTTTATTCTTCCTTAGTATTACTAATGAACTAAGAGCTGCACACCTTTCATCTTTTAAAATAATTACTGACTTTCTTGATATTTCTGTGACGACTTTATATTCAGATAATTCAGCTGCTTGTGCTTTTATTACCTTTTTGCTCCTACCATAATTTATTTTGACTGATTATTGTTTGAGATAGAATTTTTTTCTAATGAATGTTCAGATCTCTTTGTTAATGTTAAATTTTGAGGCTGATTCTGATTCTTTTGACAACTGATTTAACTATATTGAATGTTATTTAATATTTAATTATGTAATATTTAACCACCATTTAGCTCATCTCTTTTATTTATGATAAAAATAAGTTGTTATCAACTGACTAGGACAGTTTCTTACCTCATAACAGTTATGACTGAATTCATCTTTAGTTTCTGCCATGTCCTTTATGGCTTTGATTAAAATGTTAAGACTTTATCTAATGGACTTTTTTTTGGGGGGGGGGGTCGTGGGGCTTAACTTCTGGGCCTGGGTGCTGTCCCTCAGCTCTTCAGCTCAGGCTAGCACTCTACCACTTGAGCCACAGCGCTTCTTCCAGTTTTCTGGTGGTTAATTGGAGATAAGAGTTTTATGGAGTTTCCTACCAGGGCTGGATCCTCGATTTCAGCCTCCTAAGTAGCTAGGACTACAGGCATGAGCCACCAGCACCTGGCTCTGATGGACAATTTTGTAGACACATTTTAAATGATCTTTCAATGTATTATATGACATTGTATCATAATTACTGGGTGTCAGAGATTAGCTATGAACTTCTTTATTCAATTGCTAACTACATCTAAATCTTATATATGCTCATTAATTCTTCTTTATACTGTTAACAGTGGAGAAGAATGTGTTAATATCTCCAGGTGTCAGTTAGAAATTTCTTTTGCTTCTGGATAATATACCCAGTTCTGTTTCAATGTTTCATGGCTCTGCTATTTGAGACTTTATGATTTAAAGTGTGCTGACTTTGATGATTTGAAACCTTAACGTTATGAACCAATAGTATATATACATTTGGAAAATCATTCAAATTTCCTTGGAATAATAGTTTGTACAATCCATAGGTTATGCAATAAAGACAGCAAGAGTAAATTGGAGACAATGTAATAACATATGTAAGACATCATTTTCTGCATAAATGTGGAAGTTCAGTTAATTTTGATATCTCTAAACAGCTTTCAGTTTACCTGTGCCATGTGTTAAGTGAGTTTACTTGCTTCCAAGTGGTGATCAGTAATACTGAACAATAAAATCAGCTCTGATGTGGGAAATAAAGAAGTTTCAGACTAAGCAAACGTTTCAAAATATTTTTCTTAACAATTCCATTAACTACTCAAGTTTATTACTGATAGATGTGTTTGGGGTAATATTTTATGAAAAGCCTTTTTAATGTCAGTTTCCGTATAATCTTCCTGGAAGGGATGACATAGTATCTATGGGCTATCCTTTATTCTAATGTAAGGCTATTCTGAAATTAAACTAATAGAAAGCCTTTTGAATATCCATATCAGCTACATAATTACTGCTGTGTCTTCAAATACAAGGCTTAAAGAAAGCAATTCATATCCTAAAGTCTTCCTCTTCAACATGTATAAATCAACTTACAGTTTTTTTAAACAAATATGATAAAGGTAGATGCTCTCTAAAATTATATGGAGTGCCTCACAGACTCAGTTTTGAAATATTTTAAACACAATTTCAGTGTACTATGTACAAAAAAATAAATGTGTACTTTATTCTAAAAATAATTGCCAATGAGAAATTTTCATGACACTGTTAACTGTTGGAATATATTTTAATAGGAAATTTTTTTGTTTTTTTGTTGGGTGTGGGGCTTGAATTCTGTGCCTGGGCGCTGTTCCTGAGCTTCACAGCTTAAAGCGATTGCTCTAACCACTTTAAGCCACAGCACCACTTCTGGTTTTCTGGTTGCTTATTGGAATTAAGAGTCTCAAGGACTTTCTTGCCTGGGCTGGCTTTGAACTTTGAGACTCAGATTTCAGCCCCCTGAATAGTTAATATTACAGGTGTGAGCCACTGGAACCCTGTGGAAATATTTTCTTTTAAGCAACTTATGTTGAAAGGTTTTCTGCCTTTTCTGCCACTAATATGTGAATATTCATCACAGGCCTTCAAATTTTATTATCATACATACTATCACATAGAACCAATAGATCCTACTAGGGCTAAAATCCAGTTATTGTTCAAACTAGAATATTTTTATCTACACAAAGAATAATCCTTAAGCAGCACAATACAAAGTACAGAAATGTCCTGAGATATAACTATAATATTTTCTCCCCTATGCTAGTTTGAAAAGTTTCAAACTAGATAGTCATCCTGTCAAAAGTGCTACCAATGAAAATTAATATAAGAAAGATAATTTCTAAATATATTGTAGCTTTATTCTATGTTCTCTTTCTGAATATCCTATTATTTGTGACTGAATATCTCTACTATATGTTCCCCAAATGTATTCTCCTGAAAACGGAATTTAAATTGTACTTATGCTTTTATATTCCATCAACAGAATCAGAAACAGGAGAAATATTTCAGACATATTCTGTCACCAGCTTTATAAGATATTATTGATTCTTCCTTTCTTGTTTCTGATTGTACCAATTCTTATTATTATGAATGTAAGAAGCCCCTCCTAGGTGCTATTCCTGTCCTGAAATCTACACTATTTATATTGTGTCAAAAGTTTCACTTCTAACATGCAAATTTATTCAAGTAATGACCCTGAAATTATGTTACTAGTTCTCAAAATCTTTCAGGAAAACTCACTCTACATTCCAGGATGTACAAAATGTACTGATTACTATATATTTTATTTATATTCTACTTGTGGGCATTTTCAGTTCTTGGGTAAATTCTTTTATAACAATATTTTACTCATTTCAACTCCAACCTTTTATCTGATATTTTAATACCTCTTGAGCTTCAGAATGGAATTTCTTTATTATATGATATTGTTCATTTCTTTCAATTTAATTTCTATCCTTTAAATTTAGTTAAGATATTACCAGAGCCAAAAATTTTCTGATTCATTAATTTTCTCCTTATAAATTCCACACATTCTTTGTAAGTTTTGTCTTTAGCACATACTGTATTTCATTCTGACACTTGACCTTGTACCTCTCTGTTTAATAGGACTCAAGACTCCATGAGAAAATTTAAACTGTTTCTTTGTGCTTATATTCATTGCCTACAATTGGGACATTTGGGACATATATGTGAGCGAGGAATATATAAAAAGTACAAGGTAGAAGCAGTCAAAAATGAGATTAGATATGAGGATCTAGACATTAGTAAGTTCAGGTGCCTCTCAGACTATTTTTGCTATTGAGAATTTTTCAATTTGCCAAGGACCTTTGTTCAATTTTTAAAAATACAATGGTAAAAAAGAAAATTCACTATTCGTTTATAACGTTTACCAACTTAAATGTTAGTATTGAAACAAATATTATATATATATAGATGTATAGGCAGGTATTTATCTATTCATCATTAGGAAAGTTGACATCCTTACGATACTCATTCACATGAGTTGTTTTATTCATCAGTTTATTTATTAATGTATTTTGGTGCCGATTGTAGGATTTGAACTCTGTGGTTTACACTCACTCAACCGTAAACCCTACCCCACAGCTGACAGTCTATAACTGGAATGTGTGGCTTTCTGAAGTTTAATGGAAAAATAAGAGATTTGCCTGCCCAAGGTAGACGCAACACTTGATCCTCAAATGCTCTCCTCTTGAGTAGATAGGATTATAAGCAGGAGCCACTGATTCCCTGCTTATTGCTTCTGAAAAGAAATTCTATACTGTAGATAATGTCCCATATATATGTTGCTTTTAATTTACAAATACACTGGTTGGAGTTTCTGTATTTAATGGTGTCTTGCTTTTCCTGATCCTTTATGTTGTTTTAAGGATTTTTCCCCCATTATTTAGATTTTCATATCTTTTAAGTGATTCCTGATCATCAAAATAATACAGTCCCATTATTTTTGCAGGGATTTCCTACTGGTCCTGTATTTATCCTTGCTTTACAGAGATGTAAGAGCTTTCTATATTTTCTACAAACTGATTTTTCAGACCTTCCTTACTTTTCTTACCATGTGAGATTACTGGAATAACTATCTTCTTTTACTAAAGATTTTATACTTTTCTTGCATTTATTTTACTTAATCTCCAAATACTTTTAGAAACATCTAGGCAAGAAATAGAGGTGAACTGAAATATAAATGTCTGGAAAAGTTACCTTACTTTGTTCTGTATTTGATTTTAAGATATTATTCATTTGTCCTATCACCAATATTGTTCTTTCAAGTCCAGCTTTCTCTAGGGCACACATTTTATCTTCTGTAGAAACTTTAAAAATTTCTTGATTCACTCATCATCTAGATATTGTATGCCATGGTTTGTTTAGGTAGAAGAGTGAACAAAATAGATAGAATTCATGATCACTCACATTTTACTACAGACCTGGAGAGAAAAGCTAGCAGTATTTTCATGATAAAGTCCAAGACTCTTTTTTTTTCATTCACTTTGTTGGGCATTCAACCAGCCTTTCTAACTCAAAATAGTATGAGCATAAGCAGTAGGAATTGACTTATAGTAATGTTCAATGACTTAATTCACCTTTCCCCTAAAATATTGTCTCTTTAAAGGCTAAATCTTTATATTCTTTGTGACTTCTGCTTTTTATTTGTTTTGTTGTAACATTTGGTTTTGTTCTAACATTTGGGTGAAATGACTATTTCATCTATTTTTATTTTATTTCATTTTCCTTTGAATATATCCTACAGTCATTGTTATCATTTAGCGGTAGTTCTAATTATAATATAAATATTAATTCAAAGCATTGAATTAATCTGAGAAGTTATTGTAAATTCTCTGAGGGTAATGTGTATTCTAGAGCTTCCATGAGTTTGTATTCTGCTTATTTAACCTTGGACTCTGATTTCCCTTAGATGACTAGAAAAACTATGAACAAACTTTAAAATGAAGTATAAGCCAACAGGGAGCAGTGTACATGTTCCAAGCTTATTGACTAGTGAACTTAGCTGGAGGCTAAGCACATAGATTGTTGTTGCTGCACAGAGCTAAGGGAGTACTAAACAGTCGAATATGAAGATCTTTTCTGTAGAGCACAAATAGTGAAAAAATAATAAATAAAAATACTCTAACTCTTCCTAGGGAGTTTATTATCTTTATTCAGGAAATATTTTCAAATTTTCTTAAAGCCTGGGAATTTAGAAGTTTAATTCTGTCAAGTACCATGTTTATGGAATGTGTATGTTAAAAGGTAGACAGAGAACACTTATTAAACCAAATAAATAACCCATGGTTTTTTTTATTTCATATTGTACTCTTCTTTTTCCTCATGCCAACCTTTTCCAAGTGTGTCCATTATTTATTTTTCTGGGTTTCTGAAAAAGTTCAAAGGTTCTTCTTCCTTCAAATTTATTTTAGTCCTTCTGTACTGTAATATCAAATTTCTGAATGTAGATGTTATAGTTCCTTCAAACATTTTCTTCTTTCTATAATGTTTTCAACTAGTATATACGTAGGATAAGCAGAAAAGGTTAAAAGCTATGTACATATGACCATATAAGATGATCCTAAGTGAAATGAACCCAAGATAGGGACACAACTGGTTTTATCTTTGTTGCTGTTGTTTTTAATGTACTTATAATATACTATGTGATTTTTAAAATTTCTTTTGTATGTCTGCCCCCATGGTATAAACCCTGTTTTCACTGTATTTGATTCCAGTGCCCTGCATCTTGTATATACATTTTTCTAATTTGGGGAGGAGAAGGGAAATAACAAATGTTGAAACAAGGACACAGGTTTATAACAATGAGATGTACAAGACACTATGTTGAAAACGAACTTTACAATTTGGGGTGGGGTGGTGGGGGTAGTGAGAGTGGGGGGTGGGAGAGGGAGGGGTTGTGGTGAGGGAGTGGGGAGGGAAGGGATGGTAAGGAAAAACAAAGGAGGGGGTAGCAATGCTTGATAGGAAATGTACTTGTTACATTACTCATGTAACTGTAACCCCTCTGCACAGTATCTTTACAATTATGTATATATATTAAAAATAAAAAAATGTTTTCTATGGATGTTTTCAGAAATGTTCTCATCAGTGTGGATACATTTATTCCTATATTTATGTCCTGTTATATGACAGAGTACGTGAGGAGTTAAATGAATTTAGGAAATGTATCTCTCTGAATTAGAAGTTGGCCAAGTGTGGACCTTGTTGTTTTCCCTCTTTATTTTTATTTTGATTACTTTTCTCATCACTATGATAATATAACTGACATAAAAGCTAAAGAAGTAAAGATACATTTTGGTTCATGGACTTAGAAGTTCAGTTCATGATTGATTGGTCCCACACGTTTCGACAAAAAACAATCATGATGTCAAGTCATGTGGTACAGGACCTTCTTCAATTATGGTGGACAGGAAACAGAACAAGGCAGGGGCCCAGGCATAAGGTATTCCCAAATATTCTCCCTCTGTTATGGAGCTTCAATGCAGCTTGACTTCATAAAGTTTCCAGAAGAGCTCAGTTAGTGCCATCAGGAGAGGAAAAATGTCCCAATATATGAACCTGAGGGGGACATTTTAATATTCAAATTGCAAAAGATATATTACAATTTTTAAATGATGGATTGTGTATGGAGCCATTAATTCTGTCAATAGAAAGAGTAACTGATAAAAATGAGATCTAGGCACTTAGATCTAGAATCAATGGAAAGATAAATAAAAATTATTACTTACCCATTACTTATTAGATACTTCTCAAAATTCTTTTTTACTTAACGCTAACAACAAACAACAATCCTGTCAGTTCTCCTGTATAGTTGTTACCATTTGTCAAATTTGACACATTAATGATGTGTTGTGCTGTGTGTATGCCATATATATATGTATGTATATATGTATATATATATATACATACATATATATATGTATATATATATACGCCATCAACTTAAAGATGTATAGGATCTTGGAGGAAAATATTAGTATCTGATTAATTTTGTTGATTCTTAAAATAATAATCACAACTACAGATAAGAGAATTTCTCAGAAAGTATTCTTGTTGAAGAGTACTTGTTGAAGAATTCTTCTATGATAAGTAATGCTAACATAAGCTTATTTAAGAAGTGAGAAAAGTGGGCTGGGAAGGTGGCTCAGTGGTAGAGTGCTTGCCTAGCATGCATAAGGCCCTGAGTTCAATTCCTCAGCACCACATAAGCAGAAAAAGCCAGAAGTGGCACTGTGGCTCAAGTGGTAGAGCACTAGACTAGAGCTGAAGAGCTGAGGGACAGTACCCAGGCCCAGAGTTCAGGCCCGAGGACCAACAAAAAAAAAAAAAAAAAGGAAAAAAAAAGTACAGAAAAATGTGGTAATAAACTTACCATTAGAAGCAATTGTTGTTGATTTAATGCATTTTCATTTCTTCCCTCTCTCTGGAGAGACTGAACATTTTGTTTTAATTTGTACTTTTCAGTAATTATATGTATATATATGTGTGTATATATGCGTATGTGTGTTTATGTACTTATATGTATGTATTGTTTTATTGGATTTCATCACAATAATTTAGTCATTTTGAGATCTTTCAGCAAGTATTCTTAAATGAAAACTAATTAAATTTATTTTTACCCTCAAATGCTAGAATCTACTTCCTCAAAGAAAATTAAATAAATTGGTAAAGTCAGGAATTTGTATCAACACATATGTTATCTGGCTGTGTATTTTGTGTATAAACAATAAACCATATTCATAACGTGTTAATATGGTACTTGCTAATATTTGAGTGAAAACGGTCAATAAATAAATATGTATAAACAATTTCTGTCTACTATTGACAGTAGTAGATAGTATATAGACAAAATAAACTTTAAAGCTTGCCTTTAGTTTGAGCTTATAGTCCCTATAAATATTAAATACAAAATATATTCTGTTCATTGACAAGTAGAATACTGTTCAATAAAAATTTAAACACAACACACAGTAAGGTTAAAAAGATCATACACAATTAAAAGAAAATATATTCAGAGTCAGTTTACTTCCTAAGTTATAAAAGATTCACATGCATTAAGGACTAGATTGCTACCCTGAAACAAATTTTAGAAAAATCACTGGTGTGGCCGATGTTCAGTAAAAGAATTGATAAGTTTCTCTGATTAAATATGTTAGTTGCAGATAAAGACTAAATTGGAAAAAGCTAAGACTGAAGCATTGCTTGGGTGATCAATCACATATAAGAAATAAATATACACACACATATATTGATTAATTTTAGCAAACATAGAAAATAAATGCATTGTTGTATGGGAGGGGGTAACAATGTTTAAAAAGAAATGTATTCATGACCTTATTTAACTGTAACTACCCTGTTCATCACATTTATAATAAATTAAAGAAATAACTATCATTGTATCTAAAATCAGAATTAAACTTGAATAGACATATGACAATATTGGTACTGGAGTAGAGAATGCTAATTTGGCAACCTAATAGGATTTGAATTTGGTCTCCAGAACTAAGCAGTAAATACGGTGCAAGTTACCACAAAATATTCAACCATTCAGTATATGAATATGAAAAATGGAACAGATTTTTCTATGAAAATTGGAAGGATTAAATAATGATTGCATACTACTTAAACACTGTATATAATAAATAACTGAGGTACAATTTATAACATCTAAAATCTTGCAGATGATTATGATTTTTCTTAGTCTTTCAATCTGAAATTATTACTCCTTAATAATGCAGGGCTATCACTCATCATACCATTGTGCCAGGAAACAAATTACACATATCTTAAAGGACAAGTGTCATTTATCTTATTCTCAATGTGTTGTTATTCCTATGCTCTTGGCACATGTTCTAGAGGAAAATTTTTCTGTGCTCTCTCATTGTCCCTGTTTTACTTTCTCTCTGATTTCTTCTGGCTTATAAAGATCTTGAAGAGCTTGAAGCTCATGCCTTTACTCATTATCACAGATGTTGGGGCACTGGATATGTCATGCAGAGTGTGTTGAGGTGGTAAATATGTTTTATCTCTCGATGCAGGCTTTCATTGATTGGTAATGGCTGAATATATTTATCTGCCTAGAATGGAAATATGTTCTAAGAATGGCAGGAGAAAAGCAGCACTAGCAGGAGTAAGCATTGGGTTAGGTCCTTGATGTTCCAAAGTGGGTCTTAAGGGTGTATAAGACTTGACAATAAACAGGACTGAAAACTAAGATCACGAAGAGAACTCATTGAGTTGGGAAGCAGTATAAGTATGGGCTCTAGGTCCCAAGACTATGAGAACTGGGAGGTTCTTATGGTGGAGGAATGAAAAGAGGTGGACGGGAGTTGAGTTGGAATGCTTTGGGACTGATTTTACAAATCTTTCCATAGCCACTTGATTCATCCCTCAAGAGTGGGAAATGCTAACAGCTAAAACTATTGTCAAGGAAAATCAACATTAGATGGTGAATAAAGCAGTAAAAACTGTTTTCAAGCAGGAAACATTTTAAGAAATAAGACCTAGGTGTATAACTGGACTTATATTTTTTTTTCTTTCTTGCTTTTCTTTTTGTTGGTTGCGCTGTGTGAACTCAAAGCCTGAGCACTGTCTTGAGACTTTTTTCTCAAGGCTAATATTCTACAACTCTGAGCCACAGCTCCATTTCTGGTTTGGGGATGGTTCATGGGAAAATCTCATACACTTACCTGTCTGGAGTGGCTTTGACTCATGGCTCTCAGATCTCAGTCCTCCAGAGTAGCTAGGATTACAGGTGTGCACTACAGACATCCAATGTAATTCAGAAGTTAGCAAAGCAATATATAGGGGGTCGTATTGGGAGTTGGGAGATGGAAAATAAAGGTAGCATCAGGAAAACAGAGGATTCATTCTAACTTACCTGACATGTTTCTGCTGACATATATGTGTGCTAAGAGTGAGAGAAGAGGAATTTAATTAAGTACTGAGATAATCAGATATTGAGAGTGAGGTATTCTCTCTGAACTGCCTAGGTAGGATTCCTAGACAATGAAAAAACAATGAGTCTCAATGTTTAGGTCTAATTGAGGAAAGCATTCAGAGAATCATAAGTAAAGTTTAATCAAGAAGAGAGCTTTTGTCTCCATAATATATATAATGATGAACTTTTTCAGATCCAGGAGTCTCCATTCCTGAAGTTATTATTAGAAAATGAAAATTTTTATTTCTAATTTAAAAAATTCTAAGCTAAAGTTAGTACTGAAGACAGCAGAAATTTTCCTTGCCTATAATTTTCTTTCTTTTTTTCCTTCCTTCCTTCCTTCTCTCCCTCCTTCCCTCCTTTGTTTTTTTTTTGTTTGTTTTTCTTTTTCTTTTTGGTTTAGGGCTTGAACTCGGCCTGGGTACTGTTCCTCAGCTCTTCAGCTCAAGGCTAATGCTCTATCACTTAAGCCACAGTGCCATTTCCAGTTTTCTGAGTAGTTTATTGGAGATAAGAGTCTCACAGAGTTTCTTGCTGTGGCTGGCTTTGAACGTGATCCTCAGATCTCAGCTTCCTGAGTAGCTAGGATTATAGGCCTAGGCTACCAGCACCTGGCTTTTTAAAATGTTTAAATTATTTTTAAGTATTTGTACAAAGGGATTTCAATTCTAGTGCCATTTTGTCAGTATAATGTACCTTGATCAATGTCATTCCTTGCATTATTTTCTCCCATATCTCCCGTCTACCCATCTCATCAGTTTACCAAGTGACACCTTCACTTGTGTACATTGCAAATTGTAATTTCATTTGCCTACTCTTCTCTCAATGTGTCTGAGCCCATTCCCCTTGACCTTTCCTCAACAACACATGTTCCAGATTCCAGGTATTAATTTTGTTAAGCTGTAAGTTATTTGTTCAAAGGAGTAAAACCAGAGGAATCCTTCCCTGCATAGTCCATGCTTTTTGTTGTTTTTGCCAGTCCTGGGGATTGTACTCAAGGCCTGGGCACTGTGCCTGAGTTTCTCTTGCCCAGGGCTAGCACCCTACCCCTTGAGCTACAGCGCCACTCCTGACTTGTTCTGTATATGTGGTACTGAGGAATTGAATCCAGGGCTTCATGAATGCTAGGAAAGCACTCTACCACTAAGCCATATTCCCAGTCCAGTCAATAATTTTTAGTTAATAAATTAGTTTAATTTGTTTATATATTCATATGCCCCTGTATTTCTCTGTTTTTGTCTGTGTCTGTCTCTGTCTGTCTCTCTATATATACATATTTAGATTTAGATCTAACTCCCACATATGAAAGAAAATATGTTCTTTGTCTGAGCTTGTCTTAATTCACTTAACAAAATTTTTTCCAGTGCCATCCTTTTCTCTATAAATGACATAATATCATTCTTCTTGATGAGTAAAATTATACATGTGTGTGTGTGTGTACCTATGTATACATTTTTTGATCCATTCATACATTGCTCACTGTTGCTGTAACTTGGCTGAGACGAATAGTCCAGCAATGAACATGAACTATATCCTGACTTGTAATCTCTTAGATAAATGCCCAAGAGTGGTACTGCTGGATCATAGGGTGGTTCCATTTTTTACTTTTTGAGAAATCTCCAAACTTTCTTCCATAGTTTACATCCCTATACACATTTTTACCAGCATGTGTTGTTGTTTATGTAATTTTTGGCTTATTTTGAGTAAGAGATATAAGCTCAGTATTTTGTATAATAGTATAGAAATTGGGAAGAAGTGATCTAAAAAGAATGATGGAAGTAATTATAAATAGAAATAAATATTTTGTCAAAATTAAAGATTTCTCATAGTCCTTTCTTGTTTGTGTTCTGAGTACAGAAATTACATTTAAAAGAATTATTCCTGTCCTACTTAACAATACAAATGCACCTTAATGCTAGCATGAAGACAAAATAAAATTCTAAAATTAATGATTAAAAAAACAAAAAAACTGAGCAAAAAAACAAAAAAGTAATAGCTTCCAAACAGTTTTCAATTCCTTGTTTGTATAAGTCAGCTATCTTAAGAAATTAATGTAGTATAAGTGAATTATCACCAAAGCAAACAATATAGTTTTTTTTATTTTTTTGTATTGAATAGAGATATTTAATTAAGGTTTTATGTACATTATTTCTTGATATGACATGTATTTTTTAATTATTTTGCTATTTTACATGCCACTTTTATTGTTGTATACTTAGAATACTTCCTGGAATGTAGGAAATTTTGAAAACATATTTATTAAGTGAATACATGACTTTAATTTCTGTTTCTAATTACTTTATAACATTGTGAATAGAAACTGACACTGTAAGATGAGTAAGCCAGAATAGAACTATGCATTTCCTTTCCTTGAAATACCAGATTATTAATTCTAAAAATCATCATGACATTATCTATTATTACAAATATCTTTAGGCTGTTAGTGGCAGTAATGGTTTCATTGCCAAAGGAGGGAGAAAGAAATCAATTTGAGCCACAAAGCAGATGGAGGATAATATTTCTAAGAATAGCTGAGGAAGAAAAATAGCAATAAATAGCATCTGTATTTTCAATTTAAATAACAATTGGATTACAGCACCATTCTGTGCCTGCTTTGTTCCTGGAGCACGGGTTTGGATGTCAGCAAATGTCTGAGCCTATTTCTTTTTCATCATGAGAAATGCTGGCCAGATTGACATTTCTAGAAGGAAAAATGGAAACATGTTCATTAGATTATTTTTAAATTTTTAATTGTGAAAATACCATTACAATTACATGGGCAAGGTAATGAGTATATGTCTTATCAAGTATTGTTGCATTCTTCTTTGTTTCCTCTTCCCATCCCTTCCCATCTTACCACCCCCCAACCCCCACTGTGCCAAAGTTATAAAGTTCTTTTTTTGACATAATGTCTTGTACATCTCACTGTTGCATTAAGTCGACCTTCCTCTCCACAAATTATACCTACATCAAATACAGTGAAAACAAGTATACCTTGGGGGAGGGACATACAAAGCAACAAAGAAATAATCTTATAAATATGTTCGAAAAAATAGCAAGAAGGAAAAACCATTTGAGTCCTTATCTTGGGGTTCATTTCACCTAATATCACTTTATCTGACCGTTTCTGCTGTCTCAGACATATACTAGTTATTGCAAATAAGGGAAACCATGGGATCTATGTTTCTTTGGATCTGGCTTACTTCACTGAATATAATTTTTTCCAAGTCTTTCCATTTCGTAACAAATGGGGCAATGTCATTTTTTCTGATGGAGGCATAGAATTCCATTGTGTATATATACCACATTTTCTTGATCCATTAATCTACTGAGGGGCATCTGGGTTGGTTCCATATCTTAGCTATGGTAAATAAGGCTGCAGTAAACATAGTCGTGCTGGTAGCTTTAGTGTGGTCTTGTTTGTGATCATTTGGATAAATGCCCAAAAGTGGGATTGCTGGGTCGTAGGGGAGCTCTATGTGGAGTCTTTTGAGGAACCTCCATACTACTTTCCAAAGTGGTCAAACAAGTTTACACTCCCACCAACAATGCAGTGAGGTTCCCTTGCGTCCACATCCCTTCCAGCATCTGTTGTTATGGACAAATGGGATTTCATGAAATTGCAGAGCTTTTGCATGGCAAAGGACATAGCTAGCAAGATCAATAGAAAGCCCAAAGATTGGGAGAAGATCTTCATCATACAATGGACAAGGGTCTCATATCTAAAATATTTTTAATTTTTATGTAATATAAACTTAGTAAAAGCATACTATATCACTTACACAGATTTGGATAATGAAAAGCTTTATGGAGACTCTTCTGGGCATACTTGAGTCATGTTTGCGTGTAGGTTTTAGTAGACAATGAGAAAGAAATTATATCGGAGCTGACTGGTTCCAGGGAAAGCATTTATATTTCTGATGTTATGTCAAGAGTTTATCTTCAGAGTAAATACTACACAGACATAGCTGAGAAATCTTCATTTCAGAAAATTTAAGTAACTCTTTCTAGTGTGTCCAGATTGTCAGTGTAGCCAATTAAACCAAGTATAAGCCATCAATGTCTATCTTCTAAGCCACATAGATAGATAATTCAGTTGCCACCAAAAAAAGAGTCTGACTTGAAAGAGCATATTACAAGTCAGTAACTATTTCATCTGGGACCTGCTTCAAAACTCAAGAACATACTGTCAGTGTTCCAGGAAAAAGCATGCTGACAGTTGTAGAGACTAGAATCTTGATTCCAGATGTCCTAGTGGTAAGCAGAAAACCTGTAAGATAACCTAATATGTCAAGACTGCTAGTTTAGGTAGAGTCATTCCTGGGTCATGGTCAGTTAATTGAGCCTGTCTGAATGTGATTACCTTCCTTGTGCTTAACAAGGAGCAAATATAGTCATAGATGTATCACTTGTCCGGTTTAAGAGTTTTCTGTTTTGTTCAGAAAGTTACTGCAATTAACAAAATGTTTAAATTAAAAAACATGTAGTTAATAACTATTTCTCTGCACTTTTTTTCACTAGAGGAAAGGGATTGTGGCCTGCTAAAGTAAAGTAAGTGTATTCCTAGAAGTGACAGCACTTAAAAATGAATTTTGAGTAACTCAAAGCTTTGCTGTGACTATATGTGATAGTGATTAGTATTCTAAGTACTTTTCAGTAAAATACTTGGGCCAAAGCCATGTCCTCAATACCATGAAGCAAGCCCAGATATAGAAAGATAATATAATTGGAATGCAGTATATTTGAAACTCAGATATGGATTATTTCTGTATACTAATTTAAGACATGCTGAGTTCAAGATGAGTTTATACAGGGGTGAGGCATGCTAAATCTGACACTTTGAAATACCTAAAGACTGAGTATACAACCCATGCACTGGTCTATATTAAGTAGACATTATGCACACAAGAAAGGGATTTAACTCCTTTTGATGCACACAGACCAGGAGAACAAATTACTTTCATACATGAAATGGTTACCAATGTTAATCTGGATAGCTGCTCTTTCTTGGAAACTAAACCTTCACAATCAAACCTACAGAAGCCTGGATATAAAGAACTTTCCAAAATCCCTTCCCAAATCCAGTCAGTGACCTTGTCCTCCATTTCTAATAATCTTTTGCTGTGTTTACTGCTTTTGCCTTTTTTGTTGTTGTTGTTGTTGTTTGTGGGGCCTGAACTCTGGGACTGAGTGCTGCTGTCCTTCAGCTCTTCAGCTCAAGGCTAGTGCTCCACCACTTGAACCACAGCGCCACTTCCGGCTTTTTCTACTTATGTGGTGCTGAGGAATGGAACCCAGGGCCTCATGCATGCAGGGCAAGCACTCTCCACTGAGCTACCTTCCCAGCCCTGTCTTTACCTTTTAATACCAGTTCGTCTATCACCTCTCACAAGACTGAAAGGCTAAGTGGCATTGCTATAATGAGAATTCATACAAATCAGTTAAAAGAAAGAGTAAATATCATTAAATCATTACAAAATAGAAATGGATAGGAAACTAATGATTCTACTATCCAGAATAATTAGGTATTTAGTGCAAAACTCAGAAATGGAAGACTATTTGCAGGCTTGATGTACTAACTGATGGATAAGTAAGAACTAGTTATATTTGACAATCAGTTAAATACCTTGTGAAGTGAGGACTGAATAGTTTAGTGGCTTTATATCAATATATACATTATATATTTTAAAAAATACTGTTAAAAACATTGAGAAAATAAAAAATTATTAAACAATATAGGAATTATAGTATCCACATTTTCATAGATAACTTTTTAAAACAAGAGTAAATAGTGTCATTTGAAGAGCATGACCATAAACTCAGTACTCATTTTTTGAGTTCACTTACATATTGTGTCTGAATGCCTTGGCAACAAAATCCTATTTCAAGAAGATGCTAAAACAATGGAAGCTAAGCTGAGCAGACAGACGAGAATGTGATGCAGAGGGACTATGAGAAAATGTATTGTTTGTGTATCTTTATTTTAATTGTAAGAGCAGAAAAGAATATGAAAAATTGAATAGGTCATTTGAGACTATAAAAGAAAAAAGGAAATGTGTTAGGAATATTATTTTTTGGGGGGTGGAATGAGCATGATAAAGGGGTAAGATTGACTGGAATACAATGTAAATGTGTGGCGATTTAACAATGAAATCCTTCATATATAAATGATATAAGCTAATAAAAATCTTTCTAAAGTGTATATGTTGGTAAATAAAGATTTGGATGTCATGCTATAGTTTATAATGAAGATAGAAATCAACAAGTACTTCCTCCTCTGTTTTGGTTTTATTTTTTGGTATGGTTACTTGATTTTTTAAAATAATTTCATATTTTTCTACTAATTATATCTTATAATGGAAAACCCTAGGAACTCAGGAGGCTGACATCCGAGGATGGCAGTTTATAGGCATCCCAGGTAGGAAAGTCCCTGATACTTCTATTTCCAATTAAGTACAAGAAAAGACCAGAAGTAGGCTGGATGCAAATGCCTTAAGCCTATAAATCCAGCTGTCCAGGAAGATGAGTTTTGAGGATCATGGTTCTTATCTCCAATTAATCACTGAAAAAACTGAAAGTGATTCTGTGGCTGAACTAGTAGAAATCTTTCTGTGCTTGAGCAGAACACCTTAGAGACAATGCACGGACCCAAAATCAAGCCCCAGGATTGGCATAAAATAATAATTATCATTTTCATATCTATGTCTTGGCCTTTTCAAAGTCTTGTTTGTTTGTGTATTTTTTTTAATCAAAACAAGATCACGATGAGCTAGACAACTACTAATTTAGTGTGCTATTAGACATGCAATATACTCTTGGGGACACCCAGGCATAGCTTTGTATATATCTGCACTGTAAGAATTTAAAATAAAGTATATGAATTAAATTCCTATAATCCTTGTCTCAAAATATTATCATACACACACACACACACACACACATACACACACACACACACACACACACACACATATAGTGAGGAATAGGTCAAGATGAAAAAATGGACCAAAGTAATGGGAGAGAGAGAGGAAATCTTGTGATATAAACTGTTCATGGGCTCCCAGCTGTGCTAGGTCTAATATTCATGAATTTCTTTACACAGGAAGAAGTCAAAGGTTGTACACTTCCAACTTTTTAATTGTGCATTTGACTGTTCATGAATATGTTTCACTGTTATTTAGGATAAGCTGTAGGTAATATGAACTCCAGGTTTGAACATAGTGGATTTCTTATTAGGCAATAAAGAAATTCCCATTATGCTGCATTCTATGTTTGATTATATTATTTTGTCTCAACAAACAGCCTTTTAAGACATTTTACTGATCATTTACTTAATCTTCTTAAAACAGAAGAGCCTATATGTATTTATCTGGTATTATAATTCACAATAGACACTAGCAAATATATATCTGCTGTTGAATTTCAGTTTAGCACAGGGGGAGATTTATTTGCTCCAATTCTTCCTTTTAGTACAAAATGCCATATTGTTTCAATTTTCTGGAAGCTTAGCTCAAACATGAACAAATATTATTATTTAAAGATTTGTATTTAAATACCTCATGGTATTAAATAGAGCCATTAAGATAGTGTTCAAAAAACAATAGAATAGACATGAAAGGAAAATAAAATTCACTGAAATGAGTCTTTATATATATTCATGGAAAATGACTACGGTAAACAAAGTGAAGGAAGAAGACTGAACTTATTGATAGTACATTACATGTTCAAGAGGCTCCTGGCTAAACTCTTCATAATTTTTAATCTGTTGGTTCTTTCTGTCATCCTATGAGGCATAATCACGTAAATGTCTTGACAGAAATGGTAAAATAAATGGTCAGCATCAGTAGTACTATCATCATAACATTTTTCTAAAAGCAACATTTGTGATTCAAATAGAAAAAAAAATGTGTAGAGTTTGCACTTTTTTAAACTGTGCTGTGATATTCCAGACTAAGTTATTTGTATTTATAGATGTGCATACATACATATACTCAAATTTTGATGAAATTATATTAAGATTAATTACATTAAGATTAATCCTTTAATATTAGCAGTTATAACCACTACACAGGAAGATTATGATTTCCCTTTACATTTCTCTCTCTTACTATTTAAAAATATCTTCTTTATTTTATAACAAGCAATAGTTATGTTAAAGTCATTTACTTCATTCATTGTATACATTAATACTGTATATTGCTTCTTTGCATCTTTCACAGGCAATGGACATCAGAAAACTGAGACTCTTACTGACAGTCTGTTTGTTTTGACTCTAAGGAAATCTAAAGTTATCATTTACCAAACTATGATCAACATATCTGGATTACAGTATGAATCAACTACTCAGATATATATTAATATAAGAATAAATGTTCAACAAGCTTATAGATTTTTACTTAGTAGTAAAATTTAATATAGTTTAACTAGCAGTTGATAAGTTGTTTTTTTAAGTTACAAGTTCACTGAGATAATTGAACATTATGACCTTTTTGAGATATAGACTGATCATTTTATTTGATCACATGTACATAGCTATTGAGCTCTTGTGATCCTCTCCTAAGAATACTGTATGTTTCTTTGTGGTTCTTTCTTTTCTTTTGTTTTCTTTCCTTTTTTTTCTTTGGTTTATTCCTTTTGCTTGCTGTTTTTTATTTTTGTACCCTTTTTCTGATTGGGGGGATGAAGGAGAACATAGAAAGGGTAGGACAAAGGGTGAACCAATTCAGCAGTGAAACCCACTAGACATTATGTTGGAAATAAACTATGGAACTTGAAGGGAAAAACTGGAAGAGAATGAGGCAGGGAGTGACACTGTTCAAAAGGAAATGTGCTTATTACCTAATTTATGTAGCTGAAACCCTGTCTGTATATCATCTTTACAATAGAATTTTAAAAGAGACACAAAGAGGAAAAAAGGAAAACAAATAAAATATTTTCCTGAATTCTGAGACATCAGAGAAAACAATACTGTATTTTATAAAGTTTCCTTTTGGTTGGAAATACAATATACCATATTTATTGTTAACATACACTTTGAAGAAAATAAGAACCTCTTATCTCAATTTCCTCAGGAATAAAATACATGTAAGATTTATCACTAATTTCTCACTTGTTGCAGACTTTCTCAGCTGGCCTTACTTAACCACAGATTGACTGGTTTGTAGATAAGCACCAGGAAGAAAAACACTACATATTGCTGATGAGAATTAGTGGTTGTGGTTATTGTTTTATTCAAATGACTATACATCTGAATTAACAGGGGCTTTCACTGAAATTAGCATAATATGGAGAGGGAGAAGAGTGGTCTTTCTTCAAATATTCAGAATAGAAATATTTATATCAGTAGGATTTACTTTTACAAATCAGTATGGAAGGCTCAACTCCTTTTATTCACTGTCTATAGTGGTATTGGAGTAATTAAAAACATTGGTAGCATTAAACTTTACAACTTAATAAAAGAATAATGTGGGCAAGTGTCTGAATAGCCATTTTCCAAAGAAGGAAAACAGATGGCCCATAAGCATATGAAAAGATTTTCTGCATCATTAGTCATCAGGGATATGAAGATGATAACCATAGTAAGTACCACTTCACACCCACCAGGGTGGTTACAGTGAAAGAGAAAGAAAGCAAGGATTATCAGGGATGGTGAGGAAAATATAGGATTTTTTTTGGGGGGGGGTCCAGTAGTGGGCCTGAACTCTGGGCCTGGGCACTGTCCCTCAGCTCTTCAGCTCAAGGCTAGCACTCTACCACTTGAGCCACAGCGCCACTTCTGGCTTTTATTTTTTTCAGCTTTTGTGGTGCTGAGGACTCGAACCCAGGGCATGCAAGGCAAACGCTCTACCACTGATCCACCTTCCCAGCCCAAAGTGTAGGATTTTTATACTTACTGATGGCAGTGTGAAGTATCGCAGCTGCTTTCAAAAATGACTTGCTAGTTTCTTAGCATCCTTAACATGTAATTATATCTGACCTTAAATACCTTGTGTGTAGAGGAATAGAAATATATCTAAATAACTACTTGATCACAAATGTTTATGGCAACATATTTATAAAAAGGAAAAGATAGAAAAACCCAAATACCTTCCAATAAATGAAAGCATTCATAAATATAACAATAAACCAAGAAGTAGTTATTCAGGCTAAAAGCTTCTTGAATCTTCATCATGCTGAAGATTATGTGATTTCTTTGATACAAAATGCTTACAAGAGACAAGTCTGTAGAGAAAGAATTGGTTAACAAGGCCTTCGTAAGGGGATGGGAGGCTTCAGAAATAGAGTTTATGGGAGTGTGGCTGCTTTGTTGATGTGAAGCAACTGTTCAGATTTTATCATATAATGGTAGCACAACTGTATGCATATGCTAGAAAACTATGTCTTTTAAAAGAGTAACAATGTATAGTAACTGATTCACATAATGGTAAATCTACTTTAATAAATATGGGAAATAAAGTAAACCCATTGTAGAGAATTTTTAAAGTGGATTCAATCTTTTTAAACTCAGAATGTGATCATAGGAACGCAAATCAACTTCTAATGAGACAAGAATAACCACTGATTAGATAAGGTGATAGATCTATGATAAGATAGAATGGATCTAACCTGGATATAAATTGATAAAGGTGCTAAAATATTTTTATAAATATAATAAATACTCTTAAAAGTTTTACCACTTTCACAACTGAGGATTTAATTCTTTTTGATTGACTTAATCAAAACACACAAGAAAGGAAATCTCTAAGCTTTGTGTTAGGGTTAAGGACAGATCACACAGAAGGCAAAATTGTTACGGACCAATTGAAGAGTTAACTATTTTATGAAAAGCTATTTTCTTAGAAGGCTAGCCATTAATATTTTTTGAAAATATAGATTTCTTTTAATTTTTAGAAATTATTTTTAAGTAGTTGTACCAAGGAATTGCCATTTAACAAAGCTATTTATGATTACAACCTCTCTTGTTCAATGTCACCCATAGATACTTTGAAAATATTAGTTTCTACATACTACAATCAGCACAGATTTACTTTCAGATGTTTATTTTTGGTTAAGACTCTCTGGAGGTAGAACATTTTTTTTCAGGTAATTGGATGATGATAGGCAAAGATTCTTCTCAATTATGACACACTTGCCCCTATATGAAATCTTGTAGCTTTATTTTTATTATTTCTGTCACATTTTGAAAGCAGCCATAGATATACATCCACATAAAATTTAGAAAAATCTTGTCTTCCTTCCATTAATTATTTGTGCCACCAGAAAAATTAACAGAAGAATATCAAACCATATTCTCTGAATTTACTTAGCTAATCATCAGGAAAAAATATAAAGTAGGAGTCATATCACAAGCTCAATTTCCTGGTGTTGGTGTTTACCAATAGGGACTAGATTTTCATTTTTGTATAACTAGACTTGATGCATGTAAAGAGTGCTCTGCTGTTAGAGTACTCTATCTTGGAAACCATGATAGTTTTCCTTGTGCTCCATTACAGTATGAGACACAGTCTAGTCCAATACTCAAATGAACCAACACACAGCTCTGAGCAAGAAATAGGATTTGAAACAATTGCAAGAAAGAAAAAAACATTTGAATACTTACAAGTCGTTAAGTCGAAAAATGAACTTTACAACTTTGTGGGGGGAGGATCGGAAGGGGAAACAAAGGAGGAGGCAACAATGCTTGATAAGAAATATACTCATTATCTTGCCCTTGTAATTGTAACCCCTCTGTATGATATTTTCACATTAAAAAAAGGGAAAACAAAAGAAATAGGATTTGAAAGAGAGGGGGGGGCTGGAAGAAGTGACAGAAAGATGCAGACAGAGATAGAATGAAGGAAAGAACAAAGATAGTAACAAGATAGTCAGGGAGGAAAAACACAATTGATTAAAGAAAATTCTTATTACCATTGGATGTCATCTCAACAACTGGTAAAAGATATGTCCAGGCTTACTAGTGCAGGAAAAAGATTTTACTAGTGAGGCAAAAATTTCAGGCAACACAGTTTAATTAGCCCACAGGGGAAGTCTTCGTGAAACTTCCAGAATTATCAAAGTGAGAAAGTTCCTAAAATTCTACTCACTAATGAGAAGAAGCAGTAAGAAGTTAAAAATGGTACCTACTCTATTTTCACATCTTCCCAATAAACTACATTTCATACTTTATACAGTAGTTGACCTTTCCCCTATCCCAAATTCATTCCTGTTTCCTCAACTTTCTATGCTACCAGTGCCTCTGAAGGCACTGTATTCTCTATTGTATTTCTACATTATGTTTTGTTGTACAGATTTTTTTGTTTTTGTTGTTTTATTCCTTTTCCTTGAACAGAATCATTTTGCTATAATGGGTAATCCATAAAATTTGTCAAATAAAATTGTCATAATAAAACTATTTTAGAAGATGATCTCCTTTGGAAGATTGCCCAGAAGGGCCGTATTTGATCAATATATTTGTGAGAGAAAACCTGAAAACTGAAATCTGATGGAAGTTTTATGATGACAGTGAACTAAGAACCATTCAATGGGAGAATAATTTGAAGAATAAAAGGGCCATACCTCACACTAGATAAAGGACCTAAACAGAACTAAGGGCACAATGTAAAGGGTGCAGATGTGTGTTGAAAGCATGAGAAAAAAGATGGTCAATATATTTCCAATCACGAGATGTATACTGAAGATAACTGGATAGAAAATTGCACTTATTTATTTTATGTTATACCCATCTCTCTGTGTGTCTCTGTCTCTGTCTCTTTGTCTCTGTCTGCACCCTCCCTCTCTCTCCCCCTCTCTCTCTCTCTCTCTCTTTCTCTCCCCACACCCCTCTCATTGTACTATACTGTGGCTTGAACTCAGGACCTAGGGGATGTCCCTGAACTCTTTTGATCAAGGCTAGTGCTCTACCACTGGAGCTACAGTGCCATTTCGGGCATCTGTGGTTAACTGCAGATAAGAATCTCATAGACTTTCCTGCTCAGGTTGGCTTTGAACTGGGATCCTCAGATCTCAGCTTCTTGATTAACTAGGATTACAGATGTGAGCCACCCATCTGCTGTTCTGATATTTCTTTTAAATGTACAACATTAAAAATTCATATTAGTGATTTTGTTCTGTGATAATCCATGTGATTTAGAAAGCTAATGTTCAGACCATGTTTTCTAATGCATTTTAATTGTGATTCCTTTAGATTGCTCTTATAAGGGCTGTTTTTCATGTGTGAGGTCATTCTACTGGCAATCAATAAGCATTAATTGAACATTATGTTTAAATTAAATAGTAAGAAGGATCAACAGAGTAGAGAACAACTTTTACCCTAAAATAGCCTATGATACAATTGAGGAGATAATTAATACACATAGAAAACTCTATATAAAGGTTTTATAGAATCCACTTAAGCGTAAAATTCTGTTTCACAAACTAAATGTACTTAAGGAAATTGTCAGCCAGAAAATAAATCAGTGGATGCCTAAACAGACCAGGAAAGACCTCCACCTCCAGAATCTAAGCTTTTTCTTTAACTGCCTCACAAAGTAAATCCCCTGGTGGCCCCTGCAAGATGAATTCTTTCTCCCTTACAAATAAGGACATTAGCACCCCAAATAGGTATTGCTTAAGTCTTGCTTCAGAAAAAAACAAACAGAAAAATAACAAAAAAATCCCAAAGTAAACAATTGATATATTCACTAGATTTCTCCTTTCCAAGCTGCCTGTTTTGCTTGTTTTCTTAATTTAAAAACCACAAGAAATTTCTAGATTTTTAAAATATTGAAATTAGAGTAGAAATAAGATTTTAGCAGAGAATGAAGGTAGTAAAGAGGGCATTGTAATAACCTGAATGTGACATCTGAGTCACAGGCTTTTTTTTCTTGCCCAGAAGACTAAAGAAGCCAGGCCCGGGTGGCTCACGCTTGTAATCCTAGCTACTCAGTAGGCTGAGATCTGAGGATCACGGTTCAAAGCCAGCCCGGGCAGGAAAGTCAGAGAGACTTTTATCTTCAATAAATCACTAGAAAACCAGAAATGGTGCTGTGGATCAAGTGGTAGAGTGCTCGCCTTGAGCTGAAGAGTGCAAGGACAGTGCCGAAGCCCAGAGTTCAAGACCCAAGACAGACAAAAAAAAAAAAAAAAAAAAAAAAGACTAAAGAGAAACAAGGGTTATGATCTTGGTTTTGTTTTTTGCTTGTGTGTGTGTGTGTGTGTGTGTGTGTGTGTGTGTGTGTGTGTGTGTGTGTGTCAGTCCTGGGATTTGAACTCAGATTTTGCCCTTTTAATTGCAGTGATGTGATAATGAACAAGCTTCCATCCTAACCATCACCATATACTAAACTCTGAATGCTGACAAGTGATTTCATTTCATTAAAAACAAACAAAACAACACAATGCACAGATAACAGCCCTGATTTTCATCTCCTTGATCTGTGCTCTTTTCAAAGGCCTTCCTTTAGCATCTTGCTCCATCTTGTATTTACTTTAGTGGATACCAGGTCTTCTTTTTTTTTTTTTTTGAACTTGAAAAGCCAGAATTGTTGATGCAACTACATGCATTTTGCTGGTGTTCAGAGCAACAATAAGAAGAGGCAAGTTCTTAATTTTGCCATTTCATTTTCCAAATCTTTCATTTCTTTGCAACAAATTTGTTTTTGTTTTTTTTTTGTCGGTCGTGGGGCTTGAACTCTGGGCCTGGGCGCTGTCCCTCAGCTCTTCAGCTCAAGGCGAGCACTCTACCACTTGAGCTACAGCACCACTTCCGGTTTTCTGGTGGTTTATTGGAGATAGGAGTCTCACGGTCTCTCCTGCCCGGGCTGGCTTTGAACCGTGATCCTCAGATTTCAGCCTCCTGAGTAGCTAGGATTACAGGCGTGAGCCACCAGCGCCCGGCTCTTTGCAACAAATTTGTATCTTCACTACTGTCTCTTGATTCACAGTGACCTGATTCAGGTGATTCTCACTTTCTGTGTAGGAAAAATGAGCTCTAGGTTCTCTGAATGTGCAAGCATAGGACAAGAGGTTTTACTCCACTCTATCCTGTTACAAACATTGGTGGTACCCAGAGTTCCTTTCGTCTTCCTGTGGAGAGTTTTAATTTTCTTCTTAAAACCATTTGATAAGCTGCTTAGTTGAACAGCAAGTTCTTTGTACAACTACTTAAAGATATTTTTTAAAAGATAGAAAAGTACTTTGGATATGTCCCTCCCCCATGGCAAAACCTCTGCTTTCACTGTATTAGATGTTGGTATAATTTGTGGAGGGGAAGGGAAAAAACAAATTGTTTAAATAGGGACACAGGTGGACCCATTGCAACAATGAGATGTACAAGTCGTTATATCGAAAATGAACTTTACAACTTGGGGGTGGGGATGGAAAGGGATGGGAGGGGGAAACAAAGGAGGAGGCAACAATGCTTGATAAGAAATGTACTCATTATCTTGCCCATGTAATTATAACCCCTCTGTACGGTATTTTCACAATTTAAAAATACATTAAAAAAGAGAAAAAAAAAACATTTTATGTAATTAAAGAAAAGCATCATCTGTTACTCTTCACACAGCGAGACCGGGGAACTTGGTGCTGGTAAGCAGAAAAGGACCATACCATGTGTGTATAGACGAAGTTTACTAAAACATCATACACTTCTATAGGGCTTAGGGGCATAGAAGGCAAGCGTGTAGTCAGGGCCCAACCCTAGGACAGGAAGATGATCTTGAAGGTAAAGAACTCTTGGGGGATATGGAGGATGAGCAGCAACTTTCATTCAGGGTAAGGAAAGAGGAAGCAAGGTTCATGTGGGGGTCTGTTTAAAAAACACAAAAGGAATCTTGATGCATAGTTCTACACAATTAACTAGGAGGAGCACAAATGGCATGTCTTGAAAAACATCACCTCAACCACCTGAGCCTGGCACCAGGCACAGGACCTTTGCCCTGCATGGAGGAAGGGACGCTCCCCCCCCCCCCCCAGGAACTCAGATGGGGTCTTGCGAGTCAATGTGACAATCATCCCTTCCTACTAAAGTGTCATTAGGTCTATACCTTGGGAATTCGTTCTGGGCCTTTTTATATTAAGAAAAGAATGTTACTTCTATTTCATTGAATAATAAGGTTGATAGGTATCACACTGAATTTGTAGCTAGTCTTTGGCAGAATTGCCATTTTCATAATGTTACTCCTCCCAATCCAGGATCATGGGCGATGTTTTCACTTCTTTAGTTCTACTTCAATTCCCTTTTTCAGGTTTTTGAAGTTTTCATCATAAGAGGTTTTAGTCTATCTGCACTACTCATGCTGTTAATCAATACCTCACTTTTTTTTTTTTGCACATTATGTCACAACAAAGAACCTATTGGAGTGACATATCCAGTCAACAACAAAATGTTTCTTTCTTATCATTGGGCATATCTTGGTTTAAAGGCACAGTGAAAGGTATTTGTTGCTCTCAATGTTTTATGGTAGTTGGGAAATCAGATAGATTGGTTCCTTTCTGTGAAAGGCTTCTCAGACTGAGTTATCCTAAAAGTTTGCTAAGGAGGAGAGAAAAAGCACATTCCAGGTTAAGGGTGGACATAAGAATTCAAATTAAAGAAATGGCATACAAAGGCATGTAAATTCAGAAAGTCAGTATGGCATTGGGAAAACCAACGGATGTTGTTTTTAGTAAAAATAAAAAGGATCAATATATACAAGTTATTAATACTGCTATTAGATTAAACTGTATCATTCTTCAATATAATTCAGTCTCCCTTTATAATAACAGACAGCTATTTCTCTTTGCAGTTTCTGCTGGGTTTTGCCTTCTATTCTGTGCTCTGTTGTTAGGCACATAGTGTAGGTATTAAGCAGTGCTTTCTATTTTGCAGTGCCCTTTTATACTTTTCTGTTTTTTGTTTTTGTTTGGCTAGTGTTCAAATCATATTTCTTTCTTTACCTATTTGCTTTAATATCTGTCATTGTATTCAAAGTACATTTCATGTATACTACATGGAGTAGTGTCTTCTCTTGACTCATTCTAAAACACAGTGTGTTCATTGATTTATTTGGACCAATGATGTTCTAAGTGTGTATTTTTATAGTTAGCTGAACATCTGTAATATTTCTTCCTGTTTTCTATTTGGTGCAGCTGAAATTTGGCTCTAGAATGTTTCCCAAAGAGCCATTTGTTATTGCCATGGTCTTTCAGCTTTGAACTATTGAAAGGCAATGCAAATTTTTAAGAGCTGACCCTAGTGAGAGGTTTTACATTATTGGCGATTGTTCTCCCAGAGGGGGCTATGGATCTCTTGCTCTTTCTCTACAATGGCCCTGAAGTATATGGTTTTCCTTAGTAACATACTCCCACTGTGATATACTGAGGCACCATAGGCCCAGAACAATGGAGCAAATGGGCATGGATGAAAACTTCTAAAATGGTGAGCCAATATAGTCCCTTTCTCTTATTAAGTGGGTATTTGAAGTATTTGTTAGATGAAAGGAAAGATGACATACCACAATTTTCTTTAATTTTTGTTCCTGTTTTTGTCTTAAACTTTATTTCATGTGCGATATTGAGCATTTTATGTGATTTCATTCACTTTGTTATCAGTTTTGTGTGATGCCTCTGAGTAAATGTGTGTGTGTGTGTGTGTGTGTGTGTGTGTGTGTGTGTGTGTGTGTACTCAAGGACTTGTGTTTAGTAAGCAAGTGATGTATTACTTGGGAACTTATCACAAATTTGTTTTATTATCTTTTTTCCGATAATTTTTTACTATGATTTATGTGATAATTTTCTTCTTTTTGCTTCTTGTGTTCTTCATGAAATCTTGTTCATTAGATACTGGTCCTCTGGATTTTAGCCTTTTATTTTCTTTTCAAAATTGCTATATATTTAGTTTATTGTTATTATGAGGAGATGTACAGAGGATTACAATGATATGAGTCAGGTAATGGGTACATTTCCTTTCCTATGTTGTCTTCTATTTCCTCATTCTCTCCAATCTCCCTCTTATATTTCTACCCATGAGTTGTATAGTTCACTTCTATCCATGTCCAGTGAGCTCCACTGCTGCACTTTTTCACCCTTTTTTCCCTCAAGTTTTGTACCCTTCCCCAACCCTTCTGAAGATGTACACTTGAATACACCACAGCTAAGCTGAAGAAGATAGAATTATCAAAAACTAAAAACTGAAAAATAGAGAGAGGCCTCTTGTTTTCATATGTTTGAGTTTGTTTCAATATACATATTATTTTATATAAATATGAAGCACTTAGGTATTGTGCCTTTGTGTTTGTCTCTTAAGAGTATCCTCTTTTGTATCACTGTGGGTACGTTTCTAGAATCCTGTATACTTTATCATATACCAGTGCACTTTAGATCTAATTTCCACATATCAGAGAGAACATACATTGTTTGTCTCTCTGAGATTAAATAATGTCATTCACATGGAAATGGATGGAACTAGAACAAATTGTTAAGTGAGGTAAGCCTTTTACTTTCTTAGGATATTTTTCTGCTTATCATTAATTACTGATTTGTTCTACATCCTGTATTTGATATTCAACTGTATTTGTTACTTTTCTGTTTTACTTATTTAAATTTATTTTTCTTAATTATAATCTGGTATTGCTTTGTGTCCAAGTTCATTGTATATAAATTTCAAATGTTGTTTTGAAACAGGGAGCAAATCTTTCATTTCTTGTGCAGTGAAGGAGGTGCTTCAATTACATTAAATGACTTAAGGGAGGAAATAAGAACCTCCGTATTTGTTTTCTAGACTGTTACTAAACATTTTGTTTTATGATGCCGTAACTTCACATTTCCTTATCTCAAGTGTTATGTGTCAACATGTTTTAAATATGCCTTATGTTCTATATGAGACAGTTAGCTATTGTGTGTGTGTGTGTGTGTGTGTGTGTGTGTGTGTGTGTATTCTTGTCTTTCAAGTCCACTAAGGCTACTTCTATTATTTCCCCAGTAACCAATTGTGAAAAAATATCTGGATATCTAATAGTTTCCCTCCAGTTAACTTGATGACTTGTTGAGTTAATTCCTTACTTTTATCTCTTTGCCATAGCAAATTATGTTGAGATAGTTTGCTTTAAGCAACTCAAATACCACTCTTCAGAAGTTTCTCTGTTACCTGTGAAGATGATTACAGTGATATGTTTAAAGTAATCCTGTCTCATTTTACCTTATATTACAACCCAGTTGACTTCCTTTAGTCCATTTCTTTCTTGTATTGGTTGCTTGTGTATGCTGTTTCTTTAATCTGTAAAAGACCTGTGCCCTTTCTTAAGCAAGAATATATTCTCTTCCTTTGTATTAATGTTAAAGACCTTTTCATCTGAGAGCTTCACAGTAAGTGTCCTATCTCTTCTATTCTCCACCCACTACAAAACATGATAAATGATGGCCATCTGAAATGACAGTGTGTTTCCCCCTTCTTCCTCTCACCCCTCCTCCCCCTGTCCTGGGGTCTGGGTACTGTCTCTGAGCTCTGTTGATAGCGCTTTACCACTTTGAACCACAGCTCTACTTCTGGTTTTCTGATGTTTAATTGGAGATAGGAGTCTCCAGGTTTTTCCTGCTTAAGCTGGCTTTGAACAGCAGTCTTCAGATCTCAGTCTCCTGAGTAGCTAGTTTAAACTGTGAGCTACCAGCTCCTGGTTTAGGACAGTGTATTCTAAGAATTATAAATAAATGCTTTGGTTGGATATTTCCCTTCCATATGTCTATACTGTTTTTACCTAATTAATGGAATACTATTGGAGTCAGACTAAAAACATTAAATTATGAATCAGATTATTTGTATTTAAATACTAGTTTTGTTATTGTCTAGCGGTAGGCCTTTAGATTCATTATGTAAGTTAGGGTATACACTTACTTAGCAATACATTTGAGAAATAATAGTCCATAGATGCTTGGTTTTTTTGAGTATAAAATTAGTCACTATACCAGAAATATGTGTTAGTTTATTATTTTGATTCACTTGGGTTAAAAAAAATCAATCTAATCCTTCAAAAGTATTTTATTTTATTTTTTTTAATTTAATTTTATTTTATTTGTGAACATACTGTACAGAGGAGTTACAATTACATGGGCAGGATAATGCGTACATTTCTTACCAAGCATTGCAGCCTCCTCCTTTGTTTACTCTTCACATCCCTTCCCAGCTTCCCCCCTCCCCCCAATCCCAATCCCAATCCTTCTCCTTCCTCCCCCCTTCCCCCGCGGCCCCCCCCCCCCCCCCCCCCCCCCGCACCGACGTTGTAAAGCTCGTTTTGGACATGACAACTTGTACTTCTCATTGTTGCAACAGGTCCACCTGTATCCTTAAACAACTGGTTTTTCCCCATCTCCTCCACAAGTTATACTGACATCAAATATAGTGAAAGCAGGGGTTATACTTAAGTGAAGTAAGCCAGGCCCAAAGAAACATAGGTCCCATGGTTTCCCTTATTTGTAATATCTAGTAGATGTATGAGTCAAAAGTATTTTAAAGGTATTTTATTAGCATATATTAGTTTTACAAAGACGTATTTAAATATTGTTTCCATACGTGCATTCAGTATACCCCATCAACTTCACCATTCTACCACTTTCCTTTACTCTACCAAAAAATACTTGAAACAATTTTAACAGATTATATTGTTGTTTTTTTTTTTTATGTGAACATAAAATACTTTGACCAGGCTGGGAAGGTGGCTTAGTGGTAATGCGCTTGCCTTGCATACATGATTCCCTGGGTTCGATTCCTCAGCACCACATAAGCAAAAAGAAAAAAGTCAGAAGTGGTGCTGTGGCTCAAGTGGTAGAGCGCTAGCCTTGAGCTGAATAGCTGAGGGACAGCGCTCAGGCCCAGAGTTCAGGCCCCACAACCGGACCCAAAACAAAAAAAATACTTTGACCGTATTTTCTTCCATTCACCATGTCTATTTACACCTCCTCTCTCCTACTGATACCTATCCTGCAGCATAGACTACTCTACTCTCCTGTCATTTATATTATTGTGTATGTATTTTCACCATGGGTATTCACCATAGTATTTCTTATGTACATATATTATATTTTAATCAGAATAACACCCTATATTGTTTTCTCTTCACACCATGGTTTTACTGTTTAACAGATTTCAGTGAGATTTGTTTAGGCCATCTGCACGCATAGATAGTGTATTTCAATATTCTATTCTACCATCTTGTAAGTAGAAACAAAGATAGACCTTACCTAATTAACAAATGTAAAATCAAACACAATCAGAACAAAATTAACCTCTGCTTACAGTGTAGGAATTACTATAATTTATAATTTATAATTTATGTCCTCTCAGGTTCATGAAGCTCAAGATCATTTCAGAGCTTTCTTCTGATTTTAACATGCTGGCACTTTGCATAAAGCATAAAACAGAAACAGATTTTAAGATACAATCTCACAATGGCAATTGCACTTCTCATTTGCAAAAAAAAGAGTTCTATGCATTTTTTTCTAATTTTCAAGATGCAAATTATAGGCAATACTAGACTATGAACATAAATGCCTAAGAATAAAGATGGAAACATCTTTTCAGAGTCGTTCTTGTACTATTTCGAAAAATGTATATTGGATAAGCATATATTTGAACGATTTAGAGAAAATATCAAGCCAGATTCATTATAAAAAATAAGAGCAAAATGTATCAGCCAAATGTATGGGGAAAAATAAAAAGCAAGTTTAAAAAAATGGATGGCATATCCATTAACCATTCCCTGAAATCCTGGGCACCATCTTTCAGACAAATTCCTGAAACTTTAACAATAAAATTACCAAACTAAATATTTGTTTTACAAATTGAAGCTTCACTAATTAGATTTGAGTGACATCATGGCATTCTTCCAATTGAAAAATTTAGAACTTTTTGTTTTGGGCAAGAGTTTATTAGTTAAAAATTATTTTCCAAAGGACCAAGCAAATTTTATCTCATGTGTGTTTCTAAGTTACGAGCTGATACTAGTTTATATCTTCCCTTTTCTCCATTTTAGCAGCAAAGAGAAACTTAACCAACATGCTCTTCTGTGCTAATTGCTTTATGTGCTTTTATTTTCAAAAGTTTCAATTCTTGCCCTTTATACTTGCCCTTGCTTCAAGGTGGCACTTCATGGTGAGTATTTGGTTTGTGTCACAAAGAGGAGTGTATCTGTTCACGATAAAAAGAAGTAAGTATTGTTTTATCATGAAACTGAAGCTAGTGAAAGGGAAATATTCAGGTCAGCTTCCTGTATCCCTATACTTCTTCATGTCAGACCAGATGATACATTTTTTATTTTCTATATGACATAATATTTGAAGCTTGAACAATGTGATTTCTTCACCTATTTTCCCCACCAAACACCTCTGCTTTGCCTTTTGGTACTACAGATAATTATATTAGACTGTGTTTTCCTTGTCACAATTCAGAAATTAGAACAAATCATCTGTTTTTTTGTTTGTTTGTTTGTTTTTTGTAAGAACAGGTTAGTCCAAAAGGGCAGAAGTACTAATAGCAACCAGTTGAATTAAATAGCCACTTTTGCCCTAAAGTAAACACACCAGGTCATGAATAAGTAGGTTAGTCTTAGGGTTTTGGTTACATAATTCAGCTTTTCCCAAATTTAGCAAAAATGTTCCCCCTTTAGTTCAACCTTCATGTCTTTTTGTTGTCTTTTCTTCTCTGGAGAGACATGAGATGAAGTCCTTTAGTGTGTTTTGAGTCTGACTGAAGTGGTTTTCCTGAACGTTTATCAAAACAGCAATAGAATGAGGGTATGTATATCATAGATTCAAAAATCCCCTTTCCAGATCCACATCCCAACCTATAGCTCAGCCCATTCCAGCCCTGTTTCTGTATCAAACACACCTAAAATAAATATTTCCAATAGCAGACTTAAGATCATGCTGAAACTTGTTCCTTCCTCCTCTTTTTTTCATAGTATCCATTCAGTTTCTCATGTCAGGAACCTAAAGGCCCTTCATCTGTAGTGTGTTCTGCATCTTTAGCATTTCAATCCACTAAGTCAGGAAGTCTTACTGCTTCTTCTTCATAGTTACCTCTCAAACCGCCCATTTTTGTTTAAGAGCTTACATTAATCAAATACTGAGATTTGTCCTTTCATAGTGAGGTTTGTATGAATTGCCCCATTCACACAGTGTACATTGACCATCTTCAGCCTGTTTATTGCCTTCTCCTCTACGCTTCCAGTTAATTAGATCCCACCTGTACTTTCATGTACTTCTCCACCTTGTTTGTATACCCCAAATGGCAGGTGAAACGTGATGTTTGTCTTTGTGGGACTGGTTATTTCACTAAACATGATGGCCTTCAAGCTCCATTCACTTCCCCGCAAATGACTTAATTTCATTCTCCTTCCTAGATGAAGAAAACCCCATGATGTTTACGTATTACATTTTTTGTATCCATTCATCTATAGATGGGTGCAGATTCTCCAATTTGAGTATGGTAAATTGGGCCAAGATAAACATGGTGATATAGGTATCACTAGAGTAAATTGACCTTGATTATTTAGCATATATATATTCAGAAGTGGTATGATCAGAGGAGATGGAAGTTCTATTTTTATTTTTATTTTTTGTCCGTTGTGGGACTTGAACTCTGGGCCTGGGCGTTATCAGCTCTTCAGCTCTGAAGCTGAGCTCTACTTGAGCCACAGCACCATTTCCCTATTTTTAAATTTTAAAGCAGTCTTCAAATTGGTTTCTATAGTGACCAGATTTACGTTTCTACCAGCAGTGATGAGGAATTAGTGCCAGCTTGTCTTGTGTTTTCTTTATAGTAATCATTCTGAGTGGAGTGAGGTGGAATCTCAATATACATTTGATTTGCATTACCCCTGGTAATTTAGGACATTGAGCATTTTTAATGTACTTATAGATTGTATATTTATTGGCTATACATCTTTGTTTGAAAAGTCCTTGTATAGTTCATTTTCTCCTTTATTTTTTTGATGGGGGGCATTTGTTCTTTTTGTCTATCACCTATCTTTATCTATCTATCTATCTATCTATCTATCTATCTATCTATCTATCTATCTATCTATCTATCTATCTATCTATCTATCTATCTAGTGTTACATGGATTTACTTTTTGAGTTCTTTATATATTCTACATATTAGTCCCTTCTCACATGAGTATCTAGCAAGGTGTTTTTTGTTTTTGTTTTCTCACATTCTCTAGGTGAGCTTTTCACTTTATTGTTGCTTTGCTGAGCAGAAGCCTTAACTATGATACAGTCCCTTTCTTATTTTCTGAGCTGCTGAGTATCCTATTCAGAAACTTGCTGTCTATTCCCAGATTCTAAAGTAATTCCTCTAATAAATAAAGCTCAAGGTTCACTATCACCAGGAAAAGCATTTCTGACCTTAAGTACTATATCATGCTTTTTACAAAACTCAATATTATTCGATTCTTTTTACAAGTGAAAATGTTTACTCTAGGTGCTATTTTTAGCTCTCTGGAATCATTTCATGCAAGTTCTTTACAATATCAGATTTTTCTAATTTACCTGTGTCTAGCCACTCCTAGTATTATAATATTGATTGATTCTTCAAGTTTCCCCCAATAATCATTTATGCAATTACATGTTTAATATTTGTTAGGTGCACCTCCACTGTGCTCCATAACCACAAAGGCAGAGATTGGCCCTGTCATCTTAGATTCCTATAGTTATATTTCTTTCAGGATAATGCAATGACAAAACAAAGAAAAATTAAGTTGTCAGGAGAATAAAACCAGTATTAATAAAAGGACCATTGAGATAATGTTTTTTTCACCCATAATGAAATTATTATCTACTTATTGTTTAACTTTTTTTTTTTTTTTTTTTTTTTTGTCGGTCGTGGGGCTTGAACTCTGGGCCTGGACGCTGTCCCTCAGCTCTTCAGCTCAAGGCGAGCGCTCTACCACTTGAGCTACAGCGCCACTTCCGGTTTTCTGGTGGTTTATTGGAGATAGGAGTCTCACGGTCTCTCCTGCCCGGGCTGGCTTTGAACCGCGATCCTCAGATCTCAGCCTCCTGAGTAGCTAGGATTACAGGCGTGAGCCACCAGCGCCCGGCTTTGTTTAACTTTTTAATGTGCATTTTATTCAATGGAAGTGAATTTTCTTTCCTAAGCATTGTATCTCCCGGTGCCGGTGGCACATGCCTGTAATCCTAGCTATTCAAGAGGCTGAGATCTGAGGATCACAGTTCAAAGCCAGCCCAGGCAGAAAAGTTATCTCCAGTTAACCATTAAAAACCTGGAAGTGGCACTGTGGCTCAAGTGGTACAGCGCTCGCCTTCAGCTGAAGAGCTGAGGGACAGTGTCCAAGCCCAGAGTTCAAGCCCCAAGACCGACAAACAAAAACAAAAACATTGGGGCTGGGAAGGTGGCTCAGTGTAGAGCGCTTGCCTTGCATGCATGAAGCCCTGGGTTTGATTCCTCAGCACCACATAAGCAAAAAGAAAAAAGCTGGAAGTGGCACTGTGGCTCAAGTGGTGGAGCGCTAGCCTTGAGCTGAAGAGCTGAGGGACAGTGCCCACGCCCAGAGTTCAGGCCCCAGGACTGGACCCAAAAACAAACAAACAAACAAAAACCATTGTATCTAAATATTACTGAGTAATTACTGAGTAAAAGACTTTCTTCTTCTCCTACTCTGTTCTTCCTTTATTTTTTCTCTCCAGATTGTTGAATTTCTTATTGTTTTATTTTCCTTATTCTTTATTACTAAATATTTTGTTTTTATTTTTACTGTTTTCATAAAACAGCAATTCTGTAGAAAAATGCATAACAAGCTCATTTTCAGTGCTCTTTTTTAATTATTCCCACCATTAATATTAACATTATTGAGTATCACTTCCTTTTTCACTCAGTTTCTTTCCTTGGCAGCTGTGAATTTTCTGCCAGGCACTTTGCCTCCTTGGGTTGATTTCTCTGTACTCCTTTTCCGTCTTCTTTTCAAATTATAGGACTGAATGTTGAAACTCGCTGAGCAAATGTCATAGTTTTCTTACCTTATTCTGTACACTTCCTTTGCTTTTGTGCTCTGTCATAAAAAGATTTTTAATTATGATGTGTGGGAACCCTAGAGCCTTGAGGCAACTATGACTAGGTGCAGGATGGAGCTTTACTATGATTATTTCCTGAAGAGTCATCTACGTAGGTCCATAATTCTCCTATGAATCTGATTCATTTTGTGCTGATGTTCTTCATTTTACCATTTGAAAATTCAAAGTCAGTTCCAGCTCGCTAATATTTAATTCATTTACCGTTCTCACCACTCTTTCAAATGGGGCCCTCAATCTCCTTACCCCTTCAGTCCTGGATATTCTTCCATTATGAGTTGTTTTTTTTTTTTTTTTTTTTTTGATGAGTTACCATCTAATACTGTCCTTGAAGTATAATTGATGACATCGTCACACCTACATTTGACAAATCAAAATGTAGGCGACATCTTTCATATCATTCTCTCTCATTCTCACATCAAATGCACCACTAAATTGTGCTTCTTTTACCACAAACAGTTTCTCTACTTTTTTTTTCCACTTCATGCTATCATGATTTCTCAATGAGAAAACTACAATACCTCTCTAATTGCTCCTTTTTTCTATAATTCCAAGTGTCTCTAACTTATATTTCACATGGCAGGTGGAGTAATTGTTTTCAAATGCCATTATAATCATAATAGGTCTGCTAAGAAGAATGAATGGGCATTGCATTTAGGCTAACCTCTCCATCTTCAGCAGCACTTCACACTTCCATAGGCTGCTGCTATTGATTTCTTGTTCCCCAGATGGGTGTTTGCAAGGTTGTTTCTTTAACTTTATTAGCTATAGTTAGAAGCCACCTCCACAGGGAAATTACTTTATATTAGTTTGCAGGACTAATATCTATTTTCATTGATTCCTAAATATTTAGTTAATAATTTTGGTATTTTATACCTGTCACTTTTTGCCTTGTACTTTTTTTTTTCAGTTTCATAATCTGTCTTCTTCAAAATGCAGAAAATCAAATGGAGAGTTGATTTATTGAGTTTTTCTTTCCTGACTGCTAGACTGTCTCCTATGTTTTTTCTTATACTGTTCATAACAGTATGAGGTAGGACCCATCACACTCATAACCTTTATTATGTTTGCATTTTTAGAATTACCTGTTTAATTAGTATATATAAACACCATCATTTTAAAGAAAACTTTCTTTACTATTCTCAAGAAAACTTTAAATGACATTAACATAGTTGTTGAAAGTATTAAAAAGTCTGTGGAGTATCGAAGTAAAAGCCAGTAATGTTAAATGAAGTAAATTGTGAAGGAGCAAACATTTCCAGGCTACTAATGATCATTTATTTAATGAGTTTTTCTATTCATTATTAATTAATTATGATATTACTTTCTAAATCAAACTAAATTTTTTACTGATTTCAAATAAAGCAACATTTTTAAAACTTTTTAAAGCAAGTTTCTTATTTCTTTCATATTTAGAATACTACATACATATTAGTATTTTATTGATTAAAGTAGGGTTTCGTAGAAGTATTTCCTTGTTCCAAATGGTTGTTCCTAAACAAATAATGTTAGAGTTTTTTGATCAAGTATTTTTAGTAGTAACTCCTTAATTTCTACTTTGACATTAATGACTTCTTGAGACAGGGATCACTAAGTAGCATAGCATGGCTTGCAGCAATCCAACCTCTTGCTTTTTTTTTTGCCTTCCAAGTACTTGAACTGCAAAATGTAAACTACCACATTCAGCTAATAAAATACCCTTTGGTTACACAAATAACTTCATTTGTCTTTTCTGTATTTATATTAATGCTTAGTTCATCTATATTTTAATTGTTATTGATTATGATATTGTTTGGAGCTCCAGATTATAATTATGTCAGATTACATAAATTAACTTGAGAAATCTCATTACTTTAGCTTACAAATATTTTAAATACTCAGACATTTTATTTTCAGCTGAGGAGTTATTTTGATTTTTTAAATTGATTTGTAAATGTTTGACATAATTTTAGGATCAATTATTTGAATTCAATGAAATTATATGATATATATATCTGTGTATATGTCTAGATATATGTATATATACACAGGGATATTTATATATTATATATACATATAGACATGTATATCTAATACACATACATGTGTACATATATAATGTATAATTCATAAGTATCTGTTTTATACACATAAATTTTTAGAGATATGTATTATTTTATGTTAATATGTTATATATTGCTATGTATAACAATATATAATGAATATATTTAAAATAAATAAATATTAATGCACAATATCCTTAGTATATTATTTAATACATATTGTATATGTTATTATTCTGTATAATATATATTTATATATTGGTATCTATAATATTTATTTATACATTATCTATATTATTTATATCTATTATTTATACATTGGTTTTTTTTACACTTGACAAGATTTTTTTTACTTATTCCATGATTTATATATATAATAATATACAAGTTCATTGATTCCTAATTTGTCTTTGAGGAACATGATCCTAAAAGTCAAAAGCTAATATACTGGGGGATTTTGTTAAGATTTTTTTAAAAAACAGTTCTTTCCCATCCCTCTAACCTTTTATTTTGATATTATGATATAGAATTGTATGAAAGTTTATCTTTAGTGTACTTTACATACTAATAAGTTCAATCTTCAGTATCGTTTTGCTCAATATGACAAGACTACAATGAGTATCTAAGTAAAGAGTAGATTAAAGCAGGCGAGGGCTGGGAATGTGGTTTAGTGGTAGAGTGCTTGCCTAGCATGCATGAAGCTCTGGGTTCGATTCCTCAGTACTACATAAACAGAAAAAGCGGGAAGTGGCCCTGAGGCTTAAGTGGTAGAGTGCTAGCCTTTAGCAAAAAATCCTCCAAAACAGCACCTGGGCCGTGAATTCAAGCTCCACAACTGACCAAAAAAAGAAAGGAAGGCCAGTGGCTCACACCTGTAATCCTAACTACTCAGGAGGCTGAGCTCTGAGGATTGAGGTTCATAGCTAGCCCTGGCAGGAAACTCCATTAGACTTTTATGTGCTATAGAGAAAACAGGAACTGGTGCTGTGGCTCAAGTGGTAGAGTGTTAGCCTTGAGCTGAAGAGCTGAGGTATAGCGCCCAGGCCCAGAGTTCAAGCCCCACAACCCACAAGGAAAAAAAAAGCAGGTGAGATGTCAAACAGCATTGGGCATGAATGAGTAGTCACTATTTAGTACAGATCATCAGCCCTAGCAGCAGTGGGGTTACCTGGACTACAAAGAAACTGGGAAAGATCTTCAGGAGAGAAAGGACATAAGAGAAGATGCTGCAGAAATCACTTCAAGATTGTTATTACTCTATTCAGTTTTGGCTTACTGGCTTACTGACCTACTAAATAATATCAATGTTGGAAAGAAGAGACAAAATTGGAAAAGCTAGGACAAGCCAGACCCTACCAGTACTTCAATTATAGTTCCCCTCATCACATCACATTTACCTTCAGAGAGAAATAGCTGACACTTCCTTTTTTCTACAACTTGCACAACTTTCTCTGTACATAATCTAATATGTTTATTCATACTAGACACTTTAAGAATGCTGGCTCTAATTTGCAAGCTTATACAGTTCAGAACCTTTGAGAACTTGACATGCATATTATCACTTTTGTAATTATAAATTCTCTGTGAATGAAGTGTTAGGAAAAAAAACTATCATTTATGCAGCTGAAAACATGCCAATCTATTTGCAAATGGAGAATATAAAAGAAGATATATATCACTTTATTCATTTTGAAAATGTACATTTTTACCTAGATTACTTACACCACCATTTTACAGTTTATGTGTCACTACAAAAAAATGTGAGTAAACTACTGCTAACACCTTTTATGATAAGGAGAATAAATGAAGTAAAGAATTTTACTTGTTTCTGCATGCATACACCTGTATATGAATGGCTCAGACATATACCTGCATGCTAATACACATAGTATTCAGCATGCATTATATCTATATATCATATATATTCATGTGCATATACATTTATTTTCCATATACATGATTAATATGCATATATGTTGTGTGTCAGGTACTTTATACCCAATTAGGCATTAACCTGAATCTTAAAATTAAATAAATAATGAAAGGATTATGTGATATTAGTCAAATATATAAATTCATACTATAATTATGTATTGCCCATATGAAAATTACAGCTTTTTAATTTTAATCATTATTGGTATGACCCAAAATGGCATAGCATCATTATTATTACCCTATATATTTCATTTTCTTGACTTTAAATGCCAGATACTTATTTCTCTCAGTCTAGAAGGCTGATAAGCCCAACTTCAAGGAGACCTGTGAAATAGTTTCTTCTGATGGCCCTTTCTCTGGCATTCACATGGCAAGTGATTTCATGTGGTACTTTTTTGGGTTTCACCTTTCATATCAGATTTACAATTAACTTCCTAAAGCTCTATTGTGAATACTATCATAATGTATTAATTCTTCAATATGGGAATTTGAGAGGGGACCAGAATTCAATCTACATCAGCACCTACCATGTACGTCAGCTAGAGACAGTTTCTTCCTTGGTTAGGGGTCTTGGAACTTTATTCTTGGTGAGACAATGATTCCTGAAACCTCTGTCCTATTGCTAGTTTGGTTTGTTGTAGTTTTCCATTTATGACAGGACATAGTTGCACTGAGATATCCATAAGCTCTCCTCCATTCCATGCACCCTCTTTTATTTCTCATCTTGTAGAACCAATACACTTGCTTCTTATGATCACAATAATCTACCCTTTGTTTGCATGCTGCTTCACTAACACAGGAGCACAAAGCAATCCAATTTCATTTTTCAGTTTGATGAAAACACGTGGTATCTTGTGATAGAAATATCCCTCTCTTCAGAACTGTCTCAGAGTTACACTGTGAGAAACAGATTTCCCACAGGAAGGTCACAAAGAATGAGAGGAGGTTCTCATTTTCGCACAATATGTATACCACTTTTATATTGTCTCTATAAGGAAGACAGCACTATATTCTTCTCTTCTGTTCAGGAACATCAGATTTCTGCACTTTTAAAAGATATTGCCCAGCCGGGCGCCGGTGGCTCACGCCTGTAATCCTAGCTACTCAGGAGGCTGAGATCTGAGGATCGCGGTTCAAAGCCAGCCCGGGCAGGAGAGACTGTGAGACTCCTATCTCCAATAAACCACCAGAAAACCGGAAGTGGCGCTGTAGCTCAAGTGGTAGAGCGCTCGCCTTGAGCTGAAGAGCTGAGGGACAGCGTCCAGGCCCAGAGTTCAAGCCCCACGACGGACAAAAAAAAAAAAAAAAAGATATTGCCCCAGGATGATATATAAGGATCTAGCTTTAGTTTTCTACATGTGTTAAACCTATTTTGCCAGCACCATTTAATGAAAGGCTGTCTTTATTCCATTTATTTTTTTTAGCTCCCTTATTGAAGATTAGGTGGCTATAGGGCTGTGGGTTCATTTCTGGGACTTCACTTCTATTCCATTGGTCCTCAGGTCTGTTCTTTTGCCAGTACCAAGCTGTTTTGATTACTATGGCTTTGTAGTAGAGTTTGAAGTTTGGTATTGATATTCCTCCAGCACTGTTCTTTCTGTTAAGGGTTGTTTTTCTATTCAGGGTCTTTTATTGTTCCATATGGATTTTTGGGTTGCTTCTTCTATTTCATTGAAGAATGAGGTTGGAATATTGATAGATATCACATTGAATTTGTAAATGGCCTTTGGCAGTATTGCCATTTTCACGATGTTAATCCTCCCAATCCAGTAACATGGGAGGTTTTGCCACTTCCTTAGTTCTGCTTTCATTTCCTTTATCAGGTTTTTAAAGTTTTCATCATAGAGGTCCTTATCTAAATGAATCAGAAACCTTGAAGTCAAAGCAGACACCCTGAAAATATTACACAAAGAAATAGGAGACATTCTAGGGCTCCTTGCAACAGTCCGAAATTTTTTTAAATAAAGATCAAAGAACAACAAATCAAAGAAAGGTTGGACAAATGGGATTGCATGAAATTGCAGAGCTTCTGCATGGCAAAGGACATAGCTAGCAAGATCAATAGAAAGCTCACAGATGGGGAGAAGATCTTAGCTAGCCATACAACAGACAAGGGTCTCCTATTTAAAATATACTCAGACCTCAAACAAATCCCCAAAGAAAAACCTGCCCAATTAATAAATGGACTAAAGACTTAAAGAGAAACTTCTCTGAAGAGGAATTAAGAATGGCCAATAGACACATGAAGAAATACTCAACTTCTCTAGCCATAAAAGAAATGCAAAAAAAAACAACATTGAGATTCCACCTCACCCCAGTTAGAATGGCTATCATAAAGAAATCTAATAACAACAGATGCTGGGGGGATGTGGCCAAAAGGGAACCCTTCTACATTGTTGGTGGGAGTATAAACTTGTTCAACCACTATGGAAAGCAGTATGGAGGTTCCTCAAAGACTCACATAGAGTTCCCTATGACCCAGCAATCCTGCTTTTGGGCATTTCCCCAAACAATCACAAACAAGGCCATACTAAAGCTACCAGCACAACCTTGTCTATTGCAGCATTATTTACCATAGCTAAGATAAGGAACCAACCCAGATACCCCTGAGTAGATGAATGGATCAAGAATATGTGATATATATATATATATATATATATATATATACATACATACATACAATGGAATTCTATGCCTCCATCAGAAAGAAGGACACCACCACATTTGTTAGGAAATGAAAAGACTTGGAAAAAAATGATATTAAGTGGAGTAAGCCAGGCCCAAAGAAACATATTTCCCATGGTTTCCCTTATCTGCAATAACTAGTGTATATCTAGGACAAGCAGAAAAGGTCAAAAGCTATGTATATAAGACTATATAAGATGATTCTAAGTGAAATGAACCCCAAGATAGGGACACAAGAGGATTTATCTTTCTTGCTGTTGTTTTTTATGTACTTATAATGTATTTTGTGATTTTTTTTTGTTTCTTTGGTATACTCTTCTCCCATGATATAGCCCCTTTTCACTATATTTGATTCTGGTGCCCTGCATCTTGTATATTCATTTTTCTAATTAGGGGAAGGGAAGGGAAATTACAAAATGCTGAAATAAGGATACAGGTTGACCCATTGTAACAATGAGATGTACAAGACACTATGTTGAAAACAAACTTTACAGCTTTGGGAGAGGCGGGGAGGGAATAGTTGGGAGTTGGAGAGAGAAGGGATGGTAGGGGAAAAACAAAGGAAGGGGTAACATTGCTTGATAAGAAATGGACTCATTACCTTGCTCATGTAACTGTAATCCCTCTGTACCATATATTTAGAATAAAAAAACATAAAAAAAGATATTGTCCGAGACACACAATGAGTTACTACACAAATAGTATGGAAACACCATTTCCATCTTCTCTTATGTCAACTAACTTACACACACACACACATACACACACACACACACACACACACACACACACACGATTCTAGGCAGGCAAACCTTGATGGCTGAATTTAACACAGATGAATTCATATGTACTTCATTATATCCACTTTAACAACTTCTTCATTAAATCATCTTATAAGGACAGAAATATCTAGAAAGTCAGACAAACATCCACACTTTCATTTTATCCATTGTGTTATTGGGATCCTCTGCAGTGAACATTACAGGAGATTCACATGTTGCTATTGTCTGGATCCACTCAGAAATCCATTCATTTACCTTCTCTCTCTCTCTCTCTCTCTCTCTCTCTCTCTCTCTCTCTCTCTCTCTTTCTCTGTCTCTCTCTGTCTCTCTCTCTGTCTCTCTCTGTCTCTCTCTCTCTGTCTCTCTCTCTCTCTGTCTCTCTGTCTCTCTGTCTCTCTCTCTGTCTCTCTGTCTCTCTCTCTCTCTCTCTCTCTCTCTCTCTCCCAATTTTTCCAATTATATGGTCTCCAGATTCTTAATGATCTGTCTAACCACTCCCAAGTTACCCATGTTAGCCACTTCCATGAGCTAGAGAAAAATAAAGTAGCTCTCTGTCCATATTTTTTATTCCAGGTAAATTCTAAGTCTTGATCTATTGGGACATTTCCTTTGATTACTATTGTTCAAGGTAACTTTTTTATTTAATTTAATATTATTATAAAGGTGATGTCCAGAGGGGTTATAATTACAAAAGTAAGGTAATGAGTACATCTCTTGCCAAACATTGATACTTCCTTTTTTGTTTTCTCCCACTTTCCCTCCCTCCCTAAGTTATGAATTTCATTTGTAGCATAGTGTCTTGTTAGTATCACTGTTACATTGGTTTACCCTTTGTCCTCTGTCTCACAATTTTGTTATTCCCCTTTCCTTTTCCCAATCAGATAAGCACATATACAAGATTACAAGATACAGTGTATCAAAATTAAAAACAGTTACAACAGTGGATACACCAAAGGAAGAAAGAAACAAAAGAAAAAAGCAATAACTTCACAAAGTACATTTAAAAAAACACAAGAACAAAAAACAAAACATTAAAAAAGCCCTCTTGGTTTTATATCTTGGAATTCATTTTGATTAGCATCATTTTATATGATCGTATGTACATAGCTATTGAGCTATTATGATCTTCTGCCAGGACAATCCTAGACATATACTAATTATTGCAAATGAGGGAAACCATGGAGCCTATGTTTCTTTGGGTCTGGCTTACTTCACTTACTATGGTTTTCAAGGTCATGTTTGAGTAGTGTTTTATAATATTGTAGATGCTGGTACTCATATCTGTGGATTTCCATCAAAAATAAAGAAAACCTAGAAAACCTCTTTGAAAATGCTATAGATCCTCAAATATTATTAGTCTATTTCTTTTTCTCAATATTGAATTTGATCAGTGGAATAGTGTGAAGTTATTATTTCTTTATTACTGGGAATCTGGAACTGAGGTTAACTATATTTAGCAGTGTACGTTCTAGCTGTTACTTAGAGAAATAGGTGTTATTTGTGTTTAACTTGGCATTACTTTAGAACAGTGCTGCTAAGCTTTCCAGGGAAAGCAGAGCAGAGCTAGAGAACATTGTACTTCCACATCACCATGACCTGTACTTGCTTACTGATTCATTCCATGAAATGAGATGTCAGAGGGGTGCCAGTGGAGGCATGCTGCACTTTATAGTTAAAATAATTTATTCTGCATTCAGGCAGTCTCAGTGTATTCAGGCATTGGATTGACATTGCTTTGCATAATAAGTAGTGGAAAATACCAAATGCTTCTGGCAAAGTCATCTGTAATCTTGTAAGTTTATTTTTATTTTTATTAAGATATATTCATTTATTCAAGTGTTCCATTTATTTATTTGCATTTTATTTAGTCATTCATTGCATTTGGTGTTTCAGACCTAAAAGGGTTCAACCCCAAATCCTAAATAACTATATGAACATAAATCTACCACCAGGACATGGATGGATCACACCTGTCATCCTAGCTAGTCAGAAAGCTGAGATCTGTTTATCACGGTTTGAAGCCAGCTTATACAAGAAAGTCAATGAAACTCATATATGCAATGAAGCTCTAAAAAAATCCAGAAGTGGAGCTGTGGCTTAAGTGGTAGAGCTACAGCCTTGAACTATAGCTCAGGGACAGTGGATAGGCACTCAGTTCAAGTTTCAGGTTTGACACGCACACAGACACATACACACGCACACACACACACACACACACACACACACACACACACACACACACACACACACACACACACACACACACACACACACACACACACACTTTACCAGAAATCTGGAGCTTGAGTTGTCAAAGTGGGTGAGGGAGGAAGAGGCGAAGGGGAGGGGTTAGGTGAATGAAGAGAGAAAGAGTGGGAGAATGCAGTCATAATATTCAATGATATATGTGGAAAGAGGAAAAATTAAGAGCTGGATGAAGTTGGTAGAGAGAGTGTAGAATGATGGAAAGGATGACTTTGATCAAAGGCATTGTATTCATGAATGACATGTTAAATTGAAACTTTCAGAACAGCTGCTTAAAGGCAAATTAAGAGGAATATATATTTACTTCTTGTACACAACTAGTTAGAACATTTAAATCTTTTAACCTTGACTTATCCTCATAATTGGGCAAGATCCTCTGTACATTAATTCTATAGCACATTGTACTTCCATTGTTATTTCTTCTTGACACTTGATGAGCAGACCTTCTAGATTTTTTCTAATTGTGTTAAATAGGACAACAGATCTGACATCTGAATTTTTATGTCCACAGTGTTTTTGAAGATACTGGAAAAACATTCTATAAAACAGAACCTTGCAACTCAAAGGATGGAAATCATTGTTTTGTGTTTTATTTATTCCTCAAGCAAAGACAATAGATTTAAGGAATAGATTTAAGGAAGAGCATAAGTCATAATTTCAATTTTCAAATATCCTTTTGAGGAAGAAAAAAAAGTTGAGGCCAGGATTGCAGGACAACAATGAAGGGATATGAGCCTTTCACCAGTTATTATGACAGAAAAACTTTGTAAAAGTATTTTCCTGTATGTGTAACCTGTTTATTCTATAGAAGAATCACTCTGTCTAAAGAGCTAGTGCTGAATGGCCATGACAGTGTGGACCAATAATACCAGTTATTCTTGTGGAAGGATCATGGCTTGAGGCCATTTTACTGTATACAATTGAAATATCTTGTGGAATTGAAATAGCTGAAGCCAGGAAGTTCATTAAAAAAAATCAACTTGGGAGGCAAATATAAGCTAGACATTGTAGTACACATACCCTGGAGAGATTGGTATAAGCATTCAGACATTGACCCTGTGCAAAAAATGAGGTCCTAGCCGGGCACCCGTGGCTCACACCTGTAATCCTAGCTACTCAGGAGGCTGAGATATGAGGATCACAGTTCAAAGCCAGCCCAGGCTGGAAAGTCCTTGACACTCTTATCTCCAATAAACCACCAGAAAACCAGAAAGGGCAATGTGGCTCAAGCTGTATAGTGCTCGCCTTGAGCTGAAGAGCTCAGGGACAGCTCCCAGGCCCAGAGTTCAAGCCCCACGACCAACGAAAAAAAAAAAAAAAAGTGAGATCCTATGTAAAAATAAGTAAGGAAAAAAAAAAGCACATGTGGTCCTTGAGTTCACTTTTTAGTACCAGAAAAACAAATAACATACATAAAATAACTAGTGTTTTAGAATAGTGAAGATAATTTAAATATATAAATAAGAAAATTTAAAATTTAAATTCAATGATGGCATAATTCAAATTTAAATCTGTTCTGTGGACCAGTTGTTTCAGGAAATACTATGACATGTGTGGGAATTGTTTGTGAGAAATAGCACTGCATATAGTGTTTGGATAAAACAGTCATGCATCTTTTAGAAAGAATGCAGACCCATGGGTATTTTGCATAGTAGAGCATACAGATGTAGCAAGACAGAGCTAGGCCTGTGGTTACCATTAGTGTAATATTGATGTGTTGATACATGTTTTCAAACTTCTACACAATGTCAATATGCACTATGCCATTCTGTTTTATATTGCTTATTACTAAGACTAACTCAAAGCAAACCATGATAGTGACATGTTTTGTCTACTAATCATCTTTCAGACAGCATAGTAGTTATTATGGAACATTAGTGATAACATTTTTCATTTGTTATTTTGTGAAATACATGCTTGTAACAGAGGAATGTCTTTGGTGCATTAGTGGAGTAGAAGAAGGGGAGAATTGAAGAAGGGAAATTCCAGAGAACAGAAGTTTTCTCCTGTATTTTCCTCCTACTACAATACTACCAACACCCTGTAACCAGTTTTTGAGGTTGTTTCTAACCTCTGAGCTTTAAGCAGTACATCTGGAAAAAAAAGAAAAGAAAAGAAGGCACAAAAGTGTTTATTGTCTTGTGGCAGAGATGTCTGGTCACTCTTGCTGTTTGACATGTTAGAGTTTTAGCAAAAGAACCCACAAGGGATGATGGAATTTAAGAAATAAAGATCATAACATAAGATTGAATTAAATTATGCCTTGGGATACAGTGGAACTATTTGGAAAACATAATTTGCATGCTTGTAAAGAAAGTGAAATTAGCATATTTTAGACTGATGTGAAGAATGTTGGTTTCTAACAGTGTTAAAACTATGGGTGACTGTGAGTGTGTGGGCTTACTATGGCTTATGACCACTAAACCAAAGACCAGAAACCATCTTAAGGAAGTAAAAAAATTAAATTTATGCCAAGTCCTGGTGGCTCAAACCTGTAATCTTAGTAACTCCAGAGACTGGGATCTGAGGATCACAGGTTGAAGCCAAGCTGAGTAGGAAAGTTTTGTGAAACTCTTATCTCCAATTAACTAACAAAAAGCCAGAAGTGGAGCTGTGGTTCAAGTGGTAGATAAGAGCACTAGCTTTATGCAAAAATGCCTAGAGACAGTGATCGAGCCCCGAACTCACACCCCAGACTGGCACCAAAGGGAAAAAAAAAGGAAATTTCTTTTTCAGGAATTACCTCTTCCTTTACTTACTTTAGGAGAGTCCTGTAGAATATATATATTTTTAAATTTTATTATTCTCCCCACCTCTCACTGCTTTAGGTTATAATTTTGACTTCATCTTCTTAGAATATTTTTAGTATCCCCAAGTCTTATTTTCTGTATATTATGAAACAGTTTAAATTCCCTGAATTTGTAAAAATATCAAATTTTTTCATGATTTTTCTCAATTATAACACTTTCTGTCTTTTTTCACATATAAGTAAAACAACTGTGAGTGTTAAAGCTGAAGTACATAAATTTACTGTTTAAGCAGCTGTCCTAGAAATTTGTTTCTTGTAACTGTAGGGCTAGTTTTTGTTTGTTTGTTTGTTTTTGTAAGAAGGAATGGTGTTCAACCATGTTTTCTGGCCTCAAGTGATACAAAGCATAGCAGTCATAAAATTTCAATGGCAATAACCTTACAATCCTATCTAGGAGCTCTGTCTTTTCATGACTAGATATCTTTTTTTTTTTTTTTTAACCAGATCTTGGACCTGGTGTCAACTAGCTTGCTTTTTTATTCTGGTGATCCTGTGCTGTACTTTCTGTACAAGCAATCTCTATTTTCTCATAGTCTAGACATTCTTAGAGGAAGAACAAAAATCCTAGGCTACATATAAATGAAACATTTTCCTCTATATTATATATAGCTGCAAAAATCGCCAAAAGAAATAGATGAGTTCACCAAAGCTATTTCTGTGGAAGGACCTTGACAACGATCAGCTTTTTTCTTCCTGATCTAAGTGTTTTGTGAACCTATTCCTATATCCTTGCTGAGGTCTTTCGATTGAACTCCCCTGGCTTCAGCTAATTCAATTCCTAACCAGCAGGTATTGCTGAAGCCTGCTGTGAGCACATATTCCTAGCTTTGATAATGCAGAAGGGAACAGCCAAAGAATCACCAAATCAAGACAAATATGCTGTTATTGCTAAAAGCAGTCACACTATCCTGGCATTCTATTCCTTCTTATTTTTTCACCCATATCATCTCAATCTGTAATTTTAATTTTATCATTATTTGACAGGGTAATTAGGTTTATGTGCATTAATTATGAAAAGTAAATTGGAAAGGTAAATTCATTGTTGAACATTGGTCTTACTGGATAAGAAAATCTAATAACTTCTTCAGTGATCCACAATGTCAGGAAGTAGGAAACAAATATCTACCAATATGGTAGGGTAGTTAATTGCATGGTCCAACTTACAACATGTATATTTGTGTTTTATATTTTTTTTCTTACCAGTATAAAAGCTATTGAGTAGTATATATGTACTTTAGTAACTGAAAGACCCTAACCATGTTTTCTTAGAATTAATAATGCTGTTTGTTCATTGGTACCAAAATGGAGCCTAAGTAAGATTCGCCAGCAACCCATCACCAATTAGAACAGCTGTCCTGTGCCAAATTATCTTCACAAGAACTTAAGAATCCAAGTGAGGGACAACAATGTCTGGGGCTAGTTACGATGACATAAAATACACCTTGAAAAGCCAATAAGGAAAAGTCATTTCCACATGAATGTTGTCTCTACCAACAGTTATGCTTGGAGAAAGAAGACTCCATTATGGCAGAGGAAGTAATGGCACATGGGTCTAACATCTAAAACAAAGTATCAGACTTGCAGATAGTATGCCTAGGATTTGGCAGAGCTCCTCAAGTGGCAGTGTTCACAGACTCAACCTCTGAAAGCTCCTCATCCAGGTGCCTAAAGGGAAGAAGTCAACCACCCTTCTTCAAACCTTGAACAACAACAAAAACAACCACAAAGCCCATGGGAAAATTGTGAAGAGTAGGACAAGGAAATAAGCAAGAACTTTGCCTTAGAGCCGAGTCCTGAGTCTATTACAATGACACTCAGCATCAAGCTGATCACTCAGTTACCTCCCAAGCACAATGCTCATAGTCTCAGACTAGACCTGCCTTGGCACCAGCCAGAAACCTGTAGCCCAGGAGAATAAACAAGCTTACCAAAGCATGAGCCTTGCACATCCTTGAGAGAGTTTATAGTAGATGTCTAGAAGTCTTGAGTATAATCTAGTTTAACACAGTCTTCATCACCAAAAGACTGTTTCCAGTACCCTTTCCCAAACAAAGGTAGCACAAATACAACACTCTGTATTGACAAATCAGAGCCGGAAAATGACTGTGTTTTAGAACTCAGTGGAAAATTAAGTTACAGTTATCTCCCTTACAGAAGGGAGATAATAATGTCTCATGTCTGCATTAGTGTCCATGGGTGGAGCCTCTGGACCTGACCTGGATCCAGATAGGGACCTCTGGTTTCAATTCTTCAGATTCGTATTCCAACCAGCACAACATGATGCTTGTAGCATCCATCTGGTGTACATTTTCTCTTAAGCAATTATTATAGAATGGGCCTAAGTCTTACTTGGAAAGCTCAATTTTTCAGGTGTGGACCAGTTTTACAGCATTAGTAGCCATAGGATTGCCAATATCACTTCGTCCCTGTCTCAGATGTACCACATGGTGAAAGTAACTGTGCCCTGAATGTGGATATCAAGTTGTTGCTTGGAGCAGAGGCTGGGAACTCTGGGGTAAGATCAAAACCCAGTAAAACCTTTAGTGCTTGAGCACAAACTACAGACTCAGAATAAATAAGTTACATAAGTATCTCTTTCTAACTATGTTCGAAGGAGGGAGATGGACCCCTTTTAAATACTTCTCCAATTAATCCATAATAACATATCATCTATGAATTTGGTACCAACTTGAGGTTTGGATGCCCTCTGGTGCTGAACCTGTACCAAAACAACAACAGGGACTTGGTACCAATTTAGAATTAATATGTCACTCAGGGCTGAAGTAATGAAAATGTCCACATTTCACAGGCTCATATAAAATAAGCAGTGTCTAGAGTTTCTGGAGAGGATGTCATAAAGTCCTATTTCAAAGACTGGGATACTTACCCAGTCCTTCTTAGAAACAAAAACTTGAGCTCACCTAATGGTCTAAAATAAGACAGTAGAAAGTAGACAAACCAATCCTTACATGTCGACTTTGAAATAGAGACTTCAGCCATGTCGACTTTTAAATAGAGACTTCAGAGTTTCTGTCTTAAGGAAACATTTTAATATGTTTTGTTTTATTTTTATTTTTAGCATTTAATTTATTTTATTAACGTAAAGCTTAACAGATAGATAGCAGTAACTTAACAACAATTGAACAGAAATCTTTGTGCTGAAAAATACCCTAAACAAAACTAAAAACAAGGTGTGAGGCTCTAACAACACAATAGATTAGACAAAAGAATTAATGAGTGTGGAGATAAAGACAAAAAAGAAAACAAAAAGTTACTAGACATTTAAGATAAAATTTAAAGTGTAAATATTTGAATAATTGAGATTAAAGAAGGGTGGGAATATGCAAAAGCATGCAAAGCTCAGTAGGAGAAAATAACATATCTTTAAAACTAAAGATAGAGATAAATATACATGTGTAGTAAGATCAGATGTCAACAGATAAAACTCACAAAAGTATAACCTAAGGAATATTATAATGAAGATTTTAAAAGTTAAAGGATTCTCAAAGCAGCAATAAAAAAAGAAACAATACATAATGGTATCCAATTTGTTTGACAATACACTTCTCAACCGAATCCTTAACAGGTCAGGATGGAGTAACGAGATTTCACAACAGAAAAAGAAAAAGCTATTCTTTATAGGCAAGAGACAAAACACTGTCAAATAAAAGCTGAGGGAATTCATCTCCATAACACCTGTCCAATAAGAGATTTAAGAGAGAGTACTTCAAATCAGAGAAATGAAGAAAGCACTACTCTTAGGCATGGGTTGAGGCTCATTTGGTAGGGAGCCACTTTACCAAGAACTAAGATCTCAGTTCAAACTACAAATTTGAAAAAGATAAAGAAACAGCCTTAATAGTGTGAAGGTAGAGTGTAAAGCACCTTATATCTTCAGTATAAACACTGAAAAACAAAACAATGAAACATAATAACTAAATTAACATGTTAAGAAATAGAGAATATATAAAAATGAAATATAGAATAGCATATCAAAAGTTATCATTCAAATAAATAAGTAGAATATCACCATTATACTCTCTTCTATGAAGGTAGTATTACATGTATAGTGATAGCAGATGTAGACCAAGGAAGGAAGGAAGGAAGAGAAGACATTCTAAGTAACAAGAGGAACCTACATTGTCACTGTGGAGATAGTTACTGAAACGGCAAAGAGTCAACCAAGCAACTATAAAGTCATCTTTGACAAAAATGCTAAAAACATATAGTAGAAAATTAATGATGTCAGAAATGAACAAATCATCACCATCTCCAAAAATCAACTCAAATAGACTTCACAATTTAAGTACTGAAACTGAAAATAGTAGAAGAACACATAGGGGAATTGCTTTCAGACATTAATGTGGCAAAGAATTTTTTGGGCAAAAGCTTAAAAATATGGGATACCAAAGGAAAAAGAACAATGAGGCTGCATAAATGTGTAAGGCTTCTGCAGAGCAAAGAATAATTAACAGAGTGTATATACAACCTTCAGCATGGAAGCCATGTTTTCAAACTATATACCTGATAAACAGGTAATATCCAGAATATGTAACAGATTCAACACAATACACACACTCACATACACTTATCCCCCAAATCTTAAAAGTCTAGTTTGAGAATGAACAGTTGTGTAATAGTACAATAAAGAAGATATTTCTGAAATGATTGAATGTTAATAGATATGTGAAAAAAATAGAGCACCGGTAATAGGAAAATACAAATCAGTATTATGGTGGGATTTTAACTCATGCTAGGCAGAATTGCTGTTACATTTACAAATTAGCATGTTGAAATGAAACCCTTTTGTACAACTACTTAAAGATTAAATAAAGAACTACTGTTGTCAAGAGACAAGAGTTAAGAGATGTTAAGAAGGTTATGGGGAAAGAACAATTCCTGCAACTTGAGGGGGGGTGGATATAAATAGCATGAAGGAAAGGTCCTTTACAACAAGAATAGAACTTTTATTGATCCCTTAGTCTCACTATTAGGAATCTATGCAAAGGATAAAATGGATCCACTGATGAGACTTCTGCAGCCTGGCTTTTACCGTAGTATTATAGCCAACTCATGAATGGATGAAGGAAAAGTGAAACGTGTGCACGGAGCACCATTCAGTCACAGATATAATAGGATCCTCTGATGCACCCACGTGGATGGGATTGGAGGTCATTGTGATGAAGAGAAATAAACCCGACACGGAAAGAAATGTACCATGTGATCTCACCAATGTGAAATGTAACAAAGTTTATTTCATTGAAGTTGCCGATAGATTGGCAATGATCAGAGACTGGAAAAGTATAAGAGAAAGGAGAGATGTGGGAAGTGTAATTAACACATGCTAGGTTATCATCAGATATAGGAAGCAAGTTCTGTTGTTCTGCTGTATGACCAGGATGACTTTTGATCATGATAATGATGTGTATGTATTTTAAAATTTGATGAAATAATTTTGAAAGTTTCCATCAAAAAGAAATAACTAATGGTTGAGGAGAAAAATACATTTACCTTGATTTGAATGCTACTCAATGTTTATGTATCATATCATCAGTTATCATTAATATGCAACATTTTAATATATCAGTTAAAAATAATGAAGGGAAACTTAAAAATACTAATAGTAAAGTTTACTTTGTGATATTTTTCAACTATTCCTAAATTACATCCGACTATGGAGCCTGGAATGACTTCTGTTATTTAATCACATCTATTAAATATTTCAGCACAATGATAGGCACAAAACATCTAAATGAAACATGTGGATTGTATCATCTTTTATTGGTGCTTAAGTGCAATTTAAAATAGATTTTAACAATCACAAGAACTGTGGTGTAGCTCTCCCAGGCACAAATATTTTCTGTACACATCAATAATGGATATTGCTTTTCTCTCTCATCTCTTAAGTAGGAAAAGTTGTAAACTTGCCATTGCATTGTCTTATTTGTCATCTGAGAGAGCCAAGGGAGCCATCTTTTAAAGGAACCGATGGTAATTAGGTGATTCTAAGCAAACCACAATGTTTTTTATTCATTTTTACACAATTAATTACTTCTTTTGAATTTTAAATGTTTTAGTAAGGTGGGCACTAGATGATGAACAACATCTGAGAATTATTTCAGATTAAATCAGAACAAACATCCACTCAGCAATGACGCATTTTAATTGTCATGCAACTACAGAAGATAAATGTATGGATTGCATATTGTGTAGTCAATTTAAATTTTATTCTGGAAATTATTCAAGGGCTCTTCAGTCAGCAGAGAGCAGAGACATCCTGCAGAATGGGAGAAGGTATTTGCATGTGGAATGTCTGTGGCAGGGGGGGTGTTAATATTCAGCATGCATAAGAAATTCAGACAATAGCAAAAAAATAAATAATTTGATTTGAAAGCGGGCAATCGAGATAAATAGACATTTTTACTTAGAAATGAAGGAATAGATTGTCTAAACAAAAAAAAAAAGCATGCATCCATACAAATGTGCAAAAAGCTTTTCTCTCCACAGAGACAAATCTGTGATTGTGTAAATAAGGCATGCATATGTAACAGTGCATAAGTGGGGGAGCTAAAAATAAATCTGTGCTTCTTAAAGCACTGGAATATATTTACAGGGCAGTATAAAATATGTCTTAATGCTTTTGCTGGGAAATCTGATATAGAAAAAGAATTTCTGGAAGCATACTTGACATAAGACAGAAATAGCTGGCCTTCCAGCATGGGTTAGGATTCTGGAGGTGCAATGACCTATTCTATCCTTCCAAAATGTTTCATAAATGTGACTATGCATTACGTGCATATGCCAGTATGGTCTTTAGTGATCTGTACTAAGTGCATCTGGTTTCTTTTAGTAAAGGATATGTTCTCAAGATTTACTCATGCTTTCTATCACTAAAAAAGTTTTTTATAGGGTCATGTAACATATTATGTGAACATACCACAATTTCTTGATGCTCTTGTTAAGTGTCCCTCCCCCTCCACCCTGCCCCAGGTACTGTTACAATGAAAGTCCTAAGTGATCCTGTGCAAGTATATTTGTACACTTTTGCACTGAGTTCTCATTTCTGTGTTCCTGTAAACAGATAAAAAATATTTTATTAGCATCAGACAGTTGTATAAGGAGGTTACATTTTAGCATGTTGAAGAATGCACACCAGATACATTAATTATACTAAAGTCCCTCCATTACTTTCCCTCATCTCTTCATTTTTCCCAAGCCAATCACAACAAGGCTTCACGTTTCACTTTTACATCCATACAAAAAGTATTTTGAGTATATTCAACCTCCATTCCACTAGTACCTCCATCCAAGAACGAGAGTTTATATTCCTGTCATTCAATTTTTTAGGTTACTTTTAATAATTCCAATAATTTCTTGTGGCATTTTACACATGTATGCAACAATGCTATAATCAGATTGACTCCTACTGTACTCTTTCCCCATCTCCACAACCACTTACTATTGTTATTGTTTATTATTATTATTATCATGTTGAAAATTATGTGTGTTTGCTGTAGCAGTCTCATATCCACAAACTGGTGCTGCTTATGAAGTTTTAGGAATTTTGTGAGCAGTTTGAAAACCACAGGTATTATCTGTGCTATGGTTTGTTTTATTTAAATATCTATTCAGTTATGACACAATTAACTTGAAGCCACATAGTATGGGGCATTTTATACCACAGATTAATGAATGTTCAGATTCATCATCATCATCATCATCATCATCATCATCTGGTGTTAACTATAATATGTTACATTTATTATTATCTTGCCAGGTTTAAGAAGTGTTAAAGAAAATATTCCTGATGCAGATTAAACTTAAACCAGTGCCTCATTTTACATGTTCATCTATTATCTGAGTCAGCAAATATTTTGCACAGATCATCAATTACACAATGACAGCACTTCACTTTTTCCGGCTACTTCATCAAAGCAAATATCAATATCTGTGAGGGACTAGTGGCTTTGGTGGCTTACATGTGATTAATACTAGCTACTCAGAAGGTTGAGATCTGAGTATCACATTTCAAATTCAGGGCAGAAAAGTCTTTGAGCCTCCTATTTCTAATTAGCTAGTAAAAAGCCAGAAGTGAAGATCTGGTTCAATTGTTGAGTGGAAACTCTAGGCAAGAATATTAAGCCCAGAATTCATGTCCCAGTACTGACATGCACACACACATACACACATACACACACACACACACACACACACACACACACACACACACACACACACACACCAAACACATATATATCAACAGCTATATATTATCCTTGGGTGAATTTTCTTTTCTTTTTCTTTTGTCTTTATGGAGATATGTGGTTGAACCCAGGGCACTGTGTTTGCTAGGTAGGCAATCTGCCACCACAACTATGTTTCCAGAAGATATACACTGGTTGATAAATTGTAACCATAGGCAAACTACAGAGACAAAAACAGAATTCTATAAAAATAATGGGATTCCACTAAAGTAATTGGTGGCACACAATTTGTAACAAATTAAACAGTGTGCATTGTATTAATCTTTGTACATTGTGACACACCAATCTTCTCTATAAGATTGAAATAAAATTGTAGAATAAATTTATACCATATGAACTTACATTCATACATTTGTTTTCAGAAAGATACTATAAATGATTTGCATATCATAAAATATTTGGTAATTCATGCCTAATTGTTAGAAATTCAAGTATAGTATTTCATTCCCAAGAGGCATAAGTAAAAAATAAAATAAAATAAAATAAATTGATGGTACTAGACCTTCAACTTGCTACATAAGCACTCTACTACTCAAGTTGTATCTTAAATTTTTATAACTTTATTTTCTTTCTTTTTTTTCTTCAGTGAAAGACTCACACCTTTTGTCTAAGGCTGATCTTAGACTATGATTTTCCTACCTACATTTCCCATGCAGAATATTGATTTATGCAATTTTGCCTAGCTTGTTTGTTGAGATGGGCTCTTCACTAAGAGTTTGTCTTCAATATAGTTCTGGGATCTTTAGCCAGTGCAATAAGGCAAGAAAAGGACTTTAATGGGATCCACATAGGAAAAAAATAAGTTAAACTATTCCTATTTGCAGATGACATGATCTTGTACGTAAACGACCCCAAATCCTCCACCCCCAAACTCCTAGAACCAATAAACCACTTTGCTAAAGTAGCAGGATACAAAATTTTCTCCCCAAATCAGTTGCCTTTCTGTATACCAACAATATACAAGCAGAAAGGGAAATCAGAACCACAATCTTATTCACAATAACCTAAAAAAATATCTAGGAACTGACATAACCAAAGATGTAAAGGGCGTATTCAGTGAAAACTATAAAACCCTAAATAAAAAAATCAATAAGGAAGCCAGGAAATGAAAAGAACTTCCATGTTCTTGGATAGGCAGAATCAATATTGTGATAATGGCCATACTGCCAAAAATGATATATAAATTCAATGCAATTCCTATTAAAATCCCAATGACATTCTTTACTGAAATAGGGAAAACAATCCAAAAATGCAGATAGAACAACAAAAGACCCAGAATAGCCAAAGCAATTCTAGGCAAAAGAAACAATGCGGGAGGTATCACAGACCAGATTTCAAGCTCTTCTTTTGAGCCATAATAACAAAAACAGCTTGGTATTGGCACAAAAATAGACCTGAAGACCAATGGAATATATTAGAAGAACCAGAAATAAAACAATATACTAGCAGTCAGTTGATATCTGACAAAGGAGACAAAGAAGCATAGCCTCTTAAATTATTGGTGCTGGGAAAATTGGGCAGCCATATGCAGAAAACTAAAAGTGGATCCCAGCTTGTCACCATGCACTAACATCGATGCAAAATGGATGAAAGACCTCAACATCAAACCTGAAACTCTGAAACTACTGCAGGACAGAGTAGGAGATACTAGAACTTTTAGGCACAGGCAAGAACTTCTTGAACAGAGTCCCAGGGTCACAACAAATTGGAAAGAGACTTGACAAATGGGGCTACCTTAAAAGATATAGCTACCAAACTAGAAAGACAGCCAACCAACTGAGAGAAGATATTTACTAGCAATATATCAAAGACCTAACATTCATTGTATATATACAACTCAAGAAACTAACCCCTCCCAAATATAACAAACCAATCATTAAATGGGCAAGGGACCTAAAGAGAAACTTCTCAGAAGAGTAAAAATAGCAAAGAAACACATGAGGAATGTTCATCATCCCTGGCCATAAAGGAAATGCAAATAAAAACAACCCTGAGATACCACCTTACTCCAGTCAGAATGGCCCACATCCTAAATTCAGACAAAGACAAATGCCTACAGGGATGTAGAGGAAAAGGAACCCTACTGCACTCCTGGTAGAGATGTAAACTAATACAACCACTCTGAAAAGTAGTCTGGAGCTTTCTCAGAAAACTAAACATAGACCTTCCATATGACCCAGCCATACTACCGCTAGGCATCTATCCTGAGCAACAGGAACTAGATACAAGGACACATGCACCTCCATGTTTATTGCAGCACTGTTCACAATAGCCAAGATATGGAAACAACCCAGATGCCCCACTACAGATGAATAGATCCATAAATTGTGGTATCTATATACAATAGAATATTATGCAGCCATTAGAAAGAACAAAACAATGGCATTTGCAGGGAAATGGATGGAACTAGAACAAATCACATTGAACGAAATAAGCCAAGAGCAGAAAGACAAGTGGCATGTTACATTCAAAACACAATGAGATATGACAAAGTAAACAGGAATCAAGAAACAAAGGACTCTTAATTTGTCCCATGACTTTTAGATGGCTCTTTCTTGACCCCACATATGGTATATACATGTGCATAAAAGAGAGAAGCTAGAAGAAAGACACAAAATCACAGGAAAAATAGGTGGAAAAAATAAAAATCAAACTAGTGCCAGTTACTAAAGGAGCAGAGGTAGGTGGATGGAAGTCTAAGGCAAGCCTAGGGCAAGATTGGGAGACATTATCTGAAGAACATCAGGATCAGAGTTGTGGTTTAAGTGGCAGAGCAGTTCAATAGCTAATATTACCAAAGAAAAAAAATTCCAGTAACTTGATGGTAAACATATCAGCCAATTGTATTGTTCAAAAAAGTATTTTCTGTTGTGTACACAAAAGTAATTTTCACAAATGGCTCACTAGCCAATTCAATATTATCTCTTTAAGGGATACATTTATAACATTAGCTAAAAAGAAACAAAAAGATTGCCTGTGGTGGCCTTGAGTCTGATACATATGATCTTCAATACGTAAGTAGCTAAAATGATCATATCAATTTTTATACTAAAATGTTTCTGTCAGCTCTTTACAATACACAGAATACTTTCATAGCTAAGAAACTTCTTACCTGTGACTCACAGTAACTATATCTTATTACTTGTTAATCAACTTTCTCCCATTTCTGTGCAGAATACTCTCTCATGACTGCTAGCTGCCATTCAACTACCAAATAACAAGAAACTAATGAAACATAAAACCTACAAAGTTGAACTTTAACATCAAGTTTATTTGTTTGGGTTTTTTTAACTGTATTTTTTTGTCTTTTCTTTTTGGTCCTGGGGATCGAACCCAGGACATTGCACTTGCTAGGCAAGCGCTTTGCCACTGAGCTACATCCCAGCCCTAACATCAAGTTTATTATATAAGAAAAGTAATAGATTAGAATACAGATTATGGTGAAATATATAAAACTAAAAGATTTTGGATTTATGGATGCCAATTTATAAACAAAAATGAATCTCATTAAGATGTGTTTCTATTTTAACAGAGAAATTCTGCTTCTAGGAATATACACAATCAAAACTCAATGAAGCCAGATGCCAGTAGCTCACATCTATAATCCTAGCAACTCAGGAAGGTGAGATCTCAGGATTGAAGTTTGAAGTCAGCCCAGGCTTAAAAGCCTCCATGAGATTCTCATCACCAAATTAATCACTCAAAAACCAGAAGTGGCACTGTGGTTCAAGTGTTAGAGCACTAGTGTGTAGCATAAAGAGGCTCAGAGAAAGCTTAGAGTTCAAGCTCTACAACCAACAACAACAAAAAAATACAAAACAAAAAACACAGAACTAAATGTTTTGTTTTTTACTTCTAAGGTCCAGATTATTTTAAGGCTTACCCAGATAATCAAAGGTAATCTATTTTAACATCCAAAACTAATTCCTTCTGCAAAGTTCTTTTTGCTCAGTAAAGTGACACATCATGGATTCCAGGTAGCAAAACTTTGTCATCTAGGGAGTCTAATCATTCAGCCTAATATACTATGACACTTGAAACTCAAGATCACTACGAAGCCTCTTTAAATTTTATCAAGGCAGGACTGGTTCAACAGTAGTTATATTTTCCTTGAAGTCTTTCCTGGCTTCCATATTATTTGTTTTCTGGCTCTGATAAACTTCTGAAACCATTCAGAATATCTGTTCAATGTAAGCTTGAATGAGGCACTGATGGTTCACACCTGTAATCCTAGCTACTCATGTTTACATCTGAGGACTGCACTCAGTTAGAAGACAGTCCAAGGAGAAAAGTTCATGAGGTTCTATATTCAGTTAACCACCAAAAAGCCCAAAGTGAAGTTGTGGCTCAAGTTGTAGAGCACCAGACCTGAGTCAGCTCTTTAAAATACAATAAATAAAATAAATAATCAAATAATCAAATAAAAAAAGCCAAGTGAGATCCTGAGGAAATAAGAATGGTCCTCAGTACCAACACACACACACACACACACACACACACACACACACACACACACACACACACACACACACACACACACACACACACACACACACCAATACTCCTCAGAAAATTTTGGATTTAGATTAAGAAAGCTTTACTATTTAGTTCCTCCCGGAGAATAATTTTGTACATTAATATGGAAAGGCTCTGAGATATTCAGCAATAATGAACTTTACATAATTCACTGTATCTGCCTTAAGTATGCATGAATATGCACTATAAATAAAAATAGCATATAAGTCTAACATTTTTCTTGTTCTACATCTTAAGTATAACTCTTTAGTGTTTCTCAAATAATTACTCCATATCACTAGAGTTACTGTCATGCTTTGTAAAAAAACACTATACTCTTACCCAGTTTGATTGTTAATACTTCACTTCCTTATGTCACAAATGGGAAAAATAAAATGAATTAATCTTTCCAAATTCCAACAGGTATAGTTGTTAGAGTATGCTACCTTCAGGTCTCTGTTTTCACCTTTTCTAAACAATATTCAATTTAAGGTGTAAGTTTTCATTTAAAACAGTGCTAGCTTTTTTTTGCTTTTGTATTTCTCCTATTGCCATTTTAGTCTTAACGAAACATTACTTTTATTGTATTAATGAACAAATATTTGGGGTTTAATTTTTTTTTAATTTTTGCTTTCTTTTTCCAAGGAAAACTACATTCCATAAACATATTTTTGAAAAACCTAGTAAACAGTTTAATTTTTGTATGTTTTTAATTGTAAAAAAAACTGTACGGAGGGGTAATGGGTACATTTCCTATGGAGCATTGTTGCCTCCTCCTTTGTTTTTCCCTACCATCCCTTCCCTTCCCTCCCACCTCTACAACCCACCTTCTCCCCCTTTCTCCTCCCCCCTACCCACCCCTCCCCTCAAGTTGTAAAGTTACTTTTCAACATAGTGTCTTGTATATCTCATTGTTAGAAGGGGTCAACCTGTATCACTATTTAAGCATTTTAGTGTCCTTTCCCTTTCCCTCCCCAAATCACAGAAGATGCAGGGCCCCAACATCAAATACAGTGAAAACAGGGGATATACCGTGGGGGAGGAACATACAAAGAAACAAAAAAAAATCACATGGTCCATTATAAGTACGTTAAAAACAATAGCAAGAAAGAAAAAAATATTTGTGTCCCTATCTTTGACTTCATTTCACTTAACAGCATTTTATATGGTCATATGTACATAGCTTTTGACCTTCTCTGCTTGTTCTACACATGTACTAGTTATTACAAATAAAGGAGACCATGGGACCTATGTGTCTTTGGGCCTGGCTTACTTCACTTAATATAATTTTAATATAATTTTTTCCAAGTCTTTCCATTTCCTAACAAATGGGGCAATGTCATTCTTTCTGATGGAGGCATAGAATTCCATTGTGTGTGTGTGTGTGTGTGTGTGTGTGTGTGTGTGTTTGTGTGTGTGTGTGTGTATTATATATATATATATATATATATATATATATATATATATATCACATTTTTTATCCATCTACTGAGGGGTGTCTGGGTTGTTTCCATATCTTAGCTATGGTAAATAATGCTGCAATAAAAAGTTGTCTGGTAGCCTTAGTATGTTCTTGTTTGTGATCATTTGGGTAAATGCCCAAAAGTGGGATTTCTGGGTCATAGTGGATCTCTATGTGGAGTCTTTTGAGGAACCTACATACTGCTTTCCAGAGTGGTTTTGAATAACTTTATACTCCTACAAACAATGCAGTAGGGTTCCCTTCTGTCCACATCCCTTCCAGCATCTGTTGTTATTAGAGTACATTTCTAAGGTAGCATTACGTTTTCTCAGATGTGACAAATAAATGCTCCTAACTGTCCAACCTATTGGCACTTTATGCACTCCTTGCCTGTCTTTGTGGAAATTGGTTTGATCAGCTGTCTTTTCATGCCTCCTCCTCTTTAAATACTCTACTCTCTTCTCTATTTCAAGGCACATAATCTCACATTTGTCTACAATATACCCTGATCAAAACCTTTCCTTCTATAACTGCCTTCGCTCCCTTCCCTGCTTCGTGGGACAATGTAAACAAGTTCTGCTTCTATATGTTTATAGAATATTTTGACCAATTCATATTCCCATACTTTCAACTTTCTCTCTCCTCCTGTCTCCTCCTCCACAAAGAGGAACATTTTATATTCATCTCATTCATTTGGAAGCACTAGATTCAGATATGAGAGAGAACATGTGATATTTGGCTTTCTCACTCTCCCTTAACATGATGACATCTAGCTCTATGCATTTCCCTAAAACTAGGATGAATGGTACATTATTGAATCCTTATATTGCATTTTGTTTATTCATTCTTTGTTAGATGAGCACTTAGGCTGACTGCACAGTTTGACTATTGTAAACAATGTTGCTATAAATGTAGTTTTGCAGGTATCTCGTTTGTGTGTCAACTGAGATTCGTTTGGATATATGTGCAGGAGTGAAATAGCAGGATCACATGATAGTTTCATGTTTAGTTCTTTTTATTAAAGTGTCTCCATACTGACTTATGTACATTTATTTTCATTTTAATTTTTGTCCCTTTTTAGAAAGATAATTCATTTATTCAAACAGTTCTTCATTTATCACATTCAGCGTGAAGTTATTTTTTTTTGTGAATAATGATTTATACTTCTATCCCTTCCTAAAATTTAGGTTGAGTTTTCTAGGGTGGGGAAGCAGTGACTAACCTGTATTTTGATCTCTAGCTTCAAGTACTGTCTGACTTGGAAATACAGAACTTATGCAAATTATATACTAATACGTGATCAATAAGTGTTGGTTTGAAGGACTGATGGTGTTGAGGTAATAAACAAATAAATAAAATAACATTAACATATAGCATAATGGAGTAAAGTTTTAGAAAATTATTAGATACAATAAAATATTGGCACTCTCAAAAATCCTGTACTTAAGCCCAAATCCTGTACTTAGTTTTGGTACAAGGGTATTACAAACTAAGATTTATGGATGTTACCGTGTTATGTAATAGACAATGAACTTATGCTCATTAAGATCGGATGAGGTTCATTGAAAGGAATACCACTTAATTCCTCTGATTGTAATAGTCAGTTTCCTACGCCTCTACTGAAGTACCTGTGATAAAAATTTGCATTTGAGATCATAGCTTTCAGAGGCAGCAGACCATGAACGAATGGCATCATTGCCTCAAGTCACTGGTGGGCCTGCTGGATGGAAACAGGAGAATGCGTGTGGAAGGGCCAAGACTTTTATAAGCCAGGAAACAAAAGAGGGAGAAGCCCAGGTCTCACAGTGCCCTTCCTGTCTCCAGTGACCTGCAAACTTCCCACTGGCTCTAACTTTCTAAAGGTTCCATTTCCTAATGATAGGACCCCCTTAGGATCAAGCTTTTAATGCACTGGCCATGGGGTGTCACTTATCAAAACCCAAAATTGACATAAATATCTTCTACCTTTGCTGGATTGGTTTCATTGAGTCATTGCATTATTTTTGTTTATCGCATTCTGTAATAAGATCATTGATGAAACATTACTATTCCAATATATTACTGTGGAATAGTGCTACATCCTGTACAAAGTATCCTCTCTATACCAAAGGCCATTTCTTAATGTGGAAAAGCAATTTATCACTCTGTTGCTTCTTAATGAAATTTTAGTATTTTAAGAAAGATATGTACTACAGAATTGTTGCAGTTAACAGTTCTGGGCAGTAAATAAGTGGATGGAAAATTCACTCCTTGTATTTGCCAGTAGACTCAGTAATAATGAATAAACTGATGAACATTGTGTATCATGAGAACTTGCTTTTCTCTCCTGAATAGAATTAGTATAATTTTAAAATGATGAGCTCTTTGATAGGCAATAATATTGCAATACACTATGTTTACTACTCTAAGGGAAAGTTAAAAAGATGTGTGGAGCTATAGTGTATACCTTCTGCCTATAATTAAACTGAGAAAATTGGCACCTGAATATAGGTACTATTATAGTGTGTAAAACAATGAAATCCTGGAACACTTCTTACTAGAGACTTTCCTGAGCAACCTTAGAATACTAATATGAATTACATTTTTGAAAATGTGCTACTCAGTTTACATGGAATGCATTTTAAAATATCATTATTGCAGAACTATCACATGTAAACTGATTTACAAGCCAAATTTCACTTCACATATTATAGCCAGGGAATAAGAGCTGGGCTTTTGATTATGCTGCATATGGTGTTTAGATTTGTGCTTAAAACAGTTATGCAAAAGTTTTCCAATATTGAAACACAATTTAGTAAAAAAAAATTAAATTATTTGAAGGTACTTCTTTATATAAACGAATTTAAGCTAAATAGGTATATCTGTTTAACATAGAAAGTTATAGTGGCTGTTTTATTCTCTGCAGATGCTCTTCACATGGATTATTTAATAAAATACTGTAAGTGTAATCTTTGTTTAATTTTCATATACAGATTGGTTGTTTTAAAGTGCCAAATTCCATAACAAAGCTGATTTAAAAATATCAATTTTCATTACACGGTCAGCTTACTTGCATTGCATATTTCAGGCCAAGGCCTGATGCCTTTTCCCACTCTTCATTTAAAAACAAGAAAGTTGATGAGTTTGTTGCCCTTAAGGAAATCGAGAAACTAGAGTGTTTTTATTAATGAATGAATCTCAACATATTAAATCATATCTAAATTGATGAATATTCACTGCCATTGCTAACAGTATAGATTTTGTTGTAAGTTATTAGATGGAAGGGAATAGAACCTTTTTAGAGTCTGTTGTTTTTTTGAGGAATACTGGATGATAACATCATGACAATATCTGCATTTTTTTTACTGTCATCAATGATTTTTCATGTGGTGACAGGTTCCCTGACTCCTTCACATGGTCTTACATTTCAGTCACTTTCCAACAAGGTGATCCAAATAGGTTGTTTTGTTGGGTTTTTTTTTTCTTGCCACTGAAATCATTGATCTTTATTTCTGCCAGACTGCTCTATTACAGGTAGTTAATATGTGTTAGCCATCACTTAACTAAAGGAACTACCTTCAATGAAAACGTGAAAATACAAATCTAAGAGAGAGAGAGAGAGAGGAAAGAAAGGGAGGGTAGGAAGGAGAGAGAGAGCCAGAGAGAGAAGAGGGAGAGGGTGAGAGAGAGAGAAAGGGAGAGGGAGAGAGAGAGAGAGGGAGAAGGAGAGGGAGGGAGGGAAGAAGGGAGGGAGAAAGAAAAAAAGAGACCTGAGTATTCAGAGGCATATATTTGACTTATTTATAAGTCTCTTGTCATAGCATTTTTCCATTTTCTATCTCTCCATTTGAGCATGAAGATGTTTTTAAATGAACACTTAAAAATTAGAATCAATTAAAAAATTTAAAAATAAGTTCTTCATAGTGTGTGAGAGAAAGCATTTTGATTCATTAGCTCATATAACAAGTACTACTTTAGAGCTAAATGTCCTCTACTCTCTGTATAGTGAATGGAATACTAATATGGACAGCAGAGAGACCTGGTTTAAGAAATTTGAACATTTCAAGTAAAAAATAGCAGTCTCAGTTCAGGAAAATGATAAATAAAGCTCAAACAAGTATGCAGATTCAGAGTGTAGTTGGCCACACAATGTCAGTGTTTACTAATTACTTGGATGCTAAAAATATGAAATAATAGTGACTAGTTATGTAAATTCTAACAGGAACAATTATCATTTACTGTGATTCTTTTCTGAGTGTATCAATATTCTAAATATTTCACACCTTTTCAGAATACTCATTTAAACACCGTGATAATCTTATAGCATACACATATAGTATACCAATTTTGCTTTGCATTAAGGAAAGAAGCTATGGTATAAAATGGTAAAATGATTTCCCGGGATAAAGATACTTGTTTGCTTTTTGTGGGTTTGTTTGCCTGTTTGCTAAAGGATCCCTAGAATGTGTATGTATGTCAATAGGATGGCTTGGTAGATAATGGCAAGACAATCCTGATATAGGAAGGAAAGAATGCCCATTAAAGCTAGGTTCTTGAGGTAGAAGAGAAGAGAATATAATACCCAGAGTATAAGAGAAGAACTTGTTCATAAAAGTACATTGGGGTAATTAGAAATAATGCATGAGCAAATATATAACAAGATTATATTATGAATGTACAGTTTATATATTGGAAAATGAGAATTCTTTTTAGATTGCCCATGTTCAATGTTGATGGTATTTTCGTGGAGAAAAATCAGACATTAATTTGTGGAAAGGAACATGAGGCTTTATATGAAATGTCCTCATGTATTCACCTTTCTCATCATTAAAATAGATGTTTCATACATAGTATGCACCTATGCGTACCAATGAGATGAATCACCTTTCCATCAGGACCCTGGACTCTGGAAATGGTAATGCATGACTTAGTTAAATTGTCCAGGTGAATGACTGATAAAATTCTATCAACTTTCACAAAACCTGCATTTAAACCCAGTCATCCTGAAAAGTATCATGGAGGAAAACACATTTCAGCTGACATGCTTAGAATGAATGAGACTTTGATGGGCAAAAATTTTAGAAAGTACATTCCAGAAGGAGGTGGCAGGGTGAACAAAGGCATGAGCACAAGTAATAAAGCTGATTTGGCTTAAATGTAGGATAAATAAAGTGGGTTATAATTCACAAGAAATATTAGGGACAGATTGTGAAGAGCCTTGGATGTCAAGCTGTGTCTAGATTTATTCTGTAATAAACTAGGAGACACGGGAGGTTTTTAAGCTGTAGAATGATGAGACAAATATATTTGGAAGTAGATAATGAGCCTTACTGTTTTGTAATTTGGAATGCATGATTTTTTAATACTGCCGAGCTTATCTAGCTACACTTTAGGTTGGCATATCTTTTACTTCTATTATTCTTTCTCTTCTAGGCCTAGGGCATCACATACGGAAAATGATCTTTGTATAGCTGAACAAGTGTGTCCCAGATATAGGGATATTTTTTTCCCTCCCTGACTTAAAAAATATAGCTAAATATTTTAACCACTTAGCATCTCAAACTCATTTACACTTTGAAAAAAATACTGTAATTCCAAAGTGAATCTTGTCCACTGAGAAGGATCCTGGTGATTATTGCTAGCCAGCTGAATAAACATTTCTATAAATGTTTGAGTATTTCTGCTGGCTTAAAATAAATTTTTGATTCACCTGTAACAACTCAAACAAGAAGTTCAGTAAAGTGGATTTTTTTTTGTTTTTTTGTTTTTTTTGTTTTTGGGTCTGGTCATGGGGGCTGAACTCTGGCCCTGGGCACTGTCCGTCAGCTCTTCAGCTCAAGGCTAGCGCTCTACCACTTGAGCAACAGTGCCACTTCTGGCTTTTTTTCTTTTTGCTTATGTGGTGCTGGGGAGTCGAACCCAGGGCCTCAGGCATGCAAGGCAAGCACTCTATCACTGAGCCACCTTCCCAGCTCCAAAGTGGATTTTTTTAAACTGAAAAACAGTTCTACTTCTTAGGGACTAACCAAATAAAATATTAATTTTTGAAATTGTATATTACTGTCAATTTTTCTCCCTCAGTGTATGAGAACTGGTAGATACAACTTAGGTAAACCTGAACAATTATTTTCCATTAGAAAAAACATCCACCTCCCTTCTGTCCACATCCCCTCCAGAATCTGTTGTTAGTAGAGTTCTTGATTATAGCCATTCTAACTGGGGTGAGGTGGTAGTTCAACGTTGTTTTGATTTGCATTTCTTTTATGGCTAGAGAGGTTGAACATTTCTTGATGTGTTTATTGGCAATCCTTCTTTCCTCCTCAGAGAAGTTTCTCTTTAAGTCTTTAACCCACATATTTATTGAGCAGCTGTTTCTTTGAGGATTTGTTTTTGGGGGATTTAATTTTTTGAGTTCAAGGTATATTTTAGATATGAGACCCTTTTCCGTTGTATGGCTAGTGAAGATCTCCCAATCCATGGGCTTTCTATTGATCTTACTAGTTATGTCCTTTGCCATGCAGAAGCTCTGCAACTTCATGCAATCCCATTTGTCCAACCTTTCTTTGATTTGTTGTGTTTCTGGGTCTCTTGAGAAACTTTCAGCCTGTGCCAAGGAGACCTAGGGTTTCTCCTATTCCATCCTGTGATGTTTTCAGAGTGTCTGCTTTGACTTCGAGGTCTTTGATCATTTGGAGTTGATTCTGGTGCAGGGTGATATATAAGGATCTAGCTTAAGTTTTCCACAAGTAGTTAACCAATTGTGCCAGCACAATTTACTGAACAGGCTGTCTTTCTTCCATTCTATGTTTTTAGCTCCCTTATTGAAGATTAGATCGCTATAGGTCTGTAAGTTCATTTCTGGGTTTTCAATTCTATTCCATTGGTCCTGAGATCTGTTCTTGTGCCTTACTGCATTGTTGGTGGGAGTATAACTTGTTCAACCACTTTGGAAAGTAGTATGGAGGTTCCTCAAAAGATACCAAGTAGAGCTCCCCTATGAGCCAGTCCTACTTTTGGGCATTTACCCAAATGATCTCAGACAAGACCATACTAAAGCTACCAGCACAACTATGTTTATTGCAGCATTATTTACCATAGCTAAGATATGGAACCAACCCTAATCCCCCTCAGTAGATGAATGGATCAAGAAAATGTGGTATATATACACACTATGCCTCCATCAGAAAGAATGCATTTGCCCCATTTGTTAGGAAATGGAAAGAGTTGGAACAAATTATATTAAGTGAAATAAGCCAGGCCCAAAAAACATAGGTCCCATGGTTTCCCTTATTTGCAATAACTAGTATATGTCTGAGACAAGCAGAAACTGTCAGATAAGTTGATGTTAAGTGAAATGAACCCCAAGATAAGGATTCAAATTTTTTTTGTTTCATGTGATTGTTTCTAACATATTTATAAGATGATTTCTTTGTTGCTTTGTATGTCCCTCACCCACGGTATAACCCCTGTTTTCACTGTATTTGACTGTTGGTATAATTTGTGGAGGGGAAGGGAAAAAACAAATCTTTTAAATCGGGATACAGGTGGACCCATTGCAACAATGAGTTGTACAAGTCGTTATGTTGTAAAAATTAACTTTACAACTTTGGCGGGTGGGGTGGGGTGGGAACTGGGAAGGGGAAACAAAGGAGGAGGCAACAATGCTTGATAAGAAATGAACTTAAGGATACAGGTGGACCCGTTGCATCAATGAGAAATACAAGTTGTTATGTCGAAAACGAACTTTACAACTTTGGTGGTGGTGGGGCGGAGGATTGGGTGAGGGTGTGGAGGGCGGATAGGAAGGGATGGGAAGGGGAAACAAAGGAGGAGGCTACAACAATGCTTGATAAGAAATGTACTCATTATCTTGCCCATGTAATTGTAAACTTGCTGTACAGTATTTTCATGATAAAAAATTAAATAAAAATTAAAAAAAAGAAATGTACTCATTATCTTGCCCATGCAATTGTAACCCCTCTGTCAGGTATTTTTCACAAAAAAAGAAAATAAATAAAGAAAACATATCCCCCTTTTAGTCTCTTTGGTCTCCCCATTTGCTGTGTTAACATTTTGGGCGATCAGGGAAACTGTCTTTCACAGAAGGATGGAGAAATTCAAATGAGACTGATATATTAGTACATAATTCATACTTTTTAAAAAATTTAACACCAGTAATTGTCAGGAAAGGACTCTGGCATGCAGCATCATTACAGTTTTATCTGGTTTTATATTGTAGCCAATAAACAAAGAGCCATTTCTAGTAGACTCATGACCAAGATTAAGATAGTGAATGTGTAAGTTAAACCCACATGTTGAACAAAAATTCTTGAATATGAAATACCTCATAGGCATTGTAGTGGTACTAGAGACAGAAGCCAAATAGTATGCAACCCTTTTCCCAAAAATCCAAGCTTTTCATGGAAATAGTGAAGGAAAGAAATGTGTACTAGTTTACATGGAATCATTAACAAACTCATTTTCTGAACCATTTGTTGAACACATTTTGAATACCTACTATATTTGAGGCACTAAACTTGTATCACAATATAAGGTTTCTGTAATCCTTTGCAAATGATTTTATTTGACATTTTTGAGAGTCTGGGAATTAATCCTAGGACCTTACATTTGCTATGGGTACAACTGAGCCACACCCCAAACCCACTGCAAATTATCAACATTTAGTAACATACATTTAGTGATTATTCACAGTGATATGCAAAGCTCTTATGTAAATATTTCATGAGTATTAGTTATGCAATTAATCTAGATGATATTACTTTTCCCTTTTGTATGAGAATCTGAGATAAAAAGCTTCAGTGACATGTGAAGGTCCCACAATGTTCACCAGCAACACTATATTCAATCAAGTGCAAGAAATTTGGCTTAGATCCCACAATTTTAGCCAACTTAATCATACTGTCTCCTGGGAAACTGAATACTGACAGATGTCATTAATTTTATTATCAATGTGTTAAATACTCAAGGAAATAGATGTATTATTTTTGTATAACTCACAGGAATTATATTTCTGTGCATCCTAATTCTGCAGTATATATGGTACTCACTTTTCCTCCTTCAGGCTAAATAGTTTACAGGTAGCTATTGGAATTTCTGTTTATCAGTGTGATTCCTCCTCTGTGTAGAGGATCTGACAACTCAATTTTCCTTCAGTTATTCATCCTTTCACTCCTTTAGTTATTTTTATTAACTTATTTTTAGCTTTTAGTACACAATTCCATTGTGATATATACATACATACAATGTCTGATAAATTCATCCCTTCTATAATTTTCTCATTCCCATGTCATCCTTACAAAGTTATTTTCTGAAGGAATTCCATTCCCCAAGGCATTGAAATACTTATCATTCAATTTGGTTATTATTGTATTTGATTGCATGTATTTAAAGTACAGAGACCATATTATAGACTGTATTTACATTCCTCCATCAAATTAGTTTGCCCCCACCCCTTTCATAGTTACTTCTCCGTCAAAGAGAATCTGTTATTTATACCTACCATTCATTTTCTTTAGTGGGCATTGACTTTTACAAAAGGGTTTTATCTTGGGATTTCATATGTGACATTGTATTTTAATCAGAAAAATCCACTCTATTTTTTTTTCTTCCCACATCCTCCCTACCTTTCTATAATTCAACAACCTTCGGGAATTTACCTCATGCCATCTTCATGAATAGACATAATGTATTATTAACCCATCAACATACTACCCTCCTCTCTTTCCTCAGTGTCTCTGACAACAGTCACATAATTACAATTACACACACACACACACACACACACACACACACACACAAATAGGTTCCAGTAATGCATTTTTTGTACCTAGCTTCTTTGCTTAATATGATGACCACTAGATACAGCTATTTTCCTGAAATGGACATAATTTCATTCTTACAAATGAATAATATTCCAGTGTTTATACATGCCAAATTTTCTTATCTAGTTATCAGTTATAGGGCATTTGTGAAAGTGCTATGATGGACAAGGGAATGCATTCTTTCTTGTATTCTGATTTTGATTTCTTCAGAAATATTCCCAAGAGTGTTATTGCTGGAGCACATGGTAATTCTAATTCTAGATTTTTTTGAGGAACTTCTATACTAATTCCATACTGGTCCCACTAGTTTGCATTTTCATTAGTAAACAGTATATAAAGGTTCCTTTCTCCCACAGCCTCACTAGCTGATGATAGCCATCCAGAATAAAGTGAAATGAAATATCATTATGTTTGGATTTACATTTCTATGTGGCTAGGAATGTTGACAGCCTCTTTCTTTCCTTCCTTCCTTTGTTCCTTCCTTCCTTCCTTCGTTCCTTCCTTCCTGCCTTCCTGCCTTCCTTCCTTCCTGCCTTCCTTCCTTCTTTTTTTCTTTTAATTTCTTTTCTTTCTTTCTATCTTTTTTTTTTTGTTGTTGTTGTTGTTGGCTTGAATTCTGGACTGGGTGCTGTCCTGAGTGCTTCTGCTCAAGGCAAGTGCTTTTAAACTTGAGCCACAGCGCCACTTTCGGTTTTCTGGTGGTTATTTGGAGATAAGAGTATTAAAGACTTTCATGCCCTGGCTGGCTTTGAACTGCAGATCTTAGCCTCCTGAGTATCTAGGATTACAGACGTGATCCATCAGCGCCCAGACTGCATTTCTTTATATACCTATTGGCCACTTGCATATCTTCTTTAGAGATGTTCATTTGCTATTTAAATTGGATTATTGGTTCTTTGGAAGTTTAGGTTTTAGAGTTCTGTTTATTCTGGTTAAGAGTATATTGCCAGATTTACAACTGGAAAAAAAATTTCTTCCAGTCTTTATACTGTCTCTTCATCCTAGTGACTGTTTCCATTGCTGTGCAGATGACTTTTTTAATTTGAAGAAATCACTTATTGCTGTTCCTTGTTGTGCTAATGAAGTTTTATGCAAGAATGTATTACCTATGTCTATATTTTCCAGCCTTTTCCCCCAAGTTTGCTGTAGTGTCAAAATTTCAGGTTATACATTAAGGTCTTTGATTCATTTTTAATTGATATTAGTATAGATGGAAAGACAGTAATCTAATTTCTATCTACATGAAGATACCCAGTTGTTACAACACAATTTGTTGAAGAAGCTCTCATTTCCTCAATGCATATTTTTCTCACATATTTTTGACAAATGTATACTATGTCAAAAATCATCTGTGTGCAGTTATTTGTTGGTCTTTTGTTTTTTTACACTACTCTACATGTCTGTTTTTGTGCCAGTAGCATACTGTTTTATTATTATTTCCCTGTAGTTTGAAGTCAGATATCACACTATCTCCAGTGTTGTTCTTTTTGTACAGGATTGCTTTGGCTATTTTTGATCTTTGTGCTTCTGTAAGAACTTTAGCATTGATTTTCTACCTTTTAGGGGGAACTCTATTGGAATTATGTTGAAGATTGCTTTTGGAAACATACTATTTCATAATATTGATTCTATCACTTGTTTTTTATTAAGTTTTTTATTGTGAAAAAACTGTACAAGGGGTTACAGTTACATGACCAAGGTAATACGTACATTTCTTGAGCATGGGGAATCTTTCCTTCTTCTGATATCTTTCTTGGTTTCTCTATTCATTAATTTATACCTTTCATTGTAGAGGCTTCCACTTTCTTAAATTTATCTGTAGTTATTTCATTATTTTTGAGGCTATTGTGAATGGTATTTGTTTCCTAATTTCTTTCCTAGTGTGATCATATTTGGTGTATATGAAAGCTACTGAATCTGTTTATTTATTTTACATACTTCATTATTAACTGAGAGTTTTTCCACAATATAAAATTTATTTTGATAGGATCATTAAAGTCATTTAACTATAGAATCATATCATCTGCCAATAGGAAAAAAATAGACTTACTTCTCCTTTCCATAATTGAATTCTTGTTTTCCCCCTTGCCTAAAATTTTCCCCTGGGCCAGAACTGTATCGAATAAGAATAGAGAGAGTGGGTGTACTTACCTCATTTCTGAATTCAGAGAAAATGTATTAAATTTTTCTCCATTCAGTATAATGTCAACTATAGGTCTGTCACGTAAAGCCTTTATTATTTTGATTTGCAATCCTCCTATTTCTAGTGTCCTCAAGGATTTTATTATGAACAGTTGTTACATATTGCCAGAATCTTTTCTGCATCTATGAAGATGATCGTGTGGCTTTTAGGCCTTAATTCTATTGTTAATTCAAAGTGTTGTGTTATGATAACTAATTAGTCCTTGACTTCCTAGAATGAAACCATTTTAATCATATGTACTAGTATATATTTAATCATATGTATGTATTAATCATAATATGTATTTAATCATATATTTTAATTTTTTTGTTTCAGTTTGCCGATATTTTATTGAGATTTTATCCATCCATGTCATCAAGGAAATTATTCAGTGTCTTTCTTTTTTGTTGTTTCTTGGCTTAGCTTTTCTATTAGGATCAAACTGACTTTGTAGATGGATTTTTATAGTATTCTGTTTGTATTTTTAAACATATTTTGAGTAACATTGGTTATAGTTCTTTGAATATGTGGGAGAATTCATCAGCCATTCCATCCATTCCTGGGCTTTATTTTGATGAGATATTCTTTAAAATAAATTCAGCCTCATTATTTGTTATATACCTGTTCAAACTGTTCATGTCTTCTTGGTTTAGTTCTGGTTAATCATTCATTTTATATCCCACATATTAAACACTGATCATCCAACAAGTATGGTAACAAAATGATGCACAGTACAAAAGAAAGTACTTACTGAAAAAGTTATTTTTTAGTCTTGTAGATTTTCTAAAGAAAGTCTCTAAAATATGTTATTAAAACATAAGGAAAACTTATTGTTCAAATATAACGAGATGACTGGTGCTCAGTAGAAATGTCAGTGGTCATAAAGACTTGAATATTTTAATGTATTTACAAATGTTATTATACTTGAAAGTAACACTGAATTTTCAATATTAAATATTTTCTCCTCAAACCAGCTGAAACAAGTCAGACTACAGGAGAAAGGACTACAGGCAAATAAGTACAAGAGAAGAAACACCATCTTTACATAACTTTAGCATATATCTGGCAATATCCTTGCTTATTCACCCCAGGTGCTACTTGAAATCTCTGCTGCTCTCTGCTTACCACCATTCCCAAACTACTATAGGGAAAGTCAGCAGAATGAATCCCTTTCCTCCAAGGCAAAAAGGCATTGTGCAAATGTTCCTTAGCTTCTTGCTTCCAAATAAAATGCATGATCTGCATGTAGCTCATATGCTTTTCTCGGTCTCCTGGTAAAAGCTACATCGATTTCATCAGGAAATCAGTGGGCCTGGACTATCCTATAAGTGAAGTGAAATAAAACAAGAATCAGAGTTCTGACTCTTCTATTGGCCCTGAGAACTTCTCTTAGTAGTTTTCCTTTTAATTTAATTTTGATAATAAAATATCTAGCCTCTTCTGAATATTTTAATGAATTCATTTTTACCATCTCTGATCCTCCTATACTTTACTTAGTCCACTGCAAGCTGTGTTGTCTCACCAATAAATTAAAAATGATTGAACTGTTAACAGTGACCTGGAGTGGGTATTAATCAATCACAGACTTTTTGAGGGGCTCTTCAAGTATTTTTCATGGTCTATTTTCAGAAATTTCTGCTGGCTTGGCTTTCATCATATCTTTCTCCATATTATAATTTCAATCAGATATTTTCCATAACAATTCAGCCTTAGAATATGTGGTCCATTTGGTCTTAGTCATGATGCAAATTAAAACAAAAACCATTTGGCTGTGAGGGCAGTGTATCAGCAAGTGCATAATAGCTGGACAGCAGTTTTGGAAAATGTCTACTTTCTGGTATTCTCAAATATCCTTGGTGCAGTTACTCCTCCTTAGGTACAATTTAAGCACATTGTGATGTGGGTCAGCCTAGAAAAATCTTAAAATTTAACAGGGGTCACACCCAAGTCAGTAAGACCTATCTTTACTATAACACTCAATTAGGAAACTTTCTTATCTACATCAAATGAGAAATGAGACTGGAGTTAGGATTAACTTGATGATAGAGCAGTTCTCCCATGTGATTTTATCAGTACCAATCTTATATTAACTTTCTAAGTTTTCATCCAACAAATCCAACTATCTTCAAATACAATTCTATGGGAAGAGCAAATACATTGATGTCCATTTGTGTGGAAATAACCTCTTGATGGGAGGCCACTGTTAATCTTAATATGAAAAAAAAATTAGCAAACTTTACTTACTCAAGAAGGAAAATGTTCATATGTAATTTAGATATTGTACAAGAATTGACAGTGTATTCTAAATGAATTGGGATGTAAGTCCCAAATTTTACATGCCAAGTACTATTTTAATATTTCACCCTTGCAAACTGCAGTTGTCTTATTATTTTCATTATTTATACTAGGTCTATTTTGCAAATAACTATCATTTATTACACCAGCCACTCTGTCACATCTTCTACATTGTTTTCTGGAGCCACTGGTTCTGGTTCGATTAAACAAAGATGCATAAATTACACCTGGAGATAGTTTAATTACCATATATTCTTCTCCTTGAATTTTATTTTAATATTCTGACAGCTTCAACCTTGCCCATTGCCAGCTGTCAAAAAGAAAAATCCCACATCCTAGAAGAGAAATATCATACAACAATTTATTTTAACTTCCAAGAAATCTAAAGACATAATAATATACCCAGAATAAAATATTCACCTTTTATTTTAATATAAACCACAGGGCTTCAGACAACTTTTCCCCCCCTTTTCTCCCATATCCTATCCCATATCATAAAGTTTTACTTTATTTTTATTTTAAAATTCTTTTTATATAAACAAACATATCGACAAAAACAATACTTCAAAATACAGATTATTCTGAAACTGTTTTTCCTTTACTCCCTTGTGGTAGACATATGCAATATATACAAAGGTTTACATTTTTTCTAATGCCTAATAGCATGTCTATTTATGATTAAGCAAGTTGCTGAAATTGACATTAAAAAATAAGTGAGAAAAGAGTAGTTTCCTTCCCATTTCCACTACAATTAGAAACAGAGGTGAATAATGTTGATTTGTCTTCTTTGGCTCAAGTTAGAGTCTGAGTACAAGGAGCAGTCATTTCCTTAGAACCAGCTGGAATAACAGAATAAAAATGATACAAATTTACTTGCAAATGCATCAGTTCTTTAACAGATGAAGGAGAAATAAATATCTTGTACTGAAAATGAACAGACATCTACTTTTTTGTAAAAAAAAAAAAAAAGAAAGAAAGAAATAAGGAAAGAAAGATATTCTTGCAGATTTGAGAAAAAAAATTGTGCTTCAAAATTTAAAGCTAACTATCCTCATAATCTTTAGAGGAAAATAATTATGCTTCAATCCTTATTTCCAATCCAGGATTTCATGTTATATTTAGTTTTCAAGCCTTTTTAGTCTCTACAAATGTGTGTGCTAGTCCTGTTTCTATAACAAATACCTAACACAAACAACTAATGAAATAAAGTTTCATTTGGTTACATTTTTGGAGATTACAGTGTATGATCTATTGGCTCCACTGATTTGGATCTGTGGTAAGACAGCAACTTGTTGCAGGAAGAGATGTCATTATAAACTCTTCATGATACAAAGATCAGAAAATCAAAAAACTTCCAGGAATCAGGAAGCTTCCAGGATTCAGGAAGCTTCCAGGCACAATCCATCAAAGGATTTACATTCTCTCAATATCACTGCAGGCTATGAACAAGGCATTGACATATGGGCTTTTAGATAGCAGCTTTATAGTAAAATTTTAATTTAGCAGGTTGCTTCATTTCTTTTTTGTAAAACTTCTCTTTGATGTAAGTAAATTTTATATGGAGGTATTTTGAGAACATGAAAATACCTTTTCATAAAGCTTTCATGCTGTGTGTTAACATCTTTTCAATTGTTATTACTGAATCAATAATTACTATGATGTTTGCCAAAAGCTATTGCATTGCTATTCTACTTAAAACTTCTTCACAGTTATCATCTCTTTCCTGTTATTTAAGTAAGGCCTCTTTTAAACTATTGGTAAGCACTTATTTCATCAGACTCCCTTAATTTCTATACAGGTTTCAGGAAAAATTCTAGCTTCAAGTTTTTTTCTACTTTTGATAATTGACATTCAATGACTGTACGGAAGACAAATAATTATTTGGAAAGTAAGTGTATTTTTCTAAGGGGTTACCCCATTTGAATTCTACACTCTCTGTACTATACTTTGGGTAATATATTTGTATACACTTGCATACAACTCTATATGTGGCTATTTGTATGTTTATAAATCAGATCTAATTTCCACATAAGAGACAAAACATGTATTCTCAGTCTCTCTGGGCCCAACTTTTAATTCACTTAAAATATTTTCTTCTAGGTCATTGCATTTCTGTGCAAATGATGTAATATTATTCTTCCCAATAGGTGAGAACATTCCATTTTGTATAGGTGCTGTATTTTATTGATGCATTCGTCAATTGAAGAGCATGTGGACTGTTTCCATACTTTAACTATGATGTATAGTGCAGCAATGAACATGGCTGTGCAAATGGCTTCACTGTATCCTGATTTGTAATTCTTTGGATGAATGCTCAGGAGTAGTATTGCTGGATCATACAATAGTTCTCGACTTTTTGTTTTGTTTTGTTTTGAGAAATCTCCACTGTTTTCCAGAGCAGTTCAACCAGTTTCCATTCTCATCAATAGTTTACTAGGGTTCTTTCTCCCCTAAACATGCACCAAAATATAGTTTGTATTCTTTTTAGTTTGGGGTCCGGTTGTGGGGCCTGAACTCTGGGCCTGGGTGCTGTCCCTCAGCCCTTCAGCTCAAGGCTAGTGCTCTACCACTTGAGCCACAGCGCCACTTCCGGCTTTTTTTCTTTTTGCTTATGTGGTGCTGAGGAATCGAACCCAGGGCCTCAGGCATGCAAGGCAAGCACTCTACCACTGAGCCACCTTCCCAGCCCCTAATTTGTATTCTTGATGCTAGCCATCCAACTAGTTTGAGATAAAATCTATTTGCATTTCCTTTATGGCAAGAGATGTTTATACATAATGTTTATTGACCGCTTCTATCTCTCCCAAGAAGTCATCTCTATTTTAGCTTGTTTGCTCTTTTATTAATTTTTTTCTTTGTTTGTTTTTTTTTTATTTTTGTTACAGGGTTTGGTTTATATATTTTCTTTTTATAGTCTGGCTATGAGGCCATTTTCTGAGTTATATCTGACAAAGATTTTTTTCCCATTCTGTAGGCAGTCTTTTTATCTTGTTAACTATGTCCTTTGTCATGCAAAGTTTTTAGTTTGATTTAATTCTGTTTGTCAAATCTTTCATTAATGTGGTGAGCCTGCCCCTGGTACTTTACTCAGAAAGTTTTTGTGCAGGGAAGTTATAGTGTTTCTTTTATTCCTTCCTTAAGTAGGTTTAATGTTTTGGGGTTTTATATTCAGGTCTTTAATCAGTTTGAATTGGCATCAGTAAAGGGTGACAAATAGGGCTCCATTTTCAATTTTTTGTGTGTGATTATCTAGTTTTCCTAACACCGTTTGTCAAAGAGATTGCCTTTTTTCCATTCTATGTTTTTGGGTCCTTTATCAAAATATTATATATCTCCAAATTTATTTTTTTTAATTTTAAAAGTTCTTTTGATTAGCTTTAAGTAGTTGTACAAAGGAGGTACCATATAACAAAGCAGTTTATGAATACAGTGCATCTTGATCAGTGTCACCCCCTTTAATATTCTCACCTCTTTTTTCCCTTTTATTTATTCATTTTTATTGTGAAAATACCGTGCAGAGGGGTTACAATTACATGGGCAAGGTAATGAGTACATTTCTTATCAAGCATTATTGCCTCCTCCTTTGTTTCCCCTTCCCATCCTTCTTATCTTCCCATCCCTCCCTCCCTCTCTTCCCCCCTCCAGAGCCAGAGTTATGTCAAAAAACGAACTTGGCAACCAAGTTTATTTCTGAGTCTCCTATTCTGATCCATAGCTATGTTTAGGTTTTCTTTTTTTATTATTATTTATTTATTTTTTATTGTGAAAATACTGTACAGAGGGGTTACAATTACATGGGCAAGATAATGAGTACATTTCTTATCAAGCATTGTAGCCTCCTCCTTTGTTTCCCCTTCCCATTCCTTCTCATCCCCCCCCCCACCCCGCACCAAAGTTGTGAAGTTCGTTTTCGACATAACGACTTGTACATCTCATTGTTGCAATGGATCCACCTGGTTTTCTTTGTACAGAATCCATTTATAAATAATTAAAATGTTATTTCCTTGACTCATCAATTTTTATTTATTTTTTCTCTCACTTGATAGGCAATCAAGGTCATTTTTATGTAGACTGGTAGTGAATATTCTCTACTTAAACAGAAACTCTGACTATTTCTTTCAGATGAATAATAGTTTTACCATTCATTAACTTAAGCATTTTCCTCTTGATTCCTACTCTGAAAAGCGTTTTATTTCAGTAAATGTGCAGAAATTAATCAAATTCTTTTTCTATACTGAAATGATCTTAGGTTTTTTCTTTAGTTTGCAAAAAAATTCAGTATTAAAATTATTGAAATTGATCACACTTCATTATAATGTATCTTTATTCAGCATATAGCTATGTTCAATGATAATGGACTAGAAGATCTAGTGTTTCCCTTCTCTACTGAGATTAGCTAATAATGTTCTAATAACATCCTCATTACTATATAGTATTAATGTTTCAGTAACTTCATAATAGCTTCAGAAGCTAATATTTTTATCATATAAATTTCCTAAGTTTGCTATTAACTCATCTTTATTTTTGTAAGTATTATTACCATAAACATCTGTGTTGAAGATTCGGAGGATTTTAAGTTTGTATACTAATTTATTAAGACTGAAAAATCTTTGATCTTTATCATTGTTTTTGCTCCAAATTTGCACTTAAGTTCTTATAAAAATTAGTTTATATCATATACATGTTCAAAGATATAATCCAAGTTATTGTAACAGTGCTTTTCTCTTTTTAAAACTATCCTTATTATCTAAAATAAAACTCAATTTTCTATCCTTGATCTGCTTACTTCTAAGTCATCAGTTTTAATTTTTTACTATTTTACAAGTGGATATAACATAATTATAATTATTTGTGCATATACATATATACACATACAGGTATGCATTGTTTGTCTCAATAAATTTAAAAGGTATAGTTCTTACATTAAGTCTATAAATTAAATTTTTTAACTATTATAAGGGTAAACTTATCTGCCAAAAACACATAAATAATTCATATGAGAAAATTTCTCATACTCTTATCATACCTGTTACCTTTCTTTCAATTCAAATAATAATCTCATATAATGTGTTCTAAAATATAGTTTATTATCTTTAAGTAGTTGTACAAAGGGCTGTGTCCCTCAACAAGGCAGTTTATGAATACAGCGCATCTCAAACAATGTGAACTCTTTCATCTTTCTCACCTGTCTTTCATAACACCAACCCTTCCCTCAACTTTCTTAATTTTGTCAGGATCTATTAAATTTTATGACTGTATTATCTCTATCCTTCTCTTCACTTAGTGTTTTTTGATACTATATAAAAACATTTGAAAGCCATCTAGTTTTCATTTGATTTGTATTTGTATATTACCACTTATAGGAAAAAAGTAATGAAAAAAATAAAGGGGCATCAGATAAATTATGATATAATGGAAAATTAAATTTAAGTTACAAATTGTGAATACATATGACTATATCACATGGGTGATTTCATTCTTAAAACACTAACACAGACAACGACTGTGTTAGTTAATGTTCAAGCACCATGACAAAATACCGGTGAAAGGCAATTCAGAGGAAGCAAGGCTTATTTTGGCTTATAACTTTCGGAATTTCACAGCATCGTCACTTGACAACAACCAGGTTGAATAAGTCATATTATTATTTTTTTCCCTAAGAACTAGGCCATTGAATTATTTCAAAGTAATTAGCCTTTAATTTCTTTGCATTTTCTTTATGTTCTGTTAACTTACAGAAGAGTAGCTACCAAGATACTAAATAACTATCTAGGAGGAATGATGGGTATGGCAAAATCTGAAGGGCTGATTGGACAAATAATTGCAACATTAAGTGGAATTTTAAACTAACATACTTCAACAGTCTTAATTTAGACTCCAAGAAATCATGGATGTATGGTAGTCAGACCTCTAGCCACTGTAACTGTACTAGTTATAACAATGCTAGTAGATATTCACTGCTAAAACAAAATTTGAATGAATTCTTTGAGTTTCTCACTTTTCTGAAGGACACTTAAATAGGAAGCATATCCTCCACTTCTCCAAAGTTCCACTACTCTTGGACACATGGGATGAATGGAATGCAACATAAAATGTGTCTTTACAGCATATTTTCTCACTGTATTCACTGATATTCACTGTAGGTAGTAGTAGTAGTAGTAGTAGATAGTAGTAGTTAGATGGCTGAAATAAGTGTTTAGATATTGTTAATTGTATTAACAATATCATTAATTGCAGATCATTGCTTATATTTTATTAAATATTAAAAAAACACTTTTTTGGAATATGTCATCTATTCGAAAAAGTATAGCAATATACTTAAGCATGACAGTGAGTACTTATTAAGAAGATTTTCATGTAGACTACTCTTTATTTAAATAACAGAACTAGCCATGACTTCGAGATCATGTTTATCTCATAGAGATGATATCCCAGCCTCTACCTGGAAAAGAAAAACAATTCAGACTTTTGGACTGATACTTAACATACTTTTGTCTATGGTTGCATTACGTTTTGAATATAACTCAATTCTGAAATGAGAATATAAGTAGAATCTCCAGGATTTGCTGGTTTTTGTAATTCTTAATTTGTCTCTTATGTTTGTAAATCCCATGCTACTGTCCTAAAATCAATTGTGTTGAAACATTTCCCTATTAAAATGTACTCAGTATTATGTTTTCATTCGTTCTGAGTGAACAATTTTATTGTTTCTAGTAAGAAGCTATTATCAACAATGCTGTAAAAAGTACCTTTTGCATGTTTCCAAAACACCTATGCTACAGTGTGACTTTGTGAAGAATTCTCTGTTTTCATAATGAGGAAAACATCCCAAGCAAAGTTGTCTTTGAGAAGTAAGCTCATCTCTGTGATATCTTATACTTTCTAAAGGACAATAAAGTATATGCTATTTTGTTCATGTTATATAGCCCTTTATTTTATTGGCATTTCATTCAAGAATGTATTTTCTTAAAAGACATCTCAAAATACTTCAGCTGATATGAAGAGACCAAAATCTTGGGAGGGGGCTGGTGGCTCACACTTGTAATCTTGGCTACTTAGGAGACTGAGACCTGAAGATCATGGTTCAGAGCTAGGCTAGGCAGGAATGTCTGTGAGACTCTTATCTTCAATTAACCACTAGAAAACAAGAAGTGATGCTGTGGCTCAAAATGATAGATTGCTAGCCTTGAGCACAAAAGTTCAGGGACAGCACCCACGCCCTGAGTTCTAGCCCCAAAACTAACAAAAACCAAAACAATCTTGACATGCATTTTTTGTTTTATTTTTATTTTGTTTGTTTTACATAACTGTCTCCAGAGTGCCCAAACAAATGTATTACTTGATTTTTTTCCTGTTACTATTTTTGCTTATGTGCTTGTATTGGGGTATAAATTCAGGTCCTAGATACTATCTTCAAGCTCTTTCAGTTTAAGCTAGTGCTTTATCACTTGTGCCACAGCTCTTTTTCAGCTTTTTAATGGTTAATCGTTGATGAGAGTCTTTCAGACTTTCTTCTCTGGGCTGGCTTTGAACTGTGGTCATTAGAGCTCAACCTCCTGAATAGATAGGATTGTAGGCATAAGCCACCTGTGTCCAGCTTTATTGCATGATTTTTAATCTTTTATTGTTTTGGCCTTTTCCTACTGGACTTCCATGCTTTCCAGGCAAGATCCACACTTCAGGTCATGTTTTGTGTTGATTATTTTGGAGATGGGGTCAAAATCTTTCTGGCCAAGCATCTGTGGCTCATACCTGTAATCCTAGATACTCAGGAGGCTGAATGAGGATCGTGGTTCAAAGCCAGCCCAGGCAGGAATGTGCATGAGACTCTTATCTCCAATAAACCACTCAGAAAAGGGGAAGTGGTGCTATGGCTCAAGTGGTAGAATGCTAGCCTTGAGCTGAAGAGCTGAAGGATGGTGATCAGGCCCAGAGTTCAAGCCCCATGACTGACAAAAAAAAAAAGTCGGTATAATTTGTGGAGGAGAAGGGGAAAAACAAGTCGTTTAAATAGGGATACAGGTGGACGAATTGCAGCAATAGGATGTACAAGTCGTTATGTCGAAAACGAACTTTACAATTTTGGTGTGGGGGGGAGGATAGGGACGTGGGGGGGAGAGGATGGGAAGGGATTGGAAGGGGAAACAAAGGAGGAGGCTACAATGCTTGGTAAGAAATGTACTCATTATCTTGCCCATGTAATTGTAACCCCTCTGTACAGTATTTTCACAATAACCCCCCCCCCAAAAAAAAAAAAACTTTCTCTACAGGCTAGCTTTAAATGGTGATTTTCCTGATGCCAGCCTACTGAGTAGTGAGATTATGGGTGTTCGCTACTGGCACTTGGCTTATTTTTAAGCTAAATGTTTTCTACAAATTTTCTGTAGATGTAAAATTACTGCAAACACTGTGGCTTAAAAATGATACACCTTTATTATCTCAGAGTTCCAAGGGTTTAGAAGTCTAGACACAACTTCTCTTGGTCATCTGAGGAAGGATTCAGTGAATGTCAGCCTTGAGTACTATGTAGTACATGTAACATTCCGTGTAACAGATGTTATTTTTTAAAATTATTTTAATTGTCATAGACTTTTCATGGCACATTGAAATATCAACTGTATCATTATTCATTTGAACATTCTATTATCAGTAGTAGATATTTGCAAATATTGTGATTTTAGGGTTTGAAGTATTGTAATCATATATGAAGAATAGTTGGACCTCAGTTTCTCTTTTACATATGAATGGTTCCAGGAATCTGGTTGCAAAAGAATAGTGGGCACCTTATTTAAAAGTGATATGCTGAACCAGGGGCCATTGGCTCATTCCTAGCTCCTGAAGAGGCTGAGATATGATGAACAAATTCGGAGCCAGCCAGGGCAGGAAAGTCTATGAGACTCTTAACTGCAATTAAGCATGAAAAAGATAAATCAGAAGTAGATCTGTGGCTCAAGTAGTAGAGCACTGGATTTGAGCACCTACAGCTTAGGGACAGGCCCTGAATTCAAGCACTGGAATTGACACCCAATACACAAACACACGCATGAAATGCTGCCTTCCTCTATTTTTAAAACTATATAGATAAACAATAAGTACTGGACTTACCCCAGAAAAATACTTCCAACTGCCACCTGAAAACTAACCACTTAATCAAAAAATAATCTTACTTGTACAATGATAAACAACTGAAAATGCTCCCAAATTTAGTTAATAGAATGCTGCCAAGAAATTTAAAACAACACTTTTATTATCTGAAAATGAGCCATATTTGTCACTTCCTTCAGAGATTCCACTGACAGATTTTAATCAGTATAGTGATGACTTCAATGTTTCTCCAGTCCTCATTTGAACAACACAGGTTTCTTAAAAATAGAATACATGAAGGTAAATTCATTATTTATCCTTGCATGCAAGCCTTTGATTCTACTACATTCTAATCAGTGTTGTTCCTTTGAGTGATTGACTGAAGCTCAAATGAAGAAAGTCCATCAATACTTCTGTTATCTCACAGTTTAAGCAATGCCCTGTTAAAGGTTTATATATTCCCAGATCAGGAAATGTCTATAGTTAACCCAATGGTTGATTTTTATAAAATTTTTCTTGGATATCTTGGAATAATTAATGAAAATTTCCAATTAACATACTGTCAAGAAATGCCTCAGGGATTAATTGAATTGGACTGATGGATGCATGTCAAATATGTGTATTCAATGTGATGTAATAAAATAATTTGTTTTCTTCAATTTTGTTATAGCCTACAGAAATAGCTGTCACAAATCTCTCAGTTAATACACTGTTTTTGTAATACAGTTTTGGTAATAGTTCATTATTACCATGGATGACTTGGTATTAAAAGAATCCAATTTAATATTTAACTTATGAAAATATACAGGAAATATGTATTCACTACATATTTTAAAATATTTTCAATACCTCTGTATGTGTAGGCTGATATATCTATTTCTAGTCATGTAATATGTTCATATTTTGTTCTGTTGTACTTTTGAAATTGTATTGTAACTACTAAGACTGACATTGGCTAGGAATGGCAGAGATTTTTTTTCACCCAAAGAAAAGATTAAACTCTTTACAAATTGGATAGGATAGCCAATCTATGGCAATCAGAAATGTCTCCTTCCTCCAGGTATGGATGGCTCAAGCCTGTAATCCTTGCTACTCAGGAGGCTGAGATCTGAAGATCACAGAAGCTAGCCCAAGCAGGAAAGTCATAAGACTTTTTTTCATTCTTTTAAATATATTTTATTGTAAAGATACTGTTCAAAGGAGTTACAGTTACACAAGTAAGATATTGAACACATTTCCTATTGAGCATTGTTACCCACTCCTTTGTTTTTCCCCTACCATCCCCTCCCTCCCCATCTCCCCAATCCTCCCTTCCCTTCCCCAAGATATAAAGTTCGTTAACAACATAGTGTCTTGTACATCTTGAGGGTCTCTGTGGCTCAAGTGGTAGAGTGTGAGCCTTGAGCACAGTGAGGCCCAAGGAAAGAGCTCAGGCCCTGAGTTAAGTAAGCCCCAGAACCATCCCCCACCACCCAAGAAATGTCCCCTTCAAACTTGTTATCTATTGTGGTACATGTCTATAAACCCAGAACACAGGAGTCTAAAGAGAAGGATCCAGAGATAGAGTTCAGCCTAGGACATTTCAAGCATCAAAACCTTCTTAAAGAAAGAAAGAAACAAACAAAAAGAAATAAATGCTTCCTTTATCATACCTGATCATGAATCCTAAACTACAAAGGACAGGGCAGGTATATCTTACTCACATATCACTGGAAAGATTTATTTCCATGATTGTAGCTGCCTATAACAGAAGCTATATATATATATATATATATATATATATATATATATATATATATATATATATACTTATATACTTAATTTAGGTTCTAGAGATAAAGGGAATAATGGGTATTACAAAGGCATCTGATACTTTTTCATATACATAAATAAGTATGCACACACATATACACATATGTGTATATGTGCATATGTACATAAAGATTTGTACCAATTATATGGCTTATATTTTCACTGAGTCCCAGGCTAGATATCATGGTTTAATGATTTGTAAACCTTTCAGTAGCTTGATGGAAAATTCCCCAAGTGGATATACTAAGTTCACTGTGACACTGGCGATAGGCCACCTCTGAAACTGGTCCTGCTATGCTCTGGCCACATTGACTGTTCCTGCTGCAGCTGTGATTTATGGGCATTGCTCCTGGGCTGGTCATTTTGTGGACAGTTTGCATAAATGTTTGGAAACAAAACTGAGTTTTCTTTCTAACTTTAATCATGGTCTAGTATAGTTCATAATTTTTAGGGAACACAAAATCAAACGTTTGGAACATTTTGTAAATGATGCAAATTTTACTTGAATGTTAATTTGCAAGAGTAAGATGAGCACACTGCTCAAATACAGTAAAATTTAAATTATCTTAATTCATCTCTTTCTTGCAAGGGTAAAGGAGAGTGAGAGAGAAAAGAGAGAGAGAGAGACAACAAAGGAGAGGAAGAGAGAACACATTAACACATTGTTTCCAGTGCTATAAAGCTCCCATATGGTGCTAGTTTGTCAAAATATTTCTGTAGGAGTACTGCCGGAACTTTCCACCCGCACACATATTTAAATCCTCTGTAATTCCACTTCTTCCCTCTGTGTGTGTGTGTGTGTGTGTGTGTGTGTGTGTGTGTGTGTGTGTGTGTGTGTGTGTGTGTGTGTGTGTGTGTGTGTGTGTGTGTGTGTGTGTGTGTGTGTGTATGCCTTTCCAAGCTAAATTTTTCTTTGCTGAGTCTCAGCTACTCAATTAAATTTCCAGTCAGAGATAACCAAGTAAAAGAGTATAAACAGCATTTATGTTCTTGACCAATGTCCATATTTCTAGATTCCTGAAGTGTCATAGATAACATCTCTGTGTTGATTATCATCCTTTCTCCGTTGTTTTGCAACTGTACTTCTGCAATTGCTATGGCAACAGCACAACAGAACTGATTTTGCCACAGGGACTGTATTTACATGGAACGCTAAACATCCTAGGCAAATGACATTAAATGAACAACACATCTCAGATGCTCAGAGGTTACATAAGGATTTTAAGGAAGTGGCTCAAGTGCTAACTTGTCTGCTATGGTGTTAATTGAAATGCTAACTAATAACATGTAAATTTGTTCTTATGACATTAATATTTGACTTTATTTTAATGCACACCATATATATGTTGTGTGTCATGTGAAATTTTAGTACATTGTATATTGGATAATAGTAAAGACACTAAAAATTGTTCTTTCTAAGTTCTTAAAATATGCAGCACATTATGATTATCTCCAGGCAATCTGCTATGCAATTACTCCATCTAGAAATTTTTACCCTTAGGAAACTATAAATTAGTACCCACTGGTCAAAATTTCCCCATCTCTTCTCACCCGTATACATTCCATCCTCTAGTAACTGTTATTCGACTCTCAACTACTCTGAGAGGAACACTAAGATTCTACATGGTAGTGAGATTAGATGGTTCTTGTCTTTCTGCTCCTGGCTTATTTTACTTAACATCTTAACATTGTGTTCCAGGCATGTTTTTTTTTTTTTTTTTGCATGCCTTCTCTCATCTCATTGCTCATTCTTATCATCATTCTTTTTTAAATTTTTTTTTATTGTAAAGATACTATACAGAGGGTTACAGTTACATGAGCAAGGTAATGAGTACACTTCCTATTGAGCATTGTTACCCCCTCCATTGTTTTCCCCCTTCTCTCCCTACCTTCCCTGACCAGCCATGTTGTTTTAATGCAAGGCTTCTTTCTTCTTATAGCTGAACTATCCCATTGTATGCATGTGCTATATTTTCTTTCCATTCCTTATTTGATAGGACTTTTAGCTTGGTTGATTTTTTTGTTTCTTGTTAATTTCTGTCAGATTCTCAGGGTTTGCTTGTTTGGGGATGTCTTGATCACTTCCTCATTCTTAAGGAATAGAGTATAGTATTCTCTGTTTGCAATTTTCAATCCTGGAAAAATATTATATCACATTCTCATAACTGATAAGGTTTTTGCTGAAAACTCTCCTGTCAGGCAAATGTGTATGTTATCTGTTATTTATTTCTTTTCTCTTGCTGCTTTGAAACTATTTATCTTTCACCTTGAAAAACTTTATTATAATGCCCTGAGGTAGAAATGATTGAGTTAAATCTGGCTGATAGCTTACACACACTCCAACTTGTAACTTTTTCTAGTGTTATGCATTTGCTCTTTGCTTCAATATGCTTTGTACCCTTTTGCTATTCTCAAATGTCTATGGACCCAAATAACCCAGATATTTGTTCTTTAAATGCTATCTCAAAATCCATTAGTTTCCATTAGATATTATTGCTTCCCTCCCTCAATTTTGTATTTTCAACTAGTTTAACTAGATGTCACCCCATATCTACATTTAACATGACAGTTCTGCTTGTTGCATGTTGTCACTATTTCAGTACTGGGATGTAAATCTGAACCATATTGGTTCAAATCTACAACCTGAAGATGGGGAGTACCTGTGGAGGGTAATAACTCTCTGTAAGCCTCTCCTTCAAATCAGGGTAAGCCCAGATGCCTTACCACATCATTCATCTACAGTGACACACTGTAGGCCTCATCTCAGGCCTGGAAAGACCATATTTCATCATCTCCCACTGTATCTGTGGCTACCAATGCTGCAGTGGAGTATCACACCTTGAACCTACCTACAGTTTGCTAAGAGTAGCATGTCACTAAAGTAGGATAAGCTAGCTCTTGGCTGGCTATACAAGGGCAGATTGATAACTCACCCCACTGAAACTAGCCACAATAAATTTTGGTAAGAATAGAAGTCTGAATACCCCAGATCATAGGTCCATAGGTCTCGGCGTAGCACTGGACCTCTTTCATGGTATCTGTCTTTCAGCATTGGCAGACATATGGATTCTCTCAGTTGGAAGGCAAAGGATTGAGGCAAGTGTAGTCTTCCTCCTTGCTGCCCAAAGTTGGAGTAGTGCTGATAATGCTAGATCCTTGACCACCAAAGCTGATGCTAAGGTCTTTTGCACTTGAGTCTCACAGGCACCATGTCTTCATTACTGTCTTGGGAGTATGTATGCCCCCAGATCCTTTCCGAGGCTGACAGGATTTCAGGGAAAGACAAATTACTGCTGCACAGTTCTTTCCCTGATGTAAGGGGATTAAAAAGCTTTCTCTGAGAACTCCAGCTTAATAATGTAGGCTTTTGTTTTTTGAATGGTTCAGCACTGAGCTCAAGGCACCAACCCCTGTACTAGTTTTAGTGCTTTCTGCTCTCCAGAACGAAAACCCTTGCTCTTTCTGGAGCCCTGATGCTGGTTAGAGGATGATTTGTGGATGAAGTCTGATGGTGGTTAGAGGATGGTTTGTGGATGAAGTCTATAGTTCTTACCAACCTGACTAACGCAGAGTCTTCACCTGGGAAAAGGGATTATGAAAATCTAACGGGAACCGGGTTTTCCACTCATTTAGACCAGACATTTGGATTTCAAGTTTAATTTAGTTCATTTGCATTCTGCCAGTCAGGGAGGTTAGCTCTCCTTCTGCTGTTGCTTGAAATTGGGGAACTGTCTCATACCTTTTCGGTGTGATGGTGATGATGATGATGATGGTAATACTGTGACTCTCAATATTCCTAGACTCACATGTAAGAAGAGGAGCTCTATTAGGTATATATCGAAGAACCTAAGAAAAACATAAACTGAATAGTTACTATTGCAAGAATGCATACACCTCTTTAAATGTAGAATTCACTCTCTATAAATTTTAATTCCTTTAAAGACTCATTATCATTCTAGATTTAAGAATTTGAGTGATTTTAGCTATGCATTAACATAGCAAACTAAAATACTTGATGGTATTGAACTGTTATGTGGATTGTGTTCCAGAGTGCTACTAAGCATTACAGTAACATACTAGTTGCTACTGAAGCTTAGTGCAGTGCATCACACCTATAATCCCAGCTTCTCAGAAGGAAGATTTTGAGAAGATAGTGGCTCAAAAGGACCTAGGTAAAAAATTAACAATACTCTATCACAACAAAACAAAAGCTAGTCATGGTGGCTTATTTCTGTAAGTCTATGTCTCAGGAATCTAAAGTAATAGGATCATGGTCCAAGCTGTCTCAAACAAAACTGACAGAAAAAATGGAAAGCATAGCTAAAGCAAAAAGGGCTGGGAATGTAGTTCAAGTGGCAGAACATTTGCATTAGCAGTACAAATGTTGTGAATTCAAATACTAGTACCTTAAAAATAAGGTCATTGTACTATGATGAAAAATTAGAAAAACAAACATATACATTATGTATAAATTTAGAAAGTAATGAGAATTAACAATCATGAGTGTTAAAGCAATATAGAGCAAAAGTACAACATAATATATAAATGAGTAACCTCACATGCTGAAAAGAACATGAATCTGTAAATAGATCTCTCCAAATTAAATTTCTGTTTGCTGTTTGATCTATTTCTTTGTGTGAACTTGAATAAAAATACCCTTCCTAAAATTTGATCTTATAACAAAAATGGTAATAAAATGAATTATTTTATATATACTTGTGTAAGGAGTAAACAGTATTTGTTATAAGTATATAATCTAACCAGCCCCTTGTAGCATTCTAAGTTAGGATAACAAAATTAATTCAAAAAGTAAGAAAACAAAAAAAATGTAGTGTGCATTTCAATATATGTAAAAGAAAAGGCTTAATGAATTGTTTGCATGACTGCAAGATGTATAGTCTAGGCAAATATCTCTTCTTCCCAGTAAACTGATGTTATTATGTGTGAGAAGAAAGTTGTCTTTCCTATCAAAGGGTGTTGATTAAAAGTTCCTGACTTGCCCTGGTGGCTTGACTGTTGTTCAAGAAAAGAAGAACACCTTTGGGATAAGGAAGGCTCTTTTGAAGTGTAAGGTTTTGTCATTTTTAAACATATTATTATTATTATAATCTTTAAGTAGTTGTACAAAGAAGTTCCCATTCTACAAAACAGTATATGAATACAAGGTGTCTGACAACATTGTCACCCATCACTCCTAACCCAATCCCTTCTCTCACTTGCTTTTTTTTTTTAATTGAGATTAGGTGATTACACAAATTTCACATATTTCACAGGTAAGGTTTTGTCTTAAACTAGTTTTTTTTTCAAGATGGATTTGACACACTTCAGGAGGTTCTAGAAATATCAGAGGGTTATGGTATATTATGAGATTAATTACATACGTACTCTTAATCTTATTTGAAAACCACATTATATTAATACATTTTACCCTATTTAAACTAGCCAGTCACAATTAGATTATGCACCTGAGATCAACCAAACTGAGCAGAGGGTCAGGGCCAGCTGCTTTAGGGATAAATAGGGAAGCAGTCGACCTGTTCTGTGTGGTTGCTTGTTAGATATTTGGCTGCTTGTGCACCTTTCTGCAAAAAGTAAAGTTGCTCTGCTGAGAAAATTCTTTATTTTTGTGTCTATCATTAGAACTACACTGGTTCTTTGAGAACATGTTTATAGTATACGTTATCATCCACATTTATCAAATAAGTGTATATATGTTTGTCACTGCTAACTAAATGCTAATAGACTCATTCTTTTTTAATTTAAATATCAAATGTTTAGCTAGGCTCCAGTGGCTCAAGTCTGTAATCCTAGCTACTCAAGAGGCTAAGATTTAAAGATGCCAGTTTGAGGTTAGCTCAAAGAGGAAATACAGTGTGACTGTCATCTCCAGTTAACTACCAAAAAGCCAAAAATGGAACTATGGCTCAAGTGGTAGCACTAGCCTTGAGCAAAGTCTTCAGGGACAATGCCTAAGCCCTGAGTTCAAGCCCCAGGAATGCCCTCCCACAAACAACAAAAACAACAACAAATAAAAAATAAACAACTCATTTTTGTTAAGTCAGAGCATTTCATATTACGCTTTCTATTGTAAATGAGTCTATATTTGTCCTATTTAGCTGCTACACAACATCTTGTGTTGTTTCAAATGTTAAGTAAATCTTCTGATGAAATCAACAACAAAATGAATGTGTATTGTATGTTTATGTACTAATTTTAATTAGATTTTATGATCATGAGCTAAAGAATTTTAGCAATGCCTTATATAATAAATGTCAAAAGACAATTACCATAGGTTCTACAGGTCACAGACTGAGGTCAGAGTTGAAAAGTTTCCATTTTAAAATCATTGTCGTGCTTTCGTGAGAAAATGTGGTTCAGTGTAGTAGTATTTATAAGTTCTCTAGGAAATAATAGATCAAAAACCAGAAATCTTTGACTGTCAAACATGTTTTGCTACCTAAATTATATGATAAAATATCCTTTAAAATACAGAAGTCATTGGAACACATCCTTAAGCTCGTCAGCACTAGCAGGCCTTAGAATCTGTCCACTGGCATCAGCCTGCTGAAAGGGGAACTAATTTTATCCTTATAGCTCTGCTGAATCATGTCAAGGCAGCTCCTGAGGCATCCAATAGCTCGCCTGTAATTCCTCGTATAAATTGAACCATATTGGCTTCTATGGAGACTAGATTATACTCTCAGTTGGTTGTAAAATCTAAACTTGTTTTATATCCCATTCTAGTTGCCAAATAAATACTGATTCTGCTGCACATACGTGATATAATAGACATAAGCCAAAAGTCATATGCAATACTAGAAAAATGTTTTCCACTTTGTGTGTGAGGAACTCTTCTTTGCTTATAAATGTTTCCTGTATGTGTCTAAAAAATTTTGTTAAAATAAATATAGCTTAGGAAGGAGCTACAACTACACACTCCTTAAAAAGATATTCATTTCTCCAAATATTTAATAAAATACTTTGTTTAAATTTAACCATTTTAAGAAAACAATAGAAAATAGACTTGCTTGACAAAGATTTATTTAACAAGCTAAAATCATAATGATGTTAATTATAGTTATGAATTTTTGAATAATTTATTCCAGGAAAGTATTATAACTTCTCTTTGTCTTTCATTCATATTCATATCTTCAAGTGGTCATATGTTAATCTATTAAATATGTCAAGGATTAATTATGATATGGTACTAAGTGAAAACTATGCTTCTTTAAGAGAACCCTACTTTTATATTTTTTGCAAAATTTTGTCTTCTGCTAATAAGTTAGAAAATCAACTTAGTCATAATTCACATTTTGTCACTATGAAGAGATGCCAGACAGCAATTAAAGATGGACATCAGGGAGTTCTGCACACTTTACAGAAAGTTTATTTTCTAATTGACTGTATCTGCAATGATGTTTGTATATATATATATATATATATATATATATATATATATATATGACAGAACTAAAGGGATACATGTTCTCTAATATCAATATGTCCCGCTTAATTTGAGAGTGTGCCGGTCTCCTGTTGGAACCATTATTTGGAAAGATAATAAGAATTTCCTATTGCCTTTTAAAAACTTAAAATTTGGGATTACATAAATATTGCATGAATTACATAAAAATTTTTGAGAATGCTTTCTACTCACACTCCCACATACAAACACAAATGCATTCTTTTAAAAAAATAAATCCATATTTTTCTCATATAAACATAATTAATATATGTGACATATATAAATTTATATTATATATATCTTCAATGGATCTGGAGTTTTCATTGTGAAGAGTTTTGAGTTCAGTTTTTTAAGTAGATGTGGTATTGTTTACGCCTTTTCTGCATTATTTTGTCCATGTTTTTGTTGTCATGGAAACTTACTTTTTAAAATTTAAAGCCATTTATTCTGCTTACTTATGTTTTTGTGTGTATGGCATTTTGTTGTTTATAAAGCTGCATTAGTAGTCTTTTTATGACTTTAGAGTATCTATTGATGTCCTTTTCATCTTCCTTATTGGTAGTTTTAACTTTATTTTCTATTTTTTGTTACTTTAACAAGTTTTACTTATAGTTTCTAAAAAATAAACTGATACAGAACTTTTTTCCAATTTTGTATAATTTTATTTAATTGATTTTTGTTCTTATTCATCCTCTGGGTTTTATATACTCTTTCTTTAAGTTTTTCTAAAATGAATCTTCAAATATCAAATACTTGATTTTAAACTTTTCTTTCTAATATATGCAGTATGTGATTTGATGTATAATGGCAACCTAAACACAATAATTCATATTTCACTATGTTGTTATTTCTTTATATTTAAACTGTTAGGATTTTATTATTTTTTGTATTAATAAATTTTTATTGTGAAAATACTGTACAGAGGGGTTAGAATTACATGAGCAAAGTAAGGAGTACATTTCTTATCAAGTATTGTCGCCTCCTCCTTTATTTCCCCTTATATCCCTACCCTTCCATTCCCCCCCCCCCCCCCGCAAAGTTGTAAAGTTCCTTTTTCGACATAGCATCTTGTGCATTTCATTGTTGCATTGGGTCCACCTGTATCCCTATTTAAACAATTGTTTTTTTTTTCCTTCCCCTCCCCAAATTATGCCAACATCAAATACAGTGAAACCAGGGGCTATACTGTGAGGGAGGGACATACAAAGCAACAAAAAAAATCACCTTATAAATATGTTAGAAAAAATAGCAAGAAAAGAAAACCATTTGAGACCTTATCTTGGGAATCATTTCGCCTAACATCAACTTATCTGACCTTTTCTGTTTATCTCATACATATATAAGTTATTGCAAATAAGGGAAACCATGGGACCTATGTTTCTTTGGGCCTGGCTTATTTCACTTAATATAATTGTTTCCAAGTCTTTCCATTTCCTAATAAATGGGGGAATGTCATTCTTTCTGATGGAGGCACAGAATTACATTGTGTATATACACCACATTTTCTTGATCCATTCATCTACTGAGGGGCATCTGGGTTGGTTCCATGTATTAGCTATGGTAAATAATGCTGCAATAAACACAGTTGTGCTGGTAGCTTTAACTATGGTCTTGTTTGTGATAATTCAGGTAAATGGCCAAAAGTGGGATTGCTGGGTAATAGGGGAGCTCTATGTGGAGTCTTTTGAGGAACCTCCATACCACTTTCCAAAGTGGTTGAACAAGTTTACATTCCCATCAACAATGCAGTAGGGTTCCCTTTTGTCCACACCCTCTCCAGCATCTGTTGTTATTAGAGTTCTTGATTATAGCCAGTCTAACTGGGGTGAGGTGGTATCTCAGTGTTGTTTTGGTTTGCAATTTTTTATGGCTAGAGAGGTTGAGCATTTCTTCAGAGAAACTCTCTTAAGAGGAAAGAAAGATGGTCAATAGACACAGGATTTTATTATTTTTAAGTTTGATTTGCAATCTATTTATTTTGATGGTTCAATGAATAACGATAGTTATTTTTTATTTCATAATTCCATACTGAAGTTTTACCTACAAATAGTAAAATTTAGAAAAATGTGTTATCTTTTGCTCTTTAGACATTTATGCAGATTTTTCTTCCATTTGACATTGGTTTCTTTCAATCTGAACAGAATATGTTCTTCATGTTCTTATTGCTCATTTTCTTCTCATCTGCTGGTGAAGAAACTTGTTTTCCTGTGATGTTTTTATAAACTGCTTTATAAAAATATAACTTCACTGAGAGAAATAAAATATTTTTATTTTTATTACAGGACTTTAAAGATGTTTACATTACTGTCCCTCTTGCTTTAGGAATGAACTATTGTTTTTTTATGTTTGTATTATGTTGTATGTATTGTATTCACCTTACCCAATAATCTGATTTCTGTGACTCCTTTTTACATTTGTTTGTTTTTGTTTTATTCTGGCTATATTTTGATTATGATGTGTCTTAATATGGCTTATTTAAGTTTTGAGTTATAGGTTTTTAAAATTATATTTGAAAATTGCTTTATTATTTCAAATGTATTTGTGCCTCATTGTCTTCTTTGCTACTCTAATTAAATTCATGCTTAACTATTTTTGGTACAGGGGTTTAAACTCAGGACCCCTGGCTCTTTTTTTTCTTTTTTGATTAAGGCTGGTGCTTTAGTACTTGAGCCACATGTCAATTTCTGGCTTTTTGCTGGTTAATTGGTACTAAAAGTATCATGGATTTGTCTGCCTAAGAGAATTCAGCCTCCTGAATATCTTCCTGAGTAGATCTGCAGGTGTGAACTGTTAGCACCTGCAATGCTTGAGTTCTTAATATTCCACAGATCACTGTTTTTCTTTGATTAGTTGTCATTTTTTTTAATTCCATGTTTTCAGATGGTCAGTAACCAGACCACTACCTGCATACATTCGAAATTCCTTTTTTTTTTTTTTAACTCTTACCACCTTTGAATTCTGCCCACCCTATCAGCCACTGGAAACTCCCCACCCCAATCTCTGTCTCTTTGGTTTAATATAGCTGTTCATATTTAGTCTCATTTCTCTTTCCTGAGCAGTGGTTTGGGAAATTTCCCCTGGAGGAATGAGAGAGATCATTCTTTGATAATTCACCAGCTCAAGGCACAGTTTTCTGCTTAATAATTCCCAGTATCTTACAGTAGTATTTTGAATATTTTTGTTCATTTGTTGCAGCCTCTTGTGGAATGGCTAGTTCAATATTCCTTTTCCTCTCATGAATAGAGGATTTAATCTGTTATTAAAATGGAATTTAATGTGACAATACTTCACTAATCATGAGAATTTATTTTATTTTAAATACCAGGTGTATCATTTCTTTTAAAAAACAAAATCTTATTGATAGTCAATTTAAATTTTGGATAATTTTCTGCATTAATTTCCCCTCTTGGTGTTTAAAACTTCCAGTATTATGAGAAGAGTAATCACATTTATGTTGCTACTGTTGTTATTAAGGAATAATTTCATTAGCAGATTCTCAAGATCAAAATGGAAAATGAAATCGCCACAGTGTTCACTACTTTTTTAAATTACATTTGAATAAATAAAAATTCATCATGATTTTTAAGAAAAGGCAAACTGAATGACATGTTTCAGAATCTGCTAAACATTGTGATAACTGCTTTTCACAAATTAGTTCACAAATCTAATTCTATATCTAACAAAATATTGTGACATCTAGGAATTCCAAGAATTTGTGATGAATCTTTAACCTTATCAAGTTTGAGACTAAAATCTCACATTTTTAGTGACGTGATAGTTATGTTCATGAATTTTGCACTAATTAGCTACCTTCAAAAGTGTGCTGCAAGCTTAATTTAATAGCAAATATTGTTTTATTATATAGACTACTGAATTGAGCTACTTGCAACTCTGTAAGTATGCACATAATCATTGAATTTATTTGTGTAAAAAGAAGTCAACCTTGGTTTAGAGGATCTGTTTTCCTAAACTCCCACCTCCCCAATCCGGAATAGACATCTCTGTTTTGCTTAACTCTGTAGTGTTATATTTTTAAAATATTACTTATTTATGGAATTAATCTTTTGATATCTGTTTTCCCACTGGCCTGAACTCCTTTGTAGCTGTGAATTTTATATTACTTACCCTTAGTGCCCCATGCAGCTTCTAGAAGAGGATAGCTATTTAATAATAATCTCTTAAATAAACCAGTGAAACTATTTGTATACTCCAATCTGCAGAAAAGTGTTATTCTAGCAAGGAGAAGAGTATTAATAAAGTGTTTGGATGTTGACACCCTTTTTTGTATCTTCTTTTACAGGCTCTTAAATCTGATCTACAATGGAAAAAATCCTTTTTTACCTGTTTTTCATTGGCATCGCAGTGAGAGCTCAGATCTGTCCAAAACGTTGTGTCTGTCAGATTTTGTCTCCTAATCTTGCAACCCTTTGTGCCAAGAAAGGGCTTCTATTTGTTCCGCCAAACATTGACAGAAGAACTGTGGAACTGCGGTTGGCAGACAATTTTGTTACAAATATCAAAAGGAAAGATTTTGCTAACATGACCAGTTTGGTAGACCTGACTCTATCCAGGAATACAATAAGTTTTATTACACCTCATGCTTTTGCTGATCTACGCAATTTGAGGGCTTTGCATTTGAATAGCAACAGATTGACTAAAATTACAAATGATATGTTCAGTGGGCTTTCCAATCTCCATCATTTGATACTGAACAACAATCAGCTGACTTTAATTTCTTCTACCGCTTTTGATGATGTCTTTGCTCTGGAGGAGCTGGATCTCTCCTACAACAATCTGGAAACAATTCCTTGGGATGCTGTTGAGAAAATGGTTAGCTTACATACCCTTAGTTTGGATCACAATATGATTGATAACATTCCAAAGGGGACTTTCTCCCACTTGCACAAGATGACTCGGCTAGATGTAACATCAAACAAATTGCAGAAGCTACCACCAGATCCCCTCTTCCAGAGAGCCCAGGTACTAGCAACCTCAGGAATCATCAGCCCATCTACTTTTGCATTGAGTTTTGGTGGAAACCCCTTGCATTGCAACTGTGAGTTGCTGTGGCTGAGGCGTCTGTCCAGAGAAGATGACCTAGAGACCTGTGCTTCTCCTGCACTTTTAACTGGTCGTTATTTTTGGTCAATCCCTGAGGAAGAGTTTCTGTGTGAGCCTCCACTCATTACTCGTCATACACACGAGATGCGAGTCCTGGAGGGTCAAAGGGCCACATTGAGGTGCAAAGCAAGAGGAGACCCTGAGCCTGCAATTCACTGGATTTCTCCCGAAGGCAAGCTTATTTCCAATGCTACGAGGTCTTTGGTGTACGATAATGGAACCCTCGACATTCTGATAACAACTGTGAAGGATACAGGTGCTTTTACCTGTATTGCTTCTAATCCCGCAGGGGAAGCAACACAAACAGTGGATCTGCATATAATTAAGCTCCCTCACCTACTCAACAGTACCAACCACATCCATGAGCCCGATCCTGGTTCTTCAGATATCTCAACTTCTACCAAGTCGGGTTCTAATGCAAGCAGCAGCAACGGTGATACTAAAATGAGTCAAGATAAAATTCTGGTGGTAGAAGCAACTTCGTCTACAGCATTACTCAAATTTAATTTTCAAAGAAATATTCCAGGAATACGAATGTTTCAAATCCAGTACAATGGTACTTACGATGACACCCTTGTTTACAGGTAAGAAAAAATAAGCATATCATCTGTGTATTTCCTTGTACAGATAAGTGTAGGGTTTTGTTTATGCAGTACTGACATGATATGAAACTGACATTTCTGTTCTGTGTTGTAATTATAACACTCCAAATTTTAAAGTATAAAATCAAATACCTGTAAGATAGAGGATGCATATGGAGAAATATTTTGAATGGTATTGTGTTTACAGAGCTGATATTTAGATTTAATATTGTGCTTACTCTTTCACTTCATCTAAGAGATGTGACAATCAGAGAACAAGAATGATTTTGATTTAAAAATTCAAAAACATACCAGAACTTACACATCCATACGAGTGTTCTTTCCTTCAAGGAAGTTATGTTGGGAAGCTATTCCATTATCCCAATGATGCTGTCATTGCTCAAAGCACTTTTGGAATTATCTTTAGAACCTTCGTGATTCTATTTTGAATATCCTCAGTGGTGGCAAATCTTCGTCTTTTGAGGGTGAATTTGAATTTTGGAAACAAGCAAAGCCTTTTGGATTCAAGTCTTGTGAACAAGGTGGGTGATCAAGATGGATACTGCCATTTTTGGTCAAAATAGGATGTAACTATAAAATAATGAGACTGATTCTTCGAGTGATTGTGTTATGTGTATGTGTGTCTCATGTGCCCTGGTTCATAAGACAGTTCCAAAGAGAAAGCCAATGAATCTTTTGAGCAGTGAAAGTATCACTGGAATTAAGAATGTAATTTCTGGGTAAGGGGCAATGATGATGAATTTGCATGTGCTAAGGAAATTCTGGTATGTTTTTGTAAAGTTCAGCCTCATTGATTTATAGTCACATCTTGACTGATTTTTCACTTAGACATACACATTTTTATTCCTTCATATAATCTCACTTGTGATAGATTATTATTGCCCTAGAAAATGATGCAAAATCATTTTGAATTTTCTTCTGCGTTGCATCAATATTTTTTCAGAAATCAGATTATTTTACTTCTGTACGTTGGTTGAGTTCTTGAAGATATGGGTTTTGTTCATGGATGGAAATGGTATTTTTTTAAATAGCATGGACTGTTGGGAAAGATAAAACTATTTAAACAAGCCATATGTTTAATCATAGGCAAGGGTCTAGCTAATTTATTTATCTTTAAGAAGAAGAAAGTAGACTAAGTGATTTTTAGTATGACTTTCATTACTAAATAGGTAAAGAGATAGAGCATGAAACACTAGTATCAGCATAAAGCCGTTTGCTTCAGTCATGTTGGGCTCTTCATTTAGTTATGGATTACCTAACCATTTGAAAGATGCTGATTTCTACTCTCAAGTTCCTGCCTTTACTGGAAATTCTATGTTTTTAAGTATTAGTTCTCTGAAACATGTTTATGTTTAGGTTTATGTCCTAAATTCTCAGGTTTTAATCTTGCCATGATGAGTAAATTCTTTTAGATCTTAAGGGAATTTATTGAATACTTGAATCTGATGCTTGGTATCTGGAAAATAATCATTCACGCTATTGCATGAAATTTTTTAATGTATTTTAAGGGCTTAATGATGTCTGGAATTTATTGAACACTTACTAACTCACAGGAATTTTGATCACAAATAGCTGTCCTTGCCTGAAATTGTTCTTACGTATTTAAAGCACATTTTACTCAGATTAGTATTGTCAAGTTTCACAGATTCAGTGGTCACTTTCAGTCACAAGCTTTTATTTTCTAAATTAATTTTAGTGTAAGTCATATTTAACTACATCTTTGGAAAGAAGTTAGAAAGAAAGAAGTATTTACCCAAATTTTCTAAAGGTCATAGATTTAGGACAATCTGGAAATTCTCAAAAGTTAGAGAATGTGTTTTGATGGAAAACTTCCAACAGTATCAATACTGTGTACAAGGGATTTATTCATTGGTCAACAGCCTTTGTGCTCTGAACATGGTCCTCACTTAAAGATGAAAACATTTTGAGGTTAATAAACTAAAATAGTGTAATCTTTGTAAATCACCTTAGTTTCAAAACATGGGTTTTTTAAAGGTATGATTTCATAGCAACTTATCACTGATTTGCAAAGTAAGCACTCAGAATTGTGTTTTCATTCTGCTTTCTAATGTGATTGTCAGTGTCTTCTCTTTCCTCAAATTGGCTTTTCATCACAGAGGTGTTGTGAGTGCTAACTGGATTTGTTTAGTAGTCAGATAATGTCACAGTCACACCTTTCAAAAGCAATTTGTCATAAACGATTTTTTTAGCAATGGCTTTTATTAGGAGTTCTGCTTTTCCAAGCAATGTAATTAGTAAGCTTGTCAAGGCATGGCACAGACACCATTAATATAATGCAGACTCTAACAATGACTCCTAGCCATTGTAACTGGGTAGCTCTAAGATTAGATCATTTCCCCATATTTCATATCAGTTATTAATGTGCTTATCTTAATGAGTACTGAGCGAGTGAGAACTAAAGTCATAATGACATTGAGCACATTTTATGTCGCTTTAAATATTAACCCAAATTCCATTGTCCTTCAGAATGATACCTCCCACGAGCAAAACTTTCCTGGTCAATAACCTGGCTGCTGGAACTATGTATGACTTATGTGTCTTGGCCATATATGACGATGGCATCACCTCCCTCACTGCTACAAGAGTTGTGGGATGCATCCAGTTCACCACGGAGCAGGATTATGTGCGTTGCCATTTCATGCAGTCCCAGTTTCTGGGAGGCACCATGATTATAATTATTGGTGGAATAATTGTAGCATCTGTGCTGGTTTTCATCATTATTCTCATGATCCGGTATAAGGTTTGTAACCATAATGGGCAACACAAAGTCACCAAGGTGAGCAATGTTTATTCTCAAACTAATGGGGCTCAAATACAAGGTTGCAGTGTCACGCTGCCCCAGTCCATGTCCAAACAAGCTGTGGGGCATGAAGACAATGCCCAGTGTTGTAAAATTGCCAATGACAATGTGATTCAATCTTCAGAAACTTGTTCGAGTCAAGACTCTTCTACCACTACCTCTGCTTTGCCTCCTACCTGGACTTCAAGCACGTCTGTGTCCCAAAAGCAGAAAAGAAAGACTGGCACCAAGCCAAGTACTGAACCACAGAATGAAGCTGTCACAAATGTCGAGTCCCAAAACACTAACAGGAACAACTCAACTGCCTTGCAGTTAGCTAGCCGTCCTCCTGATTCAGTCACAGAGGGGCCTGCATCTAAAAGAGCACACACCAAGCCAAGTAAGTTTCTCACATTGCCTGCTGAGAGATCCAGACCAAGGCACAGGTACTCCCTGAATGGAGAATTAAAGGAATACTCTCGTTGTGGTAACTCACACAGCACATGGGAACTGTGTCCTAAAAGAAGCATGTCTATGAATGGGATGTCACTTCCATCTTATGTTTCTGATTGTCATAGTGGAAAAGCAACCCTTGCAAATTCTGAGTGCATACTGGAAAGCTCCGTGTAATCTATTATTGCTTTTACATTAAAATTCTATTTTGAAAATCCACATAGGAAATTGGAATTTGGGTTTCCAGTCTTGTCTCTGTGAAACTTTGGTAGTAGAGCTCAGGTTGTATACATGCCTTTTAGTACAGTTACAGTTAACTTCCACATATATCCATGTTGTATCTATCTTTATATAAATATAGAGATAGATATATATGAAGGTGACAAAATACAATGGTATAAAGGGAAAAAAAATGTGAGTTGGTACCAGTGCCTTCTCTATTCTAAGACCAGCTTTTAGCTTCTGAAAACAGCAAATTGCAAAACAGTGGTTATCACAGAGAACAAAATGTCTTTCATAGAAAACATGGTATTTCTCTCAATTTTATAAAAAGGCCTCTTATGGACAATTGATATTTTTAATGAAACTATATGTTGTGTGTGTGTGCTTGTGCGTGTGTGTGTATGAAGTACTAGTTAACAGTAGCATACTGTTCTCCCCTTCCTAGATTTTTCAAATTATTATTAAAAACTGTTTAATGACTAGGCATCGGTAATTGACACCTGTAATTCTACCTACTCCAGAGGCTGAAGGCCGACATCTGATGATTGTGGTTTCAATCCAGCCTAGAAGAAAGTTTTGCAAGATTGTCATTTCCAATTAACCAGCAAAAAGCCAGAAGTGGAATTGTAGTTAAAGTAGGAGAGCTAAGGGAGAACCACTTAGTTCTGAATTCAAGCCCCAATACTGGCAAAACAACAACACAAACACAACATTTGAATGGAAACAAGTTTCAAATCTTAAAGAAATGAATGCTCAAAGAAATGATTTTTAGTGATCTGACAAATAGGCCTAAAATCACATAGGCAGGAAGTCGATGTACCTCCTCCAAGTTACTGATAAGTTTCCTTTATGTTTTTCAGATGTCTATATTTTTTAAAATAGTGAGATGTTTATTAAAAATATTTTATTTCTCAGACGTTTAAAATCTTATATCTAATCATGTGGATTTCATTTTGCTTGACTAAAATCATTGAAAATCATTCAAATTTTGATTAGGTTTTCTAGACAATTTTCAGTGTATTAATCAAATGCTGTAACATTTGTTCCTAGAAGTGAATTTCTGTTCTGTTTTTCTGTCTTACAAAGATTTTATGTATTGAGAAAAAAAAGAAATCAAAAGATTTTTCCAGGAAGGTCATAAGATTATTGTATTTAGTTGTAAGTGAATGATTATAGTTTTGCTTAGAGAGATAACTAATGTTACTTACATATTATCATATCTGAACCAGAACAATTGCCTAGATTCCTGAATGAGTTAAAGGAGAAATGAATAATTGACTATGTGGAAGGAGGAAAACAATAAGAATTTTGATTAGTTAGAACAATACAGATTTTTGCTCCAAATATTTTATGACCCCGAGAAACACAGTCATTCTTGTTGTTCAATTGGTTTTTTATTACCTTCCTTTACATAACTTGTGTGTGTGCATGTGTATGTCACTCACAACCTAGTTTGCTGCTTGTTATCCCTCACTGCATGCATAAATAATGTAGTTATTTTAATTCCTCATTCTTAATTATTTTTTCTTTTTCTTTTTCCATTTTACCTTACCACTTTGATCAACATGAAAACAAACTTAGAAAACACACAAAGTTCATTTTAGCAGGTAATTTGCTCCAAATATTTTTTTTAAAAAAGAATAGGTATCCCTAAATTGTTCTCATTCTTTTTGAGTAATTACCTTCTAATTTAAAACAACAAAACTGCCATTCAACTACTAACAAACTCATCTGAGGTCTCACTGTGCCATATAATGATACAAAAGTTGATTTTACCTGTATGAGTGATATATTTTATTAAATGTGTTTTAAAACATAAGTTTTGAAAAGCATCTATTCTCTAGTGGGGCTGTGAAGGTGGCTCAGTGGTAGAGTGCTTACCTTGCATGCATGAGGACCTGGGTTCGATTCCTCAGCACAACATAAACAGATAAAAGATAAAGCCCTAAGTGGCACTGTGGCTCAAGTGGTAGAGCACTAGCCTTGAGCTGAAGAGCTGAGGGTCAGCACCCAGGCCCAGAGTTCAAGCCCCATGACCAACAAAAGAAAAATCTAGTCTCTGAAAGATACATATTTTTTCTGAAATTATCTGAAGAACTATTTTAAATGAATTATCTTCCACTTGTCTACAGACAGGAATTATTTTCTTCCTACTTTCTGAAATATTTCTCCAGTTTTAAGCATTCATAAAATACTTGCTTTCAAGCTAATTTTAATTATTTTATTCAGTTCTGTTTTTGAAAAGAAATATTTTATTTCCAAATATAAAGCATTTATAAGTAATTATTACAGAGTTCTTATCAATTAATTACCTTCCAGCTTCTAATTTTAGTATGTCCTCTCAGCACATGTAGACTAATGAACTCTAACATGTAATATTTAAAATTTCAACACTAAAAATATTTCTATAAACATTAAAGATAGAACCATAAAGGTAATTGAAATACTTTTTCGAAGAATATAGCAAGTCTGAACTCAGTGACTTTTGGATGAGAGACTTGTAGTTGATGCTTTTAATACTAAGCAAACAGCATCCATTTACAGTGGACAAATGGAATGATACCCCATCTTTCTGTTGCTTGCTTAGCTTTTCCAGTGTCTGAGAGCAGGAAACTCATTTTCCCCTGCCTGCTTTGAAGGAATTGAGGAGATCAATGGGTTGGATGGAAAGGAATATTTTTCATTCCTTCTTATATTCTTAATAACCACAACACGTTATTTTATATGATAGGGACACTATTTTTAATATTTTAATAGGTGTATCATTGAATAAAGAAAATAGAAAAAAAATCAGTGAAATCAACACGGGATTTTTTTATATTAGCTTCAAAACACTGTCTTTAAAATTAGTCTATTTCTTCCCACTCTAATAAACATATGGTGTAATAATTGTATATATTTATTATAAATAAATTTTATATAACTATTCTAATATATTCTATATGATTATATTATATATACTATCTTTATTCTAAACGAATAAATACAATTATTTAGGTTATGCTTCTCCTTTTTTTTTATTCTTATCTTAAAGGAAACAAAGTGATCCTAGAAACTATCCCAGATAAAATGTGATTGAGACATTGCTGTGATTGAGTCATCCTAAAAATATCTGATGATCTGAAGTGATAAAGTAACAGTAATAATTAAGACTATGGATAAATATGGAATTATCACCTCAAAATTTTTTTCTACAAATAACAATTCTAAAAATAACCATTGTACTATTATCTTCTTTTTATGGTTAGCTACTTCAATATTAAATTCAGGATCTAAAGTTAATATTGAATATGTATGCACATTACCTATGTGCATTATATTTTCATGTTTTATAATATATTGTATGTACACATATATTTAAGTCATTCAAAATAATTTTGTGCTACAATACAAACAAATAAATAGATTTTTGATGAGAGGTAATGAGATTTAAATAATGCTGATTACTGACAAATTCTCCCAGCAAAAAAATTTAGTACAAATGGCACTTGACATTTATCACATGTATTTTGTACTAGAGCACATAAATTAATTATTCTAAATTTTAGGATGGTGTGTGCTTCTACAACTTTAATAATTTCATCCATTTTTTTCGAAGTAATGACTATTCATGTATGGTAAAAAATAAACAAATCTTGATTTCAAATATGTTTGTAAAAGAAGCTGTGCAGTCTTTTTCCTTTAATAGGCTTAGATGCCATGATTCTGCTTCAGAAAATATCAGATAGGCAATCATTTAGGTAAAATTAAGGAATTCATGAAATACATTTTATTCACTCCACCATAATCTGAATCCTTAAAATATTAACTTTTCTCTATATCCTCCATATCTTTTATTGTTTTCATAAAATCATTAATCTCCAGATGCCATTGTAATTTTATATGACTATTTCGGCTGAAGATTTTGTTAAAAACAACTTGTACTGGTTGTACTTATGCTCATCTGTGAACTGTGTCTAAATCCTTAATTTCATCTGTGCCACTTCTAAATAATCAGTAGCACTTGCTTTACAGGAGTTATACAAAGTAAATTTTTGCCATGAAGAATTATGTAATTACATGGAACATTTCCACACAATTTAAATATACATCTGGATTGTTTTAAGGCAGAGTCTTTACATTTAGAAATCACTGTTTTACATAAAAATGAATGGATTCTTGGCTATTGTTGGGAGACTGAATATTGAATGAGTATTTTATACTCTGTAGTGAATAATATTTCCTACTGTGGTTCTTCTTTTCCTTGATGTATTATTTAATCATATGTAATGATATCGTTGAAACATAAATTATTAACAGGGAAAAATAACTAGAAACACAACTTTTTTTATTGAATTCTAACAGAAAAAATCACTTTGAAATTCATTTTATTTTTTATTTTTTTGTCTGTGTGGGGCTTGAACTCTGGGCGTGGGCACTTTCCCTGAGCTCTTCAGCTCAAGGCTAGCACTCTACCACTTGAGCCACAGAACAACTTCCAGCCTTTTCTGTTTATGTGGTGCTAAGGAATCGAACCCAGGACCTCATGCATGAGAGGCAAGCACTCTACCACTGAGCTACCTTCCCAGCCCTTGAAATTCATTTCAGTTGCTAGATCATTTATTTTGTTACTAAATCATTGAAATTCATTTAGTTACTAGAATGATAACAAAAATTCTACCATTGTAGTATTATGTAGTAAGAAGTAGCTGTAAAAAAGTTTAAACTACTAAAGTCAGTTACAATTAACCCTCTAAATTTCCAGTTAAAAGCAAAATGGAAGAGTCTTTTCAAGATTTCAAGAAAAGGTTTTTAGGATCTGGGCCTCGAACAATTAACAGAATTGTGCGTGACATTAAAAGTTTTATTCGCAGATGTTTTGCTGGCTAATGTTGAGCAGATTTTCCAGGAAACACAGGTGAGGATCTCACTTCCTGCCACATGCTTCAACACATAAGATGATCAATTATTTTGTGTTTTCTTTCCTGGTTTGTACACCATGTTGAAATTTTCCATTAATACTTGAAACACTGAACAGTTTAATGGGTGAAGCAAAATTTCAATTCATGAACGTTAACCTGTTCCTGGTTAGCAGCACGTACATGGTAGTCACCTTAGAAAAGGAAGGTCACTCGAATGCTGCTGTTAGAAGCAGTCACATCATAATTTCAGTCATGCAGGGTTCCACATGCACTTTCACAAATATTTCCAAACATGTAGACATTGACTTTGATAAGAATGAATTTGCTCCTATCCATGGTCTCCACATCTTTAATAGAGGATTAGATGAAGCTTTATGCCTCATTGAAAAAGATGAATATAAGTGCTTCATTGTTATCTAAAATGAATAAAGCCACTCTAAAATTGAGCAAAGACTACACATGAAATATTCATGGTATTCTTTTTGTCAGCAACCAATTACTCTTGTTGAGTGTCTTATTTTTTTTTCTGGAAGTTTGATATGAGTATTTGATTCCTGCATTTTAATTGGCTCAGATAGTCTGTTTCCAGAGCAGAATAGCACTTAAGCAATCTGTTCAAACAGCTGGAAGCATCAGATATTTTCCTGAGGTTTGGCACAGAAAAAAATTTATGTGTGTGTGTGTGTGTGTGTGTGTGTGTGTGTGTGTGTGTGTGTGTGTGTGTGTGTGTGTGTGTGTGTGTTCTGCTTTTAAAGTTCTATAAAAGGCCATTGTTTTATTTGTTGGTAATAAAAATAGAGTCCTACTTTTTAACATTTTATACTAAAAAGTAATACAATAACTTGGTCAGTGTTTTAGAGATTTCCCTAGTGGATTCCACTCCTAAACCAAAGTGTTTTCATGCATCATTTCTTTTCTGAATTTAAGATCCTGTTCTTCAGTTGCAGGGAAAGAACAGATGGCTCATTGGAAGCAATTGTGAGACTCAATGTCTGGCAAAACCTCTGTGTTCTCCTTTGGGTTGGGGTTGACCTGCATGGAGATGTCTTGTTTTATCCCTTCTTTTTCCTACCTCAGTTTAAATTCTCTCTCCTTCCCTCTGTCTCTCCTGTAAGCTTCCTCTCCTCACAGCACTTATTTTTTCTATCTCTTTGTCTCCATTATTTATGAGAGGTATTAATTTGTTTTGTTATTTGACTTTATTTTTCATGCTCTTTTGGATATTTATCGCAGATGAGTGGAAAGTGAGGTCCCATGAGAAAGTGTTTGAAGGTAGATGAAGCTCATTTGATTTAGCAGTGTGATTCGGAACAATGCTAAATGCTGCATTATGATTTATAAGAAGAAGAAAATATATCAACATCATGTTAAAATGATTGATTTCATTGTTTCTCCAAGTTCACATATTAAGCATTCTTGAAATTATTTATTCATTTTTCTCCATTGTTAAAAGTAGGATTTAGAGAAATGGAAATACTTGGACTTATTTTTGAAGGTCTTTGTGCTACTAGGGGACACAGGATTTGCTGAATGGCAAATTTTTTGTAATGTGTTTATGTGAGAGAAATTAGTAATAGTTACAGAAAATTTGAAAACATAGTTAAAAACAAAAGGTAATTTTCAACCAAATTCTATCAACCATATACAAATTATGATAATGGTGCATAAATTTTCAGTGTTATGTAGTGAATATTTGCCTACATGTGTATTCTTGCATTAAGTATACCCAACAAATATTAAGTATCAGATGTCATCTAATTTTCTTGTTGGTTCTTCTTTTGAAACAAACCTTAATCATCCTTTCAGAGTTTGTCTATTTTTCTTTCTATAAGCATTACTAAGATAAACAAATCATCAGATAAATATAAATTTGACAACATTTAGTATGAATATATCACTTGTTTTTCACCCAGTTCATGCTACATTTCTATTATCAGCTCTGGGATCTCTATGATACCAATGTCAGTATTCTTGGTATTTCATACGTGATTTCTGCTCTACCTGACTTAGCATTTCCATAGTAGTCCACAGGTCCAGGCAGGGCTGACCCTTATGAAGAGACCTTGGCCTATGTAGTTGATCCTCACAGCCCTCTGCACCATCCACAACACTGTAGGTGAGGAACAGTAGAGGGTTGGCTTCACTGGGACTTCACTGTACTGTGGGTTTTTAAAAGAATCTGTAAATAGTGATTGCTCACATATCACAGGAGTTATATTCCAAGACAGGTGAAAATCCCCAAAGTAGAAATAAGTAAACTGTGATAGAGCAAAGGATGACTATATTATGCTGTCATATAAAATAATAAAATTATTATAAGTAAGTAAAATTAGTCTAATGCACTACGATAGCTTAAGAACAAAGTTGAGAAGAATCATTGATAATATTTCCTGGGAATTATATGTGAATTGATTATTACATAAAATTAACCTTAGATTTGGCTGACACTTTTATCCTTAAAATGAATGCAGTGAACAAAAGACTGGTTTACATTTTTACTGAAAAAGTCTTTGATAAATATTCTGTACAAGTGATTACTGTATTTAAATCAATGAAATGTATGTGCATTATCTGTGTTTATCTGTGTACATGAACATACATGCATGCCCAAGAAGGGTGCATAGTTTTCCTTCTGAGGTAGTTTGCATTTTCTCTGTACTTTATTATTTTCAATAAGTTTTGTCTGCCAATAAATGTTTTGAAAGTTATTCTTACAGTGTTAAATAAGAACCATTATAAAACCCACCTACCTTTATTCTGATTTGTTTATCTTTGGTTCTTGAAAATTTTGCCACAATTGATGTCTTTATTTTTTGAATACTCATAAATATGTGTTTAATGTTCAGATGTTCATTAAATGATTCCAAGAGTTTACTTATTGATTAGCGATTTAGAAATCTTTGTTTCTGTGCCCTACTTAGTACCAGCTTTTGGTTTTTTTCAATAATATATTATTATTTTTTAATGGTAGAGGCTTCAAGTAGAAAAACTTTAATTAATTAATCTCCCAGTATTTTTTCTGTTTGCTAAACCTTAGCATCAACAGCTCTGACATAAACTATAAATTCACACCTTTAAATTTTATTGACTTATAAGTATACATTAGCTATAATAGGAGGGATTCATTTTGATATTTCCAGGCATATAGATATTTTATTCCAGTCAGTCTCTTACCTCTAATAAATTTATCTTTATCTTCTGACAACTTTATGCGATTTCAAGAAGTTGCAATGCTCTTTTTTCATTTTGGGACAAGCTATTTCAACAATATTCCTTGTGAATACACCACTGAACCTCCGTCTCTTTCTTCTTCACTCCAACTCCAATGTTTATCCTTATAAAGTTTTCACATACAATTGAAATATATTTAAAGATTATTAAACCTTTATCTTTTTTCCCTTGTCCCCTTCCCCTTCTCCTCCTGATTAATCCCTCATTTATAATTATCTATATTTTGTTAATAATGTTTTAATATAATGTGAAATTGGATGAAACTGAAGAACACGTAAGCTTACAAAACTATCAATTTGACTTTGAAGTTTGTTATCTTGAAAAATCTATAACTTGCAAAGTCAAGCTAGTTGTATTGTGCATTGTCTTTTTTCTTTTCATTTTATTTGTTATTGTAAAGGTGATATGCAGAGGGGTTCCAGTTATGTAAGTCAGGTAAATTTCTTTTTGAACAATTTCACCTCTTCCTTTGTTTTCTCCCAGGTTTTCACCTGATTCCCTCATTCCTCCCCTCCAAGTTGTACAGTTCATTTTCAACATATTGTCTAATGATTTTCCTTCTTTTTGTGTTGGTATTGAGACTTGAACTCAGGGCTTAACCCTTTTTCTTTGGTATTTTTCTCTAGGCCAGTGTTCTACCACTAAAGCCACACTTCCACTTGCAGCATTTTTCTGGGTGATTGGAGATAAGAATCTTCTACTGTCAGGGTCTTTAGATATCAAAACATGAGTAGCTAGTAGCTAAGTATCTAGAACTACAGGCATGAGCCACTGATACCAAGCTTCTCCATTTTCTTTGTTTTTACTTCTAGACCTATTGAAAACTTAATTACATTACAATTTTCAATAGCTTGAATCACTTCTTTTATATAAAAAGCATATTACTGAAAATATAAAAACATAAGTATTCTCTAACATGAGGTATGCTATGAAACCAATAAAAGCAAATTTAGTAAAATTTCTAATTTCATGTTGCTAATTCCTCCTCCTCTTCTTCTTCCCCTTGTCCTTCCCTTTTTCCTTCTCCTTTTCCTTCCTCTTCACCTTCCTCTTTGCTTTCCTCTCCTCCTTCCTCTCCTCCTCCTCCTCCTCCTTCTTCTTTTCCTCTTTCTTCTCCCTCTTTTCCATAGGATGTAGTAGTCTTTATTCATACATCTTAACACTAATGCAATAAGCCTTTTTTGAGAAAAATAAGGTTCTTTAGAATTATCAAATATTTTCTTATTGATATAGGTTTTTATTTTCATTATTGTGCAAAATGTCAAATATTTAACATATCATTATAACTTTGTTATGTACAATCCCAATATTTGCTATATATTTTGATAAAAATTATGCAATAAATTAAAAAATCTACTTTTCAGCCAGATGTCAGATGGCTCATGCCCGTAATTCTAGCTACTCAAGTGGTGAAGTCTGGAAATCATGGTTCAAAGTCAACCCAGGTAGAAAAATGCATGAGATTCTTGTCTCCAATTAAGCACCAAAGATATAGAAGTAGAGTTGTGGCTAAAGTGGTAGAGTGCCAGCCTTGAGCAACAAACCTAAGGGATAGTGCCTGGGCTCTGAGTTAAATAAATAAATAAATAATAAATAAATAAAATCTGTTTTTCATGATCTACTTGCTCCATATATTTTTGAAGCAATATATAGGACCTTGTGGTGTATTTTGTATGGAAAGGAGAAAATTTGTTTCTATTGTAGTTATCTGAAAACATAGTTGTCTAATGTTATTTTTCTTCTTTTCAAGGATATAATTTATAGGTATATCTTAAATCCATGAATACAGTTAGTCCATATTAAAGAGAAAATACTTTCACAGTTTGATATTTAAGTATCTTATAAAATATTCAGACTCATAATTAAATTAGCTGTGATTTGTCTTTGCTTGTGAATTGTTGGCGTTCACACTTAATTTGGTCTTTGGATGAAGAACTAGTTATGGAAGATGATCATGTTTCCACTATCATTAAATGTATAATTAAATTTTATGAAATGTTTCAAATGATACCGAATTCTCAGTAGATATTAATATGTTGAGATCATTTATTTCTTGAGTGCTGCATGAAACACAGTTGATTTAATGCTTTCATATTTTAAAACACCAGTATGATTGTATGTTAAAACTTAATTGCCGGCATTAATAAGTGAAATGATCATTTTTATCATCAGATTTGAGGACATCCCACAATTTGACTGACTCAACATTGATCATTTAATCTCCCTACACAAAAATTCCTTCTTAAAGGAAAACCCTTTCCATGCTCAATTTTCAAGTAATATTTTACATGTCAATTAAATGTAAATATTTACAATACAGATGTCGGTTCTATCTTTTATGACAACAAATCGTCTGCTTAGTTCAGTAGCTTTACAATTACCAACACATTATCTTATTTGCTATGTGTTTTCTTTCCTTCCCCGCACCCCCTTTCATTCCAGAGGCTGGAGTTAATCTGAAGAGCACCACTTCTCTCTCTCCTGAAAACAGTTGCCACTGATATTTTTACTGGATAAAATTTAAAAATGTTTCAGTTCACAAGGCGAGTTGTTGAACTGGTGTCGAAGAAGAAACTGTCCACAGGAGCTGGGTCGGCAGTCTCTGATGCTGGTGACACTGGCTCCCATCACACCATGCTTCATTCCTTATCAACACAGATTTTTTTTTCTTCTGGCCTACAAGTATTTTTTTTAAGAAAGAAAGAGAAAAAAAATAACCTACATTGGCATCAAGTTCTGTATCAATCCATCTTACATTACCATCCATGATTTAACAGACTGTAGAATCTTGAATACTATATCACTTTAACAAATAAATGTTTTACTATGAGAGAAATTGCACAGTGCCTTATTTGTGGATGTACTTGTCGTATCAAGAATGAAAGATGCAGTAATTATTGAAGAACATAGCATATTGAGTAGTGCAAAACTCTTAAGGATTTGGAAATTGCTTTATAATAATAGATTAGTTTCTTTTGTGGTTGGATGTACTCATTTTCATGGGAATAAAGATTAGAGCCATTAAAAACCAAAACAAAAAAGAAACATGTCAGAAAATGAGGAGGGCTTTCTTCTACAGAACTTTATGAAATAAGCAAAACAATTAAATTGTAGTTAACCCAAATAGACTCACTGCTTTTCTAGAAAGGTCAGTCAAAAAGACTTTAATAATTCCTGGGCCTATAGTCATTGTAAGTTTTCATTTAACAATTTTGTACGTTATCAAGATAAATAAGAACAAAGAACTGCAATTCCTCTAATGTAAACATAGACTTGAGATATCTTTAGTAGATAATAATTATTAGTGTATTTATTTTTACACAGAATCCAGAGGTTACAATCTTTGAAATATATATGATGATCTATATTTATGTGTCTAGTTTACCCACACTTATCTTCCAAATTTTCATAAGTTATAGAATTAAATTTGAAAATGCAACATGGGATTTGGTATAAAATAAGTTTTAAAAACATCATTGTTTTTTACTAATTGAATTCAATTTGTCTAAAGCCTTGAAGATTTCTATTCTGTGACAGCACTGCTAGCTATTATTAAAACCAATAAGTTTGTGCGTGTGTGTTTGTGTGTGCATGTGCTAGAACTGGTGTTTGAACTCAGGGCCTGTGTGCTGTCCCTAAGCTTTTGTACTCAAGGCTAGTTCTCCAACTCATGAGCCATAGCTCCACGTATGGCTTATTTTTGGTGTCTATTTGGGGATAGAGTCTCAGGGACTTTGCTGTCTGGGCTGGCTTTGAAAACGATCCTCAGATCTCAACTTCCTGAGTATCTAGGATTACAGGCTTGAGCCACTGGCACCTAGCAGTTATTGTATTTTAAGTTCAAACTGAAAAAAGTAGGATATTTTTTCTTTAAAAATTTTTTAACAAGCTGGGAGCTGGTGGCTTCCCCTGTAATTTTAGCTAGTCAGGAAGCTGAGATCTGAGGATCACGGGTCAGAGATGCCAGCCCAAGCAGGAAAGTCTGTGACACTTATCTCTAATTAATCACCAGGAAATCAGAAGTGGCACTGTGGCTCAAAGTGGTAGAACTCTGTCCTTGTACAAAAAAGCTCAGGGACAGTGCTCAAGCCCCATGACCTACAAAAAAAGAAACAAAAAGTTTTAACAATATTCTCTAACCATTCCACATTTTTTGGACTGTCAAGAATACCCAGGTTCCTAGGTATGGAATAAGAGTCTACAAAATGTAACCACAAGAGGGGAGCTAGAGGTTGTGCCAGGAGCTGCCACAGTAGTTAACACCTACCTATACCTGTCCCTCTGGCACACACAACTCTCTGGTGAAATAGAAGTAACAGACGGAGTTATGATTTTACAGCTGGTTTGTTACACTGGCAATTTACCCGTTTTTCAATTTCTTGACAAGTCTATAATGGCCTGAGAAAAATTTCATGCTGTCCTGGTGCTGGTACCTCCTCGGTATTAGTATCCTGATCAGGCTTCGTTCTGTTAGGCTCTTTGCTGTTTTCATAAAATAGAACTTTTGTTGTGTTTAAAACTAAAATTAAATATAATCGTTTAAAATTCTCACCTTATCACACTTATAATGAAATCTAAAACCTGTATTTTCTTACGCACCGAATCAAACATTGATTGGTGCTCATCATGGACACAACTTATTTTTTATATTGTTTAAGAGTAAAAAAGAAAAGAATAGTATATGATCTTCGAGGTAAGAAATAATAAATTCCCAAATGTCATATAATATATATATATATATATATATATTTGTTTTTGCTTTATTTTTTATTTTGTTTTTATTGTGAAAATACCATACAGAGGGGTTACAATTACATGGGCAAGATAATAAGTACATTTCTTTTTTTCATACTATATATTTTTATTAAAGGATATTTAAGAGAATTCAGATGTATGCCTCAAACTAAATGAGATTAATAAAAGTATGGGGACTAGGAATGTGGCTTTGTGATAGAGTGCTTGCCTACCATGTACTAGATTTGATTCCTCAGTACTACATAAACAGAAAGCAAATAAAAAAAATTAAAAGACAAACTATATATAAAAAAGGAAAAATATGGGAGCAAGTAGGTAATTCTAGCTGAATAATGGAATCTTCACTCAGTGTGCCTAGAAATCCTAAAATGAATTGTCATAAGATAAGTCATTCCTGTGTATCTGTTCTAAATTCCTGGGTAGCTGGGATTAGTTTACCTACCAAAATTGCTAATTTCAAGTATCTTACACTTTAACTTTTGCAATATCTTACCCAGAGTGCATTATAAAGCAAATGAAACACACACCAAATCCAATTGACTGCTTTGAGTATTTTTATAACTGTGAGTGTGGGTTGGGTTGGAAATTTTAATGCTTACTTTATAAATTTACAATTATTTTAAATATCCATAATATTTTCTACGATTCCAGGTGGCTGATGATGTTGAGAGTTGAAAGCAGTAACTTAAATGTGGAAAGAAAGATAAAATGAACTTACTTTCTATTTATATTTAAGTTAAACTTCAGATTAAGTTGTGTGAATATTTTTATTATGTTATGTCATAAAATAGTACACACACATATTAAATGCCTTATGGGCTATTTTAGATTTGTGATTTTCAAACTATTTTATGAATTTAGGTCATTCTTTCATTCTATTTAACTCATTTTAGAATTTATTCAACATTCTTTATTTTCCTTTTTATATCCAAAATAAGTTAATATTGACATTTACAAATTCAATAATTAATATTTCTTTGTGTGTTATGTGCATGTATCAAAGATACACAATAACTTAAAATGTAAGTGTTACAAACCAACATGAAAGCAAATGTCACAAACCAACTGCTTTATCACAGGGGTGTTTTATTAAATTTGAAAGTGAAGGAAAGTAATCTGCTTAAGTTCCTCAAAAAGTATTTTTTTTTTATTGTGGAAGGTCTAAAAGTAGACAGATGAAAGATGCTTATTACCTTTACATTGTTTTGATATATTCATCATAAAATATAAAAAACATAAAGTATCTCCTCAGCAGAAACTTTCTTTTTAGTAGCCATAATATAACTTTCTGGTCTTCCAGCCCCTGATCAACTCTAATCAACTTTTACTCTTTGTAATCACCCAATTCAGATATTTCATGCAGATGGGGATTATAAATATTTATCATAACTTATGATGTTGTAGTATTTATTATTTCATTGTACTATTATAGCTGAATAGTATTCCTTTGCATATAAGGTAAGTTTGCCTGAATACCATGTCTGTATTACTCATTCATTTTGAATGGTTACTCTAAATAGTACTACAGTAAATCATCACATGTAGATATCTGATTATTATTATTTTTAATGGTGGTACCAGAACTTGAACTCAGTGCTAGGCATTTTTTCTCAGCCTTCTTGCTTACCACTGGTGCTCTACCCCTTAGCCACCCAGATGGAGTGCACAGGAGGCCCAGTATTTTGGTGATCAATTTATGATGGAGTCTCTCTGATTCTTCTGCTTGGGCTGGCTTGCAACCATAATCTTCTGATCCCAACCTCTTCAGTGGATGGCGATAAACAACCAGTATATCCTAGATTTTAATTCCTGTGTCTAAATTTTGATATGAAATTTCTGGGTCATATGATAATTTATTTTGGAGAATTTTTTTGTTTAGTTTTCTGAGAAACTATCAAGATTGTCACCATAAGCTATGACATTTTCCTTAGGTGATATATTAGCACAATTGAAATACTTATTATTATTATTATTTTACCATTCTCAGGTATGAAGCACTGTGATTTGACAGTTAACAATAAACTTTAAGAAATTCCTTATTAGGTGAATTAATCGTTGTGCTGCTATCACAATGATTTACTCCACAAATGAAGATAACTCTGATATCACTATGCAATATAAACTTCAAGGTAGAGTGTCACATATGCAATCTTTCTCTGACAGCCATCATTACTCATCATCTAAGAATACTTCATTATGGTTTGATTTGAGTTACTCCAATGACTAAAAATCCCAAATACTATTTCATGGGCTTCATGCAGAGCCATGTATTTTCTTTTATTTTTTTTAAATTTTAATCTTAATTTTTTGAGAACATAGGGTAGAGAGGGGTCACAATTACATGGTCAAGATAATGAATACATTTCTCATCAAGCATTGTAGCCTCGTCCATTGTTTCCCCTTCTGATCCCTTTCCCTCCTCCCCCCCCTCCCCCCCCCACCCCGTCCAAAGTTGTAAAGTTCGTTTTCGACATGACAACTTGTACTTCCCATAGTTGCAACGGGTCCACCTGTATCCTTAAATGACTTATTTTTCCCCATCTCCACAAATTATACCGACATCAAATATAGTGAAAGCAGGGGTTATACATTTTCCTTAGGTGATATATGAGCACAATTGAAATACTTATTATTATTATTATTTTACCATTCTCAGGTATGAAGCACTGTGATTTGACAGTTAACAATAAACTTTAAGAAATTCCTTATTAGGTGAATTAATCGTTGTGCTGCTATCACAATGATTTACTCCACAAATGAAGATAACTCTGATATCACTATGCAATATAAACTTCAAGGTAGAGTGTCACATATGCAATCTTTCTCTGACAGCCATCATTACTCATCATCTAAGAATACTTCATTATGGTTTGATTTGAGTTACTCCAATGACTAAAAATCCCAAATACTATTTCATGGGCTTCATGCAGAGCCATGTATTTTCTTTTATTTTTTTTTAAATTTTAATCTTAATTTTTTGAGAACATAGGGTAGAGAGGGGTCACAATTACATGGTCAAGATAATGAATACATTTCTCATCAAGCATTGTAGCCTCGTCCATTGTTTCCCCTTCTGATCCCTTTCCCTCCTCCCCCCCTCCCCCCCCACCCCGTCCAAAGTTGTAAAGTTCGTTTTCGACATGACAACTTGTACTTCCCATAGTTGCAACGGGTCCACCTGTATCCTTAAATGACTTATTTTTCCCCATCTCCACAAATTATACCGACATCAAATATAGTGAAAGCAGGGGTTATACATTTTCCTTAGGTGATATATGAGCACAATTGAAATACTTATTATTATTATTATTTTACCATTCTCAGGTATGAAGCACTGTGATTTGACAGTTAACAATAAACTTTAAGAAATTCCTTATTAGGTGAATTAATCGTTGTGCTGCTATCACAATGATTTACTCCACAAATGAAGATAACTATGATATCACTATGCAATATAAACTTCAAGGTAGAGTGTCACATATGCAATCTTTCTCTGACAGCCATCATTACTCATCATCTAAGAATACTTCATTATGGTTTGATTTGAATTACTCCAATGACTAAAAATCCCAAATACTATTTCATGGGCTTCATGCAGAGCCATGTATTTTCTTTTATTTTTTTTTTAATTTTAATCTTAATTTTTTGAGAACATAGGGTAGAGAGGGGTCACAATTACATGGTCAAGATAATGAATACATTTCTCATCAAGCATTGTAGCCTCGTCCATTGTTTCCCCTTCTGATCCCTTTCCCTCCTCCCCCCCCTCCCCCCCCACCCCGTCCAAAGTTGTAAAGTTCGTTTTCGACATGACAACTTGTACTTCCCATAGTTGCAACGGGTCCACCTGTATCCTTAAATGACTTATTTTTCCCCATCTCCACAAATTATACCGACATCAAATATAGTGAAAGCAGGGGTTATACGGTGGGGGAGAGACATACAAAGCAACAAAGAAATAATCTTATAAATGAATTAGAAACAGGTTCATGTAAGAAAAAAAACATTTAAATACATATCTAAGGGTTCATTTTCCTAACATCACCTTATCTGACCTTTTCTCCTTGACTCATACATATACTAGATATTGCAGATAAGGGAAACCATGGGACCTATGTTTCTTTGGGCTTGGCTTACTTCACTTAATATAATTTTTTCCAAGCCTTCCATTTCCTAACAAATGGGGAAATGTCATTCTTTCTGATGGAGGCATAGAATTCCATTGTGTATATATACCACATTTTCTTGATCCATTCATCTACTGAGGGGCATCTGGGTTGGTTCCAGATCTTTGCTATGGTAAATAATGCTGCAATAAACATAGTTGTGCTAGTAGCTTTAGTGTGGTCTTGTTTGTAAACATTTGGGTAAATGCCCAAAAGTGGGATTGCTGGGTCATAGGGGAGCTCTATGTGAAGTCTTTTGAGGAACCTCCATACTGCTTTCCAAAGTGGTTGAACAGGTTTACAAGCCCACCAACAATGAAGTAAAGTTCCCTTCTGTCCACATCCCCTCCAGCATCTGTTCTTGTTAGAGTTCTTGATTATAGCCATTCTAACTGGGGTGAGGTGGTATCTCAATGTTGTTTTGATTTGCATTTCTTTTATAACTAAGGAGGTTGAGCATTTCTTCAAGTGTCTATTAGTCATCCTTCATTCTTCTTCAGAGAAGTTTCTTTTCAAGACTTTAGCCCACTTATTTATTGGGCAGTGGTTTCTTTGAGGATTTGTTGTTGGGGGATTTAATTTTTTGAGTTCCAAGTATATTTTAGATATGAAACCTTTGTCCATTGTATAGCTAGTGAAGATCTTCTCCCAATCTGTGGGTTTTCTATTGATCTTGCTAGCTATGTCCTTTGCCATGCAGAGGCTCTGCAACTTCATGCAATCCCATTTGTCCAACCTTTCTTTGATTTGTTGTGTTTCCGGGTCCCTATTCAGAAAATTTCGGCCTGAGCCAAGGAGACCTAGGGTTTCTCCTATTCCATCCTGTAATGTTTTCAGAGTGTCTGCTTTGACTTTAAGGTCTTTGATCCATTTGGAGTTGATTCTGGTGCAGGGTGATATATAAGGATCTAGCTTTAGTTTTCTACAAGTAGTTAACCAATTTTGCCAGCACCATTTACTGAAGAGGTTGTCTTTCTTCCATTCTATTATTTTAGCTCCCTTATTGAAGATTAGTTGGCTATAGGTCTGTAGGTTCATTTCTGGATTTTCAATTCTATTCCATTGGTCATGAGGTCTGTTCTTATGCCAGTACCAAGCTGTTTTGATTACATGGCTTTATAGTAGAGTTTGAAATTTGGTATTGATATTCCACCAGCAGTGTTCTTTCCATTGAGGAGCGTTTCTGCTATTCGGGGTCTTTTATTGTTCAATATGAATTTTTGGATTGCCTCTTCTATTTCCTTGAAGAATGAGGTTGGAATTTTGATAGGTATCACATTAAATTTGTAGATAGCCTTGGGAAGTATTGCCATTTTCAAGATGTTAATCTTTCCAAATCCAGGAGCATGGGAGGTTTTGCCATTTTCTAAGTTCTGTTTGGATTTCCTTTTTCAAGATTTTAAAGTTTTCATCATAGAGGTCCTTCACTTCTTTGGTTAAGTTAATTCCTAGGTATTTTATTTTTTGAGGGGCTATTACAAATGGAGTTATTTTTCTAATTTCAGTCACACTTTTCTCATTGTTGGCATACAGAAAGGCCATTGATTTTGGGGGGTTAATTTTCTACCATGCTACTTTTCCAAAATTTTGAATCAGCTTGAGTAATTTGGGAGTGGAGTCTATGGGATTCTTTAAATACAAGATCATGTCATCTGCAAAAAAGTAGAGTTTGATTTCTTCTTTCCCTATTTGGATCCCCTTTCTGTCTGCATCTTGTCTTATTGCTGTAGCTAGGCATTCTAATAATAGATTGAACAGAAGTGGAAAGCATGGACATCCTTGTCTTGTTCCTGAGTTAAGAGTAAATGGCTTTAGTTTTTCACCATTAAGTATAATGCTGGCTGTAGGTTTGTCATATACAGCCTTTATTGTATTGAGGAATGTTCCATGGATTCCTAATTTTTCCAAAACCTTCATCATAAAGGGGTGTTGGATTTTGTTGAATGCTTTTTCTGCATCTATTGAGATAACCATTTGGTTCTTATCCTTGTTCCTGTTGATGTGATGAATAATATTAATTGATATGCATATATTGAACCAGCTTTGCATCCCTGAAATGAATCCTGTTTGATTATTGTGTATAATTTTTTGGATGAATTGTTGAAGTCGATTGGCCAAAATTTTTTTTGAGAAGTTTTGCATCAATGTTCATCAAAAAATGGGTCTATAGTTCTCTTTCTTTGATGAGTCCCTGCCTGGTTTTGGGTTGAGGATTATGATGGATTCATAGCATGTGTTCGGTAGTGAACTTTCTCTTTTAATTTCCTTGAAGAGTTGGAGGAGTATTGGTGTGAGCTCTGCTTTGAAGGCCTTGTAGAATTCCGCTGTAAAACCATCTGGTCCTGGACTTTTCTTAGCTGGGAGGTCTCTTATTGCTTTTTCTATTTCAATGCTTGATATGGGCCTGTTAAGATGGTTTAACTCATCTTGGTTTAGTTTTGGCATGTTAATATTTGCTAGGAAAAGGTCCATTTCTGTCAAGTTCTCAAACATATTAGCATAAAGTTTTGAGACGTATTCCCTTATAATGTTCTGAATCTTGGTTGTTTCCATGGTGGTTTCCATTCTCATCTCTAAGTTTATTTATTTGGGTGTGTTCTCTTCTTTTTCTGATAAGATTTGCTAAGGGTCTGTCAATTTTGTTAATTTTTTCGAAGAACCAACTTTTTGTTTTGTTGATTCTTTCTATAGTTTTTTTTGGATTCTAATTCATTGAATTCTGATTTAATTTTGATTATTTCTTTCCTTCTACTGGATTGGGGTTTATCTTGCTGCTCTTTTTAAAGGAGGTTTAGATGTGTCATTAAATTGTTGGTTTCAGATCTCCCCAATTTGTTGATGTAGGAGCTCAAAGTTATAAACTTGCCTCTGAGTACTGCTTTTGTTGTGTCCCAGAGGAGCTGGTAATTTGTGTGCTCATTTTTGTTGAATAGCATGAACATTTGGATTTCCTTTCTAATCTCTTCCATGACCCACTTGTGATTCTGTGTGTTGTTCAGCCTCCATGTGTTACTGGACTTTCTTTAGTGGCTTTTGGTGTTGAGTTCTAATTTTATTTCCTTGTGGTCAAAGAGAATGCAAGGTATAACTTCAATGTTTCTGAATTTGGACAAGTTTGCTTTGTGGCCTAAAATGTGGTCTATTTTAGAAAATGTTCCATGTGTTGCTGAGAAAAACGTGTATTCTGATGCTGCTGGGTGAAATGTTCGGTAGATGTCTGTTAAACCTAGTTGATCTATGCAGCTGTTTAGATCTGTGGTTTCTCTGTTGAGATTTTGCCGAGTTGATCTATCTAGTGGGGAGAATGTTGTGTTAAAATCCCCAACAATTAATGTCTTTGGATCTATGTGGGATTCTAGGGAAAGTAGTGTTTCTTGGATAAATTTGGGTGTTCCATTGTTTGGCGAATAGATATTTAGATTTGTAATATCCTCCTGAAGGAGAGATCCCTTAATTAGTATGTAGTGACCTTCTTTATCTCTTCTCACGAATTTTAATTTGAAGTCTATTTTATCTGATATTAGGATTGCAACTCCTGCCTGTTTATGGGGCTATTTGCTTGGTAGATTTTGCTCCAGCCTTTAACATTGAAAATGTGTTTGTTTTTACGGGCAAGATTTGACTCCTGAAGGCAGCAGATAGAAGGATCTTGTTTTTTAATCCAACTATACAGTCTATGTCGCTTAATTGGAGAGTTAATTCAGTTAATGTTAAGAGATAGGACTGAGAGGTATTTGGGAGTTCCTGCCATGTTATCCACCTTCTTGGGTTTTGGGAAAAGTGGGTTCTTCCTATGGTTCTTGGATTCTCAGTTTGGGTGCAGTTTCTTGGCCTTTATTGTGGTCTTGTTGGTTTTCTATGTGTAGGACATCTTTAAGAATCTTTGGTAGGTCTGGTTTGGTGGAGATGTATTGTTTCAATTTTTCTTTGCTATGGAAGGTTTTTATTTGGCCTTCAGTTATGAAGGAGAGTTTAGCTGGGTACAGTATTCTTGGTTGATAGTTGTTTGTTTTAGGGCTTGGCATACATCATTCCAGGCTCTTCTTGCTTTGATTGTCTCTGCTGAGAAATCTGAGGTGACTCTAATTGGTTTCCCTTTATAGGTGATTAATCTTTTCTCCTTCACAGATTTAAGGATCTTTTCCTTGGTCTGAGTTGATCCTTTGTGGATTATAATGTGACTGTGGGATGTCCTATTCTGATCTGGTCTATTTGGAGTTCTAAAAGCTTCTTGTATCTGAATAGGCCTATCTTTTTGCATGTTTGGGAAGTTCTCTGCTAGGATCCTGTTAAAAAAATTTCCTAGACCATTAACTTCTGTTTCTAAGTGCTCCTCTGCATCCATTATCCTTAGATTAGGCCTTCTGATGGTCTCTTCTAAGTGTTGGATAGATCTATCATATTTCTTGGACTTGTCTTGGATGGTTGTATGTTCTTTCTCTATAATATCTAGGCTGTCTTCAATCCTTGAGATTTGATCTTCTGCATGGTCTAACCTGCTGTCAAGACTTTCTACTTTGTTTTTTATTTCTTTTCCTTGTAATTGGTCAGCTTTGATGGCTTCAAATTCTTTGATGAAGCTTTGTTTTAGATCTTGTATGAACTTCCTTACTTCCTTAATTTGGTGTTCAATGTTTATTCTGAAATCACTTAGTTGATTGGTTATGCTTTCCTTGGACTCCCATTCTTTCTGTTGGGTTCCATTCAGCATTCCCTTTGTGGTCTCCCTGACTTCCTTCAGGTCTTTGTTAATGGATCCCATGAATGCCTTTAGTGATCTTTGTGTATTCTCATCCTGCTTTCTCAATTCCTGTATTAGTCTTTGCTTAGCTTCCTCCTGTTCATGCCATTCCTGTAGTTCTGAGTGTTCTCAGCCTATTCATACCATTCCTGTCTTTTTCTTTGAGTATTCTCAAGCTGCTCACGCAAATCCTGTATCAGTTTTTGAGTAGGTTTCTCACGCTTATGTTATTCTGGTATAAACCTTTGGATTGCCTCCTCTCTTTCCCTCTCATGCTCATACAGAGTCCTTTGTAGGTTTTCAACCTTTTCCTACATTGACCTATTGTTTGCCTCCTCTCTCTCCCTAACATGCTCATACAGAGTCCTTTGTAGGTTTTCAATCTTTTCCTGCATTGACCTTTTGTTTGCCTCCTCTCTCTCCCTATCTCGCTCATACAGAGTTCTTTGTATGTTTTCAATCTTTTCATTTATCATGTTTGCCAGCAGTGTTTGTAGAGCTATTTGGGAACTCTCCTCTGGATTATTCATTATCTGTTCTGTCCCCTGATTATCATGAGTGGAAGTGGAGATACCCGGACTTGCCATTTTTCTTGTGGTTTTCCAGCTTACTCTGCCCTTTGGGATGAAAATAACACCAGTTTTGTGCTAGAACACTAACTTAAGGCAAGCATCAACCAAAGTCTGAATTTGCACAGTCAATAGTCTATAGATACAATCTAGTTCAACAGATACCTCTATTCAACATCAAACAACTATATATTAATGGACTACAAACCACAAAGAAGAATTTGGTAAACCAGAAATTATTAGGATTAGGGAGAGATGTGGGTAAAAAATAGGAATAGAGTGATGTGGGAAGGTACAGCGAGAATTAACTAAGTCCTAATCTCAAAGCAGGAAATAGGTTGGATAGGATGAAAGTAGAGAGAGAAAAAACAAGAAGAAAGAGAAAGGAAAAAAAAAGACCAGAACAAATAGAAAAAAAATTAATAATATGCAATTTCGAGAACAAACTATTCAAAGAACGTGAATATAATGAGAGAAGGGGAGGGATATAAAGGAGATGTGAAAAATTTAAAAATAAAAAATACTTAAAATATTATATAGGTATAAAGAGGTAGTACTGCTATTAATGAATTTAAGTCTCAGAGGTTTTTAATTGAGTAATAAATTTGTGGATTAAGTTTGTACACAATGGAGGATAGGGTCCAATACTCAACTACGGGTTTATCTGAGGTTGTGCAGAACAACAATTAAGTCCCATAAAGAAGAACAAAAGAGAGGAAAAGGTGAGAAGGATAAGGAAGAAAGAAAAAAAGATCAGAAGTTCAGTCGAGCTAAGCAAAAAACAAAAAGAAAATTAAAAAAAAAAGAAAGAAAAATGCACACATGCATGTATCCCTAAAATAAAGACTATGAGGGGCAAAAAAGTTACTAGAAAACAATTTTTTTTAAAAAAATGTAAAAATTAAACATTTAAAAAAGTTTCAGAACTGAAAAAAATTTATAAAAGGCATAAAATAATTAAGAAGAAGAAAAAAAAAGTTCTTTGATTTTTTTGTGGAGGGTTGGAAAAATCCTGTATCAGCCTCTGGTTGGAATCTCTGGTCTGCTTGTGGTCCTGTGGCTTGGTTGGTTTCTTAAGTTTGTTTGTTTGGACAGGCAGAAAAATGCTCTACTTTACCCAGGATTTTGCGATCTTCCTCCCAAGTTAGTTCAATGGGAGGGGGGTCTGCTTTGAGTATCACAAAAGAGGGAGATGGCTTTTTCCTCAAGTTTGGAGATGCTGTGATGAGGCGAGGTTCTGGGTAGAGTTGAGGTCTTTCAGCAAACAGTAGCTTTTCCCGGGGACTGGTTTGTGAGAAACTCACAGAGCCCAGCCTGGAGCCCCTCTCAGGGTTTCTGTTTACTGATTTTCAATTGATTGTCGAGGCTGCTAAAGGGAGGGGCAGCCTCTGGCTCTGATTACCCAGTGAAGAAAGCCACTCCTAGGGCTGGCGCCTGAACTGGGTGACTTTTCCCTGGGTGGAGCTGAGCCTGGCAGGTCACTCCATTAAGTTCTTGTGACCTGCTAAATGACTCCTTTTATTCCAAGGCTTGAGTTGGAGCTAGCAGCTCCGCTGAGCTTTGTCGGAATCAAAGATGGAGATCTCCAGTACTGGGGTGAGGAGGGGTGGCCTTCCCTCCTCTGCTTCCTGAGAAGGAGTGAGGACCTCAGGCTTCTACTCATGCCGAGTCTTGGTTCCTGGGTCATCTCTGGTCTGTCAACTGCAGGATGAAGATGTCTGCTCCTTGTCGGTTCTTGCTGGTGTTGAGTAGAATCTGCTCGCCCGCCTCGTGTGGCTTTTTTGTCCCCGACTCTCTGTTTCAGGTATGGCAGTACGGCCACTGCCGCCACAGTGGCAGCTGCTGGCAAGAGCTCAGATGTGTCTCCTTTCCTGGATTTTCCCTCTCTGGCCTAACTCTCTGTCCTGTGATGGCACACTTGGTGTGATTCTCTGGCTTAGGACTGTTCACTGGAACTCTAAAACTGCTTTCTATGGGAGAGCTTGTTTAGCCTCCAGCTTCTCCTCCGCCATCTTCCCAACTCTCCAGTCATGTATTTTCTGTAAAGAAATGGTGCAGAATATTTTACCTACTTTTAAAATTGAGTTGTTTTTATTTGTTATTGAGTCAGAGAAGTTATTTATTTATTGTGGATAACATTCATCTTATCACATAGATGATATATAAACATTTCTCTGATTTTTACATTGTCTTTTCCCAATGGATTTGATGAACAAAATTGTAGCTTGTTCTTTCTATCATACCTAAGAACCTACTCTCCTACTAAAGAATTTGAGGTTTTTCTACTATTTTTTATGTTTTGAAATTATACCATGTGGCTATCAATTTTGTGTAAATGTTTGCATATACTCTTATACACAGGCTCTATTTCACTTTTTGGGTGAGGAAAGCAGTAGTTCCAGAATCATCTACATTATTTTATCCTTTTTATTGTCAAAGATTAGGAAGTCATAGAACTGCAGGTTTATTTCTAGGTCTTTATTGTATTACATGAGTCCATATATCTTTCTCATAGAATTCCCAGAGTATTTTGATTATTGTGGCTTTATCAGGGTGACACTGGTATTATAAATGTGCCATTTTGTTCTTAATTTAATCTTAATTGTTGTTGTACAAGGGCTTTTAAATTCTATATGAAAAAAAAAATAAATTCTATATGAATTTGAAGTTTGGCTCTTCCATTCCTGGAAAACAGATATTTGTGTTGGAATTTAGAACATACTGTACTGAACCTATTGATTGCTTTGACTCATACTGATGGGTTAAGAGTATTAGGCCTTTTTAAATTTAACTCTTCCCCCTCCCCATTTTATTAGCATCCATTCAAGGGGGTTTGGCTTTGACATGTCCATAGATGCTTGCAATGGACCTTGATTAGACTCACCCACTAGGTCACTAACCTTCTTCCTCCCACCCCGGTTTAAAGCCAGATTCAGGAAGCTTCAATGTTTCATTTCACACAGGTGCATAGAATATTTTGACCATATGCACAGTACTTCATACTCTCTGTTTACAATCTCCTATTCCACTAGTACTCATTCCAGAAAGAACCTGTTTTACGCTGTCATTCATTTTCTTTAGTGTATATTAATTGTTCAAAAGCATCTCATTGCAATATTTTCACATGTGAATAGGTAGTCTTTATTCAGATTTGATTCCCTGGCTTCTTCTCAATTTTTCAGTCTCTTCTCCCCTATTATTCAAAAACATGCAGTGACTTCTTTCCTTTCTATCTTCATTCTACAATATTCTTGGCCTTTATTTTTAAAATTGGAAATGAAACATTTTAACTTTGCTTAATGAATATAATATATACTCTGGTTTATTCATAAATGGCCTTCATTGGGTCAAAGAAGTTGTTTTGTGTTCTTGTATTTCTACAATCATTATAGTAAAAAATGTTTTCTATTTTATCCTATACTTTTTTATAATCAAAAAGATGTTCATGCATATTTGCTCTTTTATTTATTGTCATATATTACATTGACTGATTTTTCTCATTTGTATCAGCATTACATTCTTAGGATAAGCACAGATGATCATTGTATGTAATATGTTTAATGCCTACTTGAATTATATTTATATATATTAATATTGTATCTATATATTATACAGAAAAGCATGTCTTAATATATCATATATTAGAAAATCTCCCTATGTAACTATACAGTTACATATTTATATTACATGGTTTCTTTCGGTGTGATAACTTTATCTGTCTTTAGTATCATGATAATGCTGGCCTCATAGTATGAGTGAAGAACCACAAAACATTTTGTTAGCTTGTCATTATTGTTGCTTTGATTCTTGTTGTGGAAGAGCTTGAGAAAAATTAACCTATCTTCTTAAAATGCTTGGCAGAATTCACCAGTGAAGGTATCTGGTCCTTGAATTCTAGGTATGGAGATTCTTTTGTTTAATTTATTGTAAAGGTGATTCATAGAGTAGTTACAGTTACATAGCAAAGGTCTTGAGTACATTTCTTTCTGAACAGTGTTACTTCCTCCTTCATTTTCACCATCCCCCTGTCATGTGCCCTCACCCCAATCGTTTTTTTTTTAAATTTATTTATTATTATTTTTATATTTATATATTATTATTTTTAACATTTATTATTATTATTATTATTATTGTTATTATTATCTTTAAGTATTTGTACAAAGAAGTTCCCATTCTACAAAACAGTATATGAATACAAGGTGTCTGACAACATTGTCACCCATCGCTCCTAACCCATCCCTTCTCTCAATTTTCACCCTAATTTGTAAAGTTCATTTTCAACAGTGTCTTGTATCACTGTTATGTTGGTTTATTCTTTGTCCTACCATTTCTGTGATTCCCTTTCCTTTCTCCAAATCACATAAACTTATATACAAGATGTGGGCTACAGAAATCTCAAAAACAGTAACAACAGGAGACAAACCAAAGGAACAAAGAAGAAAAAAAAGAAAAGAAAGAATAAAAAGAAATAACTACAAACAGTATGCAACAAACAGAAAAAAATCCCTTGTTTCCATTTCTTGAGGTTAATTTTGATAAGCATCAGTATTATCTTAGACATATACTTATATCATATATCTTACTGGATTTGTCTATTATTATTCTAGTTTTTCCAGCACATTTACCTTATTTCTTTGCATTGAATTAATTTTACATCCCTTTATTCTCCATGCATCTATTTCTTGAATCCCTGCATTTTGATTAACACACAGCTGGATGATCCTTTTTGTCCATTTTGGCATTCTCTGTTGCCTTTCTATTTGAAATTCAATTTACATTTGAAATAAATACTTAGTTAGAAAAGTCTTACTCAATGTTATTATTTTGTTTCCTGAATGTATTATATTTTGTTGCTTAGTGAAAAGTAGATGCTTGGGTTTCTAACTTATTCTTGTTTGCACAGATGTTTTTGAATATTGTAATTGTCCAAAGAATTTTTGGGAGGATTATGTCAATCTAATTTGTATCTCACCTGTAATTGTAAAGCATCTTTTGGGTGGTTAGTTTGGCTGATATCACATTTTCTCAATGCTTTCAATTTTTATGGTCTGAGTTTCAAGTGAAGTGAAACAGAGATGTATATTGAATTAGCACTTCAATTATTTCTCAGGCAAACTAGAATACACACACACACACACACACACACACACACACACACACACACACACATATGTAAATTAGCCCACTCAGCTCCATGAAAAGCGATAACAGGATTTGAGCATAGAAATACAAGATGCTGCTGCTTTTCAAATTGCTGCTGTGCTTGCAGACAGTGGGGAAGGGGGACGGGAGACAGGCTATAAGACTTTTTCTACCATCGGTTTTCTAAAATTGCATCTGCTTGATTGCTGAATACCTTTTGACACTTTTCCACAGTTCTAAAAATGTTGGTTTTGACAATTTCTGCTTATTTTTTTAGTATTTTTCTGGGAGAACAAGAACTAAGAGCTTCCCACTTCATTCAAACTTCATTCTTACCTCTTCTATACCACTATTTTTTTTTCTATTTTTGTCAGTCATGCGGCTTGAACTCTGGGCCTGGTTGCTGTCCCTCAGCACTTCACCTGAAGGCAAGAGCCCTACCACTTGGGCCACAGCACCTCTTCCAGTTTTCTGGTGGCTAATTGGAAAAAAGGGCTTCACAGACTTTCCTGCCCTGGCTGGCTTTGAACCACAGTCCTCAGATCTTAGCCTCTTGAGTATCTAGGATTACAGATGTGAACCACTGGTACCTGGCCCACTATTTTTTTTTTTTCTTGACAAATACTCTATCAATTTAACAAAGAGACAAGCACACAAGTACCATGCAGGCCATGACCCAACAAAATTGTTTAGAAAGATTAAGAATATAAAAATTGTTAAATGATTGAACTTATTTTTAGTTCACTACATTCATTTGTTAAAGTAATTCATGTAGGGTGGGGAAGTTGGCTCAGTGGTAGTGTGCTTGCCTCACATGCATGAGGCCCTAGGTTCATTTCCTCAGCACCATAAGCAGAAAAAAGCTGGAAGTCGTGCTGTGGTTCAAGTGGTAGGATGCTAACCTAGAGCTGAAGAGCTGAAGGACAGCGCCCAGCCCAGAGTTCAGCCCCCATGACTGACAAAAAAAAATCATGTATATTTTACTTTTAGCTTTCTTCTAGCTTATCACTTTCTTTGCTTTATTCTTACTTTGTCTGCTATTTCTAAACATTCACTTTTATCCTTCTATTTGAAATGTAGCTCTGAAGCCTAATGTCTCTTGTCTATTATTGAATGTTTCTTATGTCAACAAATGGCAAACTTTTCAAATCTGATACCACAACCAACATTCATAACCAGCCACCTAATCATATTACAAACAAAAAATTTTTTGTAGGGTAGTAAAGTAGGAACAAAAGCCACACCTCTCTGCTTGTCTCTATATGTCTTGGTCAAAAGTACAAAAAAAATTCACACAACAATCGTTCCAAAATGATACAAACTCTATCCCTATGTATACATCCTTTAATGTTACTCTTTAATACATTTACAAGTCAACAGTAAGTATTTACATTCTTGTAGTAGAATATTCAGCAGATTTTTTTCTGAAAAATTTATACTTAATTTTATTATTACGGTTTTGTTTATTGAAGGAAAAAAGCCATCACAGATACTCATGAAGATGGACACTCAAGGTAATCCATAACCATTAGGGAATATTGGACCTTCAAGGTCCAGGAAAAATAGAAAGCCTGACCAACTATAATATGTGACCAAAACTTTTCAACTCAAATTAAGAAAATAAATGAGTGAGTTTAGAATAACAAGTTACTGCATTTAGCAATTTGAACATAAAGACTATAGATGAAAGTGTCTGAAACTACTGTTGATCTGAATAGCTTTCTGATTGAAAGTGGGTTGGGGAATGTTCACAGAGAACCTGCCACATCTAAAAGGTTTCAGTCACATCTTATAATTAGTTACAATAATGTAAAAACATATAAAATAAATTATCATTTAATAACTCTGGCCCTCATTTTTTATCAAACTTGTTTACATATTCAACCATTTGTTGGACACTTAAAGTCCTGGGTCTGGTACCTTCCACTAGAAATATAAATACATATTGAAGAAATATAATGAAATGAAGTAGATGAGTATTTTCTTAAAATGAATACTAATTCCCTAAAATAGAGAGCACAGCTGTAGGGAGGTTAGAACAAACCAACCCACAGATCAATTGATCAAGAGAAATGGAAGAACTTGCACAATAGTGCATCTGAAGGTAAATAATATTGAGTAACACCTATGAAATTGTAATACTAATTATAGAAATTCAAAATGGTGCAGTGCATTTCCAGCTCACACCGTACTTTAGCTCATTACTTGAAATCCACCTTCCTAAGCCTTTCTTTTTATGCACAGAAATGAACATTGTCCTTGTGATCCACTTTCCTTGAGCTCTGATAACATGTCCTATTAAGTTGTGGGCCTCCCACAGTGCTTATTTTAGTTATATGAGTACAGAATACGAGTAATCTGTATTTGCTATGTGAAATCTAGACACAAAGTGAACCAGAGAACTTGGAGACAACTATGAAGATGAGAAAACTGTCTGTGGTTAGATTATTATACTATCTTACAAATAGAGAAATGTATGACCATCATATAATCATTATTCTTCTGTATTTAACACTTATTTTTTAGAATCATGCACCTTATAATATTTAGTGGATCTAGTTAAGGTGAAGATTAAGTGATGTTCAAGTATATAATAAATGTATGTTCATATTAAGTGAAGGTACCTGTATCATGGAGAACTGATGGGTTAAGAGAACTAATTTTGGTGGGCATCATTAAATATATAGAGGTTAAATTCTAATATATATGTTAATATATATGCTAATAAGAATCAAAATACACTGTAATAATCAAAGAGAAATATTTGACTATGTGTTAGTTTTCTGAGTCAGTATCTAAGAATCTGTGGGTTAAATATGAGAACATTGGGAAGGATGACTAGTATGGATACATATGATTACTATTTTAGCATATATACTTTTAAGTTTTTAAGTGTAACAACTCTAAAAATTTAGAGCTTTAAGAGGTGAGAAATATATGTAACTTGAAGTATAAAATAAATTAAAATTGAAGCCACTATTCCTGGGTGCTTTAAACACCTTTATTTTCTATCCTGGAACTCACTGAAGAGTGTTCACACAAAATTCATTTCTAGCATCCTCTCTGTGATTACTTTAATTTCCTCAAATTACTTCCTAAATTCTCCATTCAAAAACTGCTTAACACTATCTTCTCTTCGGTGGCTACTTTAACTGAGTGCTGGATTTTAATCAAGGGAATTAACTGATCCATCCTTAGTGATGAGAAATAGCTAAAATTATCTGTTTTATATATATATATATATATATATATATATATATACATACATATATAAGCATATTTGAACATATAAAGTTATATAATTGTATATCTTTATTTCTGATATTTATGTGCTTATATAATATACAAATTTTACTTATTCTAAGATTTAAGGGGATTTTAAATGCTATATAACTCTAATCTCATTAATTTAAATAAGATCTATCTATCTATCTATCTATCTATCTATCTATCTATCTATCTATCTATCTACATATCTACTTTCATCTTTGGATCCCTGCTGTTCTGCTGTTCTGTTCATTCACAGACAATTACATTATTTGCTCATATAATTTTCCATATAGTATATGAAACTGGAATTTACAATCATTATGTGGAAGCAAATAACTACCATTTATATCACTGATTTTGGGACTCAAAATAATTCCTCTTGTTTCCATGAAATAAGATGTTATACACTAAAATTCCTGTGGCAGACTCTTGGAAACAATATATTTTAGTCATTATAAATTATCACTATGTTTTCCACTGATTTCTAATAGTTTTCTATGACTGTTCTTTGTCAAGTGTAAAGTTGTGGCATATTCTTTGTTGTTGATCCTTGGTTAGGTGGTGTATGTTTAGTTTTATTTTAATGACAGCAAATATTCCCTACATTTCTCAAGCCTTATAAGATATTTGAATTATCTCAGAAATAAATTTATTTCAGGCTTCTCCACTGCTTCAGGAAGTCTCTTGTGTGTAGATAAAATCCTTTTCAGCTGCATCCTCAGCATTTTCTAGAATTTCAAGGGCAAGCATTCAGAAAACAAATGTCTTTGATGGATTAGCCTATGAAAGCATGCAGTATCTGGAAAGGTGATAATTTACTTAGATTTATTTCTTTCTTAATAGCATCAGAACAATAAATAAAATTATTCTCTCTTCAAGAATGATTTGAAAAGCTTCTTTTAGTTATCTTGGTTGAGTTTATTTAGAAGGAAACATAAAACACAAACATTTTATAAAAACTAATGATTTGTTTCTGATAGGTAAGATAAAAATTTCTTTGATTTATTATTATTATTATTATTATTATTATTATTATTATTATTATTATTATTATTGTGAAAATGCTGTACCAAGGAGTTACAATTACATGGGCAAGGTAATAAGTATATTTCTTCAGTTCTTATCAAGTATTGTTGCCTCCTCCTTTGTTTCCCCTACCCATCCCTTCCCATGCCCCACCCAAAGTTGTAAAGTTCATTTTTCTACCTAATATCTTGTACATCTCATTGTTACAATGGGTCCACCTGTGTCTCTATTTAAACTATTTGTTTTTTCCCTTCCCATCCACAAATTATACCAACATCTTTGATTTATTATTAGGCAAACATTTTCCTTAAAATATGTTCCCATTATTGAAAATTAAATGTTTGTTGTCAAATAAAAATGTAACTATTTTGATTAAATCTATACTCATGACACTATCTCTTCCTATTAATTAATATACATCTTTGTGAAGTCTGCTACACCAAAAGTATAGCTTTCTAAAATAAATTTCCAATTTCACTCTGCATGCAATTTTAATTTCTTATCAAGAATGCTCACACTTTTATTCTAATTTGCTACATTGTTTGAAGGAACTAGTTGTTTTCTAATTACATAATTATGCCTGTAACATTCCTAAGAAATGGAATAAGTATTTTAGATGCAAAGATATAAATTTTAGAATTTATTTATTTCTAGCACTAGTCTGACTTAAGGCAGGTATCAGAAAGGTATAAGAAAGTAATATTAATATTTTTCAGATAAAAATATCTGATAGTCACAATTAATGATATTCCCTCAATTTCAGATTTCCTTACCTCTCTAAGCAGGCCAAATTGTGATTATAAAGCAAAAGAGAGTATCCAGTCCACATTGGTAATTTTTAAAAGTTTGAGTACTAACACTGCAGTTCACTTTATTCAAATAGCTCAAATTTCCTACTATTTTTCTTTAAATCAATGATAACATCTCTACAGCAATAATGATTCCATTATATAACATACACAAAATGTTCATAAAACTCCTTAACTAGTCCTCAAAGTGGAGACATGTTTCAAGTGGTGGAATACAATCCCCACACCAAAAAAGCCAATGGAGAGCATAAGGTTTTGAGTTCAATACCCAGTATAGATACATAATTTTATGATAAATCAATGATTTATTTTATGTACTGGTTTGAAGTTTCAACACAGTGTCTCATGTTGGCTCAGCTTGTTCACAACTGCTGCTCTACCACTTGCACCACTCCGTTTTGCTAGGTAGTCAGAAATGGAGACTCACTCTATCCAGAAAGCAGCCCAGCTTTGTACTGGCTAATTGGAAATGGAGTCCTGTAGACTTTTTTGCCCAGACTGTTTGAACCCTCATTTACCATTTCAGCCTCCTAAATAGTTAAGATTACAGCCATAAGCCACATTGCTTGGCTTCAATGAAGCAAATACACAGAATTTATATATTTAACAATGGTCATCTACACCAGGCAGCTTCTTTCCAGAGGTTCTTTGTCCCTAGCTGCAAGATAAAATAGAGGGCTGTTAATATGCTATATATGTGCTTATGAAATGTATGTAAATAAAAATACCTTCCTTTCCCCAGTACTCTAGTTATTTAAAAATGTTATCTAACTTGTGTCATAATGTTTTGATTCTCATTCATCTTTTGGACCTTTTTATCCTATTGCTGTCTTATTAGTGTAGTTTTAAACATGATATTCAACAATTTTATTCATATGTGTATGAGTAATATCTACAAAAGTATGTTTTACCATTTATAATTTCAGCATACTTTTTAATTTCAAGTAAATGATCAGATTTTTATTATAAGGTATTTAGAACTCACTTAATTCATGCTACATAGCCATTGTTTCTTTCCTGGACACATAATTCTCTATAGCTAATGTTTGCTTTATAACTTAGTGTTGTGATACTCATAATGTATTTTTATGCTATTATTAATAATTATCCTAATTTTACAACTAAAATATTTATATAACTTCATTATAGTAAATTTAAGATGGCATTTGCAAACACACACACACACACACACACACATATATCATGGGAAGATTATTCAGTCATATAAAAGAATGAAATTGTACTGTTGGGAGAAAAGTAGATGGTGCTGGACATCTTGTTAAGCGAAATAAGTTACTTTCAGAAAGACAAATTTTGCATTTTTATTTTATGTGGAACCTAGATGTAAAAGTACAAACACAGACATACACACATATATACGGTAATGTATGACTGTTTTAAGAGGACATTTTTGGAGGGAGAAGAAACAAAATGAAGGGAGTTAATGATGTCAAATTTCACATATCTATGGCTGAAGATGACTTAATAAAATTAGAAACTGTTAAGAGTAAGAGTGAGGAAAGGGAAGGAAACAAAATATGATCACCAAGGGCTGTGTGATCAAAGTATTTGTATCCATGTGTGAAATACCATGATGAACTTCAATTAATACAAACTATAATGAAAGGAAACTAATGGCATTTTTTCAAGAGGCAAGTCTCATCTAGAAACAATGAAGAATTGTAGCTGACTTAGTAAAAAATAAAATAGATCTCTAAGGTAGCCTGATGCAGGTGAAAGCTAGTGGGAAACGGGGACACTGTAGTTAAGTACATACATTTAGAGGCTATGTCACTAAGTGTGTTAGAAATGGTTTCATATTACAGAAAATTACTCAAAGACATAATTATTGGATAGGATTGCAGACTTAGAATAAAAATTCATCAAAGTGGAATTGGCATGTAAAGGAACATGAGAAGATAGCTATAAAATATAGTTTTCCATTACAATAAATGAGACATATGACTTCTAAGTATTGATAAGGCATAGTTTTAGTTGTCTAAAACCTGAGCCATGGATGAAAGGGAATAAACAACAGAAATTATTTCTCAAAGGGGCAATCATACATTATACTGATGGATTTCTGTGACAGATATGGTAGAAGATGGTTGCACATGCATTCTGGGTCTGTAGAGCTGGTTCTACTACCCAGTCAGATGTCATTAGATGTTTTCTTTTTTGTTTTTGTTTTTGACTTTTCTACCCAGGCTGGTTATGAATCTCAGCCTCCTGAATTTCTTTCTTTCTTTTTTTATTAAAGATTTTTTTATTGTGAAAATACTGTTCAGAGGGGTTACAATTACATGAGCAAGGTAATGAGCACATTTCATATCAAGCATTGTTGCCTCTTCCTTTGTTTCCCCTTCCCATCCCTTCCCGTCTCCCCCTGCTCCCCTCCCCCTTATCCTTCCCCCCTCTCCCCTTCCCCCCCCCCATCGCTGCCAAAGTTGTAAAGTTCGAGTTTTGATATAACTTTTTGTACATCTCATTGTTGCAATGGGGCCACCTGTATACCTATTTAAAGAATTTGTTTTTTCCCTTCCCCTCCACAAATTACACCAACATCAAATACAGTGAAAACAAGGGTTATACTGTGGGGGAGGGACATACAAAGCAATAGAGAAATCATTTTATAAATATGTTACAAACAATAACAAGGAAGAAAAACCACTTGAGTCTTTATCTTGGGGTTCACTTTGCTAACATCAAATTATCTGACCGTTTCTACTTGTCTCAGACATATATTAGTTATTGCAAATAAGGGAAACCATGGGACCTATGCTTCTTTGGGCCTGGCTTACTTCACTTAACATAATTTTTCCCAAAACTTTTCATTTCCTAACAAATGGGGCAATGTCATTCTTTCTGATGGAGGTATAGAATTCCCTTGTGTATATATACCACAATTTCTTGATCCATTCATCTACTGAGGGGCATCTGGGTTGGTTCCATATCTTAGCAATGGTAAACAATGCTGCAATAAACATAGTTGTGCTGGTAGCTTTAGTGTGGTCTTGTTTGTGATCATTCAGGTAAATGCCCAAAAGTGGGATTGCTGGAACCTAGCCTAATCACAGCATCTCATTATATATTTTCTATCTCTTCCCTCTCACTAGATTTTCCTTCCCACATTCTCCAAATTGGGTTGCCACAGAAGGAGGAAGATGAAAGGTAATTTGCAGCAGTTGTCCTAGTTTAAATACTCAGCACAGTTGCATTGGGCCATATTCAAAACTAATTATATTTGGCTACATATTTGTTATTTGATTGACTTTCCCAGAGTTAAAAAAAATAATTAACATAGTAGAGAGAATAATTCATGACTTCTACTCTGCAGTGTAACCACTAAACCCAATTCTGAGGACCCTTTATGGCACCTCAGAAATAATTTATATACTTTTAAAAGTGATGGTCTAGTATTTGGAGTTTGGAGCCAGGACTCAAGTATATTAGAGCATTGACTACTTCATCGAACAAATATAAATTGATTTTAGTTGTGTGGTCTAATTCACTTGGCTTAAATTATTTAAGAAATCCTTTTAAACGCATTCAGTACAAAATTACAGCTGTAGCCATTCAAAAATAGAATGCATCATTTTATAAGAGGTAGGGATTTGGGGTTTATTATGAAGAAAAATGACATAGCACTAGATTCTTCCACTTTGGATGGAAAGTTTTTACTCATAAGATTATTTATTTTAGAGGCTAGATATTTAAATTTCTATAACCACATGTAATATTTAATATTATATTTTTCACTTGTTAAGAATGCATTTATTCGTTATTAATATGGTGCATTGAGCTGCATTAGTAGTCATGGCATTGGGTAAACACATTTACCTCAGATGAATTTTCATCAACTCTGGAAATTTTCAGAAAACTTCCTTAAATTCTAACCAATGTTCCATTACACCTTAAAAACATCTCACTTGGTGTACAGGGCTACTGTCTGTTCAAATCACAGACATGAAACTAATTTTTCACTGAGCTTTAATATAAGGGCGAGAATGTCTATTTTCATTTGTCTTAACAGAGGTACACCTAATGGTTATTAAGCCATATTCTAGTCTTATTGCTGTCTCTTCAGAAGTTTAACCCCAGTGAGGGGGCAGGTGATAAATACCTTAGAATCTTTCTACATGAATAAGGAAGAAGTTTTTGTCTCTAGGGTATGAAACTACTTTAGTAAAGTCAGGAAAAGGCTTAGTTGAACTTCCTTAGCCTTATAGAGACTACTTTTAATTAGATCTCACACCACTTGTATATTGATTACATCCCAGTGGTAGGCTGAATTGAACTTAACCCACTCATTAGTCACCAAATATTAAGCAATCTGCTCAAGCAAACAGCTGTTATGTTAATTTACAAGTACTAAACTGCTTATAATTAGCCAAAGACTAAATTGAATAGGAAAGGAGACATCTACATAGATGATTCTTTCTGGACTCTCATAGAAAATGTCTTTCAGGGCTGGGAAGGTGGCTCAGTAGTAGAGCGCTTGCCTCACATACATGAGGTCCTGGGTTCTATTCCTCAGCACCACATAAACAGAAAAAATGGCTCATGTGTTAGAATGCTAGCCTTGGGCTAATAAGCTGCGGAACAGCACCCAGGCCCAGAGGTCAAGTCCTACAACTGACAAAAGAGAGAGAGAGAGAGAGAGAGAGAGAGAGAGAGAGAGAGAGAGAGAGAGAGAGAGAGAGAGAGAGAGAGAGAAAATGTCTTTCAGATTGAGTACTTCAATTCATAGTACACACTCAAATTCCCATTTCAATAGAGGCATCTGAAATAGTCTGAGAGTTTCAGTTGTACAATCCAAAGTAGAGAGAAAACAAAAAAAGGAACACAACTACTTACTTTTAAAATGAATCTTACAACATGTTTTCCTATTTTGAGGGTTTGTGACTGGCACATTTTAAAAAGAAGGTAGACAAACTGCTAAATTCAACATAAAAATTAAAAGCTCCTGTAACTATGTGCACAACACAGAATGCCAATATATAGTTAATCGTGCAGGAAATATTTTCTAAACTTTCAAATATGAGGTATAGAATTCCTATTGGTTGTAGTTAATATTGTTTTGATCATCAAAAATAATTGCCCAAGCCTGGTGCCAGTAGCTCATGCCTGTAATCCTCGCTACTCAGGAGTCTAGATCTGATGGATCCAGGTTCAGAGCCAGCCTGTGTAAAAAAGGCCCCGTGAGACTCTTATCTCCAATTAATCACTCAGAAACAGGAAGTGGTGCTGTGGCTTAAGTGGTAGAAAGCTAGCTGTTAGCTCACAGAGAATCAGGGAAGGCGCTTAGGCCCTGAGTTTAAACCCCACAACTGACTACATGAATACATAAATAATAACTTCCCGTCTTAAATGTCTCATCTATATCAAGTAGGTATTAACTAAAGACCAATGGGAACAAATCCAACAGTTCTTATGTTATTAATACTCATAATATAAGATTAGACAATCTGATTTTAAATTGACCATTTGTTAATTAAGAAAGTAATTTAAGCAATAATATTTTCATTATATTCATTATAGATACAGACATGTCTGCTTGTACTGATTGAACTTCATTATACTTTTGTTCAGGTACAAAGAGAACCAAGCATCAATCATACTGGAGTTGGAAGCAGTGGCAGACAGCTTTACTATTCCAGTTGGATGACTATGTTAACATTTTAGAATAGCTGCAAAGCATAAAAGTAATCTGCAAGATAGCAAAGAGGAAACGACTTCTAGGATAAACCCTATATTATTAAAGTTGTTAGATCTACTGCTGCTGGGTAGTATGTTTTCTACACCAATAGGATAAATAATGCCATGGATACTAAACGTATTGCAATTGCATATTTGCCATGTTTTAGAAATAATTCTTGCCAGATTGTGCATATCAATGTCTATTGTTGTAGAAACATATGAAATCAGAATTTTCCAGTTTGAAAATGAATGAAAGTTGTAAGAGATGATGACTGATCTAGTTTGACCCATCCTGTTAGTTGCAGAAGTGCACTTCAAATTTAGTACTTCATTAACCCCTGCCCCCTACCTCAGATAATGTGTGACTAAATTATAAATATAAAATAGGATTAGAATGATTTGGTGCTATTTGACAAGTAAATCTACTATGTAAATGTAGCAATATTTTTAACAGAATTTATTATAATAGGCTCTTGGTCATTTTAGGTTAAGATTAATTATCATTAGTTTTAGTAGAATTTTATAAAGCTATGAATACATTTTAGGCATTTGTTAATAGTTATACATAATTTTATTTAATCTCCCAATACTAAAGTTAGGATTATTGCTACTTTATAATGATTAAACTCAAGCCCAGACCAGATCAGAAATGGTGCAGATAACTCAATTTGTAAGAAGTAAAGCCATAAATTAAATTAAATGACCTCTATTTTTACTACTGACTCTTACATAGATCTCTCACATATATATATAAATATCTATATAAATGTATATCTATATCTGTACACACATACATAAATATATATTTATATATATGCATACATGAGTGTGTGTCGGGGGGGGGGAGAAATTAGAGCTAGTGATAAGTTAAATCCTGGAAGCTGTTTGCATGATTGTTGACCATCCACACTTACCTGGAAGTAATGAAGTGCTACATTGCAAGAAATGGCCCTTCCCCAACCAATCAGATATCTCCAAAGAGCAGACTAAACCAGCTGATACAGCTAAAACAGCTGTGAGCAAATTGTTTTCTACTGGACAAAAGGGAATTTTATTTTGATTTTCAAAATATTGTTACAAAACCTGTTATGTTTTGTTTTTAACTGAAACTGCGACTCTCATGAATATGAACTAGGAAGGGAGGCCTGATATGATACCAGATCTGCAGTGAGCTGAATGAGGAGTTCATGGTGAAGAAGCCCCTCTACTGGTTTAGTGTGCTGTGTGAAGTCTTTCCCTTCTGACTACATTCAAAGTCTTCTTTCTTCCTCATTTTTCCATGTGAACTAATTGAAAGAAGTATATCCACCTCCAAACACCCAAGGCCACTCCTAAACTGTCAACTACAAGCCAAACTTCTAGGACATCCTAACACCACCCCTTCCCTGCCGGGTGCCTTCTCTACCACAGTTTATTGTGTGGTTCCCACAGTATCAGGAATGGAGGGGTGAAACTCTACAGGGCCTGGTTAAGAGATTGCAGAGAATTCATTTTATGATCAACAAGTTTTATGCATGGGTCTACATATATAAGTAGAATGAAATATCCTTTCCTTTACTGCATTTAATGGAAAAGTGTATTTGCCTTATAGGTCAAGATAACTTTCCTATTACTAAACACTCTGAAGATTTAGTATTAAAAGTTGCAAAACATTCATTTTCAATATTTAAAAATATCATTAATCAAATCATCCCTTTATCTATTTTAGAAAAATTCTTTTTCTCTTCATATGTGTAGACACAATTATTTATCAGCATTAAAAGTATCTCCAATTGGAGATAAGAAAACCAGAAGTGGTGCTGTGGCTCAATTGGTAGAGAGCTCACCTTGAGCTGAAGAGCTCAGGGTTAGTGTCCAGGCCCAGAGTTCAAGCCCAGTGAGCGACAGAAAAAAAAAAAAAGTACTGGAAAGGTACTGAAGGCCTTAGTAAGAATGCTAATAATGTGTGCATACAAGATCTAAAACCATGTAAGTAATAAGTAAGTACATAATTACTCATACACGCTTTCTACCCGGGCTGGCTTTGAACCAAGATCCTTAGATCTCAGCCTACTGAGTAGCTAGGATTACAGGCATGAACCACCAGGGCCCCAAGCTTTGCAGTGCATTATAAGGACAATTAAGCACAATGTCTTAGTATTGTGATGTATAGTAATGTATTTTTCCAAGTTCATCCTTTGCTTTCTCTTATACATTATTTGATGTTTTAGTTCATACAAAGTTAAATACATTATGTATTTTTACTAGGTATTGTGTTAAGGTTGTTTTTTGTTTATTTTCTTCACGATAGAAATATTCGCAATTTTTAAACTATTATTTATTATAGATTTACTCTTTTAGCTGTCTACTAAACCTGGTTTATATGTAACTACTGCTATAAAAGAACATCATTTTCTATGAGCAAAATATGTATTGAAATATGACCACAATGTATATCATCTGTATGGGATATGATATAGCAATATACTTATCAATTTTTATATTTTTCACTTCTAAACTTTGTCAAATAATTTGTCCAGGTTCAATTGAATGCATTTCATTATGCTTTAAAACCTAAAGCCTAGCCACAATCACACAAAATCATATAATATGCTTTTGTACATTCAACATTTTATATCAATTTGACTCCTCTCAATTTTTCTATTCTATTATTTTATTATATGTTGCTGCCTAGTATCTACTCTTCATGTGCGCTTCTTATTTTCTACTTTAATTGCTGAAGTTATCGTATATTTTTATTGACATAATGAAAGAATTAAGGAACAACAACCTTCTTTTCCCTCTGCAGTTTCCCTATCTAGAAACAGGATGTTATTTAAGTCTCTTACTTTTCTAACATCCATAACTTTTTTCTTATACTTTTGTACATTTGTGTCTAAGTTTAAGGGCAAGATTTGAATAGAGTATCATTTTTTAAATTTTTTCGTTGTTCTCCTTAATTTATGATAGATGATTAACTTTTAAGTTCAAGAAAGTGCTTATTTTTGTGATATAGACTCTAGTAATGAGATACTATCAGTTTTTAGGGTGCTTTAACTATAACCCAACATGTCTTAATTTGCAGATGTCTTATCACTGTATCTGAGTGGCCTTGAATAGACAATTAAACTCTCTTTATCTCAATTTTCTCATCTACCAGAGAGTTATTAACTGAAATAAATCTTTCAACTTCTTATGAAATATCAGTAAATTAATCACAAATTCTTCTAACAATGTCAAGTAATTATAAATGCTCAGAAACGATAATCCTTTAAGTGCTACTTGTTAAATTAATTAACTCAGCCATCTAAGATATCAGATGGAGAGAAATTTCCAGGATTTTAGCTGTCATCACCACCAATTGTGATGACACTGGATTCAGGGAAAGAGCTATGTCAGATCAAATTATATAATTGCTAGTGACAATTACTATTGTAGTATAGTTAAAATGATGTTATAATGGTTTTTCATTATCCATCTCTATGTTATATAAATATAAGAGCAAGCATTCTAAAGTATGATGTGGTAAAATATTTTTTATATTTTTTATGTTTTTCTCACTCTATTTTATTATTTTATTTTAGGGTTTCATTTTTTTTAATTTTTTAATTGAAAAGGTGATGAGCTGGGGGGTGGGTTACAGTTACATAGATAAAACAATAAGTACATTTGTTTTTAAACACCATTGCCCTATTCCTCTTTATCTTTCTCTTACCCCTCCTCCCCCCGTGAATATCAATATTGCTGTGGTTTATACATTTTTCTTCTGTTTCTGTTAGTCCCTTCCCCTTTCACATATTGCATTGTCTATTATGCAAAACATGCGGTACATAAAGCTAACAGAAATGAAAAAAGAAAGAAAGAAAAAAAACAATAGAGAAAAAAGAACGTACTATATACATGGTCTAATGAGAGGCCTCTTATTTCCAGAAGAGGGAGTTCATGTTAATATGCTTCATTATATACAGTCCTTTGCACTAAGTATTTGGGTTCTTGAGATACCTTGTTAATAGTATTTTCTACATATTCTAGTTTCTTACAAATAAGACCGATCATGCCACCTGCTTTTCTTTGGGTCTGGCTTACTTCACTCAATATAATTTTTTCCAAGTCTTTCCATTTCCTTATGAAGGGACCAATGTTATTCTTTCTGATAGAAGCATAGATTCCATTGTGTATAGGTACCACATTTTCTTGATCCATTCATCTACCAAGGTGTGTTTGGGTTGGTTCCATATCTTGGCTTGGTAAATAATGCTGCTATGAACACTGTCATAATGGTGAGTTTGGTGTGGCCTTGTGAACATTTGGGTAGATTCCTAGAAGTGGGATTGCTGAGTCATAGAGAAGCTCTAGGTGTAGGTTTTTTTTTTTTTTTTTTTTTTTTTTTTAGGGAATCTCTCTACTGCTTTCCAGAATGGTTGAAAAAGTTTTCACTCCCACCAACAGTGTTGTAGCATTCCCTTTGGCCACATCCCTGCCAGCATCTGTTGTTAGATTTCTTGATTATGGGCATTCTAACTGATGTAAGGAGGAATCACAATGTTGTTTTGATTTACATTTCTTTTATAGCCAGAGATGTTGAGCAATTCTTCATTTGTCTCTTAGCCATTCATATTTCCTCTTCAGAAAGATCTCCCTTAAGGTCTTTAGCCTACTTTTTAATTGGGATGGTTGTTTCTTAGGGAGTTGTTTTGGGGGAAATTAATTTCTTGAGCTGTTGGTATATTTCAGATATGAGACCCTTGTTTGTTGTGTGGGTAGTGAAGATCTTTTCTAGGTCTGTGGGGTTTTCATACATTTTGCTAGCTATGTCCTTTGCCTTGCAGAAGGTCTGCAGTTTATTTAATACAATCCCATTTATCCAGCCTTTCTTAATTTGTTGTGTTTCTGGATCTTTATTAAGAAAGATTTGATCTGTGCCAAGGAGTTTTGTGTTTTCTCCTATTTCTTCTCGTTTCAAGGTATCTGCTTTTATCTCAAGGTCTTTGATCCTTTTGGAATTGTCTCTGGTGCAGGGTGATATATAAGGTTCTAACTTTAGTTTTCTACACCTGTTTAGCCAATTCTGCCAGCACCATTTATTGAAGAGGCTGTCTTTCTTCCATGTTATTATCATTATGTTTTTGGCTTCCTTGTCAAAGATTTGGTGGCCACTGTTCTGTGGGTTCATTTTTGAGTCTTCTAGTATATGCCATTGGTCCTCAGGTCTATTCTTGTGCCAGGACTAAGCTGTTTTGAGTACCATGGCTTTGTAATAGAATTTGAGAAACTGAAATTCCTCCAGAATTCTTCTTCCTGCTAAGGATTGTTTTTTCTATGTGGAGCCTTTTGTTGTTCCAAATGATTTTTTGGATTGCTTTTTCTATTTCATTGAAAAAAGAAGTTAGCTGTTGATGGATATTGCATTTGAATTTGTTTATAGCCTTTGGCAAAATTGCTATTTTCACAATGTTAATCTCCCCAATCCAGGAACATGAAAGGTTATTTCATTTACCGAAGTCTACTTTAACATCCTTTTTTCAGATTTTTGAAGTTTTCATTGTAGAGGTCCTTCACTACTTTGGTTGATTCTTTTTTTTTTTTGTTTGTCTTTGTTTTTTCGTTTTGTTTTATTTTGTTTTGAGGATATTGCAAATGGAGTTGCTTTCCTAATTTTATTCTCTATCTTCTAATTGTTGGCACAGAGGGAAGCTATTGATTTTTGTGGATTGATTTTATACCCTGCCACCTTGCAAAACTTTTGGGTCAGCTCAAGTAACTGGGGAGTGGAGTCTATGGGATTCTCTAAATATAAAATCATGTCATCTGCAAAGAAGGAGAGTTTTACTACTTTTCCTATTTGGATCCCCTTTATGTTTGCCTCTTGCCTTATTGCTCTAGCTAGGAATTCTATTATTATATTGAAGAGGAGTGGAGAGAGTGGATAGCTTTGTCTTATTCCTGATTTTAGAGGAAATGGCTTTAATGTTTCACCATTGAGTATTATACTAGTTGCAGGCTTGTCATATACAGCTTTGGTTATATTGAGGAATATTCCATGGATTCCTAGTTTTTCTACAGCTTTCATCATAAGGGGTGTTGGGTCTTGTCAAATGCTTTTTCTGTATCTATGGAGTTAACCATGTGGTTTTTGTCTTTAGTTCTATTGATGTGTTGAATTACAGTAATTGATTTGTGTATATTGAACCAGCTTTGCATCCCTGGAATGAATCCTGTTTGATCATAGTGTATAATTGTTTTTAATCAGTTATTGAAGTCGATTGACCAGAATTTTATTGAGAAGTTTTGCATCAATGTTCATCATATAAATGGGTCTATAGTTCTCTTTCTTTCTGGTTTAGGGATGAGGGTTATGGTGGCTTCATAGAATGAGTTTGGTAGTGAGCTTTCATATCTAATTTCATGGAAGAATTTGAGAACAAGAGTGAGTTTTCCTCTGAAGGCCTTATAGAATTCAGCTGTGATCTGATCCTAGACTTCTTGGAAGGAAGGTCTCTTATTGCTGTTTTGATTTCTTTACTTAATATGGGTCTAATTAGTTTGTTTCAATCTACTTGCTTTTGTTTGGGAATATCAATTTTTGCTGGAAATTCATCCATTTCTTCCATATTCTTAAATTCATTAGGATAAAGGTGTGTGAAGTATGTCCTTATGATTTTCTGCATCTCACTTGTTTCTATGGTAATGTTTCCTTCTTGTTTTAGATTTTGTTTATTTGGATTGGTTCTCTTCTTTTTTGGTGAGTTTTGCTAAGGGACTATCAATTTTTTTTCGAATGTTTTTTTTCAAAGAATCAACTCTTTGCCTTGTTGATTCTTTCTATGTTTTTATTTTGTCTTTAATTCATTTAACTCTGATTTAATTTTAATTATTAACTTCCATCTGCTAGATTTGGGGTTTGACTTGTTACTCTTTTTCAAAGAGCTTAAAGTGCATCATTTCACTGAATTTTCTCAATTTGAGTTTTCTCCAATTTGTTGACATAGGCACTCAGAGCTATAAATTTTCCTCTGAGAACTGCCTTTGTTGTTCTCAGTACCCCCAGAGGGGCCAGTATTTTTTGTGCTCCTTTTTCTTAAATATCATAAACATTTGGATTTCTGATCTGATCTCTTCCATGACCCATTGTGATTCAACAATGTGTTATTAAACTGGGCAGCGGTGGCTCATATCTGTAATCCTAGCTACTCAGGAGGCTGAGATCTGAGGATCACAGTTCAAAGCTAGCCCAGGCAGGAAAGTTCATGGCACTCTTATCTCCAATAAACCACTAGAAAACCGGATGTGGCACTGTGGCTCAAGCGGTAGAGCTCATGCCTTGAGCTTAAGAGAGCAGGGACAGTGCCCAGGCCCAGAGATCAAGCCCCATAACCAACCCCCCCCCCCAAAAAAAAGTGTTGCTGAGATTCCATGTGTTGCAGGATTTTCTTTTGTGGTGTTTGGCATTGAGTTCTGATTTTATTCCATTGTGGTCTGTAAGAATGCATCGAATAATTCTAATATTTCTGAATTTGCATAAACTTGCTTTGTGCCCTAAAACATGGTCTATTTTAGAGAATGATCCATGAACTGCCAAGAAGAATGCAAATTCTGGTGTTGGATGGTATATTTTGAGATGTCTGTTAAGTCTAGTTGGTATATGCAATTGTCTAGCTCTGTAGTTACTCTGTTGAGTTTTTGCAGTGTAGATCTGTTCAGGGGTGACAGTGATGTGTTAAAGTCTTCAACAATCACTGTATTGAGGTCTATGTGTGTTTTTAGCTTACATAATGTTTGATGAAAGTGGGTGCTCCAACACTCGGTGTATAGATATTTAGGATTTTTACAACCTCCTGCAAAAACATTCCTTTTATTAGTATGTAATGCCCTTCTTTGTCTCTTCTGACTAGTTTTAATTTGAAGTCTATTTTATCTGATATTACGAGTGCAACTCCCACCTGCTTATGAGGGCTGTTTACTTGCTAGATTTTATTCCAGCCTTTTATTTTCAGTATATATATATATATTTGTTTTGGGGGGCAAGATGTGTCTCTTGAAGACAGTAAAAAGATGGATCTTGCTTTTTGACACAATTGTTCAGTCTGTGTTGTTCAATTAGGGAGTTGATTCCATTAATGTAGAGTGTTAGGACTGAGAGGTGGTTATGTGTTCCTGCCTTTTTATCCATCTTTTCTTGGGGGAGGGCTGTGACTTGACTATTCTTGCTGTGATTATGTAGTTTTCTGTTGGGGGGCCGTTTCACTGCCAGTACCACATTCTGGTTGGTTTTCAATGTGTAGAACATCTTTGAGGATTTTTTGTAGTGCTAGTTTGGTAGCGATATGTTACTTCATTTTTTTTCTTTCTGTTGAAGCTTTTTATTTGTGCCTCCACCATGAATGAGGGCTTAGTTGGGTTTCTATATGGTTGAATTCAAAGAACCTTCAAGACAAAATTATTCCAGGATGGCATCACCAGGGCTGGATGGGATTATTGTTTAGCACTGGCAAAAGGAAAGACAAATCGACATTTTTCAAGGATGGCTAACCTCTAGTCATAAAGCCTATAGAGTGTTTCTACATGTAATTATACTACAGCACACTTTTGGCAAACAAATAGTATCAACATCCTGAAAAGAAGCAAACACTACCTTTTTTCAGTTGTAGATTTGACTTTCATTAAGCTTTTTATTTGGGGGTATATGTAGGTTAACATAAAGCTTCTTTAATTTTTTTAATGTAAAGTTACTGCACAGAGGCGTTACAGTTACATGAGTAAGTTAATAAATACATATAATTTTATATCGAGCATTGTTACCCCTCCTTTGTTTTTCCCCTACTATCCTTTCCCTCTCCACTGCCACAACTCCTCCCTCACCTTCCCCAAAGTTGTAAAGTTACTTTTCAACACAGTGTCTTGTACCTTTCATAACACTACAATTTTAACAAAATACAATTGTTTTGTCAAATACCGAACACAATGATGACAATCAAGTTTCTACATCCAACTGAACTAATATGTGAGAAAAAAGTGAGATATATTTTATTATAGGAAGAAAATATTTTATAATTCACTTGTGGAAAAGAGAAATTGAATACAGATAGAAGAGTGGAATGACAATGATGAACCATTTCATGGTAAGTATAAGAGAATCTGAAAAATAATGAGCTACAAAAAATGGTAATGAGGTCTAGTAAAACATAGCAAGGTAGGATTGTGCTGATTAAAATAACATTCTAATCTAATTTTATATTATCAAGAAAGAAGTGAATGTGATTAAAGTCATTAGGAGATTTGAACACACAGTGATACTTGTAAAAATGTAAACATAATTATTCATATATAAATGTTTAACATTTGATTACCAAAGCAATAGTAGAATAAAAATGATATATAAAATATATGGAAATAAGCAATAAAAGGAAATAAGTGAAAGATATACTATTTACTAGCCATTATTTGTATGTATGTGTATATATATGTACTAGTACATAATAATTATAAATATGTAATTATATATATCAATTAGTAGTAATCACTATATTTATATTTTCCCTTTTAGGAAAATAATGAGGTAGTTTCTTTTCTTATATTTAAGTAGCTGTACAAAGGAGTTGCCATTTAACAAAGGAGTTTATGAATAAAATGCATCTTGAGCAATATCATCTCTTTCAACATTCTTACCCATCACAATATACTTTTACAGGAGAGTAAATTAAGACACAGAACATATAAAATTATGTATATATAAATTATGTATAAAATTATGTATAAATGTATAAGCTCATACAGCAATATATTCATACAGTATATATTTATAGAGTAATCAGTGAGCATATGGGTTTATGTAAATTGATAACAAAGATAATAATTCCTTGAATTTCTTATGTTAATTCACAGAAAATAAATGCATTCTGACTGTGTATATTCATACAAGCAAAACATTAAAATTGTAAAACAAACATTTCAACATTCCAAATTGGAAATTGAAAACTGTAAAATCGTATTTGAGGATTTTGAAGAATTAGTATGTCAATGGATAAATCCATTGACTGGAGACATATCGGGAGTCATATAAAATATTTCAATAATACTTACTATGAGATCTTGTTTAATTTACAGATTCAGAATCTTGGCCCAACAGCTGGGAAAGCATTTCTTTATAAAATCATACACGATTTACATTGAGGAATAAGAAACCCTTATTAGACTACAGATGCATTTCCATTTGAGCCAGGCTTGGTGGTATACAACCATATTTCCAACACTCTGGAAGTAGAGACAGTAAGATGGAGAGGTAGAGGCAAGCCTTAGCTATCCAATAACAGCTCCTCCCCTTAAAATAACAACCCTAGCAGTGAAAACAACTGTTACTAACAACAAAATGAATAAATTAGCAAAATATAATCTTTTATTTCTATTTAATTATTAGATTTCAATAACAAAGAATTACAAGATTAAAACTTAAGATGTTAGTTCTTTAAGACATATTCCAAAGTAATCAATGAAAACAAAACTTCATATGAGAAATATGTCACATAAACATAGAAGATTTTTGCAATATTCCTAAGATGCCATTAAATAACATTTAGGAGTTAATTTAAGAAGAACCATACAGATTCATATATTAGAAAAGGAAAACAATTAAATTTTAAGTTGCATGACTCAAATGTCACATGATGAGCTAGAAAATGTTTTTTTCTCTCTCTTGCTCTTGTTTCTAAAGTATTTAGAAGGTACCATGTGATTTTTTTGTTGCTTTGTATGTCCCTCCTCCACAATATAACCCCTGTTTTCACTGTATTTGATGTTGGTGTAATTTGGGGCAGGGAAGGGAAAAAACAAAATGTTTAAATAGGGATATAGGTTGACCAATTGCAACAATGAGATGTACAAGATGCTATGTTGAAAAAAGAACATTACAATTTAGATTGGGGGAGAGGAGAGTGTAGTTGTGGAGGTGGGAGGGAAGGGATGGTAGGGGAAAAACAAAGGAGGAGGCAACAATGCTTGATAAGAATTGTACTCATTACCTTGCTCATGTAACTGTAACCCCTAAAAACTTATTTTAAAAGGTTTGAAAGAGAGTAACACAGTAATTTAAATAGAAAATTTAGTAAAGCAATAAAATAGGATATTCTACTCAATAAAAAACCTCTGTCTCAATGAGGAAGAGAAAAATGAAATTTATCTCTTTTCTCACATCAATCATATATATAAATTTTAGGAGAATTCTGCCAAATTTTCAAGAACTAAACATTTACAAAAGTTGTTTCAATAATGGAACAAGAGAGAATCTCTGCACTCATTTTATACATTAATTATATTAATATGTGTGCATACATAGGCATGTGATCTGTATATACATATATGTATATACTGTAATATGTTTACAAATTAGATTTAACTTCCATATATGCAGGTGAGAATTTGAACGGTGTAACACCTTAGGGGTGAAAAAACCCTAGCTTACAGTCTAACGAAATGAACAACAGGAAACTGGTGTTTGAGTTGTATGGGGAAGTGGTTGGTCAAATGGAGATGGTTAGGTGAATGAAGAGAAGAGAGGAACCACAGTACTCAATGCTTATTCATGAACTAGGAAAATTAAGGATATGCATGAATTTGGAAGAGATGGGGAAGAGAGGTGGAGGAAATGATACTGACCAAGATGTGTTGATATTGATCAAGATGCATTGTACAAGTAAAGATGATAAGCCCAATTAAAAATAAAAAAGTTATTAATAGCTGAGTGGTAGAGATGGTTCATGCCTGCAATCACAGGTAATCACAAGGCTGAGATCTAAAGAATCATGGTTTGAAGTTAGCCTTGTCAGAAAAATCCACAGGACCCCATCTTCAAAATATAAGAGAGCTGGAGATTGACTCGTGATAGAGAACCAGTCAAGCAAGTAAACCACATAAGTGTGAGGCAGTCAAGCTCAAGTACCTTGACAAAAGAAATAAAGGAATAATAGTAATAACAATATCAGCGAAGAAAGGCTGACTGTAATAGAACATTGCCAATTGATTAAAGTTTGAAGACTCTCTTTCTTCATTTATAGACAATATAAATACATGATATCCAGCCATTACACAAACTCATAACCAAAATAAATAAACAATATTTATAAGAACAACATTCAAAAGCAGTCAAATGTTTACATTATGAGCAGAATAGCTCAATATCTATGTACATATGACACCATATAGGATGACACTAAGTGAAATGAATTCCAAGACATGAATGCAAGAGGATTTTCTTTGTTGCTGTTGTTTTTAATGTACTCTGTGATTTCTTGGTTCTTTTGTATGTTCTTCCTCCTATGGTATATCCCCTGTTGTTACTGTATTTGATTTGGGTACCCTGGGATTATATACACACTTACTTGAATTAAGAAAGGGAAGGGGAACTATAGAATGGTAAGACAAATGGTAAGACAAAGTTTGCATTATAAGATAATTACCAGCATGTTCTTATGTTATAAAAGCAACTAGAATTTTGTTATTAAGTCTTGAACTAGATGCTGATCTAATCAAATGTTTGTTTTGACATTTCTACTTTGACATTGTTAATCTTATTTATGAAGTGATCCTCTTTCCTTTAAGAAAATATTTTATGTATCATACCATGGAAAGTAAAAAATCAAACCAAATCAGTGTGTAAATTTTAGGCAAGTCACGAAAATAAGAAGCCTGTAACTGATTCAGTATAAAGTATCTTTGTAAGCCCATCATAAGAAAAAATCACAATTCTCTTCTGTAAACAAACATTTTATAATTCTTTATAAGAATCAACTTCAACCAACTCATTCTCACATTGTTAAATGATTCCAATCTTGAAAAGGACAATTAAATACATTGAAGTAATGGGAGCATTTTTATTATGATAAAATTTTAGAAAATCAGATTTATCATCTTAGTCATTGTGAAGGAGGTACCTAACTGTGGTATTTACTTCAGATATGTTCTGCAATGAATTTTCACTAGTTAACATGACATTTTTGCTGCAGCAACTGCTAATCTGCAATGCAACAGCTGATTTTAGCTTTTACATAAAACTTGGCAACTAGATTCATAAGGATTTTATATTGTAAAATCTATGTAACCTACATTAGCTCTTCAGTGTTAAAAAAATAAATCGTAACTTGGGCTGAGGAAGTTGGCACAGTGGTAGAGTGCTTGCCTCTCATGCATGAGGACCTGGGTTCAATTCCTCAGCACCACATATGCAGTAAAAAGCTGGAAGTAGCGCTGTGGCTCACATGGTAGGGCACTAGCCTTGAGAAAAGCTGAGGAACAGTGCCCAGGCCCTGAGTTCAGCCCCCATGACCGAAAAAAATTGTAACTACATTAAAATCACCTTAACTTTCCTCAAAGGAGTTGAACTGGAAGATATTAGCTTCATTATTCTCAATTAATCTGATAGATATGAAGTATGCTACAGGTATTACATAATGTAAAATCTCTCATCAAAATATCAAAAGACTCAGCAGCATTCATGACCAGAAGTTTAAATTAAATTGATATTTCTATATAATACGAGCAATATATAGCATATAGGATAAATTGAATATTATTAGTTATTCATAAATATATTAAAGTTAATATGTAAAGATTTTTTTTGCTGGGTACTAGTGACTCTTGCCTATAATCATAGCTATTTAGGAGGCAGACATCTGAGGTTTGAAGTCAGCCTAGGCAGGAAAATCCCTGAGATTCTTATCTCCAATTAACCACCTGATAATCAGAAGTAATGGTGTGGTTCAAAGTGGTAGAGCACTAGCCTTGATCAAAAAAGCTCAGTATCAGAACCCAGGCCCTGAGTTCAATCCGACAACCAAAAATAAATACATAAAAAATATTTTTTTACTAACTATAAACTAGCACTCAGTATTAAAAAATTTCTGGCCAAATCATTTGGTATTCACTGGTTACTATAAGGACAAATTTGTACTCTAAAAAATAAGTCTTATTTTCAATTTTCAGATTATATTTATTAAGTTTAGATAGTTTTACAAAAAGTAACTATTCAACAAATCAGTTTAAACTGCAATGCAACTTTATTGATATCACCCTTTTCATCATTTTCCTCATCCCTCTCAATCCAAATGTTCCTCTGAATTTTCCTAGCATCATAGGATAATCATTGAATATTGAGGCTGCATTTTATGCCTCTTACTCCTTTATTAGTCTACCCCATCACCTTGACTTTTCCCCACACCTTTCAAATGCCATTTTTCTGGTGCTTATCTTTTTTTTTTTTAATTTAAAGGTCGAAATTTATTTGAGCAATAAGTACCAAATTATTCAAGAGATTGTTGAAGGAGTTCTAAAGACCTTAGTAACATATGTAAACTTACAATTTAAGCATGTCTCAAAATATGCTTTTTCTTTTTTTTTCAATTGTGAAAATACCATACAGAGGTCTGGGAAGGTGGCTCAGTGGTAAAGCACTTGCCTTGCATGCATGAGGCCCTGGGTTCGATTCCCTAGCACCACATAAGCAAAAAGAAAAAAGCCAGAAGTGGCGCTGTGGCTCAAGTGGTAGAGCGCTAGCCTTGAGCTGAAGAGCTGAGGGACAGCGCCCAGGCCCAGAGTTCAGGCCCCATGACTGGACCCCCCAAAAAATACCGTACAGATGAGTTACAATTACATGGACAAGACAATGAGTACATTTCTTATCAAGCATTGTTGCCTCCTCCTTTGTTTCCCCTTTCCATCCATCTCTTCCCATCTTTTCCCCATATTTCTTCCCCTCCCCCCTCACCCCCGCTCCTGCCAAAGTTGTAAAGTTCGTTTTTCAACATGACAACTTGTACATCTCATTGTTGCAATGGGTCCACCTGTATCCCTATTTAGACAATTGTTTTTACCCTTTCCATACACAAATTATACCAGCATCAAATACAGTGAAAGCAGGGATTATATCGTGGGGGAGGGACATACAAAGCAACAAAGAAATCATCTTATAAATATGTTAGAAACACTCGCATGAAAGAAAAAAAACATTTGCATACTTTTTTTTTTTTTTTGTCGGTCTTGGGGCTTGAACTCTGGACCTGGGCGCTGTCCCTCAGCTCTTCAGCTCAAGGCAAGCGCTCTACCACTTGAGCTACAGCGCCACTTCCGGTTTTCTGGTGGTTTATTGGAGATAGGAGTCTCACGGTCTCTCCTGCCCGGGCTGGCTTTGAACCGCGATCCTCAGATCTCAGCCTCCTGAGTAGCTAGGATTACAGGCGTGAGCCACCTGCGCCCGGCAACATTTGCATACTTATCTTGGGGTTCATTTCACCTAACATCAACTTATCTGACCTTTTCTGCTTTGTCTCAAGTTATTGCAAATAAGGGAAGCCATATGGTCTATGTTTCTTTGGGCCTGGCTTACTTCATTTAATATAACTTTCCAAGTCTTTCCCTTTCCTAAGAAATGGGGCAATGTCATTTTTTCTGATGGACGCATAGAATTCCACTGTATATATATATATATATATATATATATATATACACCACATTTTCTTGATCCATTTATCTACTGAGGGGCATCTGAGTTGGTTCCATATCTTAGCTATGGTAAATAATGCTGCAATAAACATAGTTGTACTGGTAGCTTTAGTATGGTCTTATTTGTGATCATTTGGGTAAAGTCCCAAAAGTGGGATTGCTGGGTCATAGGGGAGCTCTATGTGGAGTCTTTTAAGGAACCTCCATACTGCTTTCCAAAGTGGTTGAAGGAGTTTAAATTCCCACCAACAATGAAGTAAGGTTCCCTTCTGTCCACATCCCCTCCAGTATCTGTTGTTACTGGAGTTCTTGATTATAGCCATCCTAACTGGATTGTTTTGATTTACATTTCTTTTATGGCTAGGGAGGTTGAGCATTTCTTCATGTGTCTATTGGCCATCTTGTGACACTATAAATTCATTTTTCTAAGAAATTATACCATTTGAATTCACTCCTGCAAATACCATATTTCAGTTAATATATTTGTATACACTGGAATACAACCCCATATGTATGTATATTTACAAATTAGATATACCTTCAAAATATGAGAAGGCCTGACATTTCATTTTACATTATTTTTCAAGGTCCATCTATTTCATTTTAAATGATGCAATACCATTCTTCCTAATGGATGAGTATACAATTGTATTGTGTGTATGGTCCATATATTTTAAATTGTTGGACCATTGAAAGTCTTCTGGGCTGTTTCCATATTATGTGACTTAGCAGAATCCTTCTAAACCATCTTTTCTAAGGAATTCAGGAAGGCATGCAATTTTTGGCTTAAGATATATGTGAATGATCTATCATAATAATGCTCTAGAATTGGAAGGAAATCTAAAGAATGATTCTCAGAATGAATTGAGAATAACATATGAATATCTTTCAGTGCTCTATTGTAGTAGGACAATTTGATCAAACCAGAAAACTTTAGCTTGAAAGTAATCAACGTGACTATTTTGGAAGGGGTTGAAAATTAATATTTAAATTTAAATTAATTTTGAATTGATAGATATAAACATCCAACACAAGAATTTATATATTTATATATATATATTTATATATATATTTACTTTGTAAGTGTGGGTGTGAGTTTATGTGTGTGTGTGCCAGTCCTGAGGCTTGAAATCAGGGCTTAGGCACTATTTCTAAACTTTTTTGCAATGGACTGGTACTTTACAACTTGACCTATAGCTCCACTCCAAGCTTTATGTTGGTAACTTAGAGATAAGACTGTCACAGTTTTTCCTGTTTCTGTTGGCTTCAAACTATGCACCACAATCCTCAGATCTCAGCCTCCTGAATAACTTTGATTACAGATATAAATCACCAGTGCCTTGCTATTCATATACTGTTACATGAATAATTCCAATGTAGAAAATCTCACTTCAAAGGCATACCACAGTGTTCATCAGAGAACTGAATCACATAGGAGAAAAGAAAACTAAAAGGTCTAACACATATGCAATGACTTTTAATGTGAAGTCAGTCTTCAGTACATCCAAGAACATAATAAGGAGAGAAAATGTGAATATAATAAATGTAGACAAATATTTAGCCAGAAGTTTCAGAGGTTTCTCTACAGGTTCAGAGACCTAGAGACAAGACAGAATGTCAAGTGAACATTAGAGGACACCTTTCAAACAGAAATGAACCTTCAGCCAGCATTAGAGTACTCACACAAAAAGAAACCCAACCTAGGGAAACCTTGGGCAGAAACCTCTGTCAATTATAGAGAAATCCTTCATGGCAGAGTTAAGCTAGTGAGCCAACATTTCTCATCCTCTCATTGTGTAGAGTAGGGATGATGCACCTTCATATTATTCAAGGGTTGGAAAAAAGGGATAGGTATCAATTACTTCCAGGCTTGACAAAGAATTAAGATAGTGAAATTGTTAACTTGTGTCTTTCATATTAAGGAATGGATGTTCGTGAAAATTTGATAATCACTTCTCAGAAATAGGAACTCTGGACCTTTGAGATTGAACTCAGATCATCCAGAGTGGTTTGGTAGTGATAGATTGGGAAAGGCTATCATGCTTTAATCCAAGGACCTGAAAGCATCAATTTCTCCACTGCTCCCCAAAAGTCTTCCACTATATGTATGGTCTATGTATGCATTGCAACACTATTACTATACCAGTTCATTTTTTTGAATGGAAGGTCTGTTGGAAGATAACACTCCTTATTTATTACAAAATGTGCACAGGAATAAAATCTGTCTCATCTTCTTTGATCCCCAAGTTAATGAAACATTCAGAAAACATGAAAGAATACATATTTGGGAATACATTTTCTTTGTGTGTGGGTACAAGTCTCGTAGCTTAAACTCAAAGCCTAGCCACTTTCCTTAACTACTTACAATGCTAAAAAATGTAACCTGTAATGTTGAGTCCTTGTTCTATAATGATTTGAAATTTCTTATTGATATAAACTTGAGTTTAGGAGATTTAATTGGTATTCATATGGTAATACTCTATCTTCAAAGAAGATAAAATATACTTGAATTAAATACATTCCTCCTATATCAAATCTGTCAATAAGTTATCTAAATCCATTAACAATGAAATGACTTGTCTGTGTCTCTTTTAATCATAATTCTCTTGTCCACAGCATAGTGTCAGGATCATTGTTACAGAATAAAAGGGAGCCAAAAAAGTGCATTGATATTGTCAGGGTCTACAGATATTTTACAGTATGTGACACAGCTATGTTTCTGATAGTGGCTTATAGTTTTAAGTGACGTAAGCCAGGCCCAAAGAAACATAGGTCCCATGGTTTCCGTTATTTACAATAACTAGTATATGTCTGAGACATGCAGAAAAGGTTGGATAAGTTGATGTTAGGCAAAATGAACCCCAAGATAAGGACTCAAGTGGTTTTTCTTTCTTGCTATTGTTTCTTACATACTTATAAGGTGATTTTTTGTTGCTTTGTATGTCCCTCCCCCACGGTATAACCCCTGTTTTCACTGTATTTGATGTTGGTATAATTTGGGGAGGCAAAGGGAAAAAAACAAATTATTTAAATAGGGATACAGGAGGACCCATTGCAACAATGAAATGTACAAGATGCTATGTCGAAAAATGAACTTTACAATGGGGGGAAAGTTGGGAGGGCAGAGATGGTAAGGGGAAACACAGGAGGAGGCAACAATGCTTGATAAGAAATGTACTCCTTACCATGCTCATGTAATTATAACCCCTCTGTACTGTATTTTCACAATAAAATCTTATTTTTAAAAAGGGCTTATAGTATGGCTAGAATCTTGGAATGACTAATGATTAGCCTTTTATGTATGTTGTGTACATCAAGGATACTGATGTTTTACTGGAAAAAATACACAAAACATAGGAGAAAACAGGAAATTGAAAAAAACTATTAAATTGAGAAAAACTATTAAATTGATTTAATGGAAACCACAGAAAAATGTCTGAAGCATTCAGGTTCCTTTTTTAAGGTTCATAATTCTATTTAGAAGCTTTTTATTTATTACTCACATGTGATCTATAGGATTTTGATTCAATTTGTTTTTAATAAGATTTTTATTGTGAAAATACTCTATAGAGGGGTTACAGTTACATGAGCAAGGACTTGAGTACATTTTGTATCTCTAGTATGTCTCTTTTTAAAAGTAAGTTAACTGAGCTGGACCCTTGTGGCTCTCATGTCTATAATTCTAGCAACGCAGAAGGTGAAGTGTGAATATCAAAAAGGTCCATGAGTGTCTAATATCCAATTAGCTAGCATAAAGTAAGAACTGGAGGTGTGGCTCAAGTGGTAAAGCAACAGCCAGCCATGAATAAAAAGCCTTAGTGAGAACTCGAAACACTGAGTTTAATCCCCATTACTGTTACAAGAAATAAAATATAAAAAATAAAATGTACTATGTTATTAGTGTGCAGTTTGATTTTTATTGTCAATTATTTTCTAGATAGCTATTCTAATTGGTGTGAGATGAAATCTCAAAGGTGCTTTGATTTTCATTTCATTTATGGCAAAGGATACTGAACATCTCTTCATGTTCTTCTAACCCAGTTGTATTTCTTTGAAGAACTACCTAAATGATCAATCCATTTATTAATTAGATAACTTATGTTTTAGTGTTTAAATGCTGAAGAGAATACAGAGGGAAAAATAAAATCTTATTCACTATTGCTGGAAATCACAAAGGAGAGGTTTTTTTTTTTGTTTTTTGTTTTGCTTATTTTTAAACCTAAAGAGAGAATGATAGTATTAGAAATGGTGAAGTGGCTCAAATTGTAGAGCACCAAGCCTGAGTGGGAAAAAAAAGCTAAACAAGAATGTGAGGACCTTAGTTCAAGCCTCAGTACTGCACACACAAAAATACTGTCTTATAATTTTATAGTTACTAGGCCTATATCCAAAGTATTTTTTAAATTTGACTTTATTATCTTTAAGTAGTTGTACAAAAGAGTTGACATTTAAAAAAGCAAATTATGAATACAATATCCCTGGATCAATATCACCCCTTTCAACATTCTCACCCATCCTTCTCCTTACTACCCCTACCTTCACTCTTCTTAATTTTGTAGGATATACACTGGATTCTTGACTCTATTCTCCTCTTGTCAACTTTCAGTTGATATACCTGTACACGGATTTATATAACAGTATTATTCACGGTAGTCAAAACATGTAACTAGCTTTGCTATCCATTCGCCAATAAACAGATAAAGAAAATGTGACACATGTGCACAGTGGAGTGTTATTCAGCTGTAATGAAGAATGCGATGAGGTCACTTGCAGGAAAAAGAATGGAACTGGAAATCATTATTTTAAGTGAAATAAGCCAAACTGGTACAATCACCTATCACATGTTATCTCATAATGAATGTAGGACTTACAATTGAAAGATGGCAGTTGGACACCGGTAGCTCATATCTGTAATCCTATCGATGTAGAAGTCTGAGGTTGGAAAACCACAATTCAGTTATATATAGGAAGAAAAGGTCAGAAGATCCTTCCTCAACTGTGGAGTGAATTAGCTTTTGTCTGTCATCGCAAACAACAATGAGTGGCTGAAATTAGGAGCATATGTTTACATGTCAGAAAGACAGAGATTTCTGTAGACTCACTATCCATGGTGGAAAAACAATCTGATGGCACCAGCCTGTGATCCTATCAAGGATGAGCTGCCTAAAGTATGTAGACCGTGTCTGAGGCAAACACTTTAGAGGAGGAAAGGAATCTCAAAAATAGTGAATAAGGTGGAAAGATGCCTCAATTGCCTACTATAAAGCTCTGAGTTTAAACTCTACTTCAACGAGGAGAGGCTTTGAATTCAAACTTCATTATGAAGAAGAAGAGAAAAAATAAAAAAAAATCCTTCTATTTAGGGGTAGATACCAGTGAGATGGGGTGTGCGCCAGGAAAAGGAGAGAATATGAGTGGATAATATGGTCGAATTACTTCATATCCATGAATGAAAATAAAACAAGCCTGCCAAATTTGTTCCAAGAAAGGAGGGGGGAGTGGTTGAGATGGTAGGTTTGATGAGGCACATTGTATGCATTTAAGAAAAATTACAATCAAATTCCTTTGTACAACTAATGTATGCTAATAAAAGTGAAATGTATTTTTAAGGAAAAAGTTTGACTGAAGTAACTACAGGAAACTAACTAGACTTTTATAGTAATTACAGCATTTGTAGGGACAATTGGTTATTCCTATTTGGAAGAACCATCATTGGAAAACATTTTAGACCAGAGATGAAAACAACAAAGCTTGGTTTACTATACAAGACAAGAGAGGAGAGAGTTTTCACCATTTGGCAAAGTCAAATTGGAAAGATTTGCAGTAAAGAAATTGCAAATGTGGCATTGTATGATAATCTTAAGGTACATGTGGCTTTAGTGGTGATGATTTATGATAAGTCTATGCTAATAAACTGTAAGTTTTTTCCCAATCAAGTATGTAAATATATGTATGTGAACACACACATATATCCAAGGTATTTCTGTTTATAATGATTATGGGTATAAAAATAGCAAAATTAAAATATCTATTTTGCTAATTCATCTTTTATACTGGATTTAATAATAAAATCAAGTATTTTAGAATTTATAATATGACAAGAGCAGTGGCTTATACCCATAATTGCGGCTACAAGAGAAATTGCAATCCAGAGGATTATGATATGAGACACAAACTAGGAGAGAGAGACAGACTGAGAGACAGAAACAGAGAGACATATCTCACAGCAACAAAAACACTGAGCATGGTAGTGTCACAAGAATCCTGTTATTCTCGCTATACAAAAAACCTAAATATAAAGGTTTAGACCCAGGCTAAACACAAGACCCTACCTGAAAAATAATGAAAACAAAAAGTCTCAGGGTATTGTTCAAGTAGGGGAGCAACTACTACAAATTTTCACAATACTGTTACTTTCAACCAGAAAAAAGAAACATGGCATTGTTTTTTTTTTTTTTTTTTTTTTTTGTCGGTCGTGGGGCTTGAACTCTGGGCCTGAGAGCTGTCCCTCAGCTCTTCAGCTCAAGGCAAGCGCTCTACCACTTGAGCTACAGCGCCACTTCCTGTTTTCTGGTGGTTTATTGGAGATAGGTGTCTCACGGTCTCTCCTGCCCGGGCTGGCTTTGAACCGCGATCCTCAGATCTCAGCCTCCTGAGTAGCTAGGATTACAGGCGTGAGCCACCAGCGCCCGGCGGCATTGTTATTATGACAATATTTAATTAAAAAATAAGCCAGATGCTAGTGGTTTACACCTGTAATCTCAGTTTTTAGGAGGCTTAGGTCTGAGGATCGTGATTCAGAACCAGTGCAGATAGGAAAATCTGTGAAACTGTCATCTCCAGGTAACCACCAAAATGCCAAAAGTGGATCTGTGGTTCAAATGGTAGCGTACTAGTTTTAAGGTTAAAACAAAACAAAAAAACATTAAAAAAATTCAAGGGCAAAAGTCAGGTCCTGAATTCAACTTCCAAACTGGCACAAAATAATAGTAGTAATAATAATAATAATAATAATAATAATAATAATAATAATAAGGGAGCTGGTGACTCATACATGTAATCCTAACTACTTAGGAGACTGAGCCATATTTGAATTCAGCCAGGGAAGAAATCAATGAGACTCTTATCTGCAATTAATCATCAGATAACTTGAAGTGGAATTGTGGCTCAAGTTGGTAGAGTGCTAGTCTTGAGCAAAAATGCTCAAGGAAAGTGCCAGGCCCTGAGTTCAACACCCACAACTGACAAAAATAATGGCAATAATAATAATACTAGTAATAATAACTGAAATAACAATGACAGTAAAATAAGGAACACAGATTTTTAAAAATCTCACATTGTTTAGCTACTCCTATATCCATAAACACAAAATTATAAAGGACTGTAAAAAATTTATATACCTAAATACAGCGATGCCATTTGTAGGCCCTAATATCCTATAATGCAGGGTTTTCTGAATTGCTTTCAATGTCATAAAATAGAATACCTGCGTGGACTGGCTTCACAGTACAATACCCCAGGTCTCAACCAACTGAATACCTGTAATTACAGGTGCGAACCACTAGTGTCCACCTTCTACATACTTGTTATTAATAAGTTTTTTTTATTGTGAAAATACTGTGCCGAGGGATTACAGTTACATGAGCAAGGTAATGAGTACATTTCTTAACAAGCATTGTTGCCTCCTCCTTTGTTTTACCCCCACCATCCCTTCCCTCCCATCTCTACAACTACACTCCACCCCCCCCAACTGCCCGCCTAAACTGTAAAGTTTGTTTTTCAACATAGTGTCTTGCCCATGTCATTGTTGCAATGGGTCAATCTGTATCCCTATTTACACATTTTGTTTTTTTCTCTTCCCTCCCAAAATTAGACTGACATCAAATACAGTGAAAATAGGGGTTATATCATGGGGGAGGAACACACAAAGCAAGAAAAAAATCACATGGTACCTTATAAATATGTTAGAAACAATAGCAAGCAAGAAAAAAAACCACTTGTGTCCCTATATTGGTGTTCATTTCGCTTAACTTCATCTTATTTAGTCATATGTACATAGTTTTTGGCCTTTTCTACTTGTCCCAGACATATACTAGTTATTACAAATAAGGGAAACCATGGGACCTATGTTTCTTGGGACCTGGCTTACTTACTTAATATAATTTTTTTCCAAGTCTTTCCATTTCCTATCGAATGGGGCGATGTCACATATATATATATATATATATATATATATATATATGAATTCTATATTCTATGGTGTATATATATATATATATTAGACATTTTCTTGATCCATTCATATTCATTGTTAACAGCATTAAACAAGCCTAACGTTGAAGAAATAATTGGATCTACCTGTTTTAGGGAACAACTAATATTCATATATATATATATTTATATACATATATATTATTGTCGAGGTGATGTACAAAGGTGTTACAATCACATAAGTAAGGTAATAAGTACATTTTTTGTCTAACTTGTTACCTCACCCTCATTTTTCTCTCACTTTCCCTCCCCTTCAATCCTCGCCCAAATTATACAGATCATTTCCAACATATTGTCTTGTGTACATTGCTGTTCCATTGGTTCTCCCCTTGTCTTTGTCTCACCATTCTGTTGTTCCCCTCCCTTCCCTAATTCAAATAAATATATATACAACACCAGGGTATCAAAATCAAATACAAGGATAACAGGGGATATACTATAGGGGAAAGATTATACAAAAGAAACAAAATAATCATATAGAATAGTGAAAACAACAACAACAAAGTAAAACCTCTTGTGTTCATGTCTAGTAATTCATTTTGGTTAACCTCATCTTACATGGTCATATGTATGTAGCTATTGAACTCTTCTTTAGGTAAGTTAAGACACTAATGGCTTTTGGAAATAAATACAATGGACATTTATCAAAAAAGATCCATTACTGAATGTTACACAAAATATTGCTATGTGTAAGTTGGTGCTTTAGCTTAGTATTTTGCATCTAGTTCACTTTTGTTGTTGAAGTAAGTAATTGTTGGATTTTCTTAATAAGTCAGCCTACTCTTTTGCTTATTTAATTGTTGTAAATATACAAATTCTTTTACAGAAAATAGTCTTGTCATACGACATAAATGTAACTTACAAAAATAAAGTCCTTCATGTTTTTTTTCTAACAACTTTCCCTAAATTATTAGAATGCTGTTTTGTTGACATGGGTGATTCTGTAAAATATAATTGTGGATAATCATGTGTGTGTGTGTGTGTGTGTGTGTGTGTGTGTGTGTGTGAGTGAGTGCACGTGTGAAAGAGGGCACACTCACATCTGTGCACTAAACTATTTTTTTAACATCACATAGGAGAATTAGTTATATCTCCATTTAGGAACTGAACATAGCTAAACAGATTTTTGATTCTGTGCTATTATATTACAAATAATTTCATATAATAAGACAAAAAATGCACACACATCTAATCATCTGATCAATACCAAAGTAAGAAAACAGTATTTAAGTAATGTTTATTAGATGAGAAAATGTGAGCAGATTCTTGTTATTCAGTATTGTATGCATTTGCAGCAGGACAATGTTTACTTTATGGCCTTGGAAATCCATAGTTCATGCTCATTGCCTCCAACTGTGATTAAACAAGATTTTGTTCAATAAGACAAAATTCAGTAACAACTTTTTACCATGAGTCCTGATGCAGTTGTTTTTATTCACAGTTCCTGGGTTAAAGGTTGCAGTTCTCATATTTGAAAGGAACCCTTGTTTGTCATTTGAAAGCAGACTAATAACTGAGAAGCACAGCTTGCTGTTTATGTCTTCCTTTCCAACTTCATGCAGTAATGACTGAATAAATAGGAAAGAGGCCACATTAGTCACTAGGTCTACAGAGAACACGATGATCAAATATGGCATGGTGATTTACAAGGCATTTTTCCAATCACTTGAAAGAAAATTGATTTTATTCTTTCAGGCTGGCATCAGGAATTAAACTCATGACCTAGTGCTCTCATTCTAATTTCACCCTCAGAGTTGATGTTCTCTTACTTGATCCACATCTTCAGGACAGTGTTTTGCTTGTTATTTTGGAGATGGCATTTCTAGGATTTTTCTCCCCAGTGTGGCTTCAAAGATTAATATCAGATTCACATACAAAGGTAAGCCACTGTATTGCTGCTACTTTAGAATATCACCTAAAAATTGCATCAAATAACACAAATAGATTTGTATTTCATTATATTTTTAATTAAAATTAAAATGAAAAATATTTTTAATTAATGGTGTCATACCAATTCCAGGAAATATGTAAATATGTATCTATATATCTATAATCATGCATATAGGTATGCATAAATGTATGTACCTATGCACAAATAGTAATTTATTTTAGATCTAGATTCTATATATGTGTGAATGTATTTAATATCTTGTTTTTTAATTTCCCTTGATCAATATAATGTCCTCCAATTCCACCCATTTTCTTGCAGATTACAAGATTTTCTTTTTCTTTGGGACCATATAATATTTCATAGTGTATATATCTTCTTTATCCATTAATCTGTTTTGGGCCACTTCAGATGATTTTATTGTTTATATGACCAGTAGATATATATGTAGATAGGTACCCTATGGGCAAATTGATTCACTCTCCTTCAGATATATGCCCATATGTGGTATGGTGGGATCATAGGAAAGGTTTGCTTTGAGATTTTTGAGAAACAGCCATACTAACTACTTCTGTAATGTTTGCAGTAGTTTATATTATCAACCATAATAGATGAGGTTTCCTTTTCCCCCACATCCTCATCAAGATGTGTTATTGGTTGTTTCCTTGCTGGCTGCTATTCTGAATGGGGAAGGGGTGGATGGAATCTTAGTTTATTTTGACTTGCCTTTTTTTAAATGGCTAAGTATATTGAACATTTCTTCATAAATCTTTTAGTCATTTGTGTTTCTTCTGAGAAGCATATGTTTAGTTCATTTGCCTATTTATTAATTGGATTATGTGTGTTTTTGCTTTTAATTTTTTGAGTTCTTTGTATATTCTGGCTATTAATAATTTCTTGTTGAATTGCTGGTGAAGTTTTTCTCCTATTCCATGGTCTTTCTTGGTTCTGTTAATTGTGCAGAAACTCTTTAACTTTATGTGGTCCCATATGTCAAGTCTTGCTCCCATATTCTGGGCAACTAGAGCGTTACAAAGAAAATATTTTTCTGTACCTGTAACTTCTAAGGTTTTCTTGTGTTATATTTTAATTTATATACATTGTGATATATGCACATAGTGTTATATTTAAATTATATATATTTAAAGTTATATTTAAATTAGATTTTCTTCTATTATATTTGAAGTTTTAGGTCTTGCTTTGAGTTCTTTAATTTATTTGTAGTTGAATTTTATACCTGGTAAGAGGTAAGAGTCAAAGGTTTCTTTGCTTCTTGTTCTCTTGTTTTATATTGTTGTTTGTTTTTAAATGTCATCAGAAGTTCCTTACTTGTCCAGGAGATCCCACCCCTTTGTTCTCTCTAATTAAAATTCACCTCCACAGACAGCACAGTGATTTATCTTTGTACTTGGCCTCAGTCATGGATTTGAGTAAAATATAGATATAAAATCACCTTTGTGATGATTTCCTTGCTGTTTCCATTTCCCATCTACATTTTCTTGTTGCAATCATCATAATGCTGTTTTATTAGAAGATAAAAATTTAAAGTACATGGCAAGAAATCACAAATGTAATATTTAGGATGATTTCCCCTAAAAATCCATTTTCAACTTATCCATTTTTACTCATTTACTTTTTCTGTACCCGAGTGCTTAAAACTGGTATTTGCAACACAGAGATTCTCTAAATGAATTTGTGCGTGCGTGTGTGTGTGTGTGTGTGTGTGTGTGTGTGTGTGTGTGTGTGTGTGTGTGTGTGTTCATTTAAACCTGATGAAATGCTAAGTACTGGAAAAAATCATACCCTATAATAAAACAGAAATCTTAAAGGGAGCAATTGTCCTTTTGGAAGGAATACTGAAACATTCCAAACTTAGAATGAAAAACTCCAATCCAGCATAAAACCTTTGTAAATGCACCACTGAACAAATAAAGTAGAATGGCTTCATCTTTCAACAACCTAATCTGGAAAATAATGATGTAAAATATTTCACACTTAGAAGATACACCTTTCTCCCAATAGTCTAGTTAGAAGCCCCATATCAATCAGAGAAAGGTCCACTGAGCTGTTTTCATGCTTCAAAGAGTTGGTACAATTGCATTTCTCCCAAGGTGGGTCACTTAGTCTTGAACCATATGATGATACTTTGGTTTTTCCAGTGGACACATAAAAGAGATAGATTTCCATCCTGAGTCAATTTTGCCTTCTTTGCTCTATGGAGGACTTTGTAACATGAAATCTTTCCTTGGTGGCTAGTCTGATCTATTGCTTTCTTGCAGGGCTCCAGAGACCTAGAGAACTAAATTGCTCCCATTGCAAACACCCTGTAATTACTCAGGCTGTAACTACAGAGACCTATCAAACTGCATTGCTCCCCAGGTAGCTGTCCTTTGGCTCTCTCGTTCTGCTATTAGGTCTTTGCTCCTCCAGGGATCTTGGAGATGGAACATAAACCTTTCCAGAGTCATCTGTTCACTGCAAAACTGAATTGTAGTCCAGTTATATCCAGAAGAGTCATGGTCATCAAAACTCACTGTAAGAACTACAAGAAATTGAGTAGAGATGGTATTGTCAATTAATGTGTGTTGAATTTCTATAATGAAAGAGCCAGCATTTCATTGAAACAGACATTTACAAAGCAATCCATTTTTAGGCGACTAATATTCTAAGAATATGAGGTGAAACTACAATTATAAATATGGGTATTTTAAATGAAATGCTTTTGTGTCTTCTAAATTGAAAGTCTGGTTTGTGTGATTTTATAGTAACTTCCTTGAATCCTCAGAAAAATAATCTGGGGTTAAACAAATCCTTTCATAATCTGTCTTTAAATATGTGTTAACCTTTTCATAAAAATCATTTTTTTCTAAGTAAACCAGCAGTATTGTTTGATTTTTTCTAAATTAAAAAAAATAACTACTGTGTATCTTAAGTATTACTATACATAGAAGAACAGTAAGAATGAAGACCACAAGATCAGTACGGGTAATTTAAGCAAGGCTTAATTAGAGTGTTCATTAGTTAATTGCCTACCATAATATAGACTTCCTATTTTTTGCTAATTTTTTTCTATTTAGACATCTGTTTCTGCAATATTTTGTTCCTTTTAAACATTATAAATATGCATGTTCAAAGTATTTGGCAATCAATAAATGTTTTGAAACTATTTGTTATTTTGCAACACCAGAAGTTAGACATAAAATACAGTGATGGAACGCTTGACATGCTCATCAAAGTTGTCTTTTATTAAGATATTTCTTGCTTCAGTTAATATTAACCTAGGTGTTAAATAGCTCTCATAAATTTACTAGATTTGGCCAGTTGAAGAGCAATATCCATTAGTGATTACTAGAAAATAATTTTGACTATATATTCCTGGTCACCTTGAGTCTTTAAAGCTGACACTTTTGATGAATATGTGAGTCACACATCATTGTGCACTTGTGATGATAATGAAAATAACCTAGATTTAGGTAATCTAACAAATATATATTTCTTGAATAGATCCTACATAAAAAAAAGAGTGTCTCAGATTTACTTTGAGGTAAAATTAACAATATAATGGAGCTTACAAAATTACAGGTGATAAAATGACAAGCATTGCTTGTTTTGTGTCATACATGGACACTAAAGAAGAGAGAATAATTGATGTGATAATTTGATGAAAGCATCTTATGCATATATAGCATTGAGAGAACCATATCTTCTTTAATAATTAATTTATGTTAAACAAAATATGTCCTTGTACATGATGAATGCAAAGTATATGAATGTATTAGAATGTGTCAATGAGTACAAATTAATTTGTACATTAACATGTGTTAATAATGATACAAAGAAGCATTTCTTCTCTTTTTAGTGTAAACTCAGGGCTATTATGTCTTTTTCTAGTGTTTAACAGAGATGATAATTTCTTTGAATAGGCATTCCTTGCCTTTGGGTTTCAGCTGAATGTTATTTGGAAATGAATGTCTAATTGGTGACTTATGCTCTCCACTATTAATCCCCTGGATGGGCTACAGACAATTTCTTGACCAAAAATTTGAACCATCTTACTTTAATTGGAGCCTTGTCCTTCAAATGAATTAAATGGTAGAAATTGTAACCTTTTAGCTTTGCTACCAAATGTGTACTTATCTACAAATGAGGCTTTCCTTCTGCTATGAGCCAATGAGAAGACAATATTTGAAACAAATAATGTTACCTTTTCAGCTCATTAAAAGCTCTGTTCCTTGTATATGTGAAGAACAAATTATGCCAGGAACTTATTTATTTTATCTTTCAAGGGGCTTTGGCCTCTCCAAAATCCTAATGAAAAAATCCAGAAATCTTACTAATGATTAAAATGATTTTTAAATCAATTTAATGAACATTTTTGAAAATAAAGCGGTTTTATGAATATTTTTGAAAATAAACCAAAGTTTCACAAACATAATTTTAAAGCTCCTGCATTGCACATTATACATTATGACATTATGTATTTATATATAATATGCATATGTATATGTATTGATTATAATATACATATATACATGTCAGTTAAAGTGATCATGAGTAACAGGCAACTTGCAGTTTAGTTCTGTATCTTAAATCTTGTGTATGACACTACTGAAGTGATTTATTCCATGTCATCCACTGACAGAGAAAATAAACCTAACAACAAACAGGCATCACTCTTCTATTTTTAATGGTAAAAAGTCATCATTACTGAGAATAGAATAGCTGGCACAGAAAGTGAACCACATAGGGCACAGATGTACCCACTGAGTGGAAGTAGAGATGGTGACCATAATGATGATTAAATTAAGAGAAAGCACATATATTCTATTTCTTAAGTAATGTCATCCTCACAGGAAAGTTGGCTTGAAGATTAATAGAATGTAATTACACACTACTGTTAATGACTCAGGTTTTAGGTTACAGTTTAGATGGGTACATGGCCTTGGGTTCAATCTCCAGTGCAGAAAATAAAATTAGATAGTATATACATTTTTTATAACACTTGCTGTACACATTGTTTTTCCAATGTTTCTGAGCCCTATCAAAGTGTGAATTACCTAAGTTAGCATGACAATGCCTCATGACTAAAACCAAGGTGGGGGGGGAGGATTCGGTGGGGGGGGACAGAGGGAGGATGGGAAGGGATGGGAAGGGGAAACAAAGGAGGAGGCTACAATGCTTGATAAGAAATGTACTCATTATCTTGCCCATGTAATTGTAACCCCTCTGTTCAGTATTTTCACAATAAAAAAATTAAAACCAAGGTAGACATTAGAGGAACCTAGTTGAAAAAGCACTGTTATCACAATTAATCTGATAATATTCTATAGCTCTGGGAACATTGCTAGGTAGAGTTTTATTGAGATAGAGGCAAAGAAAATGTTTAGCTTGTGAAGCTGAAAACAGATAAAGATAAACATGTAGAGGTATTGTTGTAGAATGCAGTTTCGGACTTTGTGAAAGAAATGAAGGCATCAGGAGTTGGTAATCAAAGATGGAGTACCTCACTTACCTGGGACATTGAAGATGTATTTACAGAGTATAGAAACAATAACAAATGAACAGATGGTATTGGAAGAATTCATGTATATTGTAGCAGATTTGGTAAAGAGATTTGAAATCCTCTTAAAGTTCCAAAGAAATGGGCATTCCTGTATATTTCTAATAAAGACTGGGGTTATAATATGTACCCTGTATTAAAACAATATTTGGAATGAAGTGGATTGACATGAATGGAAAGAATATTGATTCTGGTGCTCTGTATCTTGTATATACATTTTTCTAATTTGGAGGGGAAGGGAAATAACAAAATGCTGAAACAAGGACACAGGTTGACACACTGTAACAATGAGATGTAAAAGACAATATGCTGAAAATGAACTTTACAACTTGGGAGGGAGGGTGGAGGGAAAGGTAGAAGTTGGGGAGTTGGGGAGGGAAGGTATAGTATGGGAAAAACAAAGGAAGGGGTAATAATGTTCTATAGGAAATGTACACATTACCTTACTCATGTAAATGTAACCCCTCTATACAGTATCTTTACAATAAAAAAATTTTAAAAAGAAAGTCAAGTTTGGTTAATCTCTATAAGATTTATCATTGTCATCTGTATCATCATCGACAAGAAAACACACCCTGGGCATTACACTGTCTTAAGGTAATCATTAAATTTGTAGAAATATTTTTATGATTAAAAAAAATACAGCCGGGTGCTGGCGGCTCACGCCTGTAATCCTAGCCACTCAGGAGGCTGAGATCTGAGGATCGCAGTTCAAAGCCAGCCCAGACAGGAGAGACCATGAGACTCCTATCTCCAATAAAACCACCAGAAAACCGGAAGTGGCACTGTAGCTCAAGTGGTAGAGCGCTGCCCTGAGCTGAAGAGCTGGGGGACAGCGTCCAGGCCCAGAGTTCAAGCCCCACAATCAGCCAAAAAAAAAAAAAAAGAATATATTCTGATACAAAGGGCAAGGAAAATTCTTATCCAATTGAATGCCAGTTTATGGTAAACTAGAATATTTCCTTAAACAAGGCAGGATTTTAAAGTGAAAACCAAGTAGTTCTGAATTATATTTAATGTTCAATTTTATTGGCATTAATCTTTTAAAAAATTTTTAAAATAAACTAAAAATTAAACTTTTAATTGTAAACAGGGATTCTTCATGATATTTTTATAATGTATTTAATATACTTTCAATCCACTTCTATTGTTTTTCCTTATATTCTCTCCCTCTATCTAGTATATATTTTTAATTTTAAATTTAACATACAATGTGCAGAGTAAATACACGTGTAATAATGTTTTTAGGATAAGCAGAGTTAAAATATACATTTATTTGCTAGTGTATAGGTTTTGCATTTAATTTTCACTGTAAGCAATTTTATTGCAAATGCAATTTTCTTTTTTTTATTGTGAAAATATCGTACAGAGGCTTTACAATTACATGAGCAAGGTAATGAGTACATTTCTTATCAAGCATTGTTGCCTCCTCCTTTCTTTTTCCCCTACCATCCCTGCCCTCCCATCTCCACAACTGCACTGAAAAAATTAAATTCCCCAACAACAAATCCTCAGAGAAACAACTGCGTGATTAATAAGTGGGCTAAAGACTTAAAGAGAATCTTCTCTGAAGAGGAAATAAGAATGACCAATAGATACATGAAGAAATGCTCCACTTCTCTAGCAATAAAAGAAATGCAAACTAAAACAATATTGAGATTCCACCTCACCCCAGTTAGAATGGCTATAATCAAGAAGTCTAATAACAACAGATGCTGGAGGGATGTGGCCAAAAGGGAACCCTACTACACTGTTGGTAGAAGTGTAAACTTGTTCAACCACTTTGAACAGCAGTATAGAGGTTCCTCAAAAGACTCCACATAGAGCTCCCCTATGACCCAGTAGTCCCACTTTTGGGTATTTACCCTAATGATCACAAAGAAGGCCATACTAAGGCTACCAGAACAACTATGTTTATGGCAGCATTATTTACCATAGCTAAGATATGGAATCAACCCAGATGCCCCTTAGTAGATGACTGGATCAAGAAAATGTGGTATATATACAATGGAATTCCATGCCTCCATCAGAAAGAATGATACCACTCCATTTGTTAGGTAGTGGAAAGACTTGGAAAAAAATATATTAAGTGAAGTAAGTCAGGCCCAAAGAAACATAGGTCCCAGGGTTTCCCTTATTTGCAATAACAAGTATAAGTGTAGGACAAGCAGAAAAGCTCAAAAGCTCTGTACATATGACCATATAAGATGTAGCTAAACGAAATGAACCCCAAGACATAAACAAATGTGGTTTTATATTTCTTGCTGCTGTTTTTAACGTACTTTTAATGTACCATGTGATTTTTTTTATGTTCTTTCACTGTATTTGATTCCAGTGCCCTGAATCTTTTATATACATTTTTCTAATTTTGGGAGGGCAGGGGAAATAACAAAATGCTGAAATAAGGATATTGGTTTAACTATTGAACAATGAGATGTACAAAACACTATTTTGAACACAAACTTTACAACTTTGCAGGAAGGGAGAATGAGGATTTGGGGAGGTGTTGAAATAAGGGATAGTAAGGGAAACACAAAGCAGGTAACAATTCTCGGTAGAAAATGTACTCATTACCTTACTCATGTAACTGTAACTCCTCTGTACAGTACTTTTACAATAAAAATATATACAAAAAACCCTAACTGGCACTATGACTCAAGTGGTGGAGTGGTAGCCTTGAGTGCAAAAAAGCTCAGGAACAGCACCCAACCCTTGAGTTCAATCTTCATGACCAGAAAAAAAAAAAGGAAGACTTAGCTCACATTGTAGAGAGCTAACCTTGATGAAAAAGCTCCGTGTTCAAGACCCAATTTGGGCACAAGCACACACACATACACACACACACACACACACACACACACACACACACACACACACACTCATCCTGAACTGTTTATTAATCCTTCCAGCAGCTTCGCTTTCATAGTGTGCTGATCTTACTCATAGAAATGGATGATCTATACTTTAGGGTACCTTCTACAGTGCACTGAAGAATAAAACAATTTTACACTTAGTCTAGTTGTCCTTGTATTGTTTCATGGCAGCCTGTTCACCTCAGTTTTTTCAGACTGTGGATGAGTGGTGCAGAAGGAAGAACAAATTAAGTGCAGAATTGTATTGTATTGGTGATTATTTTGTAAATGCATTTTCAAAAATTTCATTTCCTTGTATAGATGCTGTACAGAAGGGTTACAGTTGCATGAGTAATGAGTACATTTCTCGTGGAGCCTTGCTGCCCCCTCCTTTGTAGTTTATATAGGAAAAAATTCTGTCTTTTATCAAATGGAATTATTAGTTCCCTTTAGTCTTAATTCCCAATGGTATCAAATGCCTTGCTTCTAAAACTTCCTGATCTATCAGAGTGCACTGGAGAATTCACACAAAGCACTTGAGTCTGAGAAAATGGCAGTACTTTTCTTAATTCTTTTTCTTTATCAATCTTCCGTGCATCAAACCTTAAAATGCAAGCCAGTGAAATATCTATTCTTTTTCTTGGTTACAAAAGCATTTCATGAGTAGCTGAAATCATGTAGCATCTCTAATTAACTCCCAAAATTCCATATCATGCAGAGAATAATGTGCCCTTGGTGATAGTCAAAATAGTGTCAGGCTCATGAGCTTGAACATAAAAATATAACATTCAAGTTGAATTTACATCAGCAAGGATTTTTAAATTATAGTGCAATGCCAGATATGAAATTGAATACACACAGCTTTCCCTTTGTGTTAGTAAAGAGGAGTTGTTTTACAATCCTGTTTATAAACTAGAACAATCCATCCCTATGTAGAGCATGAAGAGAATGCACATTCTTGTATTGTGTGTTAATATTAAACCATCGATCATAAATACTGTGTATATGAGACTCCCTGGATATTGGTATCTATCTCTGTTGGATAGCATTTAATAGATGATACTGACATCAAATATCGTATGCTATGGAGCTGATACATAGGTTATAGCTTTTAGTACTAGTAGGAAGGCATCTTCCATGTATTTATTTAGATTCTGATTTCTGAAATGATACTGCTACTACTACTGTAGTTAATCTTCATTTCTTTCTCTTTTATTTACTACTATTAATACTATCTTTTAATTTGATATTTCAAAAATCTTCATCACTTGTAGGTATATTTATGGGTATCTTTTAAAATTTAAACACATCAAATCTACTTCCAAAATCCTTGGGGAATCCATATTTTATTTTAATAATTTTTTAGTGAATAAATAATGTTTTTTGTTGTTGTTACTGTTTTGCTGGCCCTGGTGTTTGATCTGAGGACCTGGGTGTTGTCCTTGAGCTTCTTTTGTTCAAGCCTATTGTTAGAGCACTTGAACAGTTTTTTCTGAGTAGTTTATTGGACACAAGACTCTCAGAGTTTTCTGCCTCTGCTGCCTTCGAACCATTATCCTCAGATTTCAGCCTCCTGGGTACTTAGCATTACAGGCATGAGCCAGTGACACTTGGCTGAAAATACATATTTGACATTGAATTTAGAAAGTGTGTCTCAGAGCTAATTTACACCAATCATCATTTATTTTACTAATTATTACATTTTCTCTGAGGTATCAAATGAAATCTTAAAAGAAGCCAAGAGAAAAATTGGCTAATTCTAATTTTCTTGGTGTATAAGATAAAAATTACTAACAAGAATTTTCTCATCTTTTTGAATTATTGTTAAATTTCTTGTAATTGTAATTTCTACAGATCTTTGGAGATATTTGTAGTCCAAAAAACATCAGAAAAGATGTGTGTGTACTGAAAACACAAACATACACACACATTAACCCACCTATATAAATATGCATAGAAGCATATGTGACATACATGCACAACACATATATAAACATGAATATTGACAAATGTATATAATCATGTATATACACAAATATACAGGTATAAACATGCACACACATACACATAACATAAACATATTCACAAAACACTTGTGCATACACATGCATACAACACATACCTTTAACATGTTCACACACATTTCCACATACACATTAACATAGACATGCAGATTAACATACATCAACACACATTAAGTACATATGCAAGCATGTATACATATTTATACACATAGAAACAAACATACCTTTGAGGCAATTATAAGCTCTATGAAAACCAAATAAAAATTTCTTATAAATAAGGAAGTCTATAATTTTGCAAAAATGAATTTTTGAATTGTATTTTACAATACTTACTGTTACACTCATATATAACATCTGCTTATGATGTATAAATATTAGGAGAGGTTTTCTTGTCAACAGGTAGAAAACACAATTATATGTATCTGTAAGCTTCATTTTAGTTGGCCATCCTACATCCCTAATTCAAGTCTCTATTTAGGAACAGACACATAAATGTAGATTACAAGATCTCCAAATTTAAGAAAACTTGGGCAGGTTGCCTGGCTTATATAAGAGTCTTCTTTTCTAAAGAACTTTTAGTCAATAGAATAGAAATGGTTTTACTTGTTAAGAGGTAATGTGCATTATCCTGCACTAAGAAAAATTAAGAAAAAATATCTCTATATCTTAGCTATGGTGAATAATGCTGGGATAAGCTATGTTTATTACAGCATTATTCACCATAGATAAGATATTTAACCAACCCAGATGCCCCTCAGTAGATGAATGGATCAAGAAAAAGTGCTATACACACACACACACACACACACACACACACACACACACACACACACACACACACAATGGAATTTTATGCTTCTATCAGAAAGAATGACACTGCCCCATTTGTAAGGAAATGGAAAGACTTTGAAAAAATCATATTAAGGGACTTTGAAAAAATCATATTAAGGGAAGCCAGAGCCACAGAAACATTGGTACCATGGTTTCCTTTATTTGCAATAATTAGTGCACATCTAGGAAAATCTCAGCACATGAGTAGAATCTCTCAATACCTTCATACATATGATCATATAAGATGATGCTAAGCAAAATGAACTCCAAGTCATGGACACAAGAGGTTATTCTGGTTGTTTTTAATGTATTGTGTGATTTCTTGGTTTTTTTTTTTTTTTTTTTTTTTGGGTCCGGTCATGGGGCCTGAACTCTGGGCCTGGGCACTGTCCCTCAGCTCTTCAGCTCAAAGCTAGTGCTCTACCACTTAAGCCACAGCGCCACTTCCGGCTTTTTTCTTTTTGCTTATGTGGTGCTGAGGAATCGAACCCAGGGCCTCAGGCATGCAAGGCAAGCACTTTAACCACTGAGCCACCTTCTCAGCCCCGATTTCTTGGTTATTTTGTATGTTTTTTTTTCCCTTATGGCTTATCTCCTGTTATCACTGTATTTGATTTTGGTATCTTGGTATTGCATATACATTTATCTGAATTCAGGAAGGGAAGGAGAACAAAGAACCAATGGAACAGTGATATTCACTAGACAATAAGCTGGAAATGATCTGTACAACTTGGGAAGAGAAGAAAGTAGGAGAAAAATGAAGGAAGTAATAACAAGTTTGACAAGAAGTGCTCTTATTACCTTACTTATGTAAGTGTAACACTTCTGTACATCATCTTGAAAATAAAAATATATCTAGTAAGCATATGTTTAATTGGCTGTGAATGTTTAATACATTTAGTTAGCCATGTAGTCCTAAATTATGATTTCAAGGTAATATTCACATTAAAGTATAATTCAGACAGATGGGAATTCATGACTTTTTGAGCTCAGATATTATCCAATAGTTAATAAAATCTTTCCTGATATGCTTCAAAATAATTCTTAGAAACTAAGTTAATATCCAAAATTTTGTGTCCTTAAGACACAAGAGTAAACATAGAGCAATTGTATAGGGACATTCTCTTTGTTTCCTCTGCTTCTCCCACTGACTTTGCATTAGCCCCTTAAAGGAACACATATGTCTCTGGAGCCTACTTCAGACTTAGTTTCAGAGGCAAAGGTTAGAAGAGCTCTCAAGAATTAAAGCCCTTCACTTATTTTTTCCGTCTTTTATTTCCTAATAAATGGGGCAATGTCATTCTTTCTGATGGAGGTATAGAATTCCATTGTGTATATATACCACATTTTCTTGATCCATCCATCTACTGAGGGGCATCTGGGTTGATTCCATATCCTAGTTATGGTTAATATTGCTGCAATAAACATAGTTGTGCTGGTAGCTTTAGTAAGGTCTTGTTTGTGATCATTTGAGTAAATGCCCAAAAGTGGGATTGCTGGGAGATAGGGGAGCTCTATGTGGAGTCTTTTGAGGAACCTCCGTACTGCTTTCCGAAGTAGTTGAACAAGTTTACACTCCCACCAACAATGCAGTAAGGTTTTTTTTTTCTGTCCACATGTACTCCAGCATCTGTTGTTATTAAAGTTCTTGATTATAGCCATTCTAACTAGGGTGAGGTGGTATCTCAATGTTGTTTTGATTTGCATTTCTTTTATGGCTAGAGAGGTTGAGCATTTCTTCACGTGTCTATTGGCCATCCTTCTTTCCTCTTCAGATAAGTTTCTCTTTAAGTCTTTAGCCCACTTATTTATTGGGCAGTTGTTTCTTTGAATATTTCTTTTTAGGGGATTTAGTTTTTTGAGTTCCAGGTATATTTTAGATATGAGACCCTTGTCCATTGTATGGCTACTGAAGATCTTCTCCCAATGTGTGGGCTTTCTATTGATCTTGCTAGCTATGGCCCTTGCCATGCAGAAGCTCTGCAATTTCATGCAATCCCATTTGTCCAACCTTTCTTTGATTTGTTGTGTTTCTGGGTCTTTATTAAGAAAATTTCAGCCGGTGCCAAGGAGACCTAGGGTTTCTCCTATTCCATCCTGTAATGTTTTCAGAGTGTCTGTTTTGACTTCGATGTCTTTGATACATTTGGAGTTGATTCTGGTGCAGGGTGATGTGTGAGGATCTAGCTTTAGTTTTCTACAAGTAGTTAACCAATTTTGCCAGCACCATTTACGGAAGAGGCTGTCTTTCTTCCATTCTACGTTTTTAGCTCTCTTATCGAAGTTTAGATGGCTATAGGTCTTTAAGTAAGCAGGCCCAAAGAAACATAGGTCTCATGGTTTCCCTTATTTGCAATAACTAGTATATGTCTGAGTCAAGCAGAAAAGGTCAGATAAGCTGATGTTAGGGGAATGAACCCCAAGATATGTATTCAAATGTTTATTTTCCTTTCATGCAATTGTTTCTAACATATTTATAAGATGATTTCTTTGTTGTTTTGTATGTCCCTCCCCCACCGTATGACCCTTGCTTTCACTGTATTTGATGTTGGTATAATTTGTGGAGGGGAAGGTAAAAAACTAATCGTTTAAATAGGGATACAGGTGGACCCATTGCAACAATGAGTCATTTCGACATAAAAAGTCGTTATGTTGAAAAACGAACTTTACAACTTTCATGGGAGGTGGGGGGAGGATTGGGTGGGGGGAAGGGGGAGTATGGGAAGGGATGGGAAGGGGAAACAAAGAGGAGGCAACAATGCTTGATAAGAAATGTACTCGTTATCTTGCCCATATAATTGTAACTCCTCTGTACGGCATTCTCACAATAAAAAAAAAAAAAAGAATTAAAGCCCTCCTATAGGTGTTACAAAAGTTGGATATATGCTGTACTTCATGATCTGAACATTTTATTTTCAACTTTTGAATATACAAAATGAAAGAAAATAGTAGGGCATATCCATTAAGGAAAAGTGAATTGGTTTGCAATTGGTAACTCAGATTTAGAAAAAAAGTAATGCAATCTCCAACAACCAATGTCATGCTTAGTTCAAAGCATCCTGCTTGGAGGAGGTTAGCTTCTATGTCACGAATCATCTACAGAATGTTCAGGGTAGATGTCTTATGAGACAATTTTCATGAAATGAGCTTCTCCACATCACTCACTGGTTTGTAATAGCATTTTCTTTTGATCTTTAATTCATTTACTCCACTTTCTCCTGAGTTAATTTAAAGTAGAACTTTAATAGTTAGTTGCAAGCTCTTTGAAATGACTGCTTATTATCTAATTCTAAATTCTCTGGAGCATATGTCCTTGGCTAAGCGATAGCATAAATAAGTGGGAATGTAGATGAAATTTGATCATCTGTGATATGATAACTGCAGAATTGATTGTGGCTGTAAATGTTTTATGATTTAATCCTAATAATACTGAAAAGGAATTCTAAAAATAAGCATGCTGATCAAACTACAGATATGCCTCAAATTAGCAAAGGTAGATATGTTATATGTAAAAGAGAAACCTGTATCTTCTTACTTTAGATTATTGCTGTTAACTTTCACCCCTAGCTATTAACTCCACTTTTTAATATAATAATACCAGATATTACACAAGAGTTAGGACAAGTCGAATATCAATAAATAGTGTATTATGAATTATTTTATAATAGGATACATGGGTAGGATATTGTATAAATATATAATTTTAAGAAGCTATTGCATGGAAAGAATATTATGTATTAAGAATGTGCTTAGCCAGGTGCCGATGGCTCACAACTGTGATCCTAGCTACTCAGGAGGCTGAGAGCTGAGGATCATGGTTCAATGCCAGCCCTGGCAGGAAACTCCGTGAGACTCTGATCTCCAAGAAACCACTAGAAAACCAGAAGTGGTGCTGTGGCTCAAGTGGTAGAGCACTCGCCTTGAACTGAAGAGCGCAGGGAAAGTGCCCAGGCCCTGAGTTCCAGCCCCATGACCGGCAAAAAAAAAACAAACAAAAAAAGAATGTGCTTAATCTGTTTTTAACTTTCAAAAACTCAATTTGGCTATTAATTGTGAAAAATAAAGTACTTAGGCTGAAACTTAGGGTCATGCCAATACTACTTGAGCAGTGCCTCCCTTTCTAGCTTTTTGGTATTTAATTGGAGATAGTAGTTTTGTAGATTTATCTGATGAGCTGGAACCAGGAAACCTCAAATATCAACTTTCTGTGTAGCTAGGATTATAGGCATGAGCCATTGGCATTCAGTAACATACAAGGGATTTTTTTGTTGCTGTCGTTGTTTTTAAATAAAAACTTCTGTGTGCTATCTTCTTCTCTGGAAAGTTAACGCGAATAAGGTAATCTTTTAAAAAGTTTTTCCATAGAATTTTACCAAAAAGTCTATACTGTGCTCTAATTTCTTATGTATCACAGTTGTGTGAACTAACATTATGGAAATAGTGGATGGTGACATATATTTGAAAGAGTACTCCATGACAAGTTATTGTTTCCCAGAGTCTTATCTGTTTTATAAGTATATTACATATAAGTATATTATATTACATATAAGTATAATATATATGATATACTTATATTACATATAAGTATATTATATATTATAAGTATATTACATATACTTATGTGCTTCATTCTCATTAGCCGTATGGTGTAGAAATATTAAGTGATCTGGCAAAGAGTTTAACAGTTTCCTTGACATCTCATCATCTGTACTCCAGAGGGAGGATTTCTATCACATCAGATCACTACCTACTGTCTAGGTAGTCCACTCCTGACCTTACTTGGGACATGATTTTGATTCAGAGTTTTAATTTTTCTTCAGTACATCTTGTTTTTACAGCTGGTATAGTGGAACGAAAATTAATTTGCTGGTTTTGCCTTCATGGTTCTTAAAAAGAACTAAGAGTTTTGTTAATGATATCCTTGTAGCCCTGCCTATGATCATTTCACATGTGTCTGGATTTTCACTTTACATGACTGGTATTCCTATGAACACAGATCCTGAAATCATCACTGGTACCTTCTCAGTCTCTGTCACTTCTGCTGGTTTTTGGTCAATGCTTCTTGTCCTTCCTTGACTCTAGGTATACACATCCAGGTGTTAGGAAAAGATAATTGGTAAGTATTCCCCAGACTGCTACTGTTATTGATGTTACATCTTCCCAGACTTACCCAAGTCTTCAGTCAAGATTCAGTGTCATTGTCAGGATGATAGTAATTCTTTGATAGGGATTTGATCAATGAAGTTTAGCTTTTTTTCTACCTTTGGTAAATAGAAATCATGCCAGTTGTGTTAATTTGTGAACTAGACTTGAACTATGTGACCATCTAAACATTAATTTCTTACGGCATTTAACAATGAACCATGTTGTAATCTAAATGTCTGGAAACCAGCTAGCAGTTGGATGAAATTTCTCTCCTAAAATAAATTTGTTTGAAGCAATAGTTTGATCAATTTGTAACTTTCTTCGAATGGTATATAGAGAAAAATAATCCCTTGTACCTTTCACCTTTTCATATATTTTTTTGTCTTTTAAACACTTTTGAATTACTCTAAATTTTTATCATTGTTAGAAGCTGACATAAATTAATTTCCCTGACTGATTTTTGCAAGTGTGTTGCACCTTGTTTCCAGTAATAAAAAGTAAGGAAATAGAATTTCTTTATGATTTTCCAAGACCAAATGATGACTATTTTGTATTTGGCTGTATGTCACTCAAGAGTATCAGGTAAGACAACATAAACACCTGTTACTAATGAACCCCAGAATTTGAAAATAAATTACTGCAAAATGAATTTATTTGTTGCTATCATAAAAATCTAATGTAAGTGTTTTTTTTCCAGTTCAGTGAGCAAGTTTTTTTCCCCTTGTCAGGATTCTCACAACACGGCTTCAAATGCACAAAACTTTGTTGATCTAGTTCCTAACCAGAGGAAAGACAAAAAGGGTATTACAGAGAAGAGACAGCAGAAATTCAAATCCAGAATGAACTATAGTTTCTTTCAAACTACATAAAATATTATTTGTCAGTTATCTTTATGATTACTACAACTGGACACATTCACCTATAATTGTTTTTAATCTGTTGTGGAATGAGTGACTCGTGATTTATAAATCTTTTCTGAAGTCAGGCCACTGGTGGCTCACCTCTGTAATCCCAGCTACTGAGGAGACTGAGATTTGAGAATCGAGTTCAAAGATAGCTTGGGCATGAAAGGCTTTGAGACTCTAATCTCCATTTAGCCACCAGAAAACCAGAATTGGTGTTGTGGCTCGTGGTAGAGCACTCACCTTGAGCTGCAGAGCTAGGGATAGTGCCCAAGCCCAAAGTTCCAGCCCCACAACTGTCAGAAAAAAAGTCTTTTCTGAAAATCTATGATTGTGTGTACATATGCACACATATATTGAGAACGTTTCTTTTTTATAAATTATCAACAATTAGTATAAGATGGAGTTTCATTTACATGTCACAGACGTTCCCTTCATCACTCTCCCTCTCCTCTCCCCTTTCCCAATCTAGTCCCATTGACCTTCTTGTTTTATTTAGTTTTGTTTCTATTTTTGTGTAAATAATGAGACTTAAACTTAGAGCTTAATGCTGTCTGTTGCTTTATACCACTTCAGCCATGCTTCTACTTTCAAGGTTTTGCTAGTTGATTAGAGATATGAGTCCTTTGAAAGTTTCTCTCATTGGCTTTGAGTCTTGATCCTCACATCTCAGCTGCCTAAGTAGCTAGAGTTACAGGTGTGAGTTACTGGTGTCAGCCTTTGTTGCCTCTCTCTCTTTCTCTCTCTCACTCTCTCTCTTTCTCCTGTCCTCTTTCTCTCACTCTATCTCTCTCACACATACAACAAAGAGAGCATTAGTAGAGCTTTATTTGCCTTCCTTTACCTTATTCATTCACCTGTCAACCTTCTACTAATATTCACACTCCAGAACACATATGTTTCAAATTCCTAATGTTCTTTTTCACATTCATGTTCAATGTTCAAAGAGGTTTCATCATGAAATATCACATGTGTAAATATCATGTGTTAGTCAGGTGTATATCACTTATACAATATACATATACTAACCAGATCCTGCACATATTATGCTCACATATTAGGTGTAATGTTCACATAAAAGAAAGAACCTATGCAAAGTCTTTAATGTTAAAGAAGAATTGTTGTAATGTCTACAGGATAGACTAAGGAAAAGTTTGGACTTATTAGTATAGGCAGTAACTTTCTGAATAGAGCTATAGCAGTTCAGCAAATAGGAGCAGAGATTGACAAAGGGGATTTCATCAAGCTAAAAAAGCTTCTGCATAGCAAAGGATGTATATGTAGTCAACAGGACTGCTTACAGTATGGGAGAAAGCATTTATCCATGTACATCTGAAAAGGATCTAATAATCAATATTTTATAGCCATTATTTTGCTTGAAAATACTCATTGTACTAATTACTACTTGCTACAAAAATACGTTTAAATTATTCCAGGTCTTTATAACATATAAAGGAAAATTAAAATATGACCCTTAGTTTAGTTCTGAACAGAATTATAAAGAACTGTTTGGTACACTCTATCCACATTCTGCACACACAAAAACACACACATTTACACATATACATACATATATAAATATATACATATATGTATGTTTACTTCTTAAGTTAATTTTTATTAAATACAATAAGCATCTTTACCTTGGTTCCTTGTGTGTTGTCTGGTTATATAGTCTAAGAAAATTTTTCCAGCAATTAGACTCATTCTTATTAGTGTCTACAGATCTTAATTATTGTGAAATATTAAATTGTAGGGAAAACTTTGTGACATATTAATTCTAATAGAAAGACATGTTATTTTTCACACCTAATTTATAAGATAAAAACAAAAGATACTGCAAACTGTCCACAAGGTTTCAGAGGACTGCTGCCCTCGAACAAAGCTCAGACATTATTTGACCTAAATCTGATAGTAATTTTGTGTCAATTCCTTCAATGCTAACTCAAGGGTAAAGCTAAATGTTAGCCAGAAATTACCTGTCTTGTCACAGTGTCTCAATCGAGGGCTGAAATCATAATATTCACTTTATTACCATTAGAATAATGGCTTTATTTCTGGCAAAGATTTCAAGCATTATTCACCTTTTCTGTTACCAGTCCCACTGGGCAGCTGTCTCTTATTCACATCATCAACTTTGCATTGCTATGTAAGTTTATGATTTGGGTGGGCTTCTCACTCACTTCATTCCTCTGGATGGCTGCAATAAATGATGTGGTTTTAACCTATCAAACACAAGCTCAAATCACTGATTTCATCTTTCCCAAATGAGAGACTCTAAACATATATATTCTGATCTCTAATAGATGACATGGTGTATTGCACACTTAGAGTGATTTTTTTTCTTTTTCCCTCCATCAAACACTTATCTGCCCACTTTCAGAATTCTGCTAAGGTGCATTGCTATCTCTCCAATCACTTGAGCCCCATAATACATTTTGTAGTGATAGTCGCTTCAGCCAGATTATGAAAACCTTAAATGTCAACTCTCATTATCTTGATCTTTCATGTGACTGTTTAAAGTCATGTGTTCAACATCCTTCACAATATAGCCTGATAAGAGTTCTCCCCTTCCTGCCTCTAGATCTTAAACCCTGACCCCCCCCCCCAGCCATATACCAGACATGCACATATTATTTTCTTATTGGACACATTGTCTAAACCTCACTGTCAAAAAGCAGATTGCAAGTGACTCTTAAAATTCTGCTTATTCTTCAAGTTGCCCACACCACTAACCCTCGTTCTTTCCTCCAGACTGAACTACACCCTTGCTGTTGCTTGCTCACTCAGCCATTTCATTCCTTTCAGATTCGGTAAGCAGGTTTCTTGCTTTGTGTCTTGCACCAAGTCCCTGTTGGTTGCTAAACCTTTATCCATTTTTCAAAGTCTTATTCAGCTGACACATTGCTGAAATTTCATTTCCCAGGGCAGGACCTGACATTCTCCTTCTTGGTTCTGTTTTAGTACTTTTGTATAATTTTTGAATATATAATATCAATTTGCACTATATTATAAACTTCATCTCCCATGTATGATCACCAAATAAAGATTTTGTATTCTTTTTGTTAACAGTTCTCTAGAATGCAGTGCTGTTCATAAACACATTGCAATCATCTGCATATTTTGTTAGATATTGTTAATCCCATTTGATTTATATATATTATATTAATAGAACTTATACTCTTATACAAGTGAGGTTCAATTGCTCAGTGTTTTTCCCATGTTACATGATTATCTAAGTAAAGACTTTAGAAAATGTGTACAAGGCTGAAAGTAAGAAATAGTACATTCAGTACTTATGCCAGGTAAACCATATTACTGTATATGCATTAACACATTTCATTTTATGTTTGTGGCATTGATGGTTTTATTCAAAGCATCAAGATTAGGTTTTGTATTTTAATAAGATTTCCCACTTTTGTCAAGAAGGTCCTTGGATTGCAATATTCTTTTGCCTTATAAGTAACTCGGTTTACAGGTGTACATTGCCATACTTGGCAGTTCTTTATGATAGGGTGTCACGAACTTATTTTTCTGAGCTGGCCTCAGTCTTCTTATCACCATTTCTCAGTTAGCTTGGAATACAGGTATGAGCCAGTGTGCCCTAACTACTTGTATCTTTTATATGTGGTTCTTGCAAAAATTGTTTAACAAAATTAGACATTTACTATATTTGGATTTTTGTGACAAATAATTGTGAGAGGCTCTCTCCTTTGAGGATAAAAACACAAATTTATAAGTAAGGCTTCTTGATTAAAATTCTATTTGTAGTCATTCTATCTGTATGTCTTGCTCAGGGGTCCAGTGTCTGCACGCTCTTAAAATTTCTCTGTAAAACCTACTATATGGAATTGTTTCCAGGATTAAACACATCAGTACAAATTTTCATACATAGAATATACTAGACTAACTATAAACAGGTTTCCCAGCCTGGTTGTGAACTTGTAATCCTCCTGACTAAACACAGGTGTGCAGGAATTGCAGGCGATTGCTGTCATGACGGGCTTCATTGTGATTACTGTAATTCAAAATCATGAACCATCAAGTGTGTGGACTCATGCCTATAATCCTAACTACTTCAGAGATAAAAATATTACCAACCATAGCTTAAGCATGGCAAAAAATGACTCCTCCTCCTAATCTCAATCAATAATAATTTGGCTCGGCAGTGTGTGCTTTTCATACTAGCTATATGAAAAGAGTAAGAAGACTGTGTTTCAGGTCAGTGGACATAAACATAAGACTCTATTTGAAAAATAACTAGAGCAAACATGGCTGTGACTGTGACTAAAGTGGTATAGCTCAAGTGTAGCACGTACCAGCCTTGACTTAAAACCCAAATATCATCATAAAGGAAAAAAAAGTAAATACATGTGTGGGTTATGTGCTGTAATTTTATATGAAAAGAAGAAATTTTCTGGCCGAGACTCAGAAATATGTTGACTGACTTTACGATCATTTGCTTACTCTAACCTCAAATGGTACTGAAAATACATGAATGAAAGAATTCTGGTTATGTACTTCCAGTGCATGTGGAACTTTGCTCTAGTCTGACAGATTAATGAAATATTCAAAGAACCCTGGCTTCATGGAGTTTCTTTGAGCACTCTTAGTAAAGGGACCAATGCATAGTAAAGATAATAAGATATCTTCAGTAAAATTCATTCAATGGTAAATGTTCCTGTTCATGATGATTGAAAGTAGTTTCTGGTAACATGTTGCCTTTTGACCTGTTTCTGCACATGCAGAAAATCTGAACAAGAATATCTGAAATAAGAAAAAAGATTAGTTAGAATTATCAGCCTGTAGAGATGGTTGAATCTAAATTTGAAAACTAATTCAAGACAAGCGATCTATATCATTTAAGCACACTGTAGGATACAAACATTTATTCATCACTTTTTTATTAAAAAAGTCAATTTCTTTGCAATTTTCCTCAATAGTTCCTTCAAGTTTCTACAATGCTAGTACATATTTACATAAATTTTTTGTATTTGAAATAAATTTCTGGCATTTTAAATTACTTTAGTAAAATGCTAAGCCTTACATAAGCCTTACAATCATTAATCACACTTGAGTAAATTGATTTTCTTTTCCCTCAAATATTCTTTTTTGTGAATAAATAAGATGAATCTTACATGGTTCAAGCTTAACAGAAAAATAAGAGAATTGTCAAGTTATTGATGTTTCTGCTTGGTCAATGAAGACAATGATGGAGTTAAGAAATATGTTTTTAAGTCCAATTCATAAAACTGAAGCTAACATTGTGGGAAAGTTGACTGAAAATTTTGAACTGATTCATAATTTTCTACCATACTTTTTGCTGCTAAACCACATTTCTTTCTAACCATTTTCTGCAATTAGTTTTTGGATGGAAGATATCCCTTGAGTAACTTTATAATTATTTTGATTAAATCTGTCTTGTTAAATTTGGCCCATCAGTTGAGCCTGTCAAGAACTTGGAAAATGCTTATGTCACAGTGCCTCCAAAATTCATAGAACTCTCACATTTTCTGAGCTTTCTCTGATTATTTATTATCAGTATTTCACATGAAATAAAAGGAAGTTCTGTGAATTTCTGTCCACCTCTAAACAGGCATAAATTCCACATCAACATTTTAGAATGGTCAGTCAAGTACTCATCATTTTCCCTAATCACCACAATACCAATTAAGTAGTAAATAGGTAAACTTGATACATTTTTTCTGTGCTTAAGGAATACTGAGATTTGGGAAAATGGAAACATAGTTTGTGTTAGATGCTATATTCATCTGCATATGTGGAAAATAAAGACACACAATGAGATTATGTGGATATGTTACCAGCTTTGTTAGTTTAATATTTCAACCTGGTCTGCTCAGGTAGGGGTAGTGAAGAGCCCTATATTTGTACATTAAAGGAGACTATGCATCTCATTTTGAGGTTCTTGTTCTATATTTTTGTTAATTTTAAAATTCAGAAGAGCTGAATTTTCTGAATCTCTTGAAGGCTCCAGGCTTTCCTACTATAATCCTATGTTTCTGTTTTTTAGTGGAGAAAGAGAGAGACAGAGACAAAGAGAGACACAGACACAGAGGCACACACACACACACACACACACACACACACACAGATTACTAGACAGACACAAGAAGAATTAGAGAAAGAGAAGTATTTGCCTTAGTCAAGATACACCAGTAAAAATGTATTTGGATTTCATGAAAGTAAGATTGGAGAATCTATAAAATGTTAAGTATAATGGTTAACTATTTCCTCTTTGTCTGTATCTAGCCTAAATTAGAATAGTAGAAAGGAAAAAATAGTAATGGTTTAACACAAAGTAGTAAATCATAGCCACCAATAAAGAGCAAATCAGGCCCAGGACAATGGATGTTCTATCCTGAGGCCAAAATTGTGAAAATGGAGAATGAATAACCAACAATCTAAATTATAGAATGATAGGTAGATAATGAGTTTAGAATGAATTCAGTCTAAGAGTTACTTAGCTCCAGAAAGAAGACAGCAGAAAAATATGTAAAATTCCTATTTGCTTCTCTCTCTTTTTCACTCCTTTCCATGATGAAATTCCTTCTTCCAGCCTCCTCTCTTTGCAGTATGCCATTTTTGGTTATTTGTCTATTTGCATTCTCCAGAGTTTCTTGTGTGTTGTTGCTATTCATTTACATTGGTCCTTAAATATCTATCAATTGTCATCTTATGGGAGATATATTCAGTTACCAGAGTGACATTAGGAATGCCTGGCTAGTAAGATGTTTGGACAGTTAATTTCTCTTGTTGAATTATTTAATGTTCAGGATTTATTACTCATATTCAACTGTAAAGTATAGTGAAGTGCTCATATGTGTACTTCCTACAGCAACAGATCACAGGATAATATATATAAGACCAGCACTTAAAAAGAAAACTATTTACTATGGGAAAGAAATAGCCAAATATGAAATCAATAAATAGAAAGAAATAAGTATTGTATCCGAACTAAATGAACTGGATATTAAAAGAACTTCATAAAGAATCAACAATTTTTTAAATGGTTCTTTGAAAAAATAATTGAGCCCTTAGCTAACCTAACCAAAAAGAGAAGAGAGATCATCCAAATAAATAAAATTTGGCATAAAAGGGGGTTATCACAATACATTCAAGTAAAATTCTGAAGTTAAGTAATTGGATGCTGGGAGAAAAGATTTAAGATTTGTACTGCCAATTTAGTGAATAACCCTTTTGTAATTGTAACATACCAATCTCATATAACCTAAATCTGTCCTTTGAATATTGGCCAGCAAATCAATTCTTACATTTTAATCACACTTCCTGCATATCCAAAGCATCACTATGTCATCTATAACATCTTATCTCAATTCTATCTTTCTTCTTGATCCAATCACGTAACTTCTTTGTTCTAACTGGACTTCCTTTATCTATCTTGGTTCCTTTCTGACTATCTTTTTAAACCAAAAAGTGTATGTTCTTTCACAAATTACTTGCATTGATTCACACTGCTTTTTACAACTAAGTCTGGAAGGTGGCCTACCATGTTCTGAATTAATTGCTGTCAACCTTTTTCTGTCTCATCTAGTTATGCTCTACTTCTTGTCCTGTCAACTGCAGAACAGTGTTTCTGTAGTCTTCATAACTATCAACTTTTTTGGTATAATAGGATATCATTGGTATCATGTCTTTGAACATTTCATTTCTCTTAAGAGAAAAATGTCAAACTCTCTTTCACCAAGAAACCATATACTGGAATTTTTATATACTTAGGGAAGCTTTTTCAAAAATTTTCTTCTTTTAAACTCTCCAGATACCTCTCACTCAATGCATGCATCATATTTATACTTTCCTGTGTATATTATTGGTGCTGTTTAAATAGTTAACTTACCGTATTAGGAGAATAGTCATCTCCTACCAGCTGAGAGCTGATAGCAGGTTTATACAAAGCAGCTGGGCTATTTCGCTCACCTAACTTCATATATCACTACTTTTGATCTGACAGACACTGAGAACTCAAGGTCACTCTTTCAGTGAATAAAGTGAATATGTATTTGTGACCAGCTCGCTACTGACTAATAACAAGGTGAGCTACTTGGAGATTATTTCAATATTTTCCAGGGAGGGAAAAAAATATATCACAAGCTGAGAGTTTGTGGTTCATGCCTGTAATCCTACCTACTCAGGAGGCTGATATCTGAGGATCAAGGTTCAAAGTCATTCCAGGCAGGAAAGTCCTTGAAACTCTTATTTCCAATGAATCACCAGAAAAACAGAAGTGGAGTTGTGGCTGAAAGTGGTCGTAGAGTGTAGCACTGAGCAAAGAAGCTCAAGGACAAGATCTATGCCTTGAGTTCAAGCCCTATGAGCAAAATAATATATCACAACAAACAAATATTTTCTTCTTGTTCTATTTTCTTCAACAAAATTGAAGATTTGCTTATTTAGTGATTATTTTTTAAAATTTAAACACTATGACCTACACCAATTAAAATACTTTCTAAAACCTATCCCTGTTATCATTCTGTAATGCTAATGGTAAAAATCACAGTAATGGAATTCTTTCCAGGTTATGCTATTAACAGTGAAAATGTCAATTAAAAAAATTCAGTGATGACCTTTCCCCCCTCTTAGTTGTCACTCAACACCAAAATTCTAGAAGTTCAATACTTTCAGTAAAATGTATTATTTGATTGATTTGCCACTTTATGCATGCTAGGTGATTAATGTCTAAGTGTGGTCCTGAGAAAAATTAGTTAGAGTTGTTATATTTAAGTTGCTTTAAAAAATTCCTCCTTTTTGTAAAAAAAAATGCATGTAGAAAAGGAAAAATGTGTTTGAGAAAGAGCAGGGACAGGAAATGAATATGTTTTTCTCTATTCATGTTCGTTCCCATATAAAAGAATAAATAGTCTCTGAAAAGTTAAAAGAAAATTTCTTTTTCATTATATTTTAATCATTTGTAAATAGTTGTACAAAGGAGATACCATTAACAAATCCAAATCTTTTTATAAGTACAATGCATCCTGATGGATAAAAGCAAAACCCTCAAGTAAGTTATGTGAGATACTTATTTTTTCTCATTAGTTTGTTCTTTGCACCAAATATAAACTTCCTAAAATGTATATTGATATAATTCCTTTTACTGCTATAATAATTATGGCATTCTTACTTAACCTCTCAGTTTTGCCTTGTACTTCTTTTATAAATGTTCAATATTGTGATAAAAAGCCTTTAATGGTCCAGATGTTAACAATAGACCACTTCAAAGAGCAATGCTTTCTTGCTGCTACCATCTATCAGGTTAAGTACTTTTATGTCAAGATTTCTTCACTCCTCATGCAGCAAAATAAGAGTGGGTTGGCAGAATGACATGCTTTTAACACAACATTAATAAATAAAAAGTGTGTCAATATTTAGTTTCTAATATGTTTTGCAGTAAATTATTTTTTTGCCAGTGCTTCTTTAATTTTTGGTACAAATAAACATACTTTATTAATTTACAATAAGTTGCACATATTAAATAAAAGTATTGAATACATAATTATAACACAAAACAATGGTGTATAAAATGAATCTTCCCTTAGATTTTCATGACATAGTAACATAAAATTGAGTGCTATTATCTGTATATATTTGATGTATCTTAACTTCATATTATTTATCATAAAAATTATTTGTCCTCAAAGCACACCTTTAAAATATTTGGTAGTGCTTACAATTTAAAGAACGTTGCTTCAATAGCTAAATTATCATGATATAAAATTATTTCTATGTAAACAATAAACCTAAATTTTAAGCAAGACTAAACGATTCTGTTTTCTTTCATATCATGGTGCATATAATCCTCTTACATGGTTAGTTTCTTTTTATTCTCACCCAAACATTATCAACTGTTTGGATTCTATTTGAAAATAGATCTTTCTGGAGAGGGTAGTGACAAGCCATATGAAACAAGGTTAGATATAAACTGATAATTCTCACCGAGGCTAAGAACTAGTGAGGAAATTGGGGAAAATGTTAACTCAGTAGAAATGATGACCTCAAGTGCACTGCAGTTAGTCTGTCACATGCACTGTATACCCCTTAAATAAATTTGTTAATATTCTTATGTATGTAATGGGCTTTATAATGAAAATGACAAAATATCTTTTACTTTTCTTTTTAAAAATTTCTGCCAAATCTACACTTCTGGAATTTCTCGTAGTAACTCCTCCTCTTATTCCTTTCCTAACGGTTATTTCTTGTCTATTTCCTTCTTCTTCCTTCACTTCCTACTCCAACTTAGCCTTCTCCCCTCTTTTTTTCCATCTCTTCTTCATTTCTTCAAGTTTTTCCCTTCTCTTTTTTCTGTCCCTCCTCCTTTGCCTCTTCCTTTCTTCTTTTTCCAGGGATCTGGAAAGAAACAGCCAAAACGATGTTAATCTGAGTAAATTACACTATTTACATGATTCTTATAGGATACTTGGGTCAAGAATACCTCGGAATTGTCATCATCTCACAACACTAGATCTAGAGAAAGGTGACTTTCTCACATTCTGCATTTCCAGAGAGAAGAGTTGAGGGATATTAAATTTATTAGCTTTGTTGAATTTTCCTACTGGGGTTGAAATCATATTCTTATCATATTTGGCAATTCTCCTATGGTGATTCTTTGAAAATAGTTTCTTTTTGGTAGTATAAAACATGTAACTCTGGGGGCTGGGAAGGTGGTTCAGTGGTAGAGAGCTTGCCTTGCATGCTCGAGGCCCTGGGTTCGATTCCTCAGCACCACATAAGCAAAAAGAAAAAAGCCGGAAGTGGCGCTGTGGCTCAAGTGGTAGAGTGCTAGCCTTGAGCTGAAGAGCTGAGGGACAGCGCCCAGGCCCAGAGTTCAGGCCCTACTACCGGACCCCAAAAAAACAAAAGAAAATAAAAACATGTAACTCTGGAGATTAATCAACTAGGTGGTAATACATTTTTTCCTTTTATGTATGTATCCAGGACAAGCTTTTTCAGCAGTGTAAGTTACAGGGCAGTGAGGAAAAGTAGAGACTTTTACATAAAAGCAGGACTTTAAATAGGTTGGCTTTTCCCATAATCTGTATTAGAGAAATCTGTAGCCATGGATATCTCATTTATTATATCAGGCAAGTCTCCTAAAAAATATGGGCACATTTTCTAACACCACAGAATCATGGGGAGAGGTGGAGTGTTTTTTTTAATTGTTTCTACTTTAAAAACATATTTTTAAAATTTAAACACTTTAAAAAATGTTTTTATTGTTATTATAAAGGTGATGTACAGAGGGGTTACAGTTACATACAGCAGTTAATTAGTACTTTACCTTTTGAACAAAATGTCATCTCTTCCTTCATTTTCTCCTAGTTTTTTTCCCTCCCTACATCTCTTCCTTAAAAGCTCATTTTCAACGTAGTGTCTAGTGAGTATCACTACTCATTTGTTCACCCTTTGTCCCATGATTTCCATACTCCTCTTTACCCTCCCCCAAATAGATACACTTACATATATGACATGATACAGAAATAAAAAACAGAAACACAGAAGAAAAAAACAAACAAGAAGCAAAATAACAAAAATACCCTCTTGTTTCCATTTCTAAGAGCTCATTTAATGAACATCATTTTATATGACCCATAGCTATTGTACCTTTATGATCCTCTCCTAAGAATATTCTCCTTTGGCCTCACTGTGAAAATGTCTTGTAGATTTATAGACACTTTCTAGTTACAACAAATGTGGGGAACCATGCAACCTATGTTTCTTGGTGTCTGACTTACTTTGCTTAATATAACTTTTCCAAATCTTTCCATTTCCTTAGAATTGGTACATAGCATTCTTTCTGATGTAAGCATAGAATATAAACTTGTTCATCCATTCAGGAAAGCAATAGGGAGGTTCCTCAAGAAAGTAAACATAGAGCTCCCCTATGATACTGTAATTCCACACCTGGGCATTTGTGCAATCACAAACAAGGCCACACTAAAGTTATCAGTAGAGTCATATTCATTACAGCATTGTTTACCATAGCAAAGATATGGAATCAAAATGCCCCATAGCAGACAGATGGATCAAGAAAATATGATATATTTACACAGAAGTAGGGATTTTACTTAGTTATCCTTTGTTTCTTCTGAGTCTAAAGAAACATTCCAGTCCATGAACATATCACAAATGATTTCTAGATACAGATTAGCATTTTCTTTATATTTATGGATTTATTAACTAGGAATAAATAGTTCTTATTATATCTCTGGAAAACTATTAATGGTAATATTTTTACTTTATGTATTTTACAGTATTCTTGGGAATTCAAACTATATAGTTTCTTTTCTTCAAAAGAAAAAATTGCCACCTATTAAAGCTTGGAGAATATCAACAGAAATATAAATTCTGATAAGAATTTTCTAAAACCACTCAATCATATTTTTTTGCATGATGGTATTCTTAACATATATCCCATGGGAAACAGCAGTTAATATACTTGATGTTAGTTGAGTGGCAAAATGAACTATAATCTTAGAAAGGATCACATTTTAAATTCAGTATTCTCAAAACTTGAACTTGTAATTGGAAAGGAAACACTTTTAACATCTCTGGACAAAAAAATCCTTATTGCTTAACTCTCTGTATCATATCATCTACTCATATTTATTTATTTTTTACCTACAACTTACTATAAGGCAACCTAAAAAAATAATTTGGTAAATATTTTGAGAAATGTCACATGCACAGTCATTTAGAAAGTATTTAATAGATTTGAATTTTATCAAACTTTAAGCATTACTTATCTGCATAGAAGAGACCCTCTAAAGATCAAGAGGTTATTCTCAGTATTTATGATAATGGATATATCTTGCACTTAGGTCACATAAGATACTCTGAAGTGGACAGTTACTACATACTTGCAAAGGCTACTTTCATTGTTCAAAGTCTAATAAAAAGCTTTATTTTCTCCACTGAATTTCTGTTTCAGTTTCACTTTCAGATATTATGTATTTGTTGTTCATCTTCCAAACAAGAACAATTTTGGTTCCTCATTCATTGAAAGGAGTGATGGCACCTTCAAAAATATTGTCAAACATTGAAGTGATGATTTGTTGATCGATGCTTAATTATCACCCATTGTTGCACCTGTAAATGTTATCTTGTCATTTCTCTTTTGAATTTCACAGCAAGGTGCATGAAACTTAAACTTAATAATTTTTTATCACTGATTTATGCAAAAACTTTCATCACCTATCTTAAATTCTGTCTTCACTGAAAACCCGTATAACTAATAGTATACCTCTTTAAGAGAGATTAACAGAGGTTAAATTATTTACTGGAAATCACAAGCTTAATAGCTAATAGAATAAATTCCCTTAGCTATAGAGGTGTAGTACTACAATAGAATAGCTTCATACTAGGATATATGAATAACTTCATACTAGGATACATGGATATACAGTATAAAAAAAGATTTTCTGTTTATTGCTCTCCTAAATCAAGGCACTTATTTTTCAAAGGATATTGTCTTATTTAAGCCTTATCAAAAACAATTCTCCTTCTGATTGGAAGAATCAATATTAGCATTATCTGATCCATTAAATTTAAACAAAGAATCTTAATTTATTTTAGAAAAAAACTTGCTTACTCTCTATTTCATATATTTATATATACATAAATGCTATATAATATATTTTCAATATATTATTAATTTATATATCCCTTTGCCATAATTATTTGGATTTAAACATAAATTACTAGCTTTATGTATTTATTTATTTTGTGTGTGATAGGTGTTGGTAGGAGTTGTAGCACATTATTTTCTATATTTTTTGCAAAATTTTGAGGTATATGAATAGAACAATACTTCCTAATAACATTAGAGATTTTTATCTTTTATTAACAAACATACAACAATCCATTTTAGATACCTAATTTAAATATTTTTTCTAGAAAAAATAGATTATATTTTATATGAATACTTATGAGTCATGTTGACATAATTGTACCTATTCATGCCATAATTAAGTCAGGTTGCTAAAAGTTGATTGTAGAAATAAGATATTTTAAGATGATCTCTGTATTAGATATCCACAAAAGTAGGCTCCATTAGATATGGCTCAAGGTACTAGGGTATTGTGTAGGAGAAGGGACATCAATTCTAAACTAACTTGGCAAGGCAAAATTTAGCATTCTATCAGCCAAAAATCTGATAAGCAAGCACACAGTGCAGGCAAGCTGCTCCCTTTTTATACCTAATCCTACCAGGCCTTGCTTATCTGCTTAGATTGGCTGAGCTCAAATTCACAATTTGCATATGGATGTGGTTTAATTAAGAGGAAGTAACTGAAATTTAAGGGGCTTTTAACAGGATGTGTTATTAGAATGCAGCAGAAGAAGGATGAAACTAAAATGTAATCAAGAAGGGTCAAGGCATTTAGTCAAAGCAGGAAATTTCCAGAACAAAGTGAAACAAACCAAAATATTCTTGGTGTGCAGACGCAGGAAGAAATACCACTGAACTTCATGTTTATCCAGACACACTGAGAACTCTGTAGATAAGTCAAAGGAAGGTACTGTGGAAATCCTATCATTAATTTCATTCAGGAATAATGATATTAGTTTATTTAGACTCCTAAATTTAAGAGAACACTGTGAAAACATTATGCTATATTATTTAGTATTGCATGTAAGAAATTTAAAATTCATTAATAGGTAGCATTAGAAGTAAGATGGAAAGATTCATTTAACACTTAAAACTTGGTTCAATTTCAATCATGAAAAAGTCACAAACTAAGGTTTAGACATGTAGCCAAGATCTGGAAGATACATTATGACAGAGAGATAATTCCATCTTCCTGTGACAATTAATAATAATTTCTTCATGGAACAAAGGTATCAGTCTGAGTGGGTGCAGATTTTCACCCACCTCCAGCATGAACTGGATGACTAGGGATGGAAATCCATATCCTGCTGGGCACAGATGGATGTAGATCTCAGATGGTCATTGAAGATGACATGATCCTATATTTAAAGAACCCCAAAGACTCTTCCTCTCCCAAGTTCCTTGAGATCACCCAAAACTTTCACAAAGTAGCTGATTATAAAATTAAAACACAAAATCATTAGGTTTTCTGTATGAAGATAATGAGAAGAGTGAAGCTAAAATCAGAAAAGAAACTCCTTTGTAATAACCTCAAAAAATTACCAAAGAATTCACTTAACCAAAGTTGTGACGAATCTCTAAGATGAAAAATCTAAAAACCTGAAAAAGGAAATTAAAGCAGAGTTTAATAGAAAAATCTCCCATACTCCTGGATTGGAAGGATTAACAATGTGAAAATGGTAATACTGTCAAAAACTATCTACAAATTCATTACAATACCCATCTATGTCCCAATAGCATTCTTTAATGAAGTAGAGGAAACAATCTAAAACTTCATATGAATAATAGAAGACTTCGAATAGCAAAAACAATCCTTAGCAGGAAGAACAGTGCTGGAGGAATATCAATACCAAATTTCAAATTCTATTATAAAGCTGTAGTAATAAAAAAAAAAAAAGCTTGGTACTGGTACATGAACAGGCCTGGGGACCAATGGAATAGAATTGAAGACCAATAAATGATTCCACAGACCTATGGCCACCTAATCTTTGATAAGGGAGCAAAAAAAAAAAACCATCAGATGCAAGAAAGACAGTCTCTTCTACAAATGGTGCTGGGAGAATTGACTATACATATGTAGAAAACTGAACTTAGATTCTTATATCACCTTTCAACAGAATCAATTGCAAATGGATAAAAAAGCTCAACAGAAGAGCAGATACCCTGAAAATATTACAAGAATGAATAAGGGAAACACTAGGGCTCCATGGCACAGGTCAAAACTTCCTAAATAAAAATCCAGAAACATAAAAATCAAAGAAAAGCTGCATAAGTGGGATTGCACTAAACTGAAGAGCTTCTGCATGGCAAAAACCCTCGGTCTGTTTGGCAGAGGCCGAAATTTTCTTAATAGAGACCAAGAAACACAACAAATCAAGGAAAGGTTGGACAAATGAGATTGCATGAAATTGCAGAGCTTCTGCATGGCAAAGGACATAGCTATCAAGATCAATAGAAAGCCATGAATTGGGAGAAGACCTTCACTAGCCATATGACCGACAAAGGTATCATATCTAAAATATAATTGGAACTCAAAAAATTAAATCCCCAATAACTCATCCTCAAAGAAACAACTTTCCAATAAGTAAGTGGGCTAAAGACTTAAAGAGAAATTTCTCTGAAGAGGAAATAAGAATGGCCAATAGACACATGAAGAAATGCTCAACCTCTCTAGCAATAAAAGAAATACAAATCAAAACAAATCTGAGATTCCACCTCACCCCTGTTAGAATGGCTAGAATCAAGAACTCTACTAATAATAGTTGCTAAAGAGGATGTGGCCAGAAGGGAACCCTACTGCATTGCTGATGAGAGTGTAAACTTGTTCAATCACTTTGGAAAGCAGTATGGAGGCTCCTCAAAAGACTCAACATAGAGCTCCCCTATGATCAAGCAGTCCCACTTTTGGGCATTTACCCAAAAGATCACAAACAAGGCCATACTAAGGCTACCAGCACAACTATGTTTAATGAAGCATTATTTACCATAGCTAAGATATGGAACCAACCCAGATGCCCCTCAGTAGATGAATGGATCAAGAAAATGTGGTATATATACACACAATGGTATTCTAGGCCTGCATCAGAAAGAATGACATTGATTGCCCCATTTGTTAGGAAATGGAAAGACTTGGAAAAAAGGTATATTAAGTGAAGTAAGCCAGATCTCAAGAAAGATAGGTCCCATGGTTTCCCTTATTTGCAATAACTAGTATATGTGTAGGAAACCAGAATAGGCCAAAAGCTATGCACATATGACCATATAAAATGATGTTAAGGGAAATGAACCCTAAGATAGGGACACAAATACCTTTTTTCTTTCTTGCTATTGTTTCTAACATATTTATAATGTACCATGTGATTTTTTTGTTGCTTTTTATGTTCCTCCCCCATTGTATCACCTCTATTTTCACTGTATTTGATGTTGGTGCCCTGCATCTTTTATATACTTTTCTAATTTAGGGAGGGGAAGGAAAAAAAAAACAAAATGCTTAAATAAGGATAAGGTTGACCCATTGTAACAATGAAATGTACAAGACACTATGTTAACAATGAACTTTACAACTCTTGGGTGCTAGGGCATAGCTGAGGTAGTTGAGGAGGTGGGATGGAAGAGATGGTAGGGGGAAGCAAAGGAGGTGCCAATGCTCAATAGGAAATGTAACTCTAACCCCTCTGTATAACATTTTTACAAAAAAATATTATGCAAAATGTACGTAGAACTCAAAATATTTAATCCTCCAAAAACAATTTCTCTTTTTTTTTGGGGGGGGAATCCGATCGTGGGGCCTGAACTCTGGGTCTGGGCACTGTCCCTCAGCTCTTCAGCTCAAGGCTAGCACTCTACCACTTGAGCCACAGCGCCACTTCCGACTTTTTTTTTCTGCTTATGTGGTGCTGAGGAATTGAACCCAGGGCCTCGAGCATGTAAGGCAAGTGCTCTACCACTGAGCCACCTTCCTAGTCCCAAAAACAAATTCTCAAGAAACAACTTCACCATTAAATAAGTGAGCTAAAGATTTAAAGAGAGACTTCTCTGAATAGGAAATAAGATTGGCCAGTAGACAACATTGAGATTCCACCTCACCCCAGTTAGAATGGCTATTATCAAGAAATCTAATGTCAACAGATTCTGCAGGAAATGTGGCAAAAAAGAGAATTTTACTACACTGTTGCTGGAAGTGTAAAATTGTTCAACAACTCTGGAAAGCAGTATGGAGATTCCTGAAAAGACTCCACATAGAGCTCCCCTATGACTCAGCAATCCCACTTCTGGACATCTACCCAAATGATCACAAACAAGACCATACTAAAGCTACCAGCTACAACTATGTTTATTGCAGCATTTTTTTTTTTTACCATAACTAAGATATGGAGACAACCCAGATGCCCCTCAGTAGATGAATGGACCAAGAAAATGTGGTATATATACACAATGGAATTCTATGCCTCCATCAGAAAGAATGACATTGCCCATTTGTTAGGAAATGGAAAATCTTGGGAAAAATATCATATTAAGTGAAGTAAGCCAGACCCAAAGAAATATAGATTCCATGTTTTCCCTCTTTTGCAATAATTAGTATACATCTAGGATAATTTTACTAGAAGACTATACTTTTTAAGGGATAAATATCTATAAATTGTTTGAAAGTTAACTTTGACTCCATCCCCCATTACTGGGGCTTGAACTCCTGGGACATGTGCTGACTCAGCTTTTTCCAACCAGGGCTGGTACTACTCCACTGGACTCACACCTCCCAGACACGTTCTGATTTCTCAATATTCTTGTCTTGCACTTCAATCAAAGCTTATGAAAAAAAAATCAAAGTGAGTTTAGATGAAAATGGAAAGTGAGCTTTGTTACCAAAGCATTGAATTTCTCTTTAAATGTGTGGTTGATTTTCTTGGTTGGTAACTAACAAGATGACTTTCAGAAACTCAGAGGACAATAAGTAGGGGTAGAGTTTAGAACAAAATAAGTTAAATAATGTTCGTACTTTTGAGTCAAGTTGTTTCTTCCAGTTTTGACATGGCAATGGGAAGGCTTCACATTGCATCTCTGTTGTCATTTCTTGAACCCAGCCCTGGTATACACAGACCTGTGGAGAATTTCATTTATATGTTTGGGACAGCTTGATGTCCTCAAATGAACACATCAAAATGAGAGATAGGCATTTCATTTTTCACTTAAACATGCAGTTAAAAAGGGAAGAAGGATATATTTCCACTCTGGTTACTTAGAGTTTGAGAAATAGATGTCTCATTCAGTTTAATGTATGCAAATGAAGCCTATAGAAAATGACAAGAAATCAAAGGCAATGATTTTTCCCAGATGCTGCTACTGAGTAAGAATGAATAAGTTTTCACCAGGCTTCAGAAGGAGAGCATAAAATGTGGCTTACCAATTGGCTGGCGATTGTGTCAAAGACTAGTAAATATGGGGAGACTAACAATTAGAGATTTACATTAAGGGGGAAACAATTATTTTGGAAAATGTTGCAAGGATTTCATTTCTTCTAAATTACTTCTACTTTTATTTTTATTTGCACTAGATGCACGAAGATGGACTTGTAGGGAAATTTTGATTAATTTACCCTGAAACTCCCAGGTAATTGTAGCAGAAAAAGGATGCTCGACACTCTATGAAGCCCACTTCCTATTTACATTTTTACTGAAGTTTTTAAATTAAAAAAGTGCAAAAATTAAGAAGAATATAATTTTAGTTGCTATTCTTAGAGTAACTGCTAGTCTACCCCTATGTGGATTCTGTAAATTCAATGCACAGTTGTTAAATACACCTAGTCATGAACAGCATGCACTGTTCAAGTTCATTACTACTCTGATTTAGTTTCCCTTTCTGTTCTTTTTTTAAAAATAAATTTACTTTTTTGTTATTAAAGAGGCTATGCATAGAAGATTAAAATTACATGAGTCAGGTGATGAGCACATTTCCTTTTTTTATTGTGAAAATACCGTACAGAGGGGGTTACAATTTACAATTACATGGGCAAGATCATGAGTACATTTCTTATCAAACATTGTTGCCTCCTCCTTTGTTTCCCCTTCCCATCCCTTCCCATCTCCCTCCCGCTTGTCCCCTCCCAAGCCCCGGCCCCCGCACCAAAGTTGTACAGTACATTTTTCGACATAATGACTTGTACATCTCATTGTTGCAATGGGTCCACCTGTATCCCTATTTAAACGATTTGTTTTTCCCTCTGCAAATTATACCAACATCAAATACAGTGAAAGCAGGGGTTATACCGTGGGGGAGGGACATACAAAGCAATAAAGTAATCATCTTGTAAATATGTTAGAAACAATTGCCTGAAAGCAAAAAACATTTGAATACTTCACTTAACATCAACTTATCTGACCTTTTCTGCTTTTCTCAGACATATACTAATTATTGCAAATAAGGGAAACCATGGGACCTTTGTTTCTTTGGGCCTGGCTTACTTCACTTAACATAATTTTGTCCAAGTCTTTCCATTTCCTAACAAATGGGGCAATGTCATTCTTTCTGATGGAGGCATAGAATTCCATTGTGTATATATACCACATTTTCTTGATCCATTCATCTACTGAGGGGCATCTGGGTTGGTTCCACATTTCCTTTCTTGCAGTTACTCCTTTTCCCTTACTCTGTCCCGGTGTCTCCCTCCCATCTCCACCCACGAGTTGTACAATTCACTGTCATCAGTGTCCAATGAGCTCCACTGCTGCACTTTTTTCCTCACATACTCTACCGTCACCTGAAAACACCACACATTAAAAATAAGAAGAAAAAATCATCAAAAATTTAAAATAAAAAGGAGATATCACTTGTTTCCATTTCTTGGAGTTCTTTTTGATATCTATCTATCTATCTATCTATCTATCTATCTATCTATCTATCTATCTATCTATCTATATCTATCTATCTATCTATCTATCTATCATCTATATTTTTTATCATCTATCATCTATCTACCTATTTATCATCTATCTATGTCTTTCTGTTCTTTTTTTTGGGGGGGGTCCAGTCGTGGGGCCTGAACTCTGGGCCTGGGCACTGTCCCTCAGCTCTTCAGCTCAAGGCTAGCACTCTACCACTTGAGCCACAGCACCACTTCCGGCTTTTTTTTCTTTTTGCATATGTGGTGCTGAGGAATCGAACCCAGGGCCTTGAGCATGCAAGGCAAGCGCTCTACCACTGAGCCACCTTCCCAGCCCTCTTTCTGTTCTTTTTGATATCTATTTATGTATCATCTATATATTTATCATCTATCTATCACCTATCTACCTATTTATCATCTATCTATTTTTTCTGTGTCTATAGGAATAGGCATTGCGTCTTTATGTTTAGAATATCCTCTTTTGGTCTCACTGTGTATGAGAATCTAGAATCCTCTCTCATTCATCATCGCAATGTATTTTAGATATAATTTTATGTTTCTCATGATTTATCATGGAATCTTAATTATAATGTTATTTCTGAAAAGCTCTACTATTTGTAGGAAAGGTATCTGTTAAGTTGATTTGAAATGTGGTGTGTATAGAGGGTCTTACAATCATACATTGTTTTTACTTATGGCTAGTACTCTACCATTTCAGGCACAACCCTAGCCTGCATAAGATTTTTACTGGTCAATACCTGATGGAGACCCAAAGTCTTCTCTGTGTTGGTTTTAAACCAGAGTGTTTTAGATTTAAGCCTACTGAGTAGCTGAAAGTATAGACATGAATCACTGGTGTATAGCTAGCTTTGAAGCCTAAGAAGGCAGTTTAGCTCATTTACTTTATAAATTTACAGTTTTAATATGATATTTTACAATTTTCTCTTTATACTTAACATTATATTATTTCCTAGGCTCAATATCCTTTGTGTTTACAGACATGTGAATTGTAGTTTTGATATCTTTTTAAATTTATCTTCTCTTATCTCTGTTCTTTCCTTGTTAGATATCCTGTGTCTGAGCTGTCAAATTTGTTGCAACAATCCCTATAGAATACTTAAAAAAAATTTACCTTCAGTTCAATTGTTCTCATTTTATTTTAATGTCTTACTGATTTCCTCATTTATTTTCTATGCTTGTAATAATATTTAAGTTCAGAACTTTGTTTCTGCTCTATATTTGAGATGATTATGTATTATTTATACCACATCATAATAGCTTTGGGTTATTATTATAATTTATTTGGATGAAGATATCTTATTTTGACTTTTTGGGTTATATTTTATGTTCCACTTGCTAAATGCACATTCTTCTATGAACTAAGATCCCTTAAATTAATGCTGATTGAAGATGCTTGTACATATTTGAGTGACATGTGGATTGTCTGATTGGAGCTATTAAGTTAATAGTCAATCTAGTAAATACTGAGGGGGGTCTTTTTATTAACATTTTTCAACAGAAAAATGTAGAGTCATCAAACTATCTATCTATCTATCTATCTATCCATTTATTGATGCCACAACTGGGGCTTGAACTCAGGGTTGAGGTTCAGATCTTTAGCCTTCTTGCTCAAAACTGGTACTCTTCCACTTGAAGTATACTCTCATTTTTACTTTATGTTGGTAAGTTATAGATAAATTTTTCATGGACTTTTCTGCCTGAGCTGTCTTTGAATTGTGTCCTCAGATCTCATCCTCCTGAATACTCAAGATTATAGCTATAGGCCACTAGCATCAGGCAACACATGGTTTCTGAGATATGATTCAAACTAAAAAATTTAGGAGTCTGTTCATACTCATTTATATTCTTAAAATAGCAAGAGCAGAGTAGTCGTGCAGAATGTGAATCTTCTGAGCCTGTATCAACAGCATGCCAATAATGCTAAGGTAGAAAAAGTTTATGAAGTGTTCATACACTGTGATTATCTAGGAATTTTACATGTACTAACTTTAGCCCTTAGTCCATATTAACTTCATCTGAAACCTCTGTATTGGGGATTCTGACTTCACCAAGCAAACATCATAACATGCAGCACAGGATAAAAACTACTTACCTTGAGACTTTGTTCCTTCATATTTAAAGTGCCACCAGCTCTAAATAATAAGACAATCACTGTAGGGTTATTTTAAGAACCAAATAAAAAAAATCATGTAAAGAAACATAGCCCGATGCCAGGAACACTATAAATAATTCATATCTCTCACTCGCTGTCTGAACTATAAATACAATTAAAGGAGAAATTATATCCTGGCTCACTATTTCCTGTGTGGCACATTGAAAGTACTTAAAAGTATTTGTTGGTTCAATGAATCACTTGCTCTGTCTTTTAGAAGAGGAGACATTCAAGTGTTGAATTTCACTCAGCCTCAAAAGCCTCTATTAAAAAAAAATAATGCTATTGACTAGTTTCTGCAGCAGAATCAGTTTTTTCCTAAATGATTATTCGTAGGTGTAATATTTCTTACAGGCTAATACAGCACTTCATTCTAATATAAAGCTTATATTTTAACTACTGAACCACCCTTATACCTTCTCCCTTCATCAACCTTATTCTTTCCATCATTCTTTTCCTTTTCCTTTTCCCTCCCCCTTGTGTCTTTCCTTTTTAGTATTTCTCTTTCATTCTTCCTTCCTTTCCACAATTTTCTTCCATCTTTCTTCTCTTCCTTCATTTATTATCCCTTCTTCCTTTATTCATTTCTGAGTAATTTTCCCTTACTTCTTCCTTCCTCCTCCTTCTTTCCTCTTCTACCTCTCACCTTTTGTGTGTGCTAATTACTTTTATATTTCTGCACTAATGAAGAAGACTGGAGAAGGGGAAATTAGTGTTAATGAGCTTGAGCCTTATCATTGTGTCACAGAGCAATTATTTGAAGTTAATTAAATAACTCAGATAATGATATAATTTTGCAGAAAACAGATTTCAATGTCAGTATAAAAAAGGATTAATAACAATGGATAATTATGCAAGAAAATGGGAAAATAAGTATGAAATGGCAAACAAAAACTATTCATTCCTAATAATTATAATAGATGAAATTTTGATCAATTAATATATAATAACAGACATTCTCTTGAGAAGCATGAACATTGCATACACCATCTCAGATAAAGTCAATTATTGTATTACTGGGATTTTTGCTATTTTTTGACTTTTAATTATTATTAATAAGTTTTTTTATGGTGAAGATACCATACAGAGGAGTTACAATTATATGAGCAAGGTAATGAGTACATTTCTTTTTTGGGAGGGGTCCGGTCTTGGGTCCTGAACTCTGTGCCTGGGCGCTGTCCCTCAGGTGTTCAGCTCAAGGCTAGCACTCTACCACTTGAGCCACAGAACCACTTCCAGCTTTTTTCTTATGTGGTGCTGAGGAATCGAACCCAGGGCCTCGAGCATGCAAGGCAAGTGCTCTAACACTGAGACACCTTCCCAGCCCCATGAGTACAATTCTTACCAAGCATTGTTGCCTCCTATTTTCCTGCCCCCACCCCTGCGCCGCCAAAGTTGTAAAGTTCGTTTTTATTGTTTTGTTTTTTTTTTAATTTAATTTAATTTTATTTGTGAACATACTGTACAGAGGAGTTACAATTACATGGGCAGGATAATGAGTATATTTCTTACCAAGCATTGCAGCCTCCTCTTTGTTTACCCTTCACATCCCTTCCCAGCCTCCCCACTCCCCCCCAATCCCAATCTTCTCCTTCCCCCCCTTCCTCCCCCCTCCCACCCAACCCCCCACCCCCCGCACCGACATTGTAAAGCAAGTTTTGGACATGACAACTTGTATTTCTTATTGTTGCAACAGGTCCACCTGTATCCTTAAACAACTGGTTTTTCCCATCTCCTCCACAAGTTATACTGACATCAAATATAGTGAAAGCAGGGTTATACTGTGGGGGAGGGATATACAAAGCAACAAAGAGATAATCTTATAAATGCATTAGAAACACATGCATGAAAGAAAAAAACCTTAAAATACACATCTAAGGGTTCATTTTCCTGACATCACATTATCTGACCTTTTCCGCTTGACTCATACATATACTAGATATTACAAATAAGGGAAACCATGGGACCTATGTTTCTTTGGGCCTGGCTTACTTCACTTAATATAATTTTTTCCAAGTTTTTCCATTTCCTCACAAATGGGGCAATGTCATTCTTTCTGATGGAGGCATAGAATTCCATTGTGTATATATACCACATTTTCTTGATCCATTCATCTACTGAGGGGCATCTGGGTTGGTTCCATATCGTAGCTATGGTAAATAATGTTGCAATAAACATAGTTGTGCTGGTAGCTTTAGTGTGGTCTTGTTTGTAAACATTTGGGTAAATGCCCAAAAGTGGGATTGCTGGGTCATAGGGGAGTTCTATGTGAAGTCTTTTGAGGAACCTCCATACTGCTTTCCAAAGTGGTTGAACAAGTTTACATTCCCACCAACAATGAAGTAAGGTTCCTTTCTGTCCACATCCCCTCCAGCATCTGTTGTTGTTAGAGTTCTTGATTTTTGCCATTCTAACTGGAGTGAGGTGATATCTCAATATTGTTTTGATTTGCATTTCTTTTATGGCTAGGGATGCTGAACATTTCTTCATGTGTCTATTGGCCATCCTTCTTTCTTCTTCAGAGAAGTTTCTCTTGAAGTCTTTCGCCCACTTATTTATTGGGCAGTTGTTTCTTTGAAGATTTGTTGTTGGGGGGTTTAATTTTTTGAGTTCCAAGTATATTTTAGATATGAGACCCTTGTCCGTTGTATGGCTAGTAAAGATCTTCTCCCAATCCGTGGGCTTTCTATTGATCTTGCTAGCTATGTCATTTGCCCTGCAGAAGGTCTGCAACTTTATGCAATCCCATTTGTCCAACCTTTCTTTGATTTGTTGTGTTTCCGGGTCTCTATTCAGAAAATTTCGGCCTGAGCCAAGGAGACCTAGGGTTTCTCCTATTCCATCCTGTAATGTTTTCAGAGTGTCTGCTTTGAGTTCTAGGTCATTGATCCATTTGGAGTTGATTCTGGTGCAGGGTGATATATAAGGATCTAGCTTAAGTTTTCTACAAGTAGTTAACCAATTTTGCCAGCACCATTTACTGAAGAGGTTGTCTTTCTTCCATTCTATTGTTTTAGCTCCCTTATCGAAGATTAGTTGGCTATAGGTCTGTAGGTTCATTTCTGGGTTTTCAATTCTATTCCATTGGTCCTGAGGTCTGTTCTTATGCCAATACCAAGCTGTTTTCATTACTATGGCTTTATAGTAGAGTTTGAAGTTTGGTATTGATATTCCTCCAGCAGTGTTCTTTCCATTGAGGAGCGTTTTTGCTATTCAGGGTCTTTTATTGTTCCATATGAATTTTTGGATTGCCTCTTCTATTTCCTTGAAGAATGAGGTTGGAATTTTGATAGGTATTGCGTTGAATTTGTAGATACCCTTGGGAAGTATTGCCATTTTCACTATGTTAATCTTTCCAATCCAGGAGCATGGGAGGTTTTGCCATTTTTTAAGTTCTGTGTTGATTTCCTTTTTTAAGATTTTTAAGTTTTCATCATAGAGGTCCTTCTCTTCTTTAGTTAAGTTAAATCCTAGGTATTTTATTTCTTGTGGGGCTATTACAAATGGAGTTGCTTTCCTAATTTCAGCCACACTTTTCTCATTGTTGGCATACAAAAAAGCCATTGATTTTTGGGGGTTAATTTTACAACCTGCTACTTTGCTAAAGTTTTGAATCAGCTTGAATAATTTGGGAGTGGAGTCTATGGGATTCTTTAAATACAAGATCATGTCATCTGCAAAGAGGGAGAGTTTTATTTCTTCTTTCCCTATTTGGATCCCCTTTATGTCTGCATCTTGTCTTATTGCTGTAGCTAGGCAGTCTAATACTAGATTGAAGAGAAGTGGAGAGAATGGGCATCCTTGTCTTGTTCCTGAGTTAAGAGGAAATGGCTTTAGTTTTTCACCATTGAGTATAATGCTGGCTGTAGGTTTGTCATATACAGCCTTTATTGTATTGAGGAATGTTCCATGGATTCCTAATTTTTCCAAAACCTTCATCATAAAGGGGTGTTGGATCTTGTCGAATGCTTTTTCTGCGTCTATTGAGATAACCATGTGGTTCTTGTTCTTGCTCCTGTTGATGTGATGAATAATATTAATTGATTTGCGTATATTGAACCAGCTTTGCATCCCTGAAATGAATCCTGTTTGATCGTTGTGTATGATTTTTTGGATGAATTGTTGAAGTCGGTTGGCCAAAATTTTGTTGAGAAGTTTTGCATCAATGTTCATCAAAGAAATGGGTCTACAGTTCTATTTCTTTGATGAGTCCCTGCCTGGTTTTGGGATGAGGGTTATTATGGCTTCATAGAATGTGTTCGGGAGTGAGCTTTCTCTTTCAATTTCATTGAAGAGTTGGAGGAGTACTGGTGTGAGCTCTGCTTTGAAGGCCTTGTAAAATTCCGCTGTAAATCCATCAGGTCCTGGACTTTTCTTAGCTGGGAGGTCTCTTATTGCTCTTTCTATTTCAGTGCTTGATATGGGCCTGTTAAGATAGTTTAGGAAAAGGTCCATTTCTGTCAAGTTCAGAAACTAATTAGCATAAAGTTTTGAGAGGTATTCCCTTATAATGTTCTGAATCTTGTTTGTTTCTGTGGTGATGTTTCCATTCTCATCTCTGAGTTTATTAATTTGGGTGTGTTCTCTTCTTTTTCTGATAAGATTTGCTAAGGGTCTGTCAATTTTGTTAAGTTTTTCGAAGAACCAACTCTTTGTTTTGTTGATTCTTTCTATAGTTTTTTTGGACTCTAATTCATTTAATTCTGATTTAATTTTGATTATTTCTTTCCATCTACTGGATTGGGGTTTATCTTGCTGCTCCTTTTCAAGGAGGTTTAGATGTGTCATTAAATTGCTAGTTTCAGTTCTCTCCAATTTGTTGATGTAGGAGCTCAGAGCTAGAAACTTGCCTCTGAGTACTGCCTTTGCTGTGTCCCAGAGGAGCTGGTAATTTGTGTGCTCATTTTTGTTGAATAGCATGAACATTTGAATTTCCTTTCTAATCTCTTCCATGACCCACTCTTGATTCAGCAGTGTGTTGTTCAGCCTCCATGTGATACCGGACTTTCTTTGGTGGCTTTTGGTCTGGAGTTCTAATTTTATTCCCTTGTGGTCAGAGAGAATGCAAGGTATAACTTCAATGTTTCTGAATTTAGACAAGTTTGCTTTGTGGCCTAAAATGTGGTCTGTTTTAGAAAACGTTCCATGTGCTGCTGAGAAAAACGTGTATTCTGATGCTGCTGGGTGAAATGTTCGGTAGATGTCTGTTAAGCCTAGTTGATCTATGCAGCTGTTTAGATCTGCGGTTTCTCTGTTGAGTTTTTGCCGAGTTGATCTATCTAGTGGGGAGAGTGGTGTGTTAAAATCCCCAACAATTAATGTCTTTGGATCTATATGAGATTTGAGGGAACGTAGTGTTTCTTTGATAAATTTGGGTGCTCCATTGTTTGGCGAATAGATATTTAGAATTGTAATATCCTCCTGAAGGAGAGATCCTTTAATTAGTATGTAGTGACCTTCTTTATCTCTTCTTCACGAATTTTAATTTGAAGTCTATTTTATCTGATATTAGGATTGCAACTCCCGCCTGTTTATGGGGGCCGTTTGCTTGGTAGATTTTGTTCCAGCCTTTAACATTGAAAATGTGTTTGTTTTTATGGGCAAGATGTGACTCCTGCAGGCAGCAGATAGAAGGGTCTTGTTTTTTAATCCAACTAGACAGTCTATGTCGCTTAATTGGAGAGTTCAGTCCATTAATGTTAAGAGATAGGACTGAGAGGTATTTGGGAGCTCCTGCCATGTTATCCACCTTCTTGGGGGCTGTAAAAACGGGGTTCTTACTATGGTTCTTGGATTCTCAGTTTGGGTGCAGTTTCTTGGCCTTTGTTGCGGTCTTGTTGGTTTTCTATATGTAGGACATCTTTAAGAATCTTTTGTAGGGCTGGTTTCGTGGAGATGTATTATTTTAATTTTTCTTTGCTATGGAAGGTTTTTATTTGGCCTTCAGTTATGAAGGAGAGTTTAGCTGGGTACAGTATTCTTGGTTGATAGTTGTTTGTTTTAGGGCTTGGCATACATCATTCCAGGCTCTTCTTGCTTTGATTGTCTCTGCTGAGAAATCTGAGGTGACTCTAATTGGTTTCCCTTTATAGGTGATTAATCTTTTCTCCTTCACAGATTTAAGGATCTTTTCCTTGGTCTGGGTTGATCCTGTGTGGATTATAATGTGATGGTGGGATGTCCTATTCTGATCTGGTCTATTTGGAGTACTAAAAGCTTATTGTATCTGAATAGGCCTATCTTTTTGTATGTTTGGGAAGTTCTCTGCTAGGATCCTGTTAAAAAAATTTCCTAGACCATTAACTTCTGTTTCTAGGTCCTCCTCTACACCCATTATCCTTAGATTAGGCCTTCTGATGGTGTCTTCCAGGTGTTGGATAGATCTATCATATTTCTTGGACTTGTCTTGGATGGTTGTATGTTCTTTCTCTATAATATCTAGGCTGTCTTCAATCCCTGAGATTCGATCTTCTGCATGGTCTAACCTGCTGTCAAGACTCTCTACTTTGTTTTTTATCTCTTTTCCTTCTAATTGGTCTGCTTTGATGGCTTCAAGTTCTTTGTTGAAGCTCTGTTTTAGATCTTGTATGAATTTCTTTACTTCCTTAATTTGGTGTTGAGTGTTTGTTCTCAAATCACTTAGTTGATTGGTTATGGTTTCTTTGGACTCCCATTCCTTCTGTTGGGTTCCATTCAGCATTCCCTTTGTGGTCTCCCTGACTTCCTTCAGCTCTTTGTTAATGGATTCCATGAATGCCTTTAGTGATCTTTGTGTATTCTCTACCTGGTCTCTCAATTCCTGAATTACTCTTTGATTAGCTTCCTCCCGTTTGTGGGATTCCTGGATTCCTGCAGTTCTCTTTGAGTGTTCTCAGCCTGCTCATGCCATTCCTCCCTTTCTCTTTGAGTGTTCTCAAGTTGTTCACATAAATCCTGTATCAGTTTTTGAGTAGCTTCCTCACGCTTATGATATTCCTGTATAAACTTTTGGGATGCCTCTTCTCTCTCCCTATCACACTCATACAGAGTCCTTTGTAAGTTGTCAAACTTCTTATTTATCATGTTTGCCACCAGTGTTTGTAGAGCTATTTGGGAACTCTCCTCTGGATTGTTCATTATCTCATCTGACCCCTGATTATCAAGATTGGGAATTGAGATACCCAGATTTGCCATTTTTCTTGTGTTTTTCCGGCTTACTCTGCCCATTTGAGATGAAAATAGCACCAGTTTTGTGCTAGAACACTATCTTAAGGCAACCATCAACCAGTGTTTGCATTTATACAGTCAATAGTCTACAGATACAATCTCGTTCAACAGATACATGTATTCAACATCAAACAACTATATGTTAATGGGCTTCGAACAGCAGAGAAGAATTTGGAAAACCAGAAATTTTTAGGGTTAGGGAGAGATGTGGGTAAAAAATAGGAATAGATTGGTGTGGGGAGGCACAGGGAGAGTTAACTATGTCCTAATCTCAATGCAGGAAATAGGTTGGGTAGGATGCAAGTAGAGAGAGAGAGAAAAAGAAGAAAGGGAAAGGGAAATGAAAAGAGACCAGAAAAAAAATAGAAACGTAAAAATTAATATAGTTATGGAGATTGAAAGACCATCTATTTAGAGAGGAATGTGAATATATTGAGAAAACAGAAGGGTGATGGAGGAGATGTGAAAACTCAAAAAAATGCTTAAAATATTATATAGGTATAAAGAGGTAGTACTGCTATTAAGGAATTTAAGTCTCAGAGGTTTTGGATTGAGTAATAAATTTGTGTTAAGTGTGTACACAATGGGGGTAGGGTCTACCAGTCAACTATGGGTTTATCTGAGGATGTGCAGGACAAGAGTCAAGAGTTAAGTCACATACAGGAGAACAAAAGAGAGGAAAAGGTGAAAAAGATAAGAAAGGGGGAAAAAAGATCAGAAGTTCAGTAGAGCTAGACAAAAAACAAAAAGATAATTAAGAAAGAAAGAAAAAGAAAAAGAAGGCAAGAAAAGAAAGGAAAACGCACATTCATGTATTCCTAAAATAAAAATTATAAGAGGGAAAAAAAGTTACTGGAAAACAATTATTTTTTCAAAAAAGGCAAAAATTAAAGATTAATAAAAGTTTCAGAAAAGGAAAATATATATATATATATATATATATATATATATATATATATATATAAGGTACCAAAAAAAAAAAAAAGAAAAAAGAAAAGAAGAAGAAGAAGAAAAAAAAAAGTTCTTTGATTTTTTTTTTTTTGATTTTTTTGGGAGGGGTGGGAAGAATCCTGTATCTCCCTTTTGTCTTTAACCAGCCTCTTGTTGGAGTCTCTGGTCAGTTTGAGGTCCTGTGGCTTGATTGGTTTCTTAAGTCAGTTTGTTCGAACAGGCAGAAAAATTCTCTGCTTTACCCAAGATTTTGAGATCCCCCTCCCAGGTTAGTTTAATGGGAGGGTGATCTGCTTTGAGAATCACAAAAGAGGGGTGATGAGCCTAGGTTCTGGTAGATGAGGCTAGGTTCTGGTAGAGTTGAGGCCTTTCAACAAACAGTAGCTTTTCCCTGGGGCTATTTTGTGAAAAACTCACAGAGCCCAGCCTGGAGCCTTTCTCAGGGTTTCTGTCTTTCAATTGATTGTGGAGGCTGTTAGAGGGAGGGGCAGCCTCTGGCTCTGGTTACCCAGTGAGGAAAGCCACTCCAATGGCTGGTGCCTGAGCTGGGTGACTTTTCCCTGGATGGAGCTGAGTCTGGCAGGTCACTTCGCCACCGTTAAGTTCTTGTGACCTGCTAAATGACTCGTTTTATTCCAAGGCCTGAGTTGGAGCTAGCAGCTCCTCCGAGCTTTGTCCGTATACAAGATGGAGATCACTGGTGCTGGGGGGGGAGGGGTGGCCTTCCCTCCTCTGCTCCCTGAGAAGTAGTGAGGACGTTGGGCTTGTACTCACGCCGAGTCTTGGATCCTGGGTCATCTCTGGTCTGCAAACTGCAGGATGTAGATGTCCGCTCCTTGTCGGTTCTTGCTGGTGTTGAGTAGAATCCTCTCGCCCGCTGCGTCTGGCTCCTTTGTCCCAGACTGTCTGTGTGAGCGCTCAGTTATGGCCCGGGCTGCGGACTCCGCCGTGACCCTGCCGCCGCCACCGCGGCGGCTGCTGGCAGGCGCTCAGATGTGTCTTTTTGCCTTGGCTTCCCCTCTCTTGTCTAACTCTCTGTCCTGTGATGGCACACTTGGTGTGATTCTCTGGCTTAGGACTGTTCACTGGAACTCTAAAACTGCTTTCTATGCGAGAGCTTGTTCAGATTCCAGCTTCTCCTCCGCCATCTTCCCGGAACTCCAGTTCGTTTTTTGACATAATGTCTTGTATGTCTCATTGTTGAAATGGGCCCACCTGTATCCCTATTTAAACAATTTGTTTTTTCCCTTCCCTTATTTTATATTATTATAGTGTGAGATACTACCTAGTGATATAATTCCTCAGACATGAAATCATGGCATCTGAGATCTAAACTTTATTTTAACCACTTACTTTCTATGTGATTTTGGACCAATTGCTTTTGCACATAAACATATACATATGTGTAGTTAATGAATTGTGTGTGTGTGTGTTTGTGTTTGTGTGTGTGTATGCACACATGAATGTATGCTGGTACAGGGGCTTAAGGCAAGACCTTGGTCTTTCTGCTTAAGGCTAAAGCTGTACCACTTGAGCCACAGCTCCACTTTTGGCATTTTTTTCTTAAATTAGTTAACTGGAGAACTCATAGAATTCTCTGTTCAGGTTGGTTTCAAACAGTGATCCTCAGATTTCAGCCCACTGAGTATCTAGTATTACAGGCATGAGCCATCAGTGCCCTGCCAGATATTCAACTTTTATTGAAAAATACTATTGCTCCATCAGAATAATAAATATATATCAAACAAAGTAATAGAAGCAAGAACAGTGGACTATAAGGATTTTAAGGTAGCTTAAGTTGCAAAATGAATATAAGGGATAAACATGATTACAGAGTCTTTGCTTCCCTTCAGTTGGACTTCAACTTGATGGTACATTGACTCCACAGAAAAAATGAATCATTTTTAGTGCTTCCTTACTCTGTAACTTTGTCCAAATCTACATTGCCTGTCACCTACTTTAAAACATAAATAAATGTTATTATTGAAAACTAAAGATATCATGAAAATAAAATGAGTTAATAAATGTAAAATATTTATCATTTTATGTTTTCATACATAGGATCACTGTATTTATTAATTTTATTATTAAAATATTATCTGGATTTCAAGTATTAGTATGCTTGTTTAAAACTCATATTTTACACTCTAACCTCTTAAAGCTTTAAGTCTCTAGGAAAGGAATGGTTATTTTTGTTGTTGAAATTTTCATATGATCTGCATTGCTATATTAAAATCATACTTTTGATTTTAGTTAAGAGAACTTGTTCAGGAGAAGGTGTGAGCCATAACATGGTCATTGAGGAGAAAGTGGTCATTCTGATCAGATTTTTTGGAGTTCATAATGTTAGAAAGAATTGACTCATGAGAGTTTAGGTTTCATCAGGAGAGAAGAGAGTTTCATGGGGGAATATTGAAGGAAGTATACATATAAATATATCAATACATATCATACAGTCCCATTAACATGAAATGAAGCAAGTCATTATTTTTTTTATTTTATAAAGTCTATTGATTCTATAAATTCTATAGTGGTTACATTGTGAATAACAGATAATTTTCAGGAGTTGTATATTCTTGAGAAGGAAACGCGTGGGGGGGGGTCTCACACTGAACATCCTCAAGGAAAGATGAAAGAATAAAATGCCTTAGAGACTGATGCACAGCTGGATAAAGCAAAGATAGATCATTCAAGTTGGAGCATGGGGTGAAAGCTTGGGAAGTTTTTGCACCTGTGCTTCACTGGATGCTTAATTTAGAACAAGTTTTCTGCAGGGAGAACATTCTGTGGAAGTATGAATTTTGCTACGAGACACGGGAAGGAAAAAAGAACTTGCTGATTTGTAGATTTATATATATTTTCAAACCAGGTCCATGGCTTGTACAGGAGAAAGTGACGGCTACTCATGCAAAGAACAAACTTAAGCTTTCACCTGTACCTTAGTATCAGTATAATCATAGCCAACTTCAGCCCTCCAAAGGACTTGACCTTATTCAAATTTAAGGGAAGCAAGATCAGGAAAATCCAAACTAAAGGAAATAACACAAAATAACAAATTGAGTAACAAGAGTAAGTTTTATGATCACATTTATATCTTTACACACCAAGAAGTTAGCCATTGAGAGATGACATAATTGTCTGGTAAAGGAAGTGGGAAACAGAACATTGTCAGACTCAAATTGGAGTAGAGTTATGTGAAACCATAGGAATCCAGGAGTATTACCAATTTTGTTCATTTTCTATTAGTATGGAAATGGTGACCAATTTTCTGAACCCCTTTCCAACCAAATCAGCCTTTCTTTATTTTAAAAATATGAACTTCTGCAGATTAATGGCTAGAGAACTGGACCGAGATTCAGATTGATACCAGTAGAGCCCCAGGGATGAGGTTGGCACTGGGTTTAGACTGAGTTTAAGCTCAACCAAACATGAGCAGGAACTGTAGGAAATTAGTACTGAATTTGGTACACAACAACAAACAGCAACTTATTAGCACTTTCATGCAATGGGGCATCACTTGATCTGTGGTGTTGTACAAAGCATTATAAAGTTATAGTGGTCTATATTGATAAATTAATTCAAATAATCTGGGGAGTGTCTGGCTGGTAAAGAAACTTGCAGGAGGGATGCAGGAGGATGAGTGATAATGACATTTTTTGCAATAGTATCAGAATTTTAAAGGCTGATAAATACATGCTGTATTTGGAATGAGTTAAATTTTGTTTCTTGTGTTGCGTTCTAATGTTGTCTATGCAAGGGCAATAATATTTTCCAAATACACACAAGAATACAAGAAACTATGAAAAATATAAATAACAAGTTTTCTGACACATTTATGGTATGTTTAATGTTGATAAATTCTCAGTTCCTATGTATTTATTTTTTCCTTTTAAACATTATTGTCAAGTTGATGTTACATTTACATAAGTAAAGTAGTCATTATATTTCTTGTCTAACTTGTTATTCCCTCCCTCATATTTCTCCCTCTTTCTCCCACCCCCCCAAAGTTGTACAGATTGGAAAACAGTATTTATTCTGTCTCTGTAAGTATGACATACTATTTCTAAGACAGAATAATATCTAACAGAATACAAATAACGTAGGAATTGTGAGAAGTTCTGTGGAACTACTTCCTCTGAGATCATCTTTTCCAAAGAGGGTATAAACAGGAACTTCATGCATTTGGCTTGTAGTCATATATCATGGGTCATTGAAGATGAGAATGAATAATAAACGTGGTGATATCTAAATATGCATAGATAAGAGTGCACTGGAAAAACAGAATAAAATTTTTACCACACCATTAAAACTCTAAGATGTGTAAGTTCATTAGAGTATCATGAATGCTTTAAGTTTTAGATTCAAAGTAAGATACAACAGACAGACATGGGAGAAGTGGCTTCTCAAACACATGGGAGGAACTAGTATGCATCTCAAAATTAATGTGGCAGTCAGGTACAAAAGCTTAAGCCTCTAATCCAAAATTAGAAAACTAAAATGTTAAGGATCATAATTCAAAGCCTGTCTGAGTAGGATAGTACATGAACATTCTTATCTTCAGTTAACTACACACACACAGAGGTCGAATTGCATGAATAAATGAAAGATTCAAACATACAACTCTGAAATATCAGAATTGATGATTTTCACACTCAACTGATTTCATTCCTTTCTAGTGAAAAAAAAATTTGAGGAAACTGCGAAAAGCTTTAAAAATACTAATTAAAATTAAACTTAACAGCAGCCAGTATGGCTATCATATCCATTTAATACTCTGAATAGATTCATTTCCCAGCCAGTAAATAATTTCAGCTGATTAAGGGTTAGAGAGGTGTTAAATTTATGCATACAACTAATTTGAGAGAGAACATGTCTCCAAAATAATTGTGATTGGGAATGTTGCCTTATGGCACTGACTGAAAGTGAATAGTTAAGAGGAAACTATTACACTAAGACACTAGCACTGTGGAAAGAAATATTAGCTTGTGAAGGTAAGACTTTCAGAGACAAAATACATAATGGGCCCCAAACCTTCCTGAGGTAAAGAAGTCATAGAAAATTGCTCAAGTGTAATCTCCTTCTATCCTCTACAAATAATCCAATGAGATTTTCTAAAAATAGGTCAGCACCAAAAATTCTCCAGGACTGTAGGCTGAAGAGTTACTTTGGTGGAGAAAGCTTCACAAGGTTCTATTGAGCATTCAGTGGAAGTATTGCATGTGTGTGTGTGTGTGTGTGTGTGTGTGTGTGTGTGTGTGTGTGTGTGTGTGTGTGTGTGTTTGTGTGTGTGTGTGTTTGGCTGGTACTGAGTAGTGAGGCTTGAACTCTGCGTTGTCTTTCCTTGAGTAGTTAGTATTATAGGCATTAGCTATTAGTACCTTTGGATTTATGAAAACAGAACTTTGATTAGTCTTATTTGACAAGTTTCTATTCTATTTTGAGGGTAGAATTTGATCCCTAATAATTAGAATAAGTTAAGTTATACCGCTATAATTAGGATCCCTAAACTCTCAGAGCAATTGGACCACAAAGTTGTTATTTCCTTTGTTCTTCATCTTCATTGTTGCTCAAAAAGGAGATTCTGCTCATTGCAATTGTTCAAGAACTGAAACAAATAGTTATTATGGTATAATTACGCCATAAAGCATAAGAAAGCATGAATTGGCTCTCAAAACTTCTACTTTTAGATGATATCACTTTATTCACATTTTACTGGCTAATGATTTGGGATGAATTCAACTTGCCACACAATTTCAGTAGTAAAAATGTGCAAAAAAAAGATTTTTGATCACAGTACTAAATGGTGTTCTTTCCATTTAGTCACAAACATTTAGCTTACTTCACATAAAAAAATATCACGTGCAATAATGTCATCGGGATTAAGAGTACAAAATCCAAATTGTGCATGATGACTTATTCCTGTAAATTTAGAGATCTAGGAGGCTGAGATCTGAGGGATTGAAATTAGAAGTCAGACTAGGAAGAAAAGTCCAGTGAGTGCAAGGTCTAGAATGTAAGCCCTGGTTCGGTAAAAATGCATATGTATGTACGTACATGCATACATACATTACTTTCATCTGGATATGACACTTCTAAATAATATTTTCAATTTATATTTTCCTTCCTGCCTGTTTTACTAAAGGAAAATAGTGATAGAAATGTAAGAAAAGTTCCTATTTAGAAAGAGAATAAATGGAGTAGGGAGAAAATAGATGGCACTGAATCATGGAGATTATTCACTTCTACTTAGTACTTGGATCACCAGAAATGAGTGTCTAGCATCCCTTAACCTGGCTTTTATCTTAGCATTTATTTTAGTTTTCTCTTTCTGGTCTTCCTCTGTACCAGACAAATATACACATCTAGATCCTTTTTTAAAAATTTTTTTAAACTGGAGAAATACTGTATAGAGGGGTTACAATTACATGAGTAAGGTAATGAGTACATTTCCTATCAAGCATTGTTATCTCCTCCTTTGTTTTTCCCCTACCATCCCTTCCTTCCCCACCTCTACAAAGCCTTCCTCTCCCCCCAAGTTGTAAAGTTTCTTTTCAACATAGTGTCTTGTATATCCCATTGTTACAATGGGTCAACTTGTATCCTTATTTCAGCATTTTGTTATTTCCTTTCCCCTCTCCAAATTAGAAAATGTATATATAAGATGCAGGGCACTGACATCAAATAAGGTGAAAACAGAGGTTATACAATGGGAGAAGAACATACAAAAGAAACAAAAAAATTACATAGTACATTTTAAATACATTAAAAACAATAGTAAGAAAGAAAAAAATGTTTGTGTCCCTATCTTGGGGTTCATTTCATTTAACATCATCTTACATAGTCATATGTACATAGCTTTTGATCTTTTCTGCTGATCTTTTCTACTAGTTATTGCAATTAAGGGAAGCCATGGGACCTATGTTTCTTTGGGCCTGGCTTACTTCACTTAATATAATTTTTCCACCCTGAAAACATAACAGGAAAGAATAATAGAAACTATATGGCTCCTTAGTACAACCGAAATTTTCTTGATAAAGACCCAGAAACACAACAAATCAAAGAAAGTTTGGATAAATGGAATTGCATGAAACTGCAGAGTTTCTGCATGGCAAAGGACATAGCTAGCAAGATCAATAGAAAGCCTATGGACTGAGAGAAGGTCTTCACTAGACATACAATGGACAAGGGTCTCATATCTGAAATATACTTAGAACTCAAAACCCTAAATCCTCTTACAACAAATCCTCGAAGAAACAACTGCCCTATAAGTAAGTAGGCTAAAGACTTAAAGAGAAACTTCTCTGAAGAGGAAATAAGAATGGCCAATAGACACATGAAGAAATACTCGATTTCTCTAGCCATAAAAGAAACACATCTGGATCTTTTATTCACTCTTTTCTTGTATAAAATCTGGATATTTCAGTTGGGCAGTGATTTTTCATATATGAAGCCAAGTCATACCAACATTAAGGTATAAACCCTTAAGCAAATGACTTCAAGTATTTGGGCCTAATTTCCCCATTCTAGATAAATTCCAAATTCACCCACAGTATTTTTATCATTTCAATCTCTTTGGTGTCGTTAATTTAATACTTCACATAATTTCTAATTTTACATCTGTCTTTTAAAGAGCAAAAATAACTATGTCTGATTAATAGAGTTAAAACAGTTAACAGAGACAGTATATTCAGTGTGTATTTTCGTAATATTTATGATCCAATTTCATTTTTCAGTAAAGAAGCTATTTCATATAAACCTAGCATACATTGTTGTGAAAAACCCTGTTCTCAAAACCAGAAGTAATGGGGGAAAAGCAAAAAACTGTATCAACATTTGAAAAGAGGTAAAAAAATGTTATATCCTGTTATAATTTATATATATATATATATATATATATATATATATATATATATATATATATATATATATAAAGAGAAGGAAGGAAGTTGCCCATCTCACCAAGCAAAGTGGAGGGTATAGGATCACATACAGGGTATTATCCATAGTTACCCATATGTTGTGTACAGCACTTATCCGTATGTGGTACACTAGCATGTGGAGAGTTAGGAAACCAGGCCCCTTATCTACTATACTTCCCATGATGGTTTTTGTGGAGATCATGCTTAGTTTCTTTCAGTTATTTACCTTTTGGGTTGAGAATAACCTTTTTCAATACTTTGCGTTAGCTGTCAGAAATACTTAAAAGGATTCCATCTGACTTACCAATCAGAGATGAAACATTTGAAACACTCTGTCTGGTTCGGGTAATACATTGGCAGCAACTCTTTTATTTCAAAGGAAAATCCATCAATTAATAAGTGAACTTGACAGATAAAGTGACAATGTATCTCTGTGCTCCAAAGAGGTAGTTAAAGAAAAAAGAATACTGGATTTCTGGAAAGGAAAGATCACCCTTGGGGAACAAAAAAGAGCCCCCTGAGAATGCAAAAGACTCACTAAATAGATCTGTCAGATCCTTTCAGTCTCTGATGAAAGAACTGCTTGATATTAGACTCTACTCTGAAACAATTCTTCACCTTAGATGAATTCCAAATCCAGCTAAAGAGAGAGATATTAACATTAAAGCAAAAAAAAAAAAACTAACGAAAGATTTGGAGAAGTGTTCATTGGAAAATAATTTTGTCAGCTCCATAATTTCCTATGGCTGTGCTTTACCTGCTCAAACTGGAGTTAGAAAACAAATCCAGGCATTTTCTTACAATATCTGTTAAGATAACTATTAAGATATTTATCCTTAGAAGACATGTACCACATTTTGATAATATAACATCTTTTTCTGTGTGTTATTTTGTATAGCAGTATGTAGGCACCACCAGTACCTACACGAAAACTTATCTTCATAAATGTTGCAATCAAGTGAGATAGTTATGATGTAGGGTACTGTGCTGTATTAATGAGCAAATTATTATGTGCAGTGAAAAATCAGTAGAATCAAAGGTGTATAACTAATTGAAATAATAACCTTTTAAATTAATTTTGGTGTTTCACCATCTTACTGTTTTAGAAGTAATAGATACTGCCAGGTGCCAGTGGTTCACGCCTATAATCCTAGCTACTCAGGAGGCTGAGATCTGAGGATTGGGGTTGAAAGACAGCCCGGGCAGGAAAGTCCATGAGAATCTCATCTCCAATAAACCAACAGAATATAGGAAGCTATGGCTTAAGTGGTAGAGTGCTAGCCTTGAGCTGAAGAGCTGAGGGACAGCTCCCAGACCCAAAGTTCAAGCCCAACTGACCAAAAAAAAAAAAAAAAAAAAAAAAAGAAGAAGTAATAAGTAATAGATATCATAGCATTAAGCATTCAGTTGTATGTACTTGTTGCTCATCTATGTCTAATTAAAAGAATAATAAAGTTTTAATACATGTTTGATGCTTTTTCACCTACTCACGTAAGTAATAAAGAAATTCTGCAATAACACTGACTAGATAATCTTACTTGGAGTAGGAAAATATGAAAATTCTGCATTTTTTAAATTTTTACCTTTATGATATATGTAATTCCCCCAGCCCCATTTTAAAGAGTGGAAACTGTTACAAATGATAGAATCTTTAAAAATGGTAGCTTGACTTCTTTTTTTTTTTTTTTTTTTTTTTTTTTTGGTGGATCGTAGGGCTTGAACTCTGGGCCTGAGCGCTGTCCCTCAGCTCTTCAGCTCAAGGTGAGTGCTATACCACTTGAGTCACAGCGCCACTTCCAGTTTTCAAGTGGTTTATTAGAGATAAGAGTCACAAGGACTTTCCTTGCCTGGGCTGGCTTTGAACCGCGATCCTTAGATCTCAGCCTCCTCAGTAGCTAGGATTACAGGAGTGAGCCAGCAGTGTCCGGCTTGGTAGCTTGACTTCTGTGGCAGCAAATAATAAACAATTTTGCATCTGCCTTGATCATTCATTCCCGTAGAAATGGTTGCATATAGTGAACACACACGCACACACACACACACAGAGGAAGACAGGTGCACAGGACATTAGCTAATGTCTCTTGACAACAACCAGCATCAGCTCTACAGTCACACTAGTGACCTTGGAGGTGAATCTGCAAGATCTACCTCAGCCCTCTCATGACTGTTCCTGAATGACAGCTGCACTAAAACCTCATGAGATAACCTGTATTGGAAGCACCCAGCTAAGCTTTACTAGAAATCCTGTCTAGAAACTGTGATATATGGGCTATTGTTCTAATTTTTGTTAGCGTTTTCTAATTTTTTGTTTATTATAGGAATAGGTAATTCATTTATGATCTTTGAAACATTTACTTTACATCTAAAAACCGAGGCAGACATAGATTCTTACTTCACATGGAACACTGTTTGTTTTTGTCAGATTGTCATTTTGCTTCTGTAGACATTCAAATCTGTTGCCTTTGACCAGATGCCGAAGTATTTGGCTTTGGTTTTGGGTTCAACAGGTCCCAATAGAATCTTCTTTATAACTACTTCACTTCTTTTAACAGACAACAAAAGTACAAATTTCAGCTGTGACTTTCTTCCATGTTACGTTCAAAGGAGTTCCAGTTAAGCTAACATTAGTTCTTTACTAGCAAAACTCATTTGTTATGTAGCTAAGCTTCTCAGACAGAGGGATATATTTTCCCTGTTACATTCTTTGATTAAATATAACACATGGTAAGATAATAGGCATCCATGATTACTATAAAATGAAACTGACAGAAAAATATATCTAGTCATAATAAAAAATAAGGAGAACAGTTTAGCTACAAACAAATTTAATTTTAACAAAGTAGAATATATTTGGGAAAGATATATAAGCATGTTTTATTTTCAGAGATCAACATTATTTGTGAAAGAATGGTTTCTATACTTGAAATATAAGAATATGCTCAGGAAATGTGACTCAGAGCAGTAATCTCAATTCTCCTAGACAGGATGCAAGATGGGATTGGAGATGTGGCCCAGTTGGTACAGTGACAGCCAGTAAGCAAATGCATCAAGTGCCAAGTTAGAATCCCAGATGAAAACATTTTAAAAAGAGAAAAAGAAGAGCCTATGCATCACGAAAACTAAGGTAGGTTGGGTGCCTGTGGCTCCAGCACCGTTACTCAGGAGGCTGAGATCTGAGGATCACAGTTCAAAGCTACTCTGGGAAGGAAAGTCTGCAAGACTCATCTCCAGTTAATCACCGAAAAAACTGAAAACAGTGTTGTGGTTCAAGTTTTAAGAGTGCCAGGCTTAAGCAAAATGAACCCAGGAACATGTCCAAGGCCCAGAGTTCAAGCCCCAAGACCAGAAAACAAACAAACAAAAATAACAATAACAAAGGCTAACGGAGATCTTTATTTTAACAACAACAACCAAAAACACAGGTACAGTGGCATGTATCTCTCATCCTAGCTACAGGAGAAACAAAGGAAAGCCATGATCCAGGATACCCAGGACATACCCAGGAGATATGACCTCCAAAATAATAATAAAATTAATAATAATTAACTGAAGCAAGAAGATTGTAGAGCATCTGCCTAGCAAACATGAGGCTCTTAAGATCCCACCCCAGCCCCAAACACAAATAGATCTAAAGATTCAACTTAGACGGACAATACAATTTTCATTCTCTTAAATTTCTATACCAATTCTGACCTTCAGAAGCTTGATGATCTGAAGTCTACGCTAATGTCTGAATTAATGTAACATATCTTTATGCTAAAATATAAGCTCATATGTAATTTAGAATTTCATCAACACAGTTTACTGATTAAGTTATATAAAAATATGTTATCAACAGCTGGGAAGGTGGTTCAGTGGTAGAGTGCTTGCCTTGCATGCATGAGGCCCTGGGTTCGATTCCTCAGCACAATATAAGCAGATAAAAAAAAAGCCAGAAGTGGCGATGTGGCTCAAGTGGTAGAGCACTAGCCTTGTGCTGAAGAGCTGAGGGACAGGGCTCAGGCACAGAGTTCAGGCCCCATGACCAGACCCCCCCCCAAAAAAAAATGTTGTCAAGGGTCCTTTTTTGTAATCACTTTGATGTCAGTACAAATGACTTTAAAAAGTTGGTAAGATTTTCAAATTTAACTTGCTACTCTGAGCTTAGAAAGTCCATGTATTTATATATATATATATATATATATATATATATATATATATACTTATTTATTTATTTTGGTCCAGTCGTGGGCCTGAACTCTGGGCCTGGTCGCTGTCCCTCAGCTCTTCAGCTCAAGGCCAGTGCTCTACCACTTGAGCCACAGCGCCACTTCTGGCTTTTTTTTATCTGCTTATAGGGTGCTGAGGAATCGAACCCAGGGCCTCATGCATGCAAGGCAAGCACTCTACCACTGAGCCACCTTCCCAGCCATAATATATGTTATTGTATAGGTAAATTCTTCAATAATTTTGATTAATTTGTTCCCCTAAATATTCTTCAGTGAAACAAAAAGTTTACATCAATGAATCTAACCAACAGAAACTCTTTCAATAATATTGAACCAAAAACATGTACATGAAGACATAAAGATTGATGAACAAACAAAATCTACTGATTTGTGACTACAAGTACTAAATTGAAAAGAAATTTAAGGTATTTGCTTCTAGATTTTGTCAAAAAGCATTCTCAGAATGCTAATTTTTAAAACAAGAATTTTTTATTTACTTTATCTAAATATTTTCCTGATTCCTTCACTTTATTTCTCACATGTAGATATGTCCTTAATGCCTAATGTTGGTTTGTAAAAATGTGTTCCCTCTGATACAAAAGAGGTAATAAGGCTATGCTCTATTATCCTCCAAAAGATCCTTTTATGTGTTTGAAGCTCTGGTCCAAAAAATAAATCTTGCAGTTCAAATTGCCATATGTTTAGAATTTTTAGCACAGGTGAGCACAGTACGACCAGCAGCTGTTGCTCTAAATAATGATATCACATAAATAAGAAAAATTAGTGACTCCAAATGTAATACAAAACTTTTTCAAATTAGAAAACAAATTATTAGAAAAAATTATAATGCAAAATCAACTCCTCATTTATAAATATTTTTAATATATTCATGTGTAAGTTTAGAAATGTAGTTGCTCTTTGCCTTTTGTTGAATTATTGTTTATGCTTTCAAATGTCAATTTCATTTAGTGAAATATGTATCACAGTGCATATGTGTGTTCAATTACATAAATAAAAGTACCATATAATGCCAATGGTATGAAGGGATGAAGACAACACTGGAATATAAAAGAAATAAAAAATATAGTACCAAATATATATTGGAGATTAATGCATATTAAAGTGAACAAGTCAAACACCTAAAACACTGAGAAAAAATTATTCTTTGCATTAAATGGTACTGAAGTAATTTTTTTTTTAATTTCTGGGTTTTTTTTTTGTTTGTTTGTTTTTGGGGTCCGGTCGTGGGGCCTGAACGCTGTCCCTCAGCTCTTCAGCTCAAGGCTAGCGCTCTACCACTTGAGCACAGCACCACTTCTGGCTTTTTTCCTTTTGCTTATGTGGTGCTGAGGAATCGAACCCAGGGCCTCAGGCATGCAAGGCAAGCGCTGAAGTAATTTTATAGTCATATGGGAGAGGAATTTAAATTAACTTTTGCCTCATACCATGAACAAAAATAAATTCCCAGTTTATTAAAGATCATAATGTTAGAACAAAGTTTCCATTTAAGTAGTAGAAGAGAACATGAAGGAGGGTTGGAGATTTATCTTAGTGGAAGAGCACTTGCCTGGCAAGTGCAAGACTCTGAGTTTGGTCCTTAGTTCTGGGGGAAAAAAAACATAAATGAAAGAATTTTTATGTATGGCCCAAGTAACTTAGTGATCTAAACATCTTCTGATGTGTTTGTAAATGACTAGAAAATAAAATATTGTATTCCTAACACATAAATGATATTAACAGTTGAAATGTTGGAAATACTTACTTTTCTTATTTGATTATTATTCTTTGTATGCCTATATTCAATAACCATACTATATCCTAAAATAATGTACTATTATGATCTCCATTATTGATAACTGGAAGAGCTGGAAGAAAACTTGAAGTTTCTATTGTAAGGAAATGACAAATACTAAAGGGTATAGGTATGTTTACCATGGTATAATATTACACAGTGTATGTATATATTAAAACATCATATGGTACTACACTAACCTACACACTTAAAATGTTCCATGACTCAATTAAAATATTTTCAACTGAAAAATTTAAAGGTATTATGGTGTACTCATGGATATGGATTAGTGATTACAATCAACAATATATGCGTATTAAAGTTGAATAGACAAATTTTATATATAATGTGTGCCACAGTCCCAGAAAAATGGCAGCTAGGGAAAATGAGACAGGGGGGAGACAGCAGCGGTGTGGTATTGTATTGGGTGCATGTATTGAAATCATAGTTTTATATTATTTATAAACAAATGAATGTTTATACATATATATGTTTATACATATATGTTTATACATATATAGTGATATACTTCATATACTTTCTAGCTCTGTCTTTTGGAAACCAGATGGAATGTGTAGCCATGTGGAAATGAAAATAGTCAGCATCTAATGTTATTCTCAAAAGTTATTCTAAAATGAACTAAACTAGAAGAAATATCTGACTTCAGGGATGAATCATAGAAAATAAATAGATAAAATTGAAAGAATGCCTAGTGCTAGGACATAAGGATATGTCAAAAATTGATATATTTATATCTGTCAGACAACTTTGGAGGGGGGTGGGAGAGATGGGAAGAGATGGGAAAGGGAAACAAAGGAGGAGGCAACAATGTTTGATAAGAAATGTACTCATTATCTTGCCCATGTAATTGTAACCCTTCTATACATTATTTTCACAATAAAAAACATCATCATCAAAATAAAGAAACCAATGTGAATAAAGTAGAAATAAAATCGGGACAATATTTTGCAACAAAATGATAGCATTGATTTGAAAAATAACAAAATAAATATCCACAAGCCCATATTTTCATTATGAAATTGAATTAACCAATCAATAAATTATAGGGTAATAATAGCTCTTCTAACAATGAAATTACCATTGATAAATGTAAATGATATATAGTTAAAATTTGAAAAATGATTATTAAGCAAATATCATACTAATAACCATTACTGACAAAAATCTACAACCATATGATTAAACCAGTTAGAGAAATAATGATGAGAAACATGATTATTTTGCATAGTTAGAGAAACTTAGTGAAAATAATTATTAATTACAAAAGAGAAATCAAGAGTTCTAAGAAATTTACCTGACTACATCTTAACTAAGAACACAAATTTGGGATTGCTAGTAATAATAAAAATAGATTAAGTCTATATATGTGTACATTAGTCTTTTCTTGTCTCAAATGAATACTATTATTCCAATAAAAAACCACAAGGCAAAAGCTAAATTGAGGTACAAATTAAATCTAGCCCTATCACTTCTAGGTACCTAGGAAAAACAATAAGTCAGCTTCCTATAAAAATACCTACACATCTATATTTACCATGGCACTATGAACAATAGCCAAGATATGGAATCAGCCTAGGTACATCAGTGGATGAACCCTGCAAAACTGCATATATCCATCCATCTATCTATGTGCTGAGTGAAGTATTACTGCCCCACAAAAAAGAATGCTATCTGCAGGAAAAATGGATAAGCCAGTAATATAAAGACAGGTATCATGTTTTCTCTGGGATATAAAATCTAGAAAACAGGGAACAATTTGATATGAAAATAAAAATATGTCTAAGTCAAGCAGAAAAGGTCAGATAAGTTGTTGTTAGGGAAATGAACCCTAAGATATGTATTCAAATGTTTTTTTCTTTCATGCGATTGTTTCTAACACATTTATAAGATTATTTCTTTGTTGCTTTGTGTGTCCCTCCCCCACGGTATAACCCCTGCTTTCACTATTTTTGATGTTATAATTTGTGGAGGGGAAGGGAAAAAACAAATCGTTTAAATAGGGATACAGGTGGACCCATTGCAGCAATGAGATGTAGAAGTAGTTATGTTGAAACAAGTACTTTACAACTTTGGTGGGGGAGGGGGGAGGAAGTAGGGGGGTGGGGAAGGATGGGATGGGAAGGGGTAACAAAGGAGGAGGCTACAATGCTTGATAAGAAATGTACTCATTATCTTGCCCATGTAATTGTAACCCTTCTGTACAGTATTTTCACAATAAAAAATGTTATATAAACAGGAAAAAAAAAAAAAAAGAAAAGTGGACTACTAGGGCTGTGAAAGGGAAAGAGGGATACGAGAAAGAGCCATAGAGTGGATGAACTTCCTAGCAGCCTTGGAATTGAATGTAAATAAACCTTACAGGTATGTAGAAAAACAACAACAACAACAACAACAAACCCCCAAGAACACACTTCTGGTTTTCTTCACAGAATTTTCCATTGTTGGTCACTTTTCAACCCTGACAACCTCAGCCCTGAATTAGAGTTGCACCCTTCCTACCCTATCTGGAACTTCAGTGTGTAGCTTCCTTACTTTCCTTAAGGAGATACCTCTAGGCAGCTGTGGCTCCAGCTCTGAGCTCCACACCCTTCTTACCTCTGCTTTTATTCATCAGTGTCTTTCCCATTTGTTCTAAAGTGCTTTTAGCTGTTTTCTTTTCTACCTAAAAAATTCCTACTCAAAATTTTAATGACACAAATTTTCAAATTTCATAAGGTAATACTAAATTAATACTTAAGAAAATAAATAGTTTTAGCATATGTCAAATGAGAAAAATAAATTTGTTATAGAGTTTTAGAACAAAGAAAAATCTAAAATAATGGAGCAAATAAAATGAAAGAGAAACCCAGTGCTGAGATTCACATCTGTAATCTCAGCTACTCAAGAGGCTGAGAATCACAGTTCAAATCCAGTCTTGGCAGGAAAGTCTATGAGAATTTGGTCTCCAAGTAACCACCAAAAAGCCAGAGGTGAAGATGTGCCTCAAGTGGTAGAGTTCTAGCTTTGAGCAAAAAAAAAAAAAAATCCCTCATGAACAGTGACTAGGTCTTGAGATCAAGCCCAAAGACTAGCACAAAATAAAGAAAGAAAAATTAAGAGTTTTTGTAAAAATTAGTGAGATGTATAAATTTTGAATTAGATTAATCAGGAATAAAGAACAAATAGAATACAATATCCTTAGAAATAAAAGAATGTCTTACATAAATCACATAAATCAAAAATAAGAACTCTTTGAAAATGAAAGTATTTAAAAAACATACCATTAATTGCTTTGTTAATTATACTGCTTATGTTAATTATATGCTTATACTAGGTAAATTGGTTCACTTTAAAATGTCCTTATTATGTTAAAACTATAATTAATTAATTTGGTTTAGTGGAACTGAAGACAAAACTCAGACTTGGGCATCCTTAGTAAACAGTGTCCCATGGATCTCCATTCCCAGTTTTGGGTTTTTGAATCAGGGTCTACTTGTCTAGTTGAGGTTAGTCTCAAACTGTAGATTTCTTGCCTCAGCCTTTTGAGAGCTAGGATTACTACAATACACTAACACACTTGGTTTAAAAAATGTGAAAGAAATATTTTATCCAATTATCTTGAGCCAGAAATACTACTTGGTAATGTTCCTTGTAATAATAAAATAAGGTCAATATTTTCACCTGAATGTATTTTATTTTGTGTCATTCAAATTATCATACGTCCCAGCAGTTATCATTGTATATGCCATAGTAACTTAAATAATGTAATTTCCTCTATTCTATAGCCACATCCTGTAAGTGGAGTGAAAATTATACAATGTCAACATAAAAAAATTAAATTCTACAAATCAAAGGAATTCTGAGAAAAGTTTTAAAGACATGCATAGGTATTTATTCCACTTTTTCCTCATTTAGGCACCCGAAATTTAGACAAATTAGTTACAGGTTAGCTACAATACACAATTCCCTTTTGATTGGGGAAAAATACAGGAAATAATATCTTTGAAAAGATATCTTGAACTCTAATCAAAATTACTATAAAAATGACAATAAGAGACATAATTTGAATCCAATCCTTTTATGCATCTGCTTAGAAGTTTCATGTAACATAATGCTGGCGAATATTCACCACTACTGTTTTTCTCTGAACTAATAGTGATAAACAACAGATTTCCCAGAATGTCAGAATAAAGCTTGCTTAGAAAAACACACTCACAGTAAAAATTCTTTAAAAGTCAATTTTAGAATGAACATGAACAAAGCTAAAATGGAACTGATTAGTAAATGAAATTTTCTTGATTGATCAAAGAAATTTTAAACCCTCTTTTCTTAGTACATATTAAAAAATTATACAAAGGAGGTTTATTTTGGATGTTTCCATATATGCATTCAATGTATTTTGATCAAATTTACTTCCTTTATTATTTTTGTTCCCTCTCTTCTCCCCTTTGAAGCTCTTCTAATGTATTTTTTAATGTTTTCTATTGTAAAAATAGTGTACAGAGAGGTTCATTTCACTTAACATCATTTTATATGGTCATATGTACATAACTTTTTATCTTTTCTGCTGTCTTCGACTTATACTAGTTATTGCAAGTAAGGAAAGCCATGGGACCTATGTTTCTTTGGGCCTGGCTTACTTCACTTAATATAATTTTTTCCAAATTTTTCCATTTGCTAACAAATGGGCTGGTATGTCATTCTTTCTGATGGTAGCATAGAATTTATATATACATATAATTTTCTTGATTCATTCATCTACAGAGGGGCATCCGGTTTGGTTCCATATCTTAGCTATGGTATTTTAATGATCTATTTTCATATATGTCTATATGAAAATGTATATACACATATGTGTATATGTGCTCATTTTCTCTTTTCCTTGATGTACTAGCTTATACATAAAAATCCTCAGCTGCTAATATACAAAAGTAGAAGTAGATTCTGTGACAGTATGACACTGTTTTTGACAAATGGTTCTGGAACAGCTGAATATCACATGCAATAAGAGGAATGTCGACACAGACTTTAAACTGTTCACAGGAAAATTGAAAATAGATGAGGCCCGAATGTCAAATCAGTTATAAAATATATCTCACATTTTCTTGATGGATATGTATGCATATAAATGTGTGTATGTATATATATATATATGCATATATAGACAATGGAATTTAATTATTGATCAGAAAGAATGATATTGTAAAATGTGTAAAGAAATAGAAAGGCCTGGAATAAATATTTGAAAGGAAGTAAGTCAGGCCCAGAGAGATAAAGAGTACGTTTTCCCTTATTAAGTGGAAGTTAAATTTAGTTTATAAACTTATAAGTAAATACGTAGAGTAGTACACAGATGTAGTGACTGAAGTATGGTAGATTCAAGGGAGAACTCGGTGTAATTACTTCAAAAGGAGAAGTCAAAGTTCAACAAACTAAACACCAAGAAATGGGTACTTCAAAGAACTGAAGTGGGGTCAAGGGGAAGAGGGGTAGATAAATGAAGAGGAAAAGAAGGAGAAATGCAGTAAAAATCCAATTTATATCCTAGAAAATTAAGAAGGGTGAGGGAAGGGGTGGGTAAAGGAGGGATGGGTGATAATGTTGAACGGAATGACATTGATCAAGATGCATTGTATTCATAAACTGCAAAATAGATGTTTACAACTGCTTTATTAATTAACAAATTTTGGGAATAGCCAAGACTTTTTTGTGTGGTAATACTGGAATTTAAACTTCTGTTCACTTTTGCATGTTTAATCTAACCACTAAGCCATCCCTCCAGCCCTTGTATTCTTGCATTTTTCCCAAGCATATTACAAGGAAACTTACCTATGTTAGGCTTTTAGAATCTATGATTATGAGTGTGTGCTACTGTAATCAGCTTCTAACTGAGGAGTCCAGTGAACTTTTCTTATCAAATATCCTCCAGATCTCATTCTCTAAGTAGCTAGGGTTACAGGCATGAATGACTAAGCACCCACCTTTCATGTTGTTGTTGTTTTTTTCTTGCTGGGGCTTGAACTCTGGGCCTGGGAGCTGTCCCTCAGCTCTTCAGCTCAAGTCTAGCACTCAGCTACAGCAACACGTCCGGTTTTCTGGTGGTTTATTGGAGATAAGAGTCTCATGGACTTTCCTGCCCGAGCCAGCTTTGAACTGCCATCTTCAGATCTCAGCCTCCTAAGTAGCTAGGATTACAGACATAAGCCTAACGCGCCCATTTTGTTTTGTTTTGGTTTGGTTTTGTGGTTGTTGTTTTTTAATTGTGCTAAAGGATAAGTTATTCAGCATAGAAAAGAAGGAACTATGCAGCTATAGAAACACAGGGCAGAACCCCTGTTTTCACTGTATTTGATGTTGGTATAATTTGGGGAGCGGAAGGGAAAAAAATTTTAAATAGGGAAACAGGTTGACCCATTGCAACAATGAGATGTACAAGACATTATGTAGAAAAACGAACTTTACAATTTAGGCAGGGAGGAGGCGGGTAGGGGGGGAATGTAGTTGTGGAGATGGGAGGGAAGGGATGGTAAGGGAAAACAAAGGAGGCAACAATGCGTGATAAGAAATGTACTCATTTCCTTGCTCATGTGATTGTAACTCCCCTGTACAGTACTTTCACAATAAAAAAAACTCATAAAAATAAAAAAGAAAGCGAAACTATTATCACTAAATGAAAGAAAATAAAAATGAAAATCTGAGGTGTGTATAACCTCAACTGTGTGGGTAAAACAGTGATTATGATAAAAATTTCAGTGGTTGTTGTGGGTTCTGGGAGGATGCATAAGTAGAGAAAAGTGGATTTCAGGAGCTGTGAAAATGTCCTCTGTGATACAGTAATTATATTCGCATGCAAATCCATGGAATATGCAACTCTGAGGGCGCACCTTAATCTGAACTGTCCACTCATATGATAACATAGGTTCATCGAATGTTTTACTCTGGTGAGCAATGCTGAAATGATGGAGACTGGCTTTGGGAAGATGGGAGAGCCTAGAATTCTCTATGCTTTACTTTCAAAAACATTTTAAGTAATATTTTTAATTTTGTAATAATATTCTTTAATTCGTCATTAACAACCCTCATGAGAATTTTGAATTTTTTTTCTGGGTTTTCTTAAGTGATTACAAGCAAAATCTAGAATGTAAAGGTTTTGGGTTTTTTACCAGTCAGTTTTCATTCATAATGAATTGCTTTCACTTAATTTTGTATAAATTCAAATACAATAGTATAATTAGTGATAAATTCAAAATAATCATGTTGCATTATCAACCTTGTAAAGGATAAGACAATTCACCCATATATAATCATCTGAAATATGCTTGCAATATCATTTGAAAAAATATAGAAACAACTTCACAAGAAAATACCTCTGGCAGGCTTATTAAGAACTAAGGCATTTATGGTTCCCAAAACTGATTTATGTCCAAGTCAATCAACGTTTTCTGCAACCAGAAGAACTTCAAAGCATCCTTTGAAAGTGGAACTGAAAAAAAAAAAAGTTAGGCTCGTCCTTGCTCTATCCGCAGGTCTTGTCCTTCTTCTCATTATTTTACTCATGTGTGATTTTATCGAGTCTCATGACTTTAACTGTCACCTCTTACCGATGACTTGTATCTTAGAATCCCTAGGCAGAGGTTCTGGGCCTGTTTCCAATTGTACCACTTGATGGCAACACATTTTGTTCCTATATTATTTTAGATACGCCACACTTGTATCCAACTGCCCTCTCATCCCTTTAATCATCCTTATCATAAAACATGATTTGTTTACAATTTTGATCACTTTTCACATTCAGTTTGTCAAAAATCTTTTTATTTGAAATTTGAAAATTCCTGTCATATTTGACTCTATAAATTCGTTGACTCTAATCTTTTGTCACATTACATCTAAAATGCAGTGTAATCTTCTTCCTATGTCCTTCTGTCTTTCGTTTCCTCTCTTTTCTCCCTCCTTCCTTTCTGCTTTTTCTCCTTTTTGTCCTTCCACATTCTTCCCTTCCATGTCTGTCTTTGGCCTTTAATCCATCACATATAAACACAAAAGTTAGTCTTAAAATATACAAAATGATATTCATTATTAAATATAGATATTTGTAAGTATATCCATTTATATATTTTGAAATCTTTCTAATTATCTGCCTTCTCTGTTTCCAAAGATACTTCCCTGAGAAGTCCTCTTTATAAATATGTTATTTTGTTATTTGATCATAACTGTCTTCCAACCAACATGGATCACTTTCTGTAACCATTTAAGGCAGATATGACTGAAAACTTCAATTCATTGTATATAGTGAACTTAATGCTGGAATATTTTCTGGCAAAGCATTTGGGTATTTACACATTTTGACTCTTGAAGCCAATTGTTATGTAAGAGGTGTGGGAAGAAGAGGTACTCATCATGAAGAGACCCCAAAGTAGGGATTCCATGAAAAGCAGAGATCAGACGGCTTTCAGATAAAGCAAGTAAGGTGAACAGTTTAGAAGTGAGTCCTTGAGCATAAAGTGCCTGGCTTGATCAGGTGTGGACAAACAAGCCAAGTTGCTTCTGATGTACCAAATCCTAAATCAAACAAAATGAATGTAGTAAACTATCAAATGTGGCAATGAATTTGCTTTGCATCAAGATCTAGTCAAATGGCAAAGTATCAAGACTATTTTAATGTAAATGCTGTGATCTGAACAAATCATGCTTTCTAGCTAGTTTTTAAAACTGACTTACTCCAGCTTCCCACTATCTATTATATGACTACAGATTACCTGGATCAGATCACTGGACTGAGGTCATCTGATTTATCATCTTAATATATGTGCTTTGATGATTGTCTTTTGAAGTCTTTTTGAGAAAGCATGTATTTGTGTGAAAATGCAGGGCTATAGGATATATCTGTATTAAGTTTGTTGAAGTAGGAGTAGGTTGCTGTTCTGCATAACTGCCTAGTATCCAAAAAGAGTAGATAATAGGTATTTTCCAGGCAATACTCAAAATTTACTTGAAACAACTCAGTCCCTAAAAGATGATTATTTAACATACATTATTCTGAATCATGATTTGGAACTTCATAGATAGATAGATAGATAGATAGATAGATAGATAGATAGATAGATAGATAGATAGATATGTAGATGTAGAATATATTCTGTCATTTTCATTTTGATGCTTTGTTTCTTTAACCAACTGGGAAATGAAGGTTGTTATTGACCAATGAAATAGAATTTAAGACCCAGAAATGAACCAGCAGACCTATAGCCACCTAATCTTCAATAAAGGAGCCAAACAAATAGGATGGAAGACAAATAGATTCTTCAGTAAATGGTGCTGGCAAAATTGGTTCAATACCTGTAGAAGACTGAAGTTAGGTCCTTTTATATTACCCAGAATCAACACCAAATGGATCAAAGCCCTTGAAATAAAAGCAGACACCCTGAAAACATTACAGGAAGGAAGAGGAGAAACTCTAGGGCTCTTTGGCACAGTCCAAATTTTTTTCTGAGTATTTTCACTATGTTTTTTATTGTAAATAAACTGTACAGGGGGGTTACAGTTACATGAGCAAGGTAGTGAGTACATTTGCTATTGAGCATTGTTGCCTCCTCTTTGTTTTCCCCCTACCATCCTTTCCATGCCACCTCCTCAACTACACTCCCCCTCATCCCCTTCTAAATTGTAAAGTTCATTTTTCACATAGCATCCTGTACATTTCATTGTTGCAATGGGTTAACCTGTATCCCTATTTAAATATTTTAGTTTTTATTCTCTTCCCCTCCTCAAATTATACCAACATCAAATACAGTGAAAACAGGGGTTATACCGTGGGGGAGGGACATACAAAGCAGCAAAAAAAAATCACGTGGTACCTTATAAATACGTTAGAAACAATAGCAAGCAAGAAAAAAAATAAAAACACCTGTGTCCCTATCTTGGAGTTCATTTTGCTTAACATCATCTTATCTGACCTTTTCTGTTTGTCCCAGACATATACTAGTTATTCCAAATAAGGGAAACCATGGGACCTATGTTTCGTTGGGCCTGGCATACTAAACTTAATATTTTTTTTTCCAACTCTTTGCATTTCCTATCAAATGGGGTGATGTCATTCTTTCTAATGGAGGCATAGAATTCCATTGTGCATATATACCACATTTTCTTGGTCCATTCATCTACTGAGGGGCATCTGGGTTGGTTCCATATCTTAGCTATGGTAAATAATGCTTCAATAAACATAGTTATTCTGGTAGCCTTAGTATGGTCTTGTTTGTGATCATTCAGGTAAATGCCCAAAAGTGTTATTGCTGGGTCATAGGGGAGCTCTATGTGCAATCTTTTGAGGAACCTCCATACTGCTTTCCAAAGAGGTTGAACAAGTTTACAGTCCCACCAACAATGCACTAGGGTTTCCTTCTGGACATCTACTCCAGCATCTGTTGTTATTAGAGTTCTTGATTATAACCATTCTAACTGGCTTTTGATTATAACCATTCTAATGTTGTCTTGATTTGCATTTCTTTTATGGCTAGAGAGGTTGAACATTTCTTCATGTGTCTATTGGCCATTCTTATTTCCTCTTCTGAGAAGTTTCTCTTTAGCCCACTTATTTATCGGGCAATTGTTTCTTTGAGGATTTGTTGTTGGGAGATTTGATTTTTTGAATTCCAAGTATATTTTGTATATAAGACCCTTGTCCATTGTATGGTTAATAAAGATATTCTCCTAATCCGTGAGCTGTCTATTGATCTTGCTAGCTATGTCCTTTGCCATGTAGAAGCTCTGCAGTTTCATGCAATCCCATTTGTCGCACCTTTCTGTGATTTGTAACCAAAGACTTGAGTCAAAGCAGACACCCTGAAAACATTACAGGACGGAATTGGAGAAACCCTAGGTCTCCCTGGCACAAGCCAAAATTTTCTCAATAAAGACCCAGAAATACAACAAATACCTTCTTTTAACAATTGTTTTTCCAGTTTGTTAAGAAATTGTTTGCAGAATTTACATATCTATATGTTCAAGTTTTAAAACCTGATATTTTGATTTGTACACGTTATTAAATTATGTTCAAATGAATTATAATACACCTCACCTCATAGTTAATCTTTGTGTGCTTGTGTTCATGTGTATTGTGGAAGACACATACAGATACTCTTGTTGAATTTTAAATATATACCTCATTATCTATATTGAGTACATTAATAGGTTGTTAATTATAGGTTAGCTATGCTTTTACTTTTATTATTGTGGCTTATGAATTTTTTAATATTTCAAAGATCAATTTATCCTGTTACTATTTCTCTTCCTCCTCCTTTTTAAGTTAACTTTTATATTATACATTATCTTTTGGAGAACAACTAGGTAATTTTAATTAAAATTTATAATACCAAAATGCAATGTTAAATATGATTGGACTAAAGTTTTAGCATAACTTGGAGAATAATTGGCTTCTTTGTATATATTTTAATGGTGTTTCATGTCTTTTAGGGTTTTAAAATTTCTTACAGTCTCTGTTGTCAATATTCTAAATGCTATTTTTAATGAGATTATTGATGTCACAAAGAGGTATTACAAAATTTTATTAATTCTATTTCCAATAACTTTTCTGAAATATTTTATCAGTGATATCTTATTGAATGTAGATGTGTATAAATATTCTTATCTCATTTGGAAATAGAATTTTATTTCATTGCCTAATATTTATAAATTCATATATTTTAATTTTCTAATGCTATTTCTTAGGGACTATAATACTCTATTAAGCATTAATAAAAGTTACGTACATTGTTTATTAACATATGATTCATATAATAGGTTTCTTTGTCACATTCCACAGATATAAATTCTGTATTTTGATTATATGCATCACCCAACATTTTCTTATCCCATATTTGCCTCTCCAGGCTCTTCCTCTTTCCTAGTCATTCTCCTTCAATTTTCCTATTTTTTTATCTGTTATAAATTTCACTATAAGCAACAACATGTGAAAAACCTATCTCTCTCCATATGGCTTATATCACATATTATGATGGTCTCTAATTTTATCAGTTTTTCTACAAACAGCATGACTCTGACTTGTCTAACTAGAAGATATTCCGGCACACATTTATTTTGTAAATATTTTGTAGTTAATGATGTTAATTTCTATTTTTATTTATTAAGACTTGAATTACAGATATGTGTAAGAGCATGTAAAAATGCTTTTCAACAGCAACAGAGAGACAACGGTGGAAGAGATAAACAGTATTACAAACATTTATATGAATGACTTTAATGGAGAAATGAAGAGATGGGGAAATGGATGAATGTAATATGGAAATAAACACAATACAAAAATTTTAAAGTGAAACCAACTCCTATTCACTGTTATATATCCAGCAGTGACCTTAACATAATCAATTTACTTTCATATTTTGTGCATTGAATGTGTAAATGTCAGGTGAAGCAAACTTTTACAAAATTCTGTATTATTTCTAAAATACAGTAATTTTAAATTTACAATGTTGAGGTTTACTTGTTGAAAGTGGTTTGTTGAAAATCGTTCTATGAACCAAAATAATGTTTTTGTTACTCTGTTGGTTATAAAGGAAAATCTATAGCTCTAAATCCATATATAACAAAAGAAGAAATATCTGAAAATTATAATCTAACCTCTTGTCTTAAGAGACCAGAAGAAGAGCAATGTAATAAGAACAGAAAACAGTGAAATGAAATTGGGGAAATATGAGTGAAAAATATCTGGTTCTCATAAAAATATCAATAAAATTGATAAACCTCTAGCAAGATTGAATAAAAATTGAAGAGACAAATTATAATTGGCAAGCATGAGAAAGTTAAATGAGGGACTATTAAAAACAAATTTACATACATGATTTAGTGACTACTATAAAATAATCTTAGATTTGTGCTTTCTCCATCTTCAGACCTCAAGTAGAAATCTTGAGGAGGAAATATGATGATCACAGGGATTAGTTTCATCTTCTCTTTTTCTCTTATGTTCCTGACACTTCAAATTTCTCATATCTATCTCCTTGAACTTCTGACATTTTCAAAGTTCTGATGATTCCTCATTATTAGGACACACTGTTCCTGAGCTCAGTGCTTAGATTCTTGGTTTCTAGGAGCCTTCCTAGATTGATAATATCTCTGATGAAAACTATATAAAATCTTATAAGTAGTAACTTGTCGTTTCACCTTTTCATTCCTTTTTTTCCTCAGGATTTTTGACAAGTGTTGACAAACTCTAAAAAGCTTGCATATATTGAGTAGCTTGTGTCTTGAAAAGTTGTAGGTATCTCTTCTAATTGTTCTTGGGGGAAATTTTGTCTTACATCCTTTTATAATTTTTAAATTAGCACATATTAATAATATGAAGATGTTTCATTATGTTGGTTCCACAAAGGCATGCAGTGTACTCTGAGTAAGTCACCTACTCCATTATATTACAATGTACTTTCCCTTTCCTCCCTCATTTGCAGAGTTTGGTGGTTTTTACTATATTCTCTCTCTCTCTCTGATTCAGTCTCTATCTCTGTCTCTGCTTGCCTGCCTGTCTGTCTGTCTGTCTTTCTGTCTGTCTGTCTCTGTCTCTCTCTCTCTATCTATCTATCTATTTATCTATCTATCTATATTGACACGCATGTGTGTGTTTATATACGTGTCTTTATTCACTCATATGTTTAGTATACTTTTACCTTCCCCTCTTCAGAAACTTTTCCTTGTCCTCCTCCCCAGACCTTAAAAATGTCAAGACTAATAAATGTCACTTTATATTCATGTCTCCTTGTCATCATTATCATCATAATCATCATCATCATTATCATCGTCATTGTCCTCATTGTCATCATCTTAGTTGTCATCATTGTTATGATCATGATTATCATCGTCAATATCATATTACGTGTAGATTCCATATATGAGTGACAAGATGTCATTCTTGGCTTTTTGAGTTTGGCTTACCTTGCTCAACCTGATTTCCAGTTTGAGCTACTTTCCAAAAATGAATTATTTTAATTTTTATTTTTTGGTTTTTTTTAGGAACCACCATAATGATTTTCATAGTGTTTTTGCTAATTTACCTTCCAACCAACAATACATGAGGTTTCCTTTTCTCTACATCCTCACCAACATTCTATTGCTGTTTGTTTCCTTGTTTGTAGCTATTCTGACTAAGGTGGCATGAAATCATAACATGTTTTGATTTGTATTTCCTTCATGGGTAAATATCATAAGCACTTCTTTATATATTTCTTTTGTACTCATGAGAATTGTTTTATAGCTACATAACCATTTGTTAATTTGAATTATTTTGTTCTTTAATTTTTTAGCACTTTTATATTATAGACATTTTTTTACTTGTTGAATACCTAGTGAAAACATTTTTTCACCTTCTGTGGATTGTGTCTTTATTCTGAAAGTAATTTCTTTCGATGTGCAGAAGTTCATTTGACACAGTCAAATTTTCAGTTGCTGCTCATGTATCTTAGGCAATTGATACTTTATTTAGAAAATAAATTTTTATCCTTATAATCTTCTAGTGGTTTCTTTCTTTCATTAAGATATTCGATCCATGCCGGGGGGCCGGAAGCTCATGCCTGTAATCTTAGCTACACAGGAGGCTGAGATATGAGGATCACGGTTCAAAGACAGTCGTAGCAGGAAAGTCCTTGAGACTCTTATCTCCAAGAAACCACTAGAAAACCGGAAGTGGTGCTGTGGCTCAAGCAGTAAAGAGCTCGCCTTGAGCTGAAGAGCACAGGGACAGCGCCCAAGCCCAGAGTTCAAGCCCCATTTTTTTTTTTTTTAAAGATCTTAGATCCATTTGAGATATTTGCTTTTCAGAATAAGAGATAGGCATCTAGTTTCTGCCTTCAGCATATTAAAAAAATTAGATGGCTATTCGCATTCAAGCTTATATCTGGGTCATTTCTGTTCTACAAATCTTCACATCTATTTGGTTGCCAATGCATTCAGTTTTGCCTCTACAACTCTGTTTTAATGAAGCCAATGGTTGTGAAAACTATGATACAATTTTCTCAATGCAGACAACTCTGTGACAAAATTCAAAATCTTTTCATCATGAAAGCTCTGAATAAACTAGTAGCAGAAAAGACTTACCTCAATATAATATAATAAAATAAAAACTGTTTATCAAAAAATACGGGACAATATCAGAGTAAATGAAGAAAATCCATTCCACAAATTCTAGCTGAAATAACAGCAGCTCTTTTGTTTCTAATAATGCTGAAAACTGGTTGTTATGGCAATTCTGATTTAAATTACTGTAAAATTCATTTGAATGACTCATTGCTATAGACGTGTGTGTGTGTGTGTGTGTGTGTGTGTGTGTGTGTGCTGGTTCTGGGGCTTGAACTCAGGACGTGGGAACTGTGCCTGAGTTTTTTGCTCAAGGCTAGTGTTCTAACATTTGAGTCACAGCTTTACTTCTGGATAAAGGTCTCACAGACTGTGTGGACTGACAGATCTCAGCCTCCTGAGTATCTAAAATTTACAGGCTTGAGGCACTAGCACCCAGTAACACATATTTTTAAGAAAAGAATAATCTCTTTGTAGGTATTTGGCACAGAAATTCTTAGATGTATTTCTTCAATTATTACAAACATGTGTGTTAAAATTTGTCCCTTTTACTTCCACCATCTGTTCTCCCTACAGAGAGATTTAGAAATCATTTTTGGCAATTGTTTACCGCTAGACAATAGGATTAATGAAGATGAGAAACCTGCGAACTTTGATCAGCAGTATATCCCCAGGCATGGGCTCTTAATATAAGCAGGTGTGAAATAAATGTTTATTAAAAGCAACCAAAACATTTTGGTTTGGGACCGCAAATATTTTAGATGTCACCATACACTTGCTGGTTCTGTTATATCAATTGTCCTTACTCACTGCTTTGTGTTTTTCTCTGCTCAAAGTAACTTTGTATTTTTATGTTTTAAAATGATCTTCAAGTTAATCATGTTGTGAAAAAAATGAAGTTTTTATTCTGAGTTGAGCTGCCATTTTAAAGGCTTTCTTATTAAGTACTGCACTCAATTGACCGAGAAATGTTGAATCATTCTTCAACAAGCTATAAAGCAAAGCATCTAATCTGCCTATGAGGAATAGTATTTGGGTGGACAGAATTGTCTATATATTCTACTGGCATGTGAGTCTGTGTGTGTCCATATGTATCCTTATGTGTATCCTTATGTATGAATAAATGTCCATTTTCCATGTTGTTACTGAGGTAGATGTATCAACATCTCAACATGCTTCTCTTCAAAACCTTCTTCCTAATTTGCCTACTGTTACTGTTTGGATGTATCCTGAGAATTTTAACTCTTGAGTATGTTTACAAACACATATATTTGTATAAAATATGTTTCTATAATACTTTTAAACTTACTGATCTAAAAAATGGAAATGAATATATTTGTGACAGATGTTACATTTAAATACTCTAACAAGGCCTGGCAGTATGTAATATTCAGTGCATCCAAATTGGCAGTAAATAGTTTGGGGAAAGAACAAAATCAGTCCTTTGTGTTGTTACTAAATTGCTCGGAAGGCTGATTGAGTTCATTAGCCAAATCCTTTTTTTTTAAATTGTGAAAATACTGTACAAAGGGGTTACAATTACATGGGCAAGATAATGAGTACATTTCTTATCAGGCATTGTAGCCTCCTCCTTTGATTCCCCTTCCCATCCCATCCTCCCCTCACCCCCCCAACCCTCCTCCCCCGCCCTACCAAAGTTGTAAAGTTCGTTTTCAACATAACAACTTGTACTCTCATTGTTGCAATGGGTCTACCTGTATCCTGTAAAAAAAATTGGTCATTGAGTTGGAGCACCAAGAAGAAATCACATATTTGTTAAACACATAAATGGATGCATGAGAAATGCATATTAGATGACAGTTAAGATATTTGCATAGAAACATTTGAAAAAAATACTTTCTAATTAAGAAGAAAATATAATGATTGCTCTGACAATAAAAGATTGGAATCTCTCTCTCTCTCTCTCTCTCTCTCTCTCTCTCTCTCTCTCTCTCTCTCTCTCCTCTCTCTCTCTCTCTCTCTCTCCCTCTCTCTCTCTCTCTCGCTTGATTTCAGGGCCTGGCTACTGTCCCTGAGCTTCTTTTCCTCAAGGTTAGCACTCTACCACTTGAGCCAAAGTGTCACTTTTGGGTTTTCCTGTGTATGGGCTACTGAAGAATCAAACCCAGGGCTTCATGCATGCTAAGTCAAGCACTCTTACCACTAAGCCACATTCCCAGCCCTGACTCCTATCTGTAATCCTAGCTTCTCAGTGGGATGAGAACTGGAGAACAGAAGTTTGAAATCATCCTGGGATAAACTCCATCGCCAACTAACCAGGAAAAAAAATTAAATCTTTGCTCACTTTTCCTCATAAAAAACATTGTTAGGAGCCTGAGGCATGACTCAACTGGAAAGTACCATTAGCGAAAACAAAAGCCAATTGCGAGCTCAAGTGTCTGAGATAAGCCAGTGGTACTAGTACAAAAATACATCAACTAATCAAAATCTTAATGGTCCCAAGATTGCAAAATTCTGTTTTGGTGTTCTTGATATCAAGCAAGAATATCTCTCTTATGTATTCAACTTCTTATTGTAGGTATATCATGCATATGAACATGTACATATAAACATTCAGAATTTCCCTAAAGAAAGATATGAAAATGAACTGAGCATTTATCAGCATTATGGTAATAGTAACATCCAAGTTGATTCCGATTAATATCTTATTGTGAAGCTTTAAATATCCTATTTATTTAAATTAATGCATTTTATTCATGTTTATGTTTAATTTTGATCTCTAAAAATATACTGCTATCTATCAGTAATGACTTAAGATTTGGGCTTTTACTTGTTATATTAGTTACATATTTGAGAGGTTTGCATGTAGTTTTGAACTGTTTCTACATTAAAAACTTGAGTATAATAGAATATTATGAATATATAATTTTATCTTCATTAATAAGGCTCTTGAAATTGCTTCTTTAATACGTACAAAATTCTGCATGTAACACTTTAGTAAATATGTTACCAATTCAAAGTAACATGTTTTATTGGGCAAATGAGCCAGTAAATTTCATTACTAATGTAAATTTATGCTAGTTCGTTTTTGTTTCTGTTTTTGTTTTTCAGAATAAGCAGTCCATAAATTTTCTTCTCAAACAAATCTATTTATTTTATGGACCATGATGCCAATTGAGATTTTCATTATGGGAATGAATTATATAACATAAAATGACAAGGCAAATAAAATGTAAATAAAATGTACTTTAAAATAATTATGGTTTTAAAAATAAACATTTTATAAATATAATATTCTGGTAGATAATTTTGTAGAAGTAGACCAGTAAAGAATTTTTTCATATCTATATTACTTGGATTAAGAGCATTACTTTTATTTGCACTGTTTTTTTGTTTTATCAGGATATTCATGGAGATAAATGGAGACTGTGTATTTTAAAATGTGTAATATGATGTTTTTGATGTGCATGTGCTTTGTAATATGATTTATTAAGCAAAAACCTTTGGAAATATATTAGAATTAGAGTGTTCTCACTAGTTTTCTAGTATTCCTGTTACAAGCCATTAGGAGATGAGATACATGAGTTTGATTCATTTTCCTAGAGAGTTTACATATATTAGAATTCTGTAAAATGACCCTGGATCAAAGAACAAGATTTTTAACATGACAAGTGCTCTTAATTGAGTTACATTTTTGCAAGTTGAGTTTTAAATTTGTAGTGATAGTGCTAATGACAATGATTAATATAATCATCATGAGTGCTATCTGATTTTAGTCTGATTTATTTTGTACTCTTCTATTTTTTTTAGAAATCTGAGTATTAGTACTTACATAGTTCCTATTCTGAGTTAGAAAGAGGAATAATATAAAGCATAAACCCAAAATACCATAGAATCAGTAGTTGTAGAATCAGCAGATAAGCAATACAACTTTCAAAGAAATTGATAATGAGTACTCCACTGGGAAAGTGATTATGGCATTTTTAAAGTGATGCTCCTTTGCTTCCAATTATCAAAGCACTGCCTGCTTGCTCTGGGACAAACATGGGCTTCTTCTTTAGAGTGTTTTATTTTGAAGGTCTATCCCAAATGTAAACATAAAATCCTATATTAAATCTTAAATATTAAATACTTACTAACACTGACTTAGTAGGACAGTAATTGCATAATATCATATTAAGTAAAGACATATTGGTCAAAAGAATCATGGAACTCCAAAAGTCTGCATGTCAAAACTGACATATTTCATAAATTGTCTTAGCCTTTATAAATTAATTTCATTCGACTTCGTTCTCAAGGATGAATCTGATCAGCTCTTCCTGTGGTCCTGTAAGTGACTTGGTTGATTAATTTGAAATTCAACTAATTTCATTACAATGGGAATCTTCTGCTTCAGGAGTGAGCCATATAAATCATTTATATCTCTGCTGAATCTGGATATTTAATTAATTTCATTTTTCATCAGAACTTAGCCTTTAAGAATGCCTATGTAGGTGCTTTTTTTATTCCAGTTTTCCAATTTTCTCACTGGCAGTGGCCTTTCAAGCACAAGGCTTTGAGAATGTGTCAGACCAGATCCTATATATATTTATTTATTTATTTTGCTCCATGCATATAACTTTTCAAACATCCTCAGGGAAATGGAATTGAACCAGAAATTAAAAGTGCAACTGATTACAGTTCAAAATGAAATTTATCTTTTGAAAGGGCAAAGAATTATTTGTTGGTTGGTTTGTTACAGAACTTCTAGTAAATGATAGGAAATAGTGAATCAAATCAAAGCTATGATTATGTCATTTAACTCAATTAATTATTAATAGACTTTTTATATTTTTTTACTGCTATAAAGAATGTAATTTTGTGCTGGGAAGGTGGCTCAGTGGTAGTGCATGCATGAGGCCCTGGGCTCGCTTCCTCAGCACCACATAAGCAGAAAAACTCAGAAGTGGCACTATGGCTCAAGTGGTAGAGCGCTAGCCTTGAGCTGAAGAGCTGAGGGACAACGCCCAAGTTTTTACCAAGTTTTAGTTGGGGAACATGCTTCTGATTTAGTCATAGGATTGGGTTATCATCAAGAAAAAGACCTAGTCCTCACTGATATTTGAGTGATATCTTCAGCAAATAGATAAACAAATACACATGATATTAATACTGGTAAATGCTTTGAAGCGCCCATAGTCATCAAGAAGAAATTAACTGAATGTGGATGTTGATGACGCTAAGGGAAATAAACTCCAAGACATGAACACAAGAGGTTTTTCCTTGTTGTTGTTTTTAATGTACTATAAGATTTATTGTTTCTTTTGTATGTTCTTCCCCCTATGGCATATCCTCTGTTGTCACTGTATTTGATTTTGGTACCCTGGTATTGTATATATGTTTATTTGAATTTGGGAAGGGAAAGGGAACAACACAATGGTGAGACAATGGACAAGTGAGGAACCAGTGCTTTAGCGATATTCACAGGACAATATGTTGGAAATAATATGTCAGGGGGAGAAAGTGGGAGAAAAATCAGAGAAGGGCTAACAAATTTGACAAAAAATGTACTTATTACTTTGCTTATGTAACTGTAACCCCTCTGTATACCACCTTGATGATAAAATACAAATAAATAAATTTACCAGAAAAAAAGGGTTAACCAGCAAAAGCCACTGAAAATAACTCTGCATAGGTATAGTTACCATCAAGGGTAAATGATAAACAGCCAGTCTTAGTTTATATGAAGCATTCTAATATTTGCAATCATGTGTCACTTAACAATGGTAATACATTCAAAGAAATGCATGGTCAAGAAATTTCATCTCTGTGCAACTAGAATAGAATGTCCCCATTACAGAGTGTCTATCACTATGCAAGTTATGGTGTAAATTGAAAGTGGGATCTTAGAGGACCACTGTCATTGTATATGGGATCTCTCCTAAAATAAATAATTAGTATATAGCATCTGACTATATAAAATTGGTTAAAAGTTGGTTTTGTGACCATAGATATAGTTTCTGACATCTTAATGTGCACAAGGAGTAAAATTATCCATAATTTCCATTTTTATAAGACTCAAATAAGAAAAATAAAACAACAGGGATGTTTGAGCTGTATGTAAAAGTATTAGAGTACATTTATACGATCTAGAAGTTGAGTATTTCTTTACGTAGAAAGATAAGGATAACTCTTTACCTTATTCATATAACTGTAACCCCTCTTTATAGTATCTTTACAATAAAATACATATTTTAAAAAGAAAAAGGAAGATAAACTCAGGAAGCACAGGTCACTAGATCATTTTAAAGGAAATGGGAATTAATAAAACCAAATATACAATTCAATACTAAATCTAAATTTAATTATCTCAATTTGCCAATCAAAAGACACACTATTATGTAGGTTGTATTATTACTATAGGATAGAATTATTATCTTTCATGATTATAGTTTTCCTTGTTTATTACATAGGCATTTCATTTCTATTTCAACCTTTGTTCTAAGTGGAAAATTGTCGAACTTTGTTGCAATCATAAATAGTATTTTGTGAAACTCAGAGAGACTATAGCAAAAGTCAGTACAATCCTTTGTAGGATAAAATTTTAGAATTTGCATATTTCACATTTACTTTTCTTGTAAAGATATTGTAAGAGGGGTTACAGTTGCATGAGTAAGATAATGAGAACATTTCCTTTTGAGCATTATTACCCTCTCCTTTGTCTTTCCCCAGCCAACTCTACCCTTCCCACCACCTCAACTTCTCTTACGTCCTCCAAAGTTGTAGTGTCTTGTACATCTCATTGTTACAATGGGTCAGCCTGTATCCTTGTTTCAGCATTTTGTTAATCCTCTTCTCCTCCTCAAATTAGAATACACAAGATGTGGGGTACAGGAATCAAATACAATGAAAACAGGGGTTATACCACAGGGGAAGAACATACGAAAGAAACAAAAGAAATCACATAGTACATTATAAGTACATTAAAAACATCAGTGACAAAGGTAAAAACCTCTTGTGTCTCTTAGGCCATTCTAAAGCTACCAGCACAATGATGTTTATTACAGCATTATTCTCAAATTTACTTTTCCTAGCTTTTCATGCATTAATGCCAAAGAGCAGAATATGTAAAAATACGTAATCCTATTTATTATACTACTTTGTAACTAGTTTTATTTTGTGATGTACCACCATATGGGATTTTTTTCAGATTGAGATTCATAATTGCCTTGGTTTCAGAAATGATTCTCTAGTAATAGGAAAATAATTGTGAGTCACTAGAACACAAATGAGTAGTACAACTTTGAGAGAATTTAATGGGTTAGCTCCATGATGGAAGATGTTAGTGTAGGTTCCAGATCAAAATCATGCATTCATGCATTCGGATGACTTTTTAAAATTTATTTTATTTTTTATTGTCAGGGTGATGTACAGAGTGGTTACAGTTATATAAGTAAGGTAATAAGTACATTTCTTGTCACACTTATTATCCCTTCCCTCATTTTTCTCCTACTTCCCTCTCTCAGCCCCCCCAAATTGTACAGACCATTTCCAACATATTATCTTGTATATATCGCTGTAGCATTTGTTTCCCCCTTGACTTCTGTATCACTATTCTGTTGTTCCCCTCCCTTTTCTAGTTCAAATAAATGTATATAAAATGCCAGAGTCATTAGGCTGATTAAAAAAAATATTGTAAGTCCAGTAATGAGTACATTGCTTTTGAACAGTGTCACCACCTCTCTTGTTCTCTCTCAGTATTTCCCCTCCCAAGTATGTTTCCACCCAAGTTGCATAATTCATTTCCAACATGTCTAGTGGGTTTCTCTGCAAAATTGGTTCACCCTTTGTCCCATGGTTTCTGTGCTTTTCCTTCCCCTCCCCAAATAAGATAAATTTATATACAAGACAAACAAAAGGGAAAAAAAGCAAAGAAAAAAAGAGAAATGCAAACAGTGCCATAAAAACCTCATGCTTCCATTCTTGGAGTCAATTTCCATAAGCATCATTTCATATGATCATTTGCACACTGCTATTGAACGCTTGTGATCCTCACGTAAGAATATCTTGTTCTCATTGTGTGAGTGTTTAGACACCCCAGGTATAATTATTTGTCTTTTATCATCTTTTGGATTTACTTATATATTTATAGGAAAATTCTAATGATTAAAAATGAGGGAAAACATGCAGTCCATGCTTCTTTGGGTATGGCTTACGTTGCTTAGTATAATTTTTTCCAAGTCTTTCTATTTTCTTATGAATGGGCCAATGGCATTCTTTCTGATGGAAGCATAGAGTTTCGTTGCTCAAAAAAATTAAACCTCCCAGAAACAAATCCTCAAAGAAACAACAACTCAATTAATAAGTCGTCTAAATACATAATGAGAAACTTCTCTGAAAAAGAAATAAGAATGGCCAATAAACACATGAGGACTATTTGACATTTTGGCCAAAATGATAAATGCAAATCAAGACATCATTGAGATTCCATCTTACCCATTAGAATGGCTATTATCAAGAAAACTAACAATAACAGATGCTGGAGGGGATGTGGGTAAAAGGAATGCTACTACATTGTTGGTGGTAGTGTAAACTTGAATCACTCTGGAAAGCAGTATAGAGGTTCCTCAAAAGACTAAACATAGAGCTTCCCTATGATCCAACAATTCCACTCCTGGGCATTTATCCAACAGACCACAAACAAGGCCACACTAAAGCTACCAGCACAACCATACTTACAGTAGCCTTGTTTACTATAGCCAGAATATGGAATCAACCCAGATGCCCCTCAGTGGATGAATTTGCCAATCTTTTTGCAGTCTCTCATTTGCATGCTAAGATAGCCCCGTAAAAAAGGTCTTGCCATCTATGGGATTCTGATCTTGGATTTCCTACCCTCTAAATTGCTAAAAAAAAAATCACTTCTCTTTGGTTTAAAATTTCAGTTTCAACTATTTTCTCATAGCATAACCAAATAGATTAAGAAATATCTATAATAGTCAAATTCTCAGAAGTTGGGAATGAAATGGTGGTTACCATGAGGTGAGGTTTGGAAAAATAGACATGAATCCAATTGGTATGTAACTAGTGTTGTACAGCTGACTGAGTTCTAACATCTGCTATAGCTTATAGAGTCTACAGTCAACAACATCATACTATCTAGTAATGCATAAGGTTCTGTATAGAATATTGATTGTAATTGTATAAGGTATAACTTATCAGTGTTCTTATATACCAAAAAAAGGTTAATAAGTACAGAGATGCATAAGAAACCTTTCTGATAACTAGATTTATCTATTACCTTGTTTGTGGTGGTGGTTTCATGAGTGTCAGCATTTATCGCATATAGGCAATTTTAGCAGGTGTTAGACTTCACTACAATTACTGATATTCTGAGATAACCATCATTAAGTAGAACTTAGAGAAATAAATATAAATATACCTGATGCTGTATCCTTCTGTGGTTTTATCATAGGATCTTAATGCTTTCGCCATTGTCTACTCTTTTTTCCATAAAGAAATATTTCAGGCAGGAACAGATTCTTCTCTCATGACTTGCCTATGCTGTTCAAATATAAGCACAGACAACTACCTCAAGTGGTAATAGTGTCAGCTCCCCACAATATCCGGAGCCTCTGAACTATAATGCCAACCAAAAGTGGAATCATTCATATCTGAATACACACCCTATTCTAAATATTTTGTATTTCCATTACTGCATGTGAAAATGGCATATGCTTTCACTGTAGATAATGGGTTCCTCTTGGTCTTTTTCTTCTGGAAATGTGTTCTCTGAAAATGTGGGTAAAAAACAAACAAATATAACTTTTGATGTCTACAAACTTGACAGGAGACAAAAGCCCATTACAGTTGCTTGGAAGTGAGCCCTTTTCTGTAATAAATGTCAGAATATAGCTCTTTCAAAATGATTAGATTTGTTAGTTGATAGAAGGAAAGAACTGAACTCTATACCCATGTAAGCTCTTTACAACCTTTCTTGGTGATGCCTTTTCTGTTGACAACCTTCAAGAGAGAGCAACAACTCAATGTAGCCAAAATTTACTCCTGCATATGTTCTTAATATGTGAGACTTAGGACATGTCTTAAATACCAGAATTTTCACTTTTTTGAGACAACTAACCAGGACTATGGGAGAATAACCTTGATCTCTCCCAAGGGCAAACAATATCGCACTGAACCCCAACTCTCTAAGATTCATCACTGCCTGCTAATACAGGGAACCAACTTTGAACACAGGAATTTTGGGGATGCTAGAGCATCAGCTTTATAATACCAAGGTATGTGGGATTTTCATATCCTAATTAGTAGCTTTGAAATATACTATGTCTGTAGTAATTATACTGTTCCTTCCCTGTATGACAGAAGCAGATACACAGATTCCACATACTACACATCTCAAGTCAAAATAAGGACACATTAAGCTAAGCTTAAACTTGGTTTTGTTTCAAATTAACATGTGGCTAGGGGAAAAACAAAATGTTTAAAAAACAAGATGTATGTAAGAAATTTTGACTCTAAATTTTGACCAATATCTAAAACCCTATCAAGATAATACATGGATGTTCTTGCAAATAAATCAGTTTAACCTTTTATTTTGTATCCAATTGATACAATGAGCTTTTCTTGTGAACATTTTATCTACTAAAGGTGATAGAACATAAAATGAAATTTTAAAAAAATGCTCATAAAAACATCTTCTCATAAAAATTTATTTGTCTGCTCTCCAATATTAAAGCTATTGGGGGTTACTAAGCAATATTTTGTATTTAAAAAACAACATAAAATGTTGGTGTTATCGAGCTAAAGGAGAAAGTCATGTATCATTATAAAGGCAATGGATTTTTGTTTGCTACATATTTCTTATATTTTTATAGCCTATCCATTTGCTTTTTCTATTTTTTGCACCCTTTTGAGACTGATATCTTAAGAGGTCTGAGGATGAACAAAGAGGTTTCTTCATATCAGAAAACAGAATCCTAGGCCAGAGCATGACCCAACTAAACCTCTCATTGTGTTTTCTGTTTCAGATTATAGACATTTTCCTGTATCCACAAATATTTAGTTTTATGAATGTGAGCTGTACGATAAAGCTATGTAAAATAAAATATAAATTTAAATATATGCAAATTTCTAACAGGATTTTTGGATTAAAACCTGAAACTAATCAGATACAGGCTGAAGCCAATAATCCTAGCTAATCATGGTTGACATCTGAGGATCTCAGTTGAAAAACTGGTCCTGGCAGAAAAGTCCCCATGAAAATCTTCTCTCCAATTAACCACTCAAAAACTAGAAGTGATGCTGTGGCTCGAAGTGGTGGAACACTTTGAGTGAAAGAGCTCAATAACAGTGCCCAACAATCAGAAGGCCTAATCTGAGCATAATAGTTGTAGAGGAGCACCTAGACACAGAAGTTAATGGTCTAGGAAATTCAGTTAACAGGATTCTAGCAGAGAACTTCCCAAATGTGCAAAAGATAGGCCTATTTAGATACAAGAAACCTTTAGAACACCAGAATAGACCAGACCAGAAGAGGACATTCTACCATCCCATTATAATCCACACAGGATCAATGCAGACCCAGGCGGATCCTTAAAGCTATCAAGGAGAAAAGATTAATCACCTATAAAGGGAAACCAATCAGAATGACTTAAGGTTTCTCAGCAGAAACAATTAAAGCAAGAAGAGCCTGGAATGATGTATGGCATGCCCTAAAGGCTAACAACTATTAATCAAGAACACTCTACCAGCTAAACTCTCTTTCATAATGGAAGGTCAAATAAAAGCCTTCCATAACAAAGAAAAACTGAAACAATATATTTCCACCAAACCATCCATACAAAAGATACTTAAAGATGTCCTACTCATAGAAAACCTACAAGAGCACCATAGAGGACATAAAACAGCTCCATTCAGAGAATACAAGAATCATAGGAAAAACCCAGTTGTCAGAGTCCCCAATAAGGTGGATAATATGGCAGGAGCTACCAAACAACACTCAGTCCAATCTAGCTAGATCAAAAAGCAAGATCCTTTTCTATGCTGCCTTCAAGAGACACACCTTGCCCACAAAAACAAACATATTGTGAAAGTAAATGGCTGGAATAAAATGGAGGAAAGACAGCCTCTTCAGTAAATGGTGGGTGATTGCTAAATTGGTTAAACACATGTAGAACACTAAAGCTAGATCCTTATATATCACTCTGCATCAAAATGAGCTCCAAATGGATCAAAGACCTCGAAGTCAAAACAGACAGCCTGAACACATTACAGGAAGGAATAGGAGAACCTCTAGGGCAGCTTGGCACAGACCAAAAATTTTTTAATAGAAACCCAGAAACACAACAAATCAAAGGAAGTTTGGAGAAATGTGATTGCATGAAATGTCAGAGTTTCTGCATTTCAAAGCACATAGCTAGCAAGATCAAGAGAAAGCCCACAGTTTGGGAGATCTTCACTAGCCACAAATCGGACAAGGTTCTCAATAATCCCCCAACAACAGATCCTCAAAGAAACAACTACCCAATAAATAAGTGGGCTAAAGACTTAAAGAGAAACTTTTCTGAAGAAGAAATAAGAATGGCCAATAGACACATGAAGAAATACTTAACTTCTCTAGCAAGAAAAGAAATATAAATCAAAACAACATTGCAATTCCATTTTACCTCAATTAGAATGACTATAATGAAGAAATCTAACAAAAACTGATGCTGGAGGGGATGTGCCCCAAAAGGAACCATGCTGCATTGTTGGCAGGAATGTAAACTTGTTCAATCACTTTGGAAAGCAGTATGGAAGTCAAAAGACTCCACATAGAGCTCCCCTATGACCGAGCAATCCCACATTTGGGCATTTACCCAAACAATCACAATCAAGGCTATACTAAAGGTACCAGCACAACTATACTTATCGCAGTATTATTCAACATAGCTAAGATATGGAACCAATTAAGATGCCTCTCAGCCAATGAATGGATCAAGAAAATGTAGTATATTTATACAATGGAATTCTATGCCTCCATCAGAAAAAATGACATCGCCCCATTTGTTAGGAAATGGAAAGACCTGGAAACAATGACATTAAGTGAAGTAAGCCAGGCCCAAAGAAACATAGGTCCATGGATTCCCTTATTTGCAATAACTAGTTTAAGTCTAGGATAAGCAGAAAAGGTCAAAAGCTCAGTACATATGGCCATATAAGATGATGTTAATTGAAATGAACCCAAGATAGGTTTTTATCTTTCTTGCTATTGTTTTTATTTTTCTTGCTATTGTTTTTGATGTATTTAAAGTGTTCTATGTCCAATGCTTCTGGATGGAAGGATCAACACCGTGAAAATGGCAATACTTCCTAAGACTATATACAAATTCAATGTGATACCTATTAATATTCCAACCTCATTCTTCAATGAAATAGAAGAAATTCAAAAATTTGTATGGAACCATAAAAGACTCTGAATAGCAAAAACAAACCGTAACAGAAAGAATAGCACTGGAGGAATATCAATATCAAATTTCAAACTCTACTACAAAGCCATAGTAATCAAAACAGTTTGGTACTGGCACAAGAACAGACCTGAGGACCAATGGAATAGAATTAAAAACCCAGAAATAAACCCACATACCTATAGCCACCTTATCTTTGATAAGGTACCTAAGAAAATAGAATGGAAAAAAGACAGTGTCTTCAGTAAATGGTGCTGGTAAAATTGGTTTAACACATGTGGAAAACTAAAGCTAGATCCCTATATATCTCCCTGTACCAGAATCAACTCCAAATGGATAAGTGACCTTGGAGTCAAAGCAGACACCCTGAAAACATTACAGAAAGGAATAGGAGAAACCCTAGGTTTATTTGGCACAGGCTGAAAATTTCTTAATAGAGACCTAGAAACACAGCAAATCAAAGATAAGTTGGACAAATGGGATTGCATGAAGCTGCAGAGCTTCTGCATGGCAAAGGTCATAGCTAGCAAGATCAATAGAAATCCCACAGATTCGGAGATCTTTACTAGCCATACAACAGACAAGGGTCTCATATCCAAAATATACTTGGAACTCAAAAAATTAAATCCCTCAACAACTCCTCAAAGGAACAATTGTCCAATAAATAAGTGGGCTAAAGACTGAAAGAGGAATTTCTCTAAAGACAAATAAAAATCTCTAATAGATACATGAAGAAATGCTCAACCTCCCTAGCCATAAAAGAAATGCAAACCATGCGTCGGTGGTTCATGCATGTAATCCTAGCTACTCAGGAAGCTTGGATCTGAGGATCGTGGTTCAAAGCCAGACTGGGCAGGAAAGTATGAGACTCTTGTTTCCAATAAACCACTAGAAAACAGAAAGTGACGCTGTGACTCAAGAGGTAGAGCACTCTCCTTGAGTTGAAGAGGGCAAGGACAATGCCCAAGCCCAGAGTTTCAAGCCCCAGGACCGACAAAGAAAAAAAGAAAAGAAAAGAAAAGAAAAAGAAATGCAAATCAAAACAACATTGAGATTCCACTTCACCCCAGTTAGAATGGCTATAATCAAGAACTCTAACAACAGATGCTGGAGGGGATGTGGACAGAAGGGAACCCTACTGCATTGTTGGTGGGAGTGTAAACTTGTTCAGCCACTCTGGAAAGCAGTATGGAGGTTCCTCAAAAGACTACACATAAATCTCCCCTATGACCCAGCAATCCCACTATTGGGCATTGAACCGAATGATCACAAACAAGACCACACTAAAGCTACCAGCACAACTATGTTTATTGTAGCATTATTTACCATAGCTAAGATATGGAACCAACCCAGATGCCCCTCACTAGATGAATGGATCAAGAAAACGTGTGTGTGTGTGTGTGTGTGTGTGTGTGTGTGTGTGTGTGTGTGTGTGTGTGTGTGTGTGTGTGTGTATGTATAATGGAATTCTATGCCTCCATCAGAAAGAATGTCATCGCCCCTTTGTTAGGAAATGGAAAGCAGTGGAAAAAATTATATTAAGTGAAGTAAGCCATGTCCAAAAACATAGGTCCCATGGCTTCTCTTATTTGCAATAATTATTATATCTCTGGGGCAATCAGAAAAGGCCAAAAGCTATGTACACATGACCAGATAAGATGTTAAGTGAAATGAACCCCAAGATAGGGATACAACTGTTTTATTTTCTTTCTTGCTATTGTTTCTAATGTATTTACAATGTACCATGTGATTTTTTTTTTGTTTCTTTGTATGTTCCTCCCCCATGGTATGACCCCTGTTTTCACTGTATTTGATATCAGTGCAGTGCATCTTGTATATACAATTCTCTAATTTGGGGAGGGGAATGGAAAAAAACAAAATGCTTAAATAGGGATTCAGGTTGACATAGTACAAGATACTATGCTGAAAAATGAACTTAAATATTTAGGTGTGTGTGGGGGAGTATAATTTAGAGGTAGGAGGGAAGGGATGGTAGGGGAAAAACAAAGGAGGAGGTAACAATGCTTGATAGGAAATGTACTCCTTATCTTGCTCATGTAACTGTAACCCCTCGGTACAGTATTTTTACAATAAAAATGTAAAAAATATGTACTATGTGAATTTTTTTGTTTCTCTTGTATGTTCTTCCCCTATGGTATAACCCTTGTTTTCACTGTGTTTGATGTAGGTGACACACATCTTGTATACACATTTTTGTAATTTGGGGAGGAAAAGGAAAATAACAAAATGCTAAAATAAGAAAAAGAATAAGAAAAAGAATAAGGATATAGGTTTACCCCTTGTAACAAAGAGATGTACAAGACACTATGTTGAAATTGAACTTTACAACTTGGCGGGGGAGAGGGTGGGAAGGTGGAGAAGAAAGGGATGGTAGGGAAGAAAGGAATGTATTCATTAACTTACTTATGGAACTGTAACCCTTCTGTACACTATTTTTACAATAGAAAAACATTAAAAAAGAGAGAGATCCTGCCTTGGACACTCTTGGGGACAGGATCTGAGGTCTAGCATTGTTCATGCAACTATCTAACAACATGCCCCTTCTGTTTTCCAGAAAAATGATGTACTCAGCATGGAAATATGTATCTGTTTAGAATCCCAGATCTTTAAGTCTTCAACCAACACATCTGGCAGAAGAACAATATTTCATAGGCAATATGTCTTTTCCAAATAAGTGAAAGGGATATTTACATTATTGAAGGCTCTAAGCCTTTCCTGCTGCTCTTCTCCAGAGTAAGATTCCTATAAACTGGACAGAACCACATGTGAGTTAGAAAAACTCCTTTGTCCTGGCTGACTTTGGGCTTTGTGGAAACATAAGTATAATGTAAGGCAGAATGAAGAGTTTATAAACATCTTAACACGCTGGAGCAGAGACCAAGGCAAAAGGATTTTGACTATAATCATGGTCCTTAGTGCTTTGTGGAGTTCTTAATGTATGCAACCATCATTCCAAGTGACTTTATGTTCATTAAAGCATAGTTCTTATAGAAAAAGAAAAAGAAGAAAAGAAAAGAAAAAGAACAGTGCCCAGGCCCTGAGTTCAAGCCCCACAACTGACAAAAATAAATAAATAAACAAACAAACAAATAAATAAATAAAATTCTTCTGGATTTATGAGGAGTATATCTTAAATGAGCATAATTTATTACAAATATCCTCAACATTGTTATGAATGCTTACCATTCTGTACAAATCTAACACATTTTCATTTGTTAAAAATTAACACTAAATGGTCCTTAATATTCATTCCTTGAGTTGAAGTTCATAGATCTGCAGTTAAGAAGGTATCTAACTATATTAATTTCCCTCTCAATATTTCCTTCAAAGTGTCCGTGTGCCTCTATAATATTGATAATAGTACTGTTACACTATACCAGTGTTTGTTATCATCTGTTTCTATTTCTTTTTTTTTGTCTTTTTCCTCTTTTTGTTCCAGTCCTAGGGCTTGAACTCAGCATCTTGTCACTATCTCTGAATTTTTGTGTTCAAGGCAAGCTATCTATAACTTGAGCCCCAACACTACTTCGGGCTTCTTGGTGGTTAAAAGGAGAAAAGAGCCTCATGAATTTTCCTGCCCTACTGGCTTAAAGTCACAATCCTCAGATCTCAGTTTCCCAAGTAGGTAGGATTAGGGATGTGAACCACCAGCACCTGACTCTATTTTTTTCTTAAATTTAGTCAGCATAAAATTTTAAATAATTTAGAGAATCAATCTAATATAATGGAGTGTGTGCCTATGAGTAGGTATGTGTGTGTATGTGTGTGTACATGTAGTTGCTTTATCTTTAAATTCAAGAAAGAGAGTTGTATTTCTACTTTACTGAAATCATAACATTTTGGGGGGGGGGTCTGGTCATGGGGCCTGAACTCTGGGCCCGGGCGCTGTCCCTTAGCTCTTCAGCTCAAAGCTAGCACTCTACCACTTGAGCCACAGCTCCACTTCCAGCTTTTTGCTTTTTGCTTAAGTGGTGCTGAGGAATCGAACCCAGAGCCTTAGGCATACAAGGCAAGCACTCTACCACTGAGCCATCTTCCCAGCCCCTGAAATCATAACATTTTTTAAAAAGCTATTTTAAACATTTAGTTGTATGTCTATATTTCTTATTAACTTTATCATATGAGAATATTTTTCTACAACCAAATATTTTCTTTTTTTCTGATTACATGAGAAATAATACCATTAAAATTTTTGAAGAAAAGATAATAATTTAGTATATTCTTTCCCTGGGATCATCCTCAGACTCTAACCATCCTCTCTCCCCTTGAACAGTGATAGTTTAAACACATGCCATCACACCTGCATTTGGTGATGTGGTTTTCCTTGCTTTTTCATAGGTTAGCCTTGAACAGTGATCCTTTACCTTTCATCTCCCAAGGAGCTAGTATTATGAGCATGGACCACTATGCCAAATTAATATTGTGTCAAGTTAATACCTGTTTATTTTGCCTTTTGGTTATTGTTTTCAATGTAGTACATGCCATATAAATTTTTCCCATTAGAGTAAAAATTAAAATTTTGATTTAAAAAATGCCAATATATGGAATCATATAACTTATTATACAGTTATTAGACTTATGATTTCTACAGTTAAGATATTTGCTTTTAAAAATTAAGTGACTGTGCCAGGCATTGATGGGGAATGCCTGTAATACTAGCTACTCAGGAAATTGAGATCTGAGGAGCAAGGTTCAAATTCATCTAGGCTGGAAAATCCCTGAAACACTTATCTCTATTTAAACATCAAAATGCCATAAGTGGAACTGTGGCTCAAATGGTAGAGTACTTGCTTTGACAAAAAATCTCAGGGACAGTGCCCAGGACCTAAGTTCAATCCCTAGCACTGGCACACATAAATAAAAAATCTAAGTGAATGTTTCTATTTTACTTTACAAAGCATTCTTACTGTATTTACCAATTGTTTTTATAAAGTATGATGAATATATTCTCCATTAAAAATAAGCAAAAGCTACTATGGCATCACTGTCATTTAAATTTTGTAGGTAAAGCTATTAGTTTAACACCTAAATGATAATAAATAATTTTATAAAAATAAGATAATGAGAGTCAATGTGGGAACTTGCAAGGTACTGAGCTCTTGATTATGTTAAAAGTACGTTGAGTTATTGCAATAGTGAATAAATGATCCTCAAATCCAATTATTTCTGTATATAAAATTAAATACAAGAGCAAAAGCAGATAAAGATAATTTACACTCATTTAAAAAGGTATCAAGATTCATAAAGCAAAGTTATAGATGGTAGTATAGTAAATGATATTGTTAATGTGCTTGTATGTAACAGAAAGAGAGATCATAAATATGGCTTTGTCTGGAAAACTCACTGAAAAAGAAAAAAAGCAAAGACTTCAGAAAGGAGCTGCACCTCCAAGATATACTGAGTCAAGGTTGTTTTCCTCCTGTTAGGAACAGTTTATTCCATGCTGTGTCTGAGAAGGTGTCTTTTCAAAGGTTCAGTGATACAAGCCTGAGATGCAGCAGCAGGAGGCAGAATTGGTTTTCTATATCCATTTTGGCAGATATAGCTACTGGAACTCTGAAAACTGTGGGGTCAAAGATCACATGATCCAAATTGCCAAGTGATGTCTTTTTTGTTGTTATCATTTTCAAGACAGGAAGAATGTGGTTATATATATATATATATATATATATATATATATTACAGTTTGGTATTTGGATCAAAAGTTTGGAAAGGCCAATTTCGTTTTTTAATAAGTTTTTTTTATTGTGAAAATACCATACAGAGGGATTACAATTACATGAGCAAGGTAATGAGTACATTTCTTAACAAGCATTGTTGCCTCCTCCTCTATTTTTCACCTACCATCCCTGCTTTCCCATCTCCAGGACTACACTCCCCACCCCGTAGCATCTTGTACATCTCATTGTTGCAATGGGTCTGCCTGTATCCTTATTTAAACAATTTGTTTTTTCCCTTCCCCTCCCCAAATTATACCAACATCAAATACAGTGAAAATACGGTTATACCGTGGGTGAGGGACATACAAAGCAACAAAATATCACCTTGTAAATACGTTAGAAACAATTTGCTACAAACCAAGTATAAATCATACAATAACAAGCCTTAATTTTTAATGAAAAAGTTAAAAAGAAAAAAACTACAAGCTAAAAATTATTAGCAACTTCTAGAAATGTAGAACAAGAGGGTTTGTAATTTTTATCATTCCTAGACATTTAAAATGTAATTTGTTTATATTTAAAGATTAAAAGAATGTTCTTGACTCAGTTTTGTTCAAATTACATATACACACCTTGTGAAATAGCTTCTAATAGAATTCCTGATTCTGTTTGTTCCAACAATCCTTCTGGACTGACACTAACATGGCAATATCACACTGCTATCCCCTGCCACAGTGCCCTCATCCATACAGCACCCACAGCATCCAAATCTACCACTCTCCAGGTACCCAGGCTGTATAAAATAGCTGAATGAGACACCTCACCTATAGAAAAGTTATATTGCAAAAAAATTGTAAAACCTCAAGGTGATTATGGAATAAAAATGGACTAAAATATAGCTATGGAAGAGATGTAACTGAAAAACACAAAATTGGTGTCATTCTTCCTTTGCCAGGCCCTACACTCTGTTAGCGTACTGTATTCTTGCCCTTCTGCTTGACTGCTTGTCTGCTTGTCTGCTTTTTGTCTGCTTGTCTGCTTGCCTGCTTGCTTACTTACTTAAAAAAGCTCAGCCAATATTTATAAAACAAAACAAAACACAAAATGGGGTATATATAAGTAGGATCCTGACAATATCTCAGTCTGGAAAATCTGAACTTCTCCAAGATCAAAAACAAGAAGATCATCAGTGTCCTCACTTCCATTCAACACAATACTGGGAAGCCCTAGCCCAGCCAGCAAGTGAAGTAAGCCAGGCCCAAAGAAACATAGGTCCCATGGTCTCCCTTATTTGCAATAACTAGTGTATGTCTGGGACAAGCAGAAAAGGGCAGATAAGATGATGTTAAAAAAAAAATGAACCACAAGTGGTTTTTTCTCCCTTGTTATTGTTTCTAACATATTTATAAGGTACCATGTGATTTTTTTTATTGCTTTGTATGTCCCTCCCCCAAGGTACAACCCCTGTTTTCACTGTATTTGATGTTGGTATAATTTGGGGATAGGAAGGGAAAAAATGGTTTAAATAGGGATACAGGTTGACCCATTGCAACAATGAGGTGTACAAGATGGTATGTCGATAAACAAGCTTTACAATTTTGGGAGTGGTTGTAATTGAGGAGGTGGGAGGGAAGGGATGGTAGGGGAAAAACAACAGAGGAGGCAACAATGTTTGATAAGTAATGTACTCATTACTTTGCTCATGTAACTATAACCCCTCTGTATAATATTTTCACAATAAAAAAACTTATAATAAAACATGATAACATAAAGAAAATATTGACCTGGAAAATAATAAAACTGTTTGTATAATGTCTTACCTCATTGTACAAAAAATTCTAAATTTCCACCAAAAGCAGTCAGAAATAATAAAAACTTTAATAGTTTCAAGATGCAAAGTCAGCAAAATGATTGGCCTTATATGTATTAGCACTGACCTATCTAAGAAAAGAACAAAAATAGGAAAATAATCTAGTTCACCATAGCTAACAAAAATAAATAAAACTTTTGGTGATATGTTTAATACAAGAGATAAGATTTTATTATAGAGAGACAATTATAAAAGCAACAAAAGTAGATACAAATGAATAAAAAGTTATGTGATGTTTGTGTGTTGGAACAATTTATATTCTTAAAAATATTCACACAGCCTTCATGATATACAAAAGGAAATGTCATCCCTATTAAAACTTCAATGATATTTTCCACAGAGATAGAATTTAGAAATAAAAAATTTGTAAGAAACCATGAGAGTGAAGCGTCACAGAAATAATGACTAGGAAGAACAAAACAAAATGCTTGCAGAGCAGTGCCTACCTGGAAAATGGGAAAAGCTGCTTAAAAGGCTCAGAGCAGTGCCCACCTGCTTACCTGCCTGAAAGTACACTCCCAAGGTTTATACCAAAAACAGAATTTAAAGTTATACATGCAAATAATTTGAAAGACTTCTCACTGGTTCTGGGAAATGTTCAAATTCTAAGTAACTTCTAATATAAAACTGAAAGACTTCATATCTAACAAAATGATAAGATTATATAAAGTCTTGGAACATAGCCATATCCAAGGATCAAATAAGTTGACATAAAAGTAGAAGCATCTCTGAAGAGAAATCAGAATGAATAGTAATTTATGTACTAGTAATACATTTGTCATACAGTTTTGAACATTTTTTTCTGTGTTGCTTAGGCCCCAACATATTAACTTTTATAAGATTATATCCTTTCTGAAGGATTTACAAGATATGCCTTCTTGTCAGTGGAAAAAGTTTAAAAATTATGTGGTAATAAAAAGTTAATTTATAATATTAAATTTATCAACTGGAGCGAATGAAAGCTGGTTCTATAAAAATAACTGATTTGTTCTAGAAACTGAAGTTAATAATAAAAGAGTTTGACTGTTTATTTTTTGTTACTAAGTTAATATTTATGTAGTCACTTGAACATGAAAATTTAGTGAAATTTGGAAGAAATTTCAATAGAAATAGCATATTATCTTTGAAATGGCAATATTTAGCCTGAAATAGTTTACTCCATTTCACTGGAAATAAAAAATTGCTTATTTGTTTTCTAGGAGAGAGAGAGAGAAGGGTTACAGTTATGAGTAAATAATGAGTACATTTCCTATGGAGCATTGTTACCTCCTCGTTGCTTTTCCTCTATGATCCCTTCCCACCCCACCCCCTTTTCCTCCCCCCCCCCCCGAAGTTATAAAGTTCATTTTCAACACAGTGTCTTGTACATCTCAGGTTGACCCATTGTAAACAATGAGCTTTTCTTTTTTGAAAGATAGCATTCTATGGTTTGAGACACAATTCGCTTCTGCATTGTTGGTGGCTAAATGGCGATAAGAATCCCGTGGACTTCCCTGCCTGGGCTGGCTGCAACCCAAAATCACAGCCTTCTACTTTATTATAGGCATTATAGGCATAAGCTACTGGTATCCAGTTTCATTTTTAGAATTCTTACAGGACATTCATGAGGATCTTTGGGTTAATGAAAGAATAAAATGTCATTTATATATTAATTTTAATTATTTAAATATCACCAAGATTACCATTACATTAATAATTATATTATACTATTTGACAACAAAATATGCAATTTTTCACATTCATGTTGTTTTAGGAAGCTGAACTGAAATTGTTCATTGGTAGGAAAAACTTTATTTTTTTAGTGTTCAGAATCACGCCTGCATATGAATTTTTTTATTGTGAAAATACTGTACAGAGGGCTTAAAATTACATGGGCAAGATGAGTACGTTGCTTATCAAGCATTGTAGCCTTCTCCTTTGTTTCCCCCTCCCATCCCTTCCCATCCTCTCCCTGGCTCCCCACCCAATCCTCCCTCCCCCCTCCTCCCCCTGCCCTGCACCAAAGATGTAAAGTTCGTTTCTACATAACGACGTGTGTGTACATCTCATTGTTGCAATGGGTCCACCTGTATCCCTATTTAAAGGATTTGTTTTTCCCCTTCCCCTCCACAACTTATACCGACATCAAATACAGTGAAAGCAGGGGTTATACTGTGGGGGAGGGACATACAAAACAACAAAGTATCTTATGAATGTGTTAGAAACTATCCTACGAAAGAAAAAAAAAACATTTGAATATATATCTTAGGGTTCATTTCCCTAACATCAATTTATCTGACCTTTTCTGCTTGACTCAGACATATACTAGATATTGCAAATAAGGGAAAACAAAGAACCTATGTTTTTTTGGGCCTGGCTTACTTCATTTAATATAATGTTTTCCAAGCATTTCCATTTCCTAACAAATGGGGCAATGTCATTCTTTCTTATGGAGGCATAGCATTCCATTGTGTATATATACCACATTTTCTTGATCCATTCATCTACTGAGGGGTATCTGGGTTGGTTCCATATCTTAGCTATGGTAAATAATGCTGCAATAAACATAGTCATGCTGGTAGCTTTAGTGTGGTCTTGTTTGTGAACATTTGGGTAAATGCCCAAAAGTGGGATTGCTGGGCCATAGGGGAGCTCTATGTGAAGTCTTTTGAGGAACCTCCATACTACTTTCCAAAGTGGCTGAACAGGTTTACACTCCCACCAACAATGCAGTAATGTTCCCTTCTGTCCACATCCCCTCCAGCATCTGTTGTTATTAAAGTTCTTGATTTTAGCCATTCTAACTGGAGTGAAGTGGTATCTCAATGGTGTTTTGATTTGCATTTCTTTTATGGCTAGGGAGGTTGAGCATTTTTTCATGTGTCTATTGGCCATCCTTCTTTCTTCTTCAGAGAAGTTTCACTTTAAGTCTTTAGTCCACTTATTTATTGGGCAGTTGTTTCTTTGAAGATTTGTTGTTGGGGGATTTAATTTTTTGAGTTTTATATTTTAGATATGAGACCCTTGTCCATTTTATGGCTAGTGAAGATCTTCTCCCAATTCGTGGGCTTTCTATTGATCTTTCTAGCTATGTCCTTTGCCAGGCAGAAGCTCTGCAATTTCTGCTTATGAAGTTTTTAAGATTTATTTTGTACATGACATACATTTTATTATTGAGAACATTTACAAAGATATTAATGGAAGTCGGCACATATTTCTTACCTATCTTGCTCCTTTTAACAAACTACATTTCCATGATACCTCTGTCAAAAGTAAGTCTAGGTACAATAACATTAACTGGGAATCTTGCTTGGCATTTTCTCTTTTTTATCTTCTTTTTGTTCCAAGATTATACAAACCTTTATTCTTCCTGACTAAATGTCCTTGACTATGAAGAGTGTTGGGTAAATATTCTCTGCTCCTCCCTGTATTCTGGGATTCTGGGAAGTTGTCTCATTATTGGATTAATTATGAGCTTTGAGTTTTGATACATGATAACCACATAAATACTGGTGCTATTTTACATCATTATTTGTGTCATACAATGTTTTCCATGTTTCTCCCTAAAATAAAATGTTATCTCTTTATATACTATTGCTCCATGATGCATTATTTTAAAGTTTATATACAAAACTACAAAAGTAATTTTAAATTGTTACAGAAAAATAAAAATTTAGTCTAAAATATTACAAATAATGAAAAGTAAATGTAAGTATGAAGTAAATGTAAGATACATATTGATGTATTAAATGTAAGATACATCAATATGTATCTTACATTTACCTCATATTTACTTTTAAAATTAAAGCAATATGCAAATTTCCTGACTTCATATTTTCAAACTTTGTTTTCTGTCATCTTTGGTTCAGCCACCATTAGAGATTTCTAATACCTGCATTTTTCTACTATTTTATTCTTTTACTTTCTGTATTTAGTCATAGGAGATACATTTTTGTTTTTTTATACATGAGTAATTTGAGATATTTTTCATTAACTTTTCCTTCACTCCTCAATATCATTTTGAGTTTCAACTATGTTAATGTGATAGAGCACTTAATTTTGCTTTACCATGTTTTATGGTAAATCAAACATTGTTAGAGGGCTGCGAAAGTTGCTCAGTGGTAAAGTGCTTGCCTTGCATTCATGAGCACCACATAAGCAGAAATTCCAGAAGTGGTACTGTAGTTCAAGTGATAGAACACTAGCCTTGAGCTGAAGAGCTGAGGGACAGTGCCCAGTCCCAGAGTTCAGGCCCCATGACTGACAAAAAAAAAGTTAGAAAGAACAGTGCCCTTAAACTATGATCTATAGATGGATGTGAGATGTTTTCATTGGGGACCAATACAAATATTATTCAGTGAACTTTATCCTTGAGCATACAGAAAAAAATTTATAGAAAAGTCATTTTTCAACATTTGATATTTACTAGAATCATCTGAGAAGCTTCAAACCGTAACCCAACAGAGAGCTAGAGCTCAGATTTATCTCTTAGAATCATATCTTGTGTGTATGTGATTTTCTATACAATTCTCAAGGATCCAATATTATAGTAAGCTACAAGAATTATTATACTCAGATATATGCCTAGTGATAAAATTTTGTGAAGTTTTTTTTTCCTTGAACTAGAATTTTGTTTTTCTTCAAGGTGGTTGTACCATCAACACACAGGAGTTTTATCACCACTAGGGGCATGTCGATATAGTGACTGATGCCTTCATTTTTAAAGAAATAACATCTGTTTCTGTTTTATTATATCCTTCTCTGATTGTTAGCTGGGAACTACAAGACCACTGCGCAGTGTCATTGTATCTTAGGCTGGTAAGTAGCATAAATATTCCTGATAGGGTCTTAACAACCACTTTATTAGTTTTAAAAGACACAAAAATATCAACAGTCCAAAATGACAACAGTTCTATCGAGATGTCTTGCATCATTTTAGGTGCAACTTCAAGATATTTTCATCAATTTTCCACCTAAGGTGTTAGTTGTAACCAATAAATTTCTAGTAAGTAACTTGAATCTTTCTGGAAAGCTGATTCAACTTTTGTTTGAGTTTTTTAAATATATTTTAATTATTTTAAGTAGTTGTAGGAAGGAGTTACCATTAAACAAAATAGTATTTGAATACAGTGCATCTTGATCTGTATTACTCCATCAGTCCATAGATAATTTATTTGTCAGAAATCTGATAAGTAATCATATTGATAAACAGGCACCAAGGGTCTCCCTAATATTATGTACTTACTTTAAATGTCTGTATTTTGAAGAACAGTGTTTTAAGAAGATTCTTATTATGTCCTGTATGCAGTTGTTTCTATTTTTTTCTGTTTTAGTTTTATTTACACTTTGTATATAAGTTTATCTGAACCATAGAAGGGAAAAGGAATCATGAAACGGCCAGACAAAGGATGAACTAAGGCAGCAATAAGACTCAGGAAACACTATGATGGAAATGAACTTTATAACTTGGGGAGGGAGGAGAGTATAGAGGGGTAAGTGGGAGAAAGTGTGTGTGGGGGTAACAGTGTTTAAAAAGAAATGTATTCATTACCTTTCTTTTTTTTGTAACTGTAACCCCCCTGTTCATCACCTTTACAATAAAGATATATACATAAAAAGAAGGAAAATCAAGGAATTTTTTCCCACAATATTCAAGAGTTTGGAGTTAGAGTAAAAAAATTGTGTTAATGATGTTAATAGATGTTACCGAAATTGCAAATCCTATTTATCATTCATATTTATGTTTTTCTGAAATACTTGGCAGTTTTTCCAAATTGTAAATTGTTTCCATCTTTATTTTAATGTTTTTTTAGACTTTTCAGTCCATAAACATTTGGTAATCATTTACAGAGATGTAACTAGATATAATCTAGCTGTTAACTAGATGTAATCATTAACTACATATTTTTTAAATATTGTAATAATCATAATATTACTTTTTAATGTTTTAATGTGTCAAAAATAAAATATGAAAAGATAATTAAAACAAAGTTTAAAAACATGAGCAAAAATATACATTTTTGTTAATTTTTTTGCTTTAGAAATGAGGGTTTTCTATATACTAATTATGGGTAAAATTTATTTTAGAGATAGAATGGACTCTGAAACACATATGCACACATGAAAACAGCATATTTATGAACATGCATATACATGTACATATACATATATAACTTTAATTTACAAGTGGCTAAATTGAGAAATTAATTTATTAAATTAATTAAAGAACATGGATAACTTTCTTAAGTGGATACATTGATAGTTAAGATCTGGCAGAGCCTAGAAATAAGGAGTTGTTAGCAATACTTCCAGTATTATTTTAATGGCAATTATACCTACTAATATTTATTTTCATAAGTGATTTACATTAATATGAAAATGCCAAAAAAGTGCTTACTGAAAACTCCAAACAACTTACTACCATATAACATATTTGCAATCCTTATTTATTTTGCATGAGAGCTTCATTACATATTTATCTTATCGTAAATTACATAAAACAAACTAATGGAATGGCAAGCTTGATTTTTAGGCATCTAGATAAGACTACAATTCATTTTTGTGTGCAAGTTTTGTAATAGATTATTTTAAATCTTTATCGTGTCCTTCAACCTCAAAATGGACCATATGTTTCTCATCTGATGATTTTACTGAGTCATGACTGTGTTGGCATTAGAGACAGCCAACTGAATCCACTTACCAAGTAGATGATTTGTCCTGTTGAAATTCTCCAGTACCATTGTTCCCCTCGCCCCAATTACCTAAAACTGAAGAGTGAGGCTCAGCTATGCACATTGCTGAACATCCCACATCAATTTTAAAATCTTACTAGAGACACTGTCACTTTTGACTATGAAATCCATCACTTTGAAGTGAGACATATTCCTTCTGTGTTCTGATACACTTAGCTCCCACAGAGAGATGCTGTGTCCCTATTTGATGTTTGCGGTTAATTTGTTACTTTGGAATCCCTGGCAAAAACAGATTTTCCAAGTACTTAACACCTGGTTTGATTTAAAACATTAATCAAACACCAAAGAACTGATTACCCCTCCTCATTTGTCTAATTTCCTAAATATATCTCTCAATTTAATCATTCTGTTAAGTATTAAGCTGCTAGCTGCAAGAAACTGCAAAGCTTATTCTTACCTTGTATAAAACCAGAACAATTGTGATGCTCCAGAATTACTAGGTATCCTTTGATATAGAAAATATTTTAAACTATGCTGGAGGCATACTTCAACTGGTAGAGTTCCTGAGTATATTAGCATGAATCCCTGAGTTCAAATTGCAGTACTGCCACAAAGAGATAAAGGGAGAGAGACAAAAGACAGACAGAGAATATTGAAAACTACATGAAGTTTTAATAATATTATGTTAAATAAATAACATGTTATTTATTTATATGCAAAATACTTCAGATTGAAAGCAATGAATCTATATATCTGCACTTGACGACATTGGAAAAGGTTGTGCATCCATAATTTCTAAAGTGAGATACTTACTTGCTATGCAGCCTGGAAAACATATCAAGACACACTAAAGTAGAAGTTGTTTTAAATATATCACTTTAGTAAAAATGCAAAACAATCTTTTATGGTGTAATTCACCTACATATATATGTGTTTATATATATATATATATATATGCTATCTTTGCTATGTATGCATACTTGCTCAGATACACTATTAATAATGCATAGAATATACTAAAAGGAAGTGCTTCCAATTTATTATGATGGAAATCTGAACCTATAATGTGTGGTTCAGATCAGAAGTGGTATTAGAAGGTAAAAGACAATGGAAGTTCATAGATTATGTACCTTCCGGTGCAGAAAACTGTATTGCACACTTAATATCTGGAGGGAAATTCAAGCAAAATTAATTTGCATATATTATATTATTTGTTGCATTTTTGTTATTGTGGGAGAGAAATCAGAGCAGTACCTCAGAGGACTGATTGAGTAAATTAATAAGGTCTCACAGAGCACCAAACTTGCTGTGATCTGGTGCAATAGGCTGAGTCAGTTCTACTTTGTTTGGCTCTAGCAGTTTCCTCCAGAATGACTATAAAAGTTTAAACACCATAACAGTAAAGTTACTTACATTGGTCCCAATGCTATTAAACAGACCAAGAAATTCTTAGACTGCTTCTGGCAGCCAGAAAAGTGAAACTCAGATTCAAAAGCGGTTGCATGTAGCAGCTAAAAGATTCTGTGAAAGGGGAAATTTATTGGATAGGTCACACAGAACTTTAGGTTCATGCCTTCAGTGATTTGTTGTAGCTTATCTGAACAGTCAAGAGAAATCTTAAAAAATGAAAACAAACCTTTTTTATATTGAATTATTTTTAAAGTTACATGTTACATTGCACAAGGATTATAAATATGGGGTTTATTTAGCCACTCTTAAGATCCCCACACAGTGAGATGCTCCTACAAATTTGCCAAAACTATAAAATGTTTCCGTTTATATTTAGGCCAAACAAAACATCCAATGGTGCTGGAAAGGCATGCTAAGCAAAAGTATTCAGAAAAATAAAGCATGTATATTAGCAATACTGAAAAAATAGTGCTTTGTATATCCTAAAATCATTCGCCTCTAATTTCAGTTACTGACCATCACTGATGTTTTTACTCTCTGTAATCAAGTACAGAGTAATTATAAGAAAATGCACTGTAAAGGCATAATATATAATAAATCCAAACTAATGTATGAACATTTTTTATTGTTATGGATTCTGCATACTTTAGACGTAAGGGAGTAATAGCTTTATGTATGAGCAAAGAATGGGTATGGAAGTGTATTGTTTTCTCTGTTATTTTTAACTAGTGTAATAGTCTAATTTCAAAAATAGAGTACTAGGATTTAATGAGGTGAAATAACTCATATTCTCAATGTCATGTAACAGTTGTTTCTTTTTTTTTTCTTTTCCTTTTTTTTTAAATTTAATTTTATTTTATTTGTGAACATACTGTACAGAGGAGTTACAATTACATGGGCAGGATAATGCGTACATTTCTTACCAAGCATTGCAGCCTCCTCCTGTGTTTACCCTTCACATCCCTTCCCAGACTCCCCCCTCCCCCCCAATACCAATCCTTCTCCTTCCCCCCCCTTCCCCCATCCCCCCCACCCCCCCCCCCCCCGCACCGACGTTGTAAAGCTCGTTTTGGACATGACAACTTGTACTTCTCATTGTTGCAACAGGTCCACCTGTATCCTTAAACAACTGGTTCTTCCCATCTCCTCCACAAGTTATACTGACATCAAATATAGTGAAAGCAGGGTTATACTGTGGGGGAGGGACATACAAAGCAACAAAGAGATAATCTTATAAATGCGTTAGAAACACATGCATGAAAGAAAAAAAAACCTTAAAATACACATCTAAGGGTTCATTTTACTGACATCACATTATCTGACCTTTTCCGCTTGACTCATACATATACTAGATATTACAAATAAGGGAAAACATGGGACCTATGTTTCTTTGGGCCTGGCTTACTTCACTTAATATAATTTTTTCCAAACCTTTCCATTTCCTAACAAATGGGGCAATGTCATTCTTTTTGATGGAGGCATAGAATTCCATTGTGTATATATACCACATTTTCTTGATCCATTCATCTACTGAGGGGCATCTGGGTTGGTTCCATATCTTAGCTATGGTAAATAATGCTGCAATAAATATATTCACATTCCTCTCTAAATAGATGGTCTTTCAATATCCATAACTATATTAATTTTTTACGTTTCTATTTTTTTCTGGTCTCTTTTCATTTCCCTTTCCCTTTGTTCTTTTTCTCTCTCTCTCTACTTACATCCTACTCAACCTATTTCCTGCATTGAGATTAAGACATAGTTAACTCTCCCTGTGCCTCCCCACACCAATCTATTCCTATTTTTTACCCACATCTCTCCCTAACCCTAAAAATTTCTGGTTTTTCAAATTCTTCTCTGCGGTTTGAAGCCCATAAACAAACAGTTGTTTCTTACAGGATGTATATTTATAAAATATAAGCACATTTTTAGATTATGTATGTGTCTTCTATTACTAATAATTGGTATGTTCATAATAAAACTCTGATTTTTAAATTGCATGACACTGAAGCAGAATAATTTAAAGTTTAAGGAAATTTTAAAAAGCACTTCCAGAATGAGCTAGAAAAAACAAGGAAAATAATTTACCCAAACTCTTGAAAAGGAGCTTGTGTTTTCTGTCCATTAGGTTCAACTCCTATTTCTGGCTCTAGAACTCTATGGATACAAATATGAATTTTTCTTTTTTTTTTATTGGGGTCCAGTAGTGGGGCCTGAACTCTGGGCCTGGTCGCTGTCCCTCATCTCTTCAGCTCAAGGCTAGCACTCTACCACTTGAGCCACAGTGCCATTTCCGGCCTATTTATTTATTTATTAATTGCTTATGTAGTGCTGAGGAATCGAACCCAGGGCCTCACACATGCAAGGCGAGCACTCTACCACTGAGCCAACTTCCCAGCCCCAAATATGCATTTTTCTAAACAACTAAATTAATGGCAACTTATCGCATCAAAACAAGCTAATACTGTGTGAAAAAAATTCTGACAAAAGAAAAATGAAAGTTACATACAATTGTGGTTTCAAAAATTCCTTACAGAGATTCTCATAATGTTTACTGAATCAGATCACAAAATCTCAAGGGAAATTATACGTAAATTCAGTGTTCACACTAAGACATATCTGTAATTCCCTTGTGAGTAAATTCCTATTAGTACTATGTGATTAACAGTGACTTGAAGAGATAAGTATGGCGGAAGAACTTTTCTAAGTGAAAACAAAATCCAAATGTTTTACTGACCATAAATATGTATATGAGCTAGAACCAGGATTACAAAAATAACTGTAGTTACAGCCATGTTTCATTTTACTGAGAGAAAGTAATATAAGTAGTATAATTTTCCCATTTCCATTCCATTTATCAACACTGAACACCATCAAATTTGATGGAGGAAGAGTAACCAAAAATTGTGCTTATTGCTATTTATAAATTTAGTTTATTATGAGATTATATGAATATTTTTTCTCTATTGCCTGGTTTACTCCAAAAGTCTCACTTTCAAATGCTCATAAGTTCATAATATTCAGGAGAGTTTCATTCCATTGAACTTTCATTTCAATGTTCTTCACAAATATGAGGAAACAAAAGTAACATCTAACAGAGATAAATTTGCATTCTTGGAGGGAAATTACTGTATAAACACAGAGAAAATTATCTAAGGTTAAACAAGACATTAAATCTTATCAGTAATATTGAAAAGAGATGAGCACAGATTGCTTGTCATGAGTTTCTCCTGAATTTATAAGAATTATGAAGTACAAAAGAAAGCCCACTAAGTAAAGTCATCCTCCATTTGAACTTAACGATTCCAAATTCACTGACATACATTAAGCCTCCCAGGCAAACTGGGAACATTGTGAAAATAAGTTTTGACAGCACCATAAGAAATGTGGCTAGCCCATGTTTATAAATGGTGGGAAAGATGAAACACGAATGAGCTCATTTCTATTTTTAAAAGTACTATCTAAAATAAGCAATGTTTGAAGCAGTTACCAAGATAACTAAAACAATAATATTTTAAATACACTGATTATGAATGTCTTCACACTTACACAGTCACATTATTTGAAAATATTTTTAAGAAGAGAGGTTGAATTTTGAGGTGGTTTCTGCATCTATTTAGATGACTTATGTGAATCTCTGTAATTTTTGTTGTATTGTTTGTTGAAATGCATATATTAACATTCCTTACATTAGTGTAATGAGTCTAACTGGATCATGATGCATTGTTATTTCAATGGATTATTGAAATCTGCTTGCAAATACCTAATTGAAAAACTCTGCATATACTTTCAATAAGAAAATGTGTTCATAGTTGTTTAATTACCCAGTTTTGGTAACTAGATAGTACTGACTAAACTTTAAAAAAATAATCTGCTAGCATTCTACAGCGTCGATCTAATCTTAGTCTTTAGGCAAAATTCTATCATTTCCTCATTGTTATTGACATTAGTGGCTTATTTAAATTTTTATTATATTCTTTTAGTATCAAGAGCTGATATCTGTACAGATTTGTCCACTTTTTCTAGATGTAATTTATCTCAATATTAATTTTCAAATTATCACTAATGATCCTCTAGATTTTATTGATAGATGATATTTAGTCTCTATTTTCCTAATTTCTTTCTATTCTCTCACTTGAATTTCACCAACATATTAATAATTTTTTATCCATGCAAAAAACAATTAATTACAAATTACATCAATCATTTTCATTTTTCTCTTTTTTTTTCTTCCAGTGCCCATAGCTCTAACTCAGAGACTCATACTTGCGTGGAAGTTTTGTTCATTAAGCATTCCACCACTTGAAACAGGAATTCAGTCTGATAGTTTTCTACTTAAATACAAATGGAGTTGCATAGTCTTCTCTGTTTGGGCTGGCATTAAACTCTTGTCCTGTGGATTTTCTGTATCTCTTGAGAAATAAGTTTATAGATTTGACAATTTTCCTATGATTTGACAATTTTCCTATGATTTGACAATTTTCCCACACTATTTTATTGTTTTCTGTGCCTTAAGTTTGTTGTTTCCTTCTCCTGTGTGATAATTTGTGTGTTCTGCTTTAAATGGTATTTCAGAAGCCTTGTTTGTTATAATCCTACTTGCTTAATTATTTTTATCTTCATTAATTCCTAAGTGTTCTAATTTCTCTACCTAGTCTTCTATCCCTGATATTTTGGCTTCCATTTGATTCAATTTATTGGTGAGGACGTCCACTGAATTGTATATTTCAGTTATTATTACATTTATTTCAAAAGTTTCAAATTTTAAAAATATTTATATGCCTTTATTAATTTCAACTTTTATATCTTTCACAACCCTATTATTACCCTCAAATGTTTGTGTATATTGTCTTTTAAAAATCACTTAATTGTATTTTCTTCAAATTAATTAAGCACTCTCAGGACAATTCTGTTTAATTCTTTGTCCAGAATTTCATACACTTTGCTATCATTACAATTATATATTGTGGAGTGGTTGGTGGGGAGATAGGAATTGGAATGTCTTTTTGTATATTTCTGTGTTTCTGAATTAAGACTTCTGTGTACCATTATATGAACATTTTAATTTAAATCCCACCAATTGAAAAATATGATTCCAGGCAAACTTTCAGGCTTCAAGCAGAATTAAATTGAGGTGTAAGATGAGGATTAAGGTATAGTTTCTCATAGGCAGAATAATATTTTATCAACAGGCTGTGTAAAAATAGTAGGCATCAGCCCTATAACCCTAGACTGGAATTTTCCAACAACCATAATGCACCAATAAGAGTATATTGATGACATTAACAAACACAGGGTTACAAAGGGGAAAATATTAAATAGAATCCAGTTCATTTGTCCATATAAGAATTTCCATATACATCTAACTTCATTTATAATTCTAACAAAGAAGACAGTTCATTATACCTGCAGAGTACTTTCCCATTCAGGGCAACAACTATGTCAAATTAGCATGTTTCTTGTTGAAATTTAAGCCTATCAATTGTAGCTTATAGGAAGGCTTATGATTGTGTGGACATAACAGGTTCTAGGCAACATTTTTATTTTAATTTCCTATATATACTAAAACTGCAGAAGAAAAGTAGGAAGAAAAACCATAGGTTAGATATCAATCATTTTAGATACAGAAAAATTATACAGCTCAACATTATTTTACTATTAATTTAATTTATTTTTTATTAAAGAGGTGACCTGAGGAGGGATTATGATTACATGAATCAGGTAATGAGTATATTTCTTTTCATACAGTGTCTTCTGCTCCCTCATTCTTTCCCAGTCCCTCCCTACCATCTCCATCCATGAATTGTGTACTTCACTTTCATCGGTGTCCAGTGTGCTCCCCTGCTGTACTTTTTCCACCATTTTTTCCTTGAATTCTGTAACTTCCCCCTAACCCTTCCAAAGATATACATGTGAATACACCATACGTAAGATGAAGAAGATAGAATCATCAAAACTTAAAAACAGAAATAAATAAATAAATAAATAATGAAGAAAGAGGTCTTGTTTCCATATCTTGGAGTTTGTTTCAGTCTGTATATTATTTCATATAAATATGAAGTGGTAGTTAGCCATTGCTTCTTTGTGTTTCTCTCTAAGAGTATCCTCTTTTGATTTCACTGCTTGTGAATATCTAGAAGAATGTATATTTATCAAATCAAAGTATTTTAGATAAAATTTTTTTATATCAGAGGGAACACTTGCCATTTGAAGATATTGTAAAGCATGACAAATGAAAGGGGGCATCAGGATTTAAGTGGATTCTTTCTTTCCTTAGATAAGTGACCTATTTATTTGTAGCCATAATGGTTTTGATTGTTATGGAGCAAGTTAATAGCTATTATCTTCTGTTTAATCTGAGCATTGTTACTCAGAATAGTTAGGAGAATTGAGAAGAACACAGAGCAAATTGGTGAGCAACAGCAGTTTGATAGAAATTCTGGCTTAAGTTCTCTCTTGTGATGTTATATGATGCATAAAACAAATGTATACATATAATGGCAAGAAAATGACTTTAACTTTCCAGAGTACACAAAATCCATTGCTAAAAGCACTACTAATGCTTGTAAAAATATTTTAAGAGCAATACCCAATTAAAATTTCTGTACGTGCTGTTCTTGGCAGGAACAGCTGTTCAAAGAGTATTCCAGAGGGACAGGCAATATTATAAAGAGACACTCTGGAGGAACATTTAAGAAGAGATAAGGGAGGGAAAGGAGTAACTGAAGAGTTTTAGGTTTTATTTTTTTAAGGTAAGAAAGAGAACCTCAGGAAGCAGAAAAGACACTAGAAAGTCTGTGATTCAGTGTTAAAGTACACTTACTACAAAATGGTTAATGTGGATCTATTGGCCATAAGATCATCGATGCATCTTTTAAATACAAAATACAAAGTTGCTGTGATATTTGTTTACAAAATATAACAGAGGCACAAGGAATATAGTGCCTTCTTGCTATCCTCTGTTAAACTGTAATAGATGCCTCTACCATTCATGGTAGATTATTACTGGAAACAGGTAAATAAATTACTACTTGTGTCAAGGACTTGAAAATACGTTGGTGGTGAGACCTCAAAATCTTCAGTCTTATTCATGCAGAAAATGGATACTAGAGTGAAATACCATAAATTTTTAGCTGGACATGATTAAAATTGCAGTTCCAGTGGTGGTTTTCATTACTTGGAAAAATTAACATGTCCCACTATATATGACATGCTGTGAATCTGCCTAAAGCTTCCTAAAAAATAACCAGTTATTTTTATTATGTATAATCTTTTATTTATTTATTTTAAATACACATGTATAAATTAAAATTTCTTCATTGAAAGTAACAATATAAAAACTGGTTAGAATTGATTGGATAAATAACAGCAAAGAAAAAGAATGTTCTGTTTTGTCTGTCTTTCACAGGGTCAGGTGATGCTTGAAGTAGTTCTACTTGTGAAACAAATATAAAAACTGCAAACAGGAAAAACAAACTGTGAAGATTTACCAAAATTTACTGCTTAGCAAACTTTTTTTATTGGTAAGAGTTTTCTTAAGTATCCTTTGTCTCAGTAACTAAAGTGAAATGAACATGGAAGGAAAAAATATACGCATAATGCCTAATATAGGTTAACTCTTGTATGCTTGAAAGTTAAAAAAAATCAAAACAGAAAATTTCAATTTAATCTATTTTGAAAGATGCCAGTTTCAGTAATAGATCTTTACTCTCATAAAGAATTATAGATAATAATGAGGCATATACTTAAAGTTCAACAAGAGTATCTGTATGTGTCTTCCACTATACACATGAACACAAGCACGAAAGATTAACTATGAGGTGAAATATATTATAATATCAGGTTTTAAATCTCGAACATACAGATATGTAAATTCTATAGACAATGTCTTAACAAACTGGAAAAACAATTGTTTAAAGAAAGTATTTGTTATGTTTCTGGGTCTCTATTAAGAAAATTTCGGCCTGTGCCAGAGAGACCTAGAGTTTCTCCTATTCCGTTCTGTAATGTTTTTAGGGTGTCTGTTTTGACTTCAAGGTCGTTGATCCAGTACAGAGAGGTTATGGTTACAGGAGCAAGGTAATGAGTCCATTTCCTACCTATCATTGTTCCCCTCTCCTTTGTTTTTCCCCAACCATCCCTTTCCTCCCCAACTCCTCCCTCCCTCTCCCAGCACCCCTCCCCCAAAGTTGTAAAGTTCGTTTTCAACATAATGTCTTGTACATCTCATTGTTGCGATGGGTCATCCTGTATCCTTATTTCAGCATTTTGTTATTTCACTTTCCCTCCACAAATAAGAAAAATGTGTACCTCCTATCTCGGGGTTCATTTCACTTAGCATGAGGTTATATGGTCATTTGTACATAGCTTTTGACCTCTTCTGGGGCGGTTTTTTCTTTGAGAATTTTTTGCTGAGAGACTTAATTTTTTGAGTTCCAAGTATATTTTAAATATGAGACCCATGACTGTTGTATGGCTAGTGAAGATCTTCTCCTAATCGGTGGGCTTTCTATTGATCTTGCTAGCCATGTCCTTTGCCATGCCAAAGCTCTGCAGCTTCATGCAATCCCATTTGTCCAAACTTTCTTTGATTTGTTGTGTTTCTGAATATTTATTAAGAAAATTTCAGCCTATCCCAAGGAGCCCTAGAGTTTCTCCAATCCTACCTGTAATGTTTTCAGGGTGTCTGATTTGACTTCGAGGTCTTTGATCCATTTGGAGTTGATTCTGATGCAGGGTAATATATAAGGAACTAGCTTTAGTTTTCTACATGTGTTTAACCAATTTTGCCAGCACCGTTTATTGTATGGGCTGTCTTTGTTCTGTTTTTTTTTTTTTTTATCTCCCTTATTGAAGATTAGGTGGCTCTAGGTCTGTGGGTTATTTTCTGGATCTTCAATTCTATTCCATTGGTCCTCATGTCTATTCGTGTGCAGTACCAAGCTGTTTTGATTAGTCTGGCTTTGTAGTGGAGTGTGAAATTTGGTATTGATACTCCTCAGCAGTGTTCTTCCTGCTAAGGATAGTTTTTGCTATTTTAGGTCTTTTTTGTTCCCTATAATTTTTTTTGGTTGCTTCTTCCATTTCATTGAAGAATGAGGTTGGGATATAGATAGGTATCACATTAAATTTGTATAGCCTTTGGCAGTATTGCCATTTTCACAATGTTAACTCTCCCAATCCAGGAGCATGGGAGGTTTTTTCACTTTCTTAGTTCTGCTTTAATTTTCTTTTTCAGGTTTTAAAATTTTCATCATAGAGGTCCTTCACTTCTTTAGTTATCTCCTAGATATTTTATTTTTTGTTGGGGTGTTACAAAAGAGTTGCTTTCCTGATTTTAGCCAAACTCTTCTTGTTATTGGCATACAGAAAAACCATTGAGTTTTGAGGATTAATTTTGTATCATGCTACTTTGCCAAAGTTTGAAATCAGCTCAAGTAACTGAATTTTATAAGGGAATATTTCTCGAACATTTATATGAATAAGTTTGAGAATCTGGAGAAATAGATGAATTTCTAGCAACTATTGACATGCCCAAACTAAACCAAGATAAGTTAAACCAACCTAACAGACCGATATCAAGCATAAAAATAGAAACAGCAATAAGAAACCTCCAACCCAAGAAAAGCCCAGGACTGGATGGATTTACAGCTGAAAACTACAAGGTCTTCAAAGCAAAAATCACACCAATACTCTCTGACTCTTCAATGAAATTAAAGTTGAAAGTTCACTACCAAACTTTTTCTATGAAGCCATCATAATCCTCATCCCCAAACCAGGCAGGGACTCATCAAAGAAAGAGAAGTATAGACCCATTTATTTGATGAACATAGATGCAAAACTTCTCATCAAATTTTGTCCAATTGACTTCAACAACTCATCCAAAAAAAATCATACACCATGATCAAACAGGATTCATTTCACAAATGCAAACTGGTTAAATATATGCAAATCAATATAATTTATCACATCAACGAGAGCAAGGATAAGAACCACAGGATTATCTCAATAGATGCAGAAAAAGCAGTGAACAAGATCCCTTTATGATGAAAGCTCTGGAAAAACTTCGAATCCATGGAACATTCCTCAATATAATAAAAGCTGTGTATGACAAACCTACTGCCAGCATTATACTTAATGGTGAAAAGCTAAAGCCATTTCCTCTAAATTCAGGAATGAGACAAGGATGTCCACTCTCTCCACTTCTCTTCAATTTATTATTAGAATGTCTAGCAAGAGAAATAAGACAAGATGCAAACATAAAGGGGATCCAAATACGGTAAGCTGAAGTGAAACTCTCCTTCTTTGCAGATCACATGATCTTGTACTTAGAGGAAATATTTAAAGTTTTTTTTAATTAAAGTGACTGGTTTAGATATATTGTATTTACAAATAAAATGATACAATAATTATTATTAACTACACTAATCATATGCCCAGACAAAGACTTTTTTGTGAAATTTACAAAATGCACACAGTATACTTTAATCAAACTTGCCATACTCATATAAATTCCTTGTACCACTTCCTTTCTCCCCTTTATTTTATCCCTTTGGTGTGTTTCATTACACTATTTGAATACACACACACACACACAATTTTGATAATATTCAGTCTCTATGACTCCCTCTTTCCTACCTTTGACCATTCACTAGTTCTATCCATCAAAAACACCTCTTTTATACTCATGTGTATTGTATTACTTTTTAATTTTGTTTTATTGTAAAGATGCTATCCAGAGGGGTTATGGTTATATATAAGTAACGTAATGAGTACATTTCTTGTTGAACATGGTTACCCCCTCATTTGTTTTTGTATAATTTTAGGTCAAATTCTTCATGTGAAAAATATGTAACATTTGTCTTTTTGAGGTTGGTTTATCTTGATTTATGATAATCTCCAGTTCCATCCATTATCATATAAGTGACATAATTTCATTTTTTCTTCATAGGTAAATAATACGCTACTGTATATACATGTTTGTATCCATATTACATGTTAATTAACCATAGAATATAAGTAGATCTTCAGATTAACTTCAAATTAATACAAATTTATATTAAAATTGTAAACTTGCAGATAAATAGTAGGAAGTCAATGGAGTAATTCATATGATAATAGACAATTTGAAAACAGCATTTGTGTTTTTATCATATTCATCTTTTTAATCATTGATATGCAATTTTACTTATGACAGTAACATTTCTAATGTGCATGTATGTACGTGATTAGTTATAGGTTAGTCTGTATGCACATCAATCCTTGTTTGGTCACTTATGAAGTACTAGAAGCAGCAACCACCCTGTATTAATGAAGACAGGAGCAAGGTAACTGTACTTAATAGCAAGCCTCTCAAAATTGAAAACTGACTTGAAACCAGAAGTATACAAGCCATGCCTATAGTTTTTGAGCATCCAGCAGTTTCAGAGACCAAGAAAGTACTCTAAAAATAAACACAACAATTATGATAGGTCTGTGGGACTGAAAGCTCACTTTGTATATTTTGGTCAACAAAATGTGTGAAGTAGTGTGTTTATATAATACTGCATATGGTCCCCTATAATAGTTTTATTTAAAAGGCAAAGGGGAAAGGAGCTAAAAATTTAAAAAGTTGCTATAATCATGTCAGCAAGATTATAAAGCTTGACTCCAACATTCACAAGCCATTTTGATAGTGCATGCACTTGCTATGATACCAAAGAGAATAGCTATTTCCTTCAACAATTTCTCTTAAAATCCAAGGCCATAAGGATGAAAAGAGAAATTCTAATTGACAGATATTCTACAGAGTGTAGACAACCCAGGCAGCCTGCTAAGTATCAAAGCCATCAGAAATTAGGAACATTTGAGAATCTAGCTCTATCAATAGCCACAGTAACTAAAACTAAACAAAAAGCTTTGTTGAAATCCTGAAAGAATCATTTAAGTAAAAACAAAACAAAACAACAAAAAATGACATTGGAAAAACAACACTGGGGAAAATCTTAATTATATGTATATTTTAGTTAATAATACTATATGAATACTATATAATACTATATAATTATGACAACACACTTTGCCAATTCAGGCTATTGTTATTAGGTGTGGAGTTTATGTCAAGTTTTTATAGTTTCCAATAATACTTTGTATTTAACACACTTCTTAAATGTGTAAAGGAAAGGGGAAAAGTAATACTAAATAGTAATGATAATAATATCTATGAAGAATAGTGATTATGGATGGACTCAGGCAAGCAAGTTTCTTCAAGACCATAACTATAGAAATAACAAATATTATTTTAAGGCTTAATTTCTTAACTTGTGAAGTGGTTATAAAGAATTGGGTTAATTACTGCTTCTCTTGATATGTCATAAAGAAAATATTTATAGTGATTAGTATTTAAAAAGAAATGGGAAACCACTTAATATAATTTTTTCCAAGCCTTTCCATTTCCCAACAAATGGGGTAATGTCATTCTTTCTGATGGAGGCATAGAATTCCATTGTGTATATACCACATTTTTTTGATCCAGTCATCTATAACTAGTATATGTCTGAGTCAAGCAGAAAAGATGAGATAAGTTGATGTTAGTGGAATGAACCCCAAGATATGTATTCAAATGGTTTTTTTTGTTTATTTTTTTCCTTTCATGCAATTGTTTCTATCATATTTATAAGATGATTTCTATGTTGCTTTGTATGGCCTCCCCCCACAGTATAACCCATATTTTCACTGTATTTGATGTTGGTATATTTTGTGGAGGGGAAGGGAAAAAAACAAATCGCTTAACTAGGGATACAGGTGGACCCATTGTAACAATGAGATGTACAAGTCGTTATGTCAAAAACGAACTTTACAACTTTGGTGGGGGGTGGGGGGAGGATCGGGTAGGGGAAGGGGAGGAGTTTGGGAAGGGATGGGAAGGGGAAACAACGAGGAGGCAACAATGCTTGATAAGAAATGTACTCGTTATCGTGTCCATGTAATTGTAATTCCTCTGTACGGTATTCTCACAATAAAAAATAAATAAATAAAAAGAAATAAAAAATAAAAAGAAATGGGGTGGGCTGGGAAGGTTGAAAAGAGTGACATTGATCAAGATATATTTTATTCATAAATTGCTTTGATGAATGACAATTTCTACAACTACTTAAAGATAATAAAAATATTCAAAAGTGAATAAATAATTGATACAATCAGGTTGATATTTGCATGAAGTATTTGAAGTCCAGTACTGAGGACTGCTTTAAAGGGAGTATATTGGACACAAAAAAAATTACAAAGTAAGTATAAAGAACAGAACTTTAAGGATGATCCAATGTTTTAGGAATCTGCAAAGCAGACTACGATGCAATGGCTAGAATTTTAAAATAATTCTAATATATTAGAGTTATAGAATCACTAGACAGGGCATATTTTTAAAAAGAGAATATGCTTGTTTCTACTGTTAAAATGTTTATAAATCAGAAAAACAACATAAAATTAAATAAGAATTATTTGAAAAGAGGTAATCATTACCAGATAATTGAGAACTATGTCTTACCAATGGAGAACCTACACATTATTTATTTAATCAAGTTGTGGCATTGAAATGTGAAGTTCCATGTGTTAATTAATAAAAGCTAAATGAAAATAAATAGCAATTTATTTAACAGACAGAATCACATGCAGTTGTGTAGAATGGATAAATAACAAAACAGTATAAAGGGAGGTGTGTGTGTGTGTGTGTGTGTGTGTGTGTGTCTGTATGTGTGTGTCTGTGTCTGGGTCTGGCTGTCTGGCTGTCTCTGTGTGGTGGTCCTAGGGCTTGAACTCAGACCCTGGGTGCTGTCCCTGACCATTTTGCTCAAGGCTAGTGCTCTACCATTAGGTCCACAGTTCTACTTATGGCTGTTTTAGTACCTAATTAGAGGTAAGAGTCTCAGGAACTTTCTTGCCTGGTCTGGGTTTCCGATTGTCAGATCTCATACTCCTGAGTAGCTAGCAAGACAGACATGAGCCACCAGTGGCTGGCATTAGTATACATTTTTATAAATAAATGAGTTATTGCCTATTGCTTTCATATTCATATTAACTCTTGAATTGCTGAACAGACATCCATAATACTCTGTACACAGTCCAGGACAATGAAGAGACAAGATGAATCAACTAGAGTTTCTGCTTTCTAGGAACTACTTCTTCACCTGAGGAAGAGTAAATATTATTCTATGATGACAAGATATGTGAGCTGTGTAAAGAGAATGCTCAGAGAATGTTGACTAGTCTGGCTTAATATTTATATGTACCATAGAAAAGACAATACAAGACTATGCTTTGGTTAATAGGTAAAACATTGCCATGCATGCATGAAAGAAAGAAAATGTTCTTCATCCAGAATCATGTTAACATACAAAAGTGGAAAATTCATGTTTTCTTTGAAAACTAATAGGTAGCAGTACCTGGAATCTCTCTGGTTTGTGTTTGCACCTGTCCATGTGTGTGTGTTGAGGGTGCATATTTGAACATGCTGAGTTTATAGGAAAAACATACATATGTAGAGAAAAATCAAAGCTACACTTTGAAAGTTTTGAGCAGTGTAATAACACGTGTAATATTTAATGGAATCATGAGGAAACCTCAAAAGTTCTCTAGCAGCAGGGCAATGGTGTATCTGATACTGGGTTTTGGAATCACTGTGACAGCCATTTGTGAGTGGAATTTAGGCAAAGCAGGAGATGGAGCTGGACTGGAACCAAGGAAAACAGTTGGAAGCTATTTTAACATTGCCATAGAAAACTGAGCATGTACTGAACAAAAGCAATAGCTGTGGGAATAGCAAGCACGGAACACAAAAATAAAAGCTATTTCTGAGGCAGGTTCAATGTATCTTGGTAACTGACTAAATGTCGGGATTGAGTAGGAAGGAAGATTAAAGATATCTGAGATTTTCCACTGAGATAGCCAAATTTCATTATCTGAAGTAAGAAAATATGAAGGTATTCTGGCAGTGAGAACAAGAATTATAAAAACACTTTGAAATAGACTATTTTAATTTTAATAAATATGATTATTCAATATGTTAATATAATAAATATATTGAATACATTGAATAAATGCATTGACTATAAAATGTGTTTAATATATATTGAATATTATAAATTTTAATTTTATTTACAATAAAAACTATTGTATTACTTTAACATATTCATGTATGAAAACAACAAAGTAAAAGATAAAGAGATAAAATCTTATCAAGAATAAATACTTGGAATGCTAACAGGTCCTAGTTGCATTTTCTAGGATATAAATATTCTCAAATGCTGCTCAAATGATATCTTGTATCTAGTCTGCTTACTTACCATTTTTAAGCATTATCATAGTAAATGTAGCCACACCTGACATTTCCACAATAATGGGCTCAAAGAGATGAATTATCATTCTACCAGATCCATTAACTGAAGCTTTGAATATGAATATTTACTTTCAAGATGGAACTTTAAGCCTAATATTTGTTCAGGCCTGGAATTCTAGCCACCTAGTATGCTGAAATCCAGAGGACCTCTTAACAAAACCAGCTCAGGTGGAAACGTCCAGGTTACCCCACTTCCGGAAAGAAAATTAAAGACATTAATTCGGTGTGTCAAAGAGATACCTGTATTTGCTTATCACAGAACGCTCAAGGCACAGAAGCAATGTACTGTTCATCCATGGATAATGGGATAAATAGGTGCACATGTATCAAAGTAGAATGTTAGTTGTAAAATGGTGCAGATTCTGCAATTTGTTACAATATAGATGAATATGGAAAATGAAAATAAAATAAGTACATTAAAAGTGGAATAAAACTAATTAAAATATATCACCTTACCTCACACATTATATTTCCGTGTGTTTAACACTAGCAAGGGTTGCACTTTCATTAAAATTATTACCTTATTTTTAATTGACACATCATATTTGTACAATTTTATATTTTGCTCACATTTATTTGAGTAATGTTCAACTCGGAGTAATTAGCAAGTACATCATCTTAAGATTTCATAATTTCTTCATGATGAGTATATTAATAATTTTCAGCTTAGTTATTTTATGATATAAAATGAGTTTTGTATCTAATGGTTAGTAAAATTCATTATTAGTAATTTTTCCACCATTTTTTCAATAGAACCCTACATATTCTGTTTCCATGAAACTATAAATCCTTCATTCAACATAATTTTTCCACATCTGTCTGTTCTCTTGACCTCTGCTAAATTCTGTACTATGTGTAAATTTGATTTTTTTTTTTAGGTTTCACATGTAAGTGAGATTTTTCTACATGTGGCTTATTTAATTTAGCATGATTTCTTCCAGGTTTACCTCTCTTTAAATATAAAATAATTTCCTTCATTTGTAAAGGTGAGTATTATCCCATTAGGTAAGTATACTAAACGATTTAGTAAGACTTTTAGGTATCTTCGACATTGTAGCTTTTGGGAATAATCTTGTAATGAACCTGGGCTGCAGATACAACTTTAACTAGTGTATTTCAGTTCCTGTGAATCTTTATATCCTGAGCTTGGTTATAAGGTTGGATAATAGTTTAGATTGGAAAATAACACGTAAAATTGGTGGCTCTACTGCAAATTCACTTCCTTCTGCTTTTGGTTTCTCAAACTGTCATTATTTCTTAGCTTATGGCCTTTTACAGTTCACCTCAATCTTAGTACCATTTAATCGCCAAATGTACAAATATTTGTTCCATAGGAGCATAGCTAAATAAAATGCAACATAATTGGGAAGAAAAATGGAATAATCCTACTATTATGAGGACCAGTACCATGTTGCACAATACTTTCAGCTCTCATTATTATGGCTTCTTGACAATAGAATCAATTAATGCTCTGATTTATAAAGTGTCACTAAGTTTGTGCAGCCCCTGCTTCTGGTATCATTCATTTGGCAGATGGCTTATATTGCGTGATATAAATGTGAAAGTGAAAATAAATGATTTGCAGAATAGTGGCTGTTTTAGCAGTATGCATTATATAACTCCAGAGTATGTAGATGATACTAAAATTCCCTATAACCCCCTAAAATGCAAATAGATGAATTGTAGACAGCATTGAGCTATGTGTAAAGTAGGATTTTCAACATTTGACATAATTTTCTCCATCTATTATTTCCCCCTTTTATTTGCCAATTGATAAGAACATGTAAGATTTAAAAAAAATTCTTTCTCTCCTGTCGAGCATGGTTGCCTCCTCCTTATGTACCTGTAATCCCTCAGTACAGTAATTTTACAATAAAAATGTACAAAAAATTCTTTCTCTCTATTTGCTAGCTTGCAGTTTGAACTCAGGGCTTCCTGATTGCACAACTTATTTGCTAAGCTGGAACTTTAACACCTATGAAAGACATCAGACAACACTCTGCTTGTTAATTGATTGCGTTGGTGTCCAACAGATTCTCTATGTCTTAGCTTCCAAGTAACTATGGTTAAAGCTATTAACCACCAACATCCAGGGCATTTAAAATTTTTTGTTGTTTTTCTTTCAACATAATTCTATAACCTATCAAGATCACAGTTATTGAGGACAATAAATCTGAGCTGTTGTATCCACATCATAACATTGAGAGATTTTACTTGGTAAAATTGGAATTACTGATATGTGTGATATAAATAAATCTGGGAATATGAATTGTTCACATGAACCAGAAAATCATTTATATATTGTGTTATATATATATACATATACTTCATTTGATATCACATTCCTATCATGCTGCCACATGATAAAACTTACCTATAAAGTTTACCTCCAAGTGGACTTCTACTCCATCAAGACAGAACAGACTGTTCTAATTGTATCTATCCATTGGTTATTATGTATATTAATACTGTTGATTGAAGAGCTTATTGGTGAAAGGGAGCTTGAGGCAGGAAGTTTTTTTTTTTTTTTTTTTTTTTTGTCGGTCATGGGGCTTGAACTCTGGGCTTGGGCGCTGTCCCTCAGCTCTTCAGCTCAAGGCAAGCGCTCTACCACTTGAGCTACAGCGCCACTTCCGGTTTTCTAGTGGTTTATTGGAGATAGGAGTCTCACGGTCTTTCCTGCCCGGGCTGGCTTTGAACCGCGATTCTCAGATCTCAGCCTCCTGAGTAGCTAGGATTACAGGCGTGAGCCACCGGCGCCCGGCTGAGGCAGGAAGTTTTGAAACATGGAGAAAGGATCCTTCCAGGTGCTCCACCTCTGCCTGTGGAGGATTGATAGGGCATATTTCCTGAGGCAATTATAGTGAATGAAATGGGAGTGAGAATCAGGAACAATTCTTTGAAAAAGAATTGTTTCTCTACTGTGGTTCTTAATTCCTTCATCCACTAATGATGAGTTTGTACCATAATTTTTTTTCTTTTAGTAACAGAAATTTACTTTTCCTTGTAAAGACAAATTAAAAGCAGAGCCTTACATCCTCATGTTAGAAATGAAGAAGCAACTCTCCTTTTACACAGAACATTTACTTTAGAAAATTTCTAAGTTCCTTTTCTTAGATGTGTGCAAATCTTTCTGAAAAGCTAACTAATAATTTTATCAGCTTTGGGATGAGGAATGTCTTTCTGGTGGCTGCAATCATCTTGTAGAGTCACAATCCTCAAGGAAGACAGAGTATCTACCTCTACATTTCTATGAGTATTAATGTGAATGTAAATTTGAAAGTTTGCCCTGTTACAAGTAGAAAAACTACTCCTCATAAAGACATGAGAGCTTTCTCTCTTCTATCTGAAGCCAATTAAGAGACACAGATGCTACTACATTTCAGGAAACAAATGAATGATAATGGAGGCTGCTGAGTCATTTCAACTACTGAAGATTATGGTTTATCTTGAGAAAATGCATGTAATGGGTGGTACCTGCCTGACCTTATAAAAGGGTGAAATTTCTTTTTGTTTTCTCTTACGAGATACACATGATGTGCATTACATTTGTATATTAATGATTACTCAAGAATAATGCTTTTTTGTTTTGTTTTATGTTGACTTTTTCCTCCTTGGAAAAGTTCTCTGGGTTCTGAGAACATTTTTATAAAATATCTTCTTCCTAAAATCTGTCTATATTCCCTAGTGACTTAAAGAATACTCATGATGATGAAATTATGACTTCCACCAGTGAAACTGGTGGTAGCCAAATAAATTTTATAATGTAAAATTAAATTTTATAATGTAAAAATGTGGAAACTACTCTTTAAAGCATAGATTATGTAAATTATATTAAAATTTAATCCTCAAGAATTTTTTAAAAGAGATTTTTAAATTTTTATATTATCTAGATCTACAACTTGCAGTATAATTTTATTATTGTATATTAATTGCACAAAGGAGCACACTACTGAAAACAATCTAAATATTTAATGCAATCTCTTTCACTGGAATATGGAGTCTCCATATCCTAACCACATACTTATCTGAGGTCAAAACATTGATCCACAAGCTCATATGTAAGCACAAAAAAACCTCAAATGGCTAAATCAATCCTGAACACAATAAAAATATTGGAGTTATTACATGACTGACTTTAATCTATTACAGGGCCATAGTAATAAACACAATATGGTACCCAAACAGATTTATAGCTCAATGGAATCAAATTTAAAAATGAAGAAATAAGCCAACACTTCTAGAGAAAGCTGATTTTTGGCCAATATGATGATAACATGTATTGCAGAAAAGAGAGCCTTTTGAAGGAATGGTATTAGGAAAATCAAACACCTATATGTACAAGACTGACACTAGATTCATGTATACTAAAATCAATTCGGGTTGGATCAAAGACCTTGATGAAACACCTTTTGAAATTACAACAGGAAGATTTGGAAACAATTGGAACATGTAGGTATAGGCAATAGCTACCTGAATAGAATACTAGTGGCTTAATAAATGAGACCAATGATTGATAAATGGTATTTCATCAAACGAAAGAGCATCTGCACAGAAGAGAAATAATTGCTAGAATTCAAAGACAGCCTAGAGAATGAGAGAAAAACCTTTGTCAGCTATCTGACTGGGGTTGATAACTACAATATCTAAGTTAATAAAAAAAACTAAATTCTCAAGAAAAGCCAATAACTCAGTTATTAAATTAATATTTACTAAATGTTCAAATGGATTGAACTAAGACATCTCAAAGAAACAAACATAATCAATCAATAAATGAAGAAATTTTCAACATCCCTGGTGAATAAAATAGAGCAAATCAAAAGGAAATATCATGTCATTATTAAAGGAATATAAACATATATGTATTATTTAAATATACTATTTATTTAATAGTATAATAATTGTTATAAATTATATATACTATATTATATATTATACAATAGTATAATAATAATTTACATATACTATTTATATAATAAAATAAACATAAGCATAAACATTTTATTTATAAAATAAAATAACTATACCAGTATTTTAATACCAGAAATTGCTAGATATGCAAGCTAAATACTAAATGACATTTTGTAAGCAAATTTCATATACAGATTATAGGGGTAATCAATTTCTCAACACCACAAAGTCATCCAACACAACACATGTAGCCTCAAAATTCAGGTTTCTAATCATGAAAATGTTATTTTCAAAAGAATTTTGCAGCATGAGTGGTAATTGTGAACCTGTCAGTTAAGTAATTGTTTCAATTTGTCAAATGTAACAAAAAGTGTAGAAAAAGAAGGTAATAGTACAAACTTAAATTTCTTGGTTGCACTTCACAAACAAAATGGAATTTCTCGTCATCTTTAAGAAAACTTGAATTTGAGGATATTTTGTAGGATATAAAGAACAAATAATTTATGTAATAATCTGTGATGATGTACAGATCATGCCTGAGCTAATGCACATCATGTCTAGGCAGGTCACCTTGAGGGAGAGATTGGTTTTGGCTGAATAAAGCTAGCAGAGCTGCAGATGGTACAGTTACATTAACTGTCTTTCTTCAATTCAATTTGCTTTTTAAATCCACAAAATGCTTTCAGCTGGTAGTAGCAGCCATACTCTCTATAATTAGACTGTTATTAGCCTTAACAGACATATCTGAAGAGAGCTGAGGTTTTCTCCTGCAACTATAGGCATAGCAGACCTGACAAATTTCCTCTGAGTTGTTTCTCTAGAGAGTTAAAGTCTGTGGCTTTTAAGAGATTTAAATTTGTCACAGGGCACCAGCCTCAGGAATGTTGCAAGATTTTGCTTATTCTCAGTCTTTAACTAATTGCCCCATTTAAATGGCAGCTGACTTAAAAATCAATAGTTGCTTTGCTCAGATGTCGAATTATAAAAATGTACTTTGTGTATCACTTTGTCATTAGATAGAGGATAACATCATTTTGAAAACTACCTTTATTTTTTTCAAAACTCTAATTGTAAAGCCTGCCAAGTCCTGTGTTATTTGATCTGAAAACAAATATTATATTTAATCTTCTTTTCTAATCAGTTTAATGGTTGGAAGAAACAAAACAGCTGCCTGTGGGATTTCTAAATGCTAGGCATGCATGTCTCACCATCAATACCACATTATGGCTTTGAATGGAAGTGAAATTCAAGACAATTGATGTCTCAGCTGTTGAGGAAGCTGTGCAGGCATCAGGTGATAGAAGGTTGCTTGGGCAGTAAAATCACTTCGTGTTGAGGAATTCAACCATCAGGAAATCTAGAAGTCCTGCTTCAGTGGACTGAAGAATGCTTTTTAGTGGTTCATTTCAGATGAGGCAGAATCCCTCAAAGACATTAGATCATAGATCTTTACAAGTGCATTTGTTCACAGTATTTGATGTCTATTCCTATAACACTAATTTATAACTCAGTTTTTAAAAAGTCTTCAAATTATGTGCCCTTCCTTCCATCAAACAATGAGAACAATGTCCCTTGTCTTGAATGTAGGTAAAATTTTGCCAGTCCAAGCTAATAGATTACAAAAGAAATGATGTTCTCTGATATTCCAAGAATAGACTAGAAAACACTATGTAAGTAGTTTGGTTAGTTATTTGTGGAAAACAGTGATTTGCAAGCCATTGACTATCATATAAAAACCCAGCTGTATAGAACCTTCATGGAGAGATAGCATGGAGAGTCCACAGAGATGGAGACAGAGATAGTAGAAAATCCCAGTGATATTTGGCCTCAATTATTTTATCAGTACTGACAAGATGCCAGAAATATTAGTAATAAACTTTCCAACTTGGTCCTAACTTCATGCATCTTCAAACAATAATTCTGTGAGCCATGACCATAAGCTCTGGTTGAGCCTTGTCAGCTCTCAGAACAGAATATGACCAAATATCAAATAAGTGCTAGTAAGTTACTTATTTGGGTGACAGTTCTACACAGAAGTATATACTGTAGAGATTTTTCTATATACTTATTCATCAACATATAGACAAAATTTATTTGGCTACCTAAACATATTTACTGATTTTCTATTTAGTATGGGGTTCTCATAAGCAACACAAAATACCTGTTTTCCAGAGTGGTTGAACAAGTTTACATTACCACCAACAGTGGGTTTAGGGTTCACTTTTTGCTGCATCCTCACCAGAATCTGTTGTCATTTGTTTTCTTGATAATGGCCATGCTAACTGTGGTGAGGTAGAATCTCAATGTTGTTTTGGTTTCCTTTTTCTTTTATGTCCAGAGATGGTGAGCATTTCTTTATGCATCTATTGGCCATTTTACATCTTCGGAGAAATTCTTTTTAGCTGATTAGCCCTTTTATTAATTAAATATTTGGCTTTTTTGAATGTTTACCTTTTTACAACAGCTGTATATTCTGGATATGTTGTGTAGCTGACAAAAATCTTTTCCTATTCAGAAGACAGTCTTTTTAGTTTGTTTGCTATGTTCTTTGCCATAAAGAAACTTTTTAGTTCAATTGAGTTCCATTTATCAAGTCCATGTTGATTTGCTGTGCATCTGAATCTTTAGTCAGGAAGTTATTTTTATGCCAACAAGACCCAATCTTTCTCCCACTCCTTTCTGTAATCGTTTCATGGTTTCAGGTCTTAGATTGAAGTCATTGATCCATTTTGAATTAATGCTGGTGCTAGGTGATTTTAGATAAGGATCCAGTTTCAGTTTTCTGCATGGGGATATCCAGTTTATCAAGCACCAGCCAATATTTTTGGTTGTATGAATCTTCTTGTGTTTTTGTTTTCAATTGTGTCAGCAAAAACCCATTGTGATGTTAACTACTAGAGTCTCCTCTGTGCTTAAATCATACTTGTCACGGACTTAATGTAGCTTATTATTTTAAAATTTCTAAAATTTGACAGATACTTGAGCTGGGTGCCTGTGGCTCATGCCTTTAATACTATCTACTCAGAAGGCTGAGATCTGAGGATTGTGAGTCAAAGACAGCCCAGTCAGGAATGTCACTGTGACTCTTATCTCCAAAAAACTACATGGAAAACCCAGAAGTGGCACTTTGTCTCAGTTGAGCATGAGACTTGAGCAAAAATAAGCTCAAGGACAGTGCCCACATGAGTTCAAACCCCAGGAACTGAAAAAAAATGTTATTTGACAATCACTAGAGGACCAGCTTAAATTAAAAAACAAAAATAAAGAAAAACAAAAAAAACATGAAATATATATTTTTTCATCTTTAAGAAAATCACCCAAGTCAAGCTTCTACCATGCATACCTCACCGCCTGGAGGTAGGCAGAAATCCTGGAGTGTCTTACTGGAGTGTCCCTTCATATAGCCTTCATTGCAGCTATCGGATAACACATCTCTTTTGGGGAGGACTATACCTACTCCTCTGTACTGCTATGGGCAGTAACTGGTCCCAATATAGATGGATTTCCTGAGATCTCTTTTTTATTCTACTTTAGGGTCTTATTTATGTTTCCCTTTCCTCAAACTTTGAAGGTAATAAGCTATAGGCAACTTCCAGAGAGTTCCTAAACCCTTACCTAGCACCAACCCTTACACCTAGCCACCATCCAGACCATAGCAGAAGGAAGGCTTCCACCCATCCTGAAAAGATGCTGACAAATACCAAGAGATACTTGTATCCTCACCTCATAACATTCCAAGAAAGTCCACAATCAAATTTTCAAAAGGAGTCCTGCCAATGTTTAGCACCTGAACAACACTCTTAACCCATCTCAGTTCCATTCAACAGATATAAATACCCATAGATACCATTCAGCGAATATACCCATGCAGTATCATAACATCAGTGGGTGATGAATATTTTAACTAACCAACATGATTAGACCAAAGATCTCTCTCCCATCATCCACTTACATAGGGTCATCTTCCCCATGCTAGCTTAAGGGGATAGATCAAAAAGGGCACAATCAATAAGGTAGATAACAGGATATCAGGAAAAGTATCAGTAGATTCCCTAATATTAGTAGTTTTCCTAACAGATCCAGAATTCCAGGAAGCAGTAAGGTAAGTGTACTTAGGCACTTATTCTTCTCCCTTGATGGAATTACTGCAGAACTTTAGGCACACAAGTCTAAGCAATCACACAGCCAATGGTTTTCTGCTAACATCGTTCATTGTGTATGCATTCATTCATACTTCCTGCACCCAGTCAAAAACCCAACAGGCCTCTGGGGTTCTCATATCTTCCCTGTTTTCAGTTTTTAAGTAGTCATTTGTTGCAAAGAAAGCAGCACAATCTTCAATCTAGTTTGCTTGTTTCAAGGGATAGTATTACTTAGAAGACTGACATAATAAGAATTTTTCCTGCAGCACAGAATCCACATGTTTAAAGGTTAAGCCCAGAGAATCACATTTTAGGGTTAATCCACAGTATAAAACTGAACTGCATTTTCTGGAGATTGGATTGATGAGCATGACTTTGTATTCATTTTGTTGTGGTAACAATCGGGAATGTAACTTTTCCACTTTATTTTGGAGTGAATCAAAGAAAGCACCATGAAAATGATTTTTCTTTTCTATAAGTCAATTGCAAGTGACGTCTGCTTTTTATAAAATAGCCTGAAGGGAATTTTCCTCTGGAAGGCTTTTTAAAACTTGAAATATTTATATAAGATAGAGCTCTTTGACATTCCTTTGGGACAACAAAGAATAGTAACAAGGCATAGTAAAGGTACCTGAACTTAATTACTAGATAAGACAAAACCCTATTTTCAGGAATCCAGAAAGCAGTACTCATTAAAGTCTTGTGAGGTCATCTATTCCAGAGAGTTGAAGAGCTGTTCTGTAGTTTGATAAAGCAAGTGGGCAGCCACTGTAGTCATATAGGAAATAGAACTGAATAGAAATATCCTCTCTTTATATAATAAGAGTATAAGGCCTTTCCAGAACCTGTTCCATTGAAAATCTTATTTATGCCAGGACTTTGGGGGTATGGGCTATGAAGAAAGAGGTTGCTTAAAAGTGCCTTAATTTAGCCACTGTAAAACTATGGTTGCATTTTTTTATTTTAGTAAATAAAAATTTAAGCTAATAGATTTCTTTATTTTATTTTTTTATTTCCTTAGTCATGGTTTAAAGTTAACTAAAAACTTTTAATAAAGTTTTTAGATTAACATGTATAGTAATATAGATGAAAGTTCTATCACACAATTTCAAAGACCTTGATATAAGCAGTTATTTAAATGTATTTTGACTTGGTTAGGATTTAAATTTTTACAGCATGAAAAGCTTGATAAGAACAAGAGTACATAGCCATAATTTTGATAATATTTTTCTTAATACAGCATTATTATTATAGAGCATAGATGACTACTTTTGGCTTTTGACTTGGAGTATTAATATGGATTTTTCCCCCTCTGTGCAACCTCCTTAAGTGTCAGTAACCCACAGGTTTTTATTATACTAACCTTTTTTTATTTTTTTAGATGTTTATTTAAGGTTAAGCTAGACAGTTAGCAGGAAATCTCTAAAATTTAGGAAAACAACTTATACTGTCTCATTAAATAGTAAGTAAAATTAAGTGGGGAATTTTAATTCTTTTTTGGTAGAAATTCTGTAACAAATCTTAAATTTAACTTGTGAATTCATTTTGTTGGCTGAATACAAAGCCAATGACTAATAATTCGATTGTATTTTAACACTGATTTTATGTAAACATTTTAATCCTCTTAATTTATCTCTAAGGCTAGGAACTCAATAGGTCAGATTTAAAAAAATGAATGCTCTTTTTTTTAAATTTTGATAAATATTTACTTTTTTATTTAATTTTTTATTGTGAAAATACTGTACAAAGGGGTTACAGTTACATGAGCACAGTATTGAGTACATTTCTTATTAAGCATTTTTGCCTCCTCCTTTGTTTTCCCCTACCATCCCTTCCCTCCCACTTCAACAATCCCCGACCCCCCTGCTTAAATTGTAAATTTCATTGTTCAAGAGTGTCTTGTACTTCTCATTTTTATACTGGGTCAACCTGTAACCCTATTTAAACATTTTGTTTTTTGCCCTTCTCCTCCCCAAATTATACCGACATCAAATACAGTGAAAACAGGGGTTATACCATGGGGAAGGAACATACAAAGCAACAAAAAAAAATCAAAGAGCTTTGAAGCAAATATTACATTCCTGGACAAGTCTTGATAATAAAATCAATATTTTTAATATAGATAGCATTATTTATAAACACAACAAAATGCTTTTTGAATAATGAAATAGAAGCAATCTCTGCAACAATGAGATGTACAAGTCGTTATGTCAAAAACAAACTTTACAACTTTGGTGGGGGGGGGCACAGAGGATTGGGTTAGGATGGGGGGGGAGGATGGGAAAGGATGGGAAGGGGAAACAAAGGAGGAGCGACAATGCTTGATAAGAAATTTACTCATTATCTTGCCCATGTAATTGTAACCCCTCTGTACAGTATTTTCACAATAAAAAAAATAAAATGAAAAAAAATTGTGTTATGGTAAAGGTGATGTACAGAGGGGTTACAATTACATATGTAAGATAATGAGTACAAGTACATTTCTTTTCAAACAGTGTTATACCTCCCTTGTTTTCTCCTGTTTCCCCCAAGTTATAAAGTTCATTTTCCAACACAGTATCTAGTGAGTATAACTGTTGCATTTGGTTTACACTTTGTCACAGCATTTCTGTGATTCCCCTTCCCTTCACCAAATCAGAAAAACATACATACAAGACAAAGGTACTGAAATCAGTAACCAAAAATATACTTAGAATTCAAAAACTTAAACCTCCCAATAAACATATCCTCAAAGAAACAACTACCCCACAAATAAGTGGGATAAAGACTTTAAAAAAGACTTCTTTCGAGAGGAAATAAGAATGGCTAATAGACACATGAAGAAATTTTCACTATGCAAATCAAAACAACATTGAGATTCCACTTTCCCTTGTTAGAATAGACATTATCAAGAAAACAAATAATAACAGATGATTGTGTGATGTGGCCGAAAAGGAATGTTATTACACTGTTGGTGGGAATGTAAACTGGCTCAACCACACTGGAAAGCAGTATGGAGGTTCCTCAAAAGATAAACATAGAGATCCCCTATCACCCAGCTATCTTACTCCTGGGCATTTACCCAACTGATCACAAACAAGATTACACTAAAGTTACCAGCACAACTATGTTCATTACACTATTATTTACCCTAGGTAAGATATTGAACCAACCCAGATGCCTCTCAGTAGATGAATGGATCAAGAAAATGGAATTCTGAGCTTTTATCAGAAAGAATGGCATGGCCCCATTGGTAAGGAAATGGAAAGATTTAGAAAACATCATAAAAGATGAAGTATGTCAGACCCAAAGAAACATTGGCTCCATGGTTTCCCTCATTTGTAAAGAAAAGTAACCTTAAAGCTGCTTTATATAAAATAATCATTAACCACATTGTTAAGAATCCAAATATTGTAAATAACAATGTCTACTAATACCTAATTTGCCATTTCATTTTTTTGTGCCTGTCCTTTTTTTCAAGGCTAGTGCTTTACCACTTGGGCTACAGCACCATTTCTTGCTTTCTCTGAATAGTTAATGGAGATAAGAGTTTCACAGACTTTCCTGCCCAGGCTGACTTTGAACTGTCATCCTTAGATCTCAATCTCTTGAGTAGCTAAGATTCAGGTGTGAACCACCAGTGCCCAGCTGCTATTTCAATTTTATACCACTTCTTTACCTTTGATTTGATCCAGAACACCTTAGAGCTGTGTTTGGGTTTTAACCTGATAAAGATAAATTGTTCTTTTAAAGTTATGAGCCTTTTGTGATTTTAAAGTAGATCATTTAAAAAATGTTCACACATATATAAAATAAGTTTTGATATTATGTGTGCGTAAATATTGAGCTAAAATATTGGCTATAAATTTTGTTTTGGAATTTCAGTGGCAGATGGAATAGTTTCGCCCAATGCTTTATAGACAAATGCACAAAACAACACTCATAACAAAGGATATTAATTACTCTTAATTATAGACTCTTTAGCTTTAGATGTATTATCATTTTCTCAGTGGTTAGGTTGACAAAATGGCACAAACAACCTGCTACTATCCTAAGACCATGGCAGCAATGGTGACTGCTTGTAGAACTGGCTGCTGAGAAAAATCACAACAACCATTATTATGCTGGCTATACCCTGTCTTTGATTGCCAATCCACAACTCGGATGGTTGATAACAACTATTAAAAAAAACACTACATAAAAACAAAAACTACAAAACCACACACAAATTGGAAATTTGTATGTTTGGACCCTTAAGGAGGAATCAAGATTTGAGAAACAAGGCAGACTTGCCTTAAGCAGCTCCCCGAATACACTGAGAGCTGTACTCCTAGCTTGTTGGCAGTTAGCTGGCTTGCTGAAGATGTCTATTTAGTCAATAAAAGCTTTATCTGCCTTTTCTGTATTTGTGTAAAAAATCCAATCTCAATGGCCTGCAGGTGATGCAGCTCAATCTTTTGGAGTTACCAGGCAGGGCTGTGTAAACAGACCATGATTGCTTGGCCTTGAATATGTGTCTCACCTTAGGCACCTGTGCTAGCAGAAAATTTACAACTATTGATACTTAATTATTCAGGTTATTTATCTAGTTTCTCCTTTGACCTATATTCTTTGGCATTTTAAATTTTATACACTGCTTAGTGGTGTATAAATCAGTTTTACAAACATATTTTAGTTATTAAAAACACTGAAAAAGTACAGTTAAGATCTGGGATTCCCATGCTGCATAAATACTGGAACTACATGGCCCTAACTAAAGGAGGCTTCATAGGGGGCAAATACTTCTTTTGTTCATAGGAATGCCTTCATCCTACTTTTGAAGAAAAAAAAAGAGAAAAAAGGAGAAGTTTCTTTTTGAAACTAAAACATCAGCAGCTACCCCAATAGACACTGATCTCCCATACCTAGAAAAAAAATTATTCACTTTTGTCTAGACTCTATGCAACATGACAGTGCCATCCACCACTGTCGCGACCACCTCGACCAGCAAGGAAGACGCGAACCGGGATTCTTCTCAATGCGGTTTATTCAGGACCTTGCTACAAGCTTCTCTCCCGCTTGCTTCTGCCTGCTTCTTCCCGCTTCTCTGCCCCCCCACCCCCCCTTCCCCGCCCCCGCGCTCCGGTTATAAGCCTCCTGGATGGCCAATCCTGAAGCGCCACGTGGCATATACTGATAGGGTCGCAAACACGGAAGCAAACTAGGAGCCAAGTCATAGCCATATAAGGAGTTGTTTTTACAGAGAGCACTCGTCACCGGGAAGACGGAAGGCGGGAGTCAGCGCCATCTTTGGTCGCAGCCGAACCATGTGGCCGCGCCATTTTTGCGGCCGCGCCTTATGGCCACGCTGTCTTTGGTCACGGCTCCCGCAGCTCTCCACACACCACCATTGTTGTGTATTTTCACATTGGGTACTGTTCTGTCCGGCAGTCACAAAGCTGATAGATGAAGTGTATGCCTACACAGTGTCACTTCATAATCTTTTAATTACACGATGGGGCAAAGAATGAGTTTAACTGACAGATAGGATTAAACTTACGATGTATCCCCATTTTCCCACACATAGGGATAAACCATATACACCCCTTATCAGTGACCTGTATGGAGTATCCTAGACAGGAACTTAACTTTCACAGGGTCCTCACTCCATTCTTAGCCAGACCACATCTCAAACACACACACACGCTCGCACACATACACACACACACACACACACACACACACATACACAAACACACACACACAATGGTAATTGTACTAGACTTACTTTGATGTGGAAAGTTTAGAAAAGCTATGCACTTATCTATCTCTAAGGAAATGTTCAGTGGATAAAATCATTGACAGATAAACCAATATTAATTCTCCTACTCACTTGCAACTTATTTCTTGGAAAACTTAGTTTTAACTATTTTAGCTTTTAATAATGGATATAGGTGTTTAATTCCTCTGCATAGTAGATAACAGGAACAACATTAAAGTACATTTTCCCCAAGCCCATCATATTTTGAGATGTTATCTTGGTAACGCTAAAATTAAATGTAATTATTTTATTTAGTCAATATTTCATGTACTTGGTATGTTCAAAATGTGATGCACTTAGCTTGCATCACACCTGTGTGGTGAAGAGTGTTACCTTCATCAGTTTGGAAAATGGACCAGTAACCAAGGTCTTTATATCCTTATAATCGCATCATTATTGCCAACACTCACAGGTTAATTGCACAGCCTGAAGCAAGATAACCACAATGGACTCACCAAAGGAATCATTTACCTGGTTATGTCTGACCAAGCACAGCCACCCCCACCATGCCCATTCTCTTTTCTTTCCAGGCTACATGGCCCTATCTCACCTCTATACATACCCACCCCAGGGCTAAGTCCAAAAGACTCTTCCCCTGAGGACTCACAGGTGTGGTGACTGGTTCTGGCCAGGGACATGGACTGTGGTATAAAGACAGTACAGTTTCTCAGGGTCTAACTGACAGTACAGAGTCCAACTGGGGGAGGAATGGATGGTAAGCAAGGAGGTTGGAGAGTAGCCAGGATGCATAAATACCCAGAGGCATCGAATTCAAGCCTGTGCCATTCTCCTGATCCCATTTCACCCTTCATTATTGAATTTTTTACTCTTCTTAATTTACTAATTCATCACCTATTCTCTTTTTCTCTCCCCAACTAGAGTAATAGCCCTAAAGAGTAGTCCTTCAGTCTAGATTGAAAAGGGTCACATGCCTGGCCTTAGAGGGAATGGAAGGAGAGACTGAATGTTCTAGAAATATCTCATTAAGGGACCACTTAGTAAATACCTCCACCTTGGGTGTCTTTGGGTATCTGTTACATATATTTATGTCACTGTGTCAAAAAGTGTGCCATAGCCTACCAATAAACAAATGATAACTATTATGTTCCAATAAAACTTTAGAAACATTGATGTTGGCTAGGACTTGAACCATAACAGTCATTTTCCAACTAAATAAGAGGTGATACTCAAGTACAGAAGAAAACACTAAGATGTGGTTGACAGAGTCTGAAAGAAATAGAATGGAAATGATGAGGTTTCAAAAAGTATGTCTGGGTGCTGCAGTGGATGGCTGCACATAATATCAGCTGCTCCTGAAGTAGAAATCAGAGGATTGTGATTCTGACACCAGATCTCGCAAGAATTTCATGAGATTCCCAACTCACTAATAAGTAGGGCACAGTGGAACTGTCACCTCAGCTCCGTGGAAGGTGTAGATAAGAACAATGAAGGAGAAGATTCAAACTGCGACATTCTCACAGGTAGTCATAGTACATGTCTCTGACCAAAGTAAGATCTAGGGTCACAACACACACTTTACCTCAGAAGAACCATTCCAAGCAAACTGTAAATATCTAAAGACTTTTCCTACTACAAAAGGCGAACAGGCAAAAAAGGGAAGCAAAAAGAGAAACAGTGAATGGGTTCCCTGCTGAGTGGCAGCCAAGACTTTCTGCAGATTTTAAGCAGAGAAGCATCCAAAAACTTAAGAACTCAACACCAGAACTGGAGAAACCCACCAAAGAAACTGGTGAAGACTCTGGAGTAGGCAAGCTGCCCCCAGCTCCAAAGGTGCAATGAGTGGACTCAGCAAACATCACCATTGCAACTGCCAGAAATTGGCACAAGCAGGTAAGTGCCCCCAAATCACCGCTGGAGCCAACATAAGGTCCGGTGCTCAGATCCCCATACATGGTCCCCAGGACACCACAGCCAAACCCTCAGTCCAAGGACTGGCTGCCCTGCCCACTGAGTACTCTGCCAGGAGCCGCTCCTTCCCTGCTGACACTGGGCAGCAACCCCAGGCTCCCACAGTCAGCATGGCATCACTCTGCGGGCTCTGCCAACCCTGCACAAGCCCAGCCTGTGCCTTCACCACTGCTGCCAACAGAGTCCAGAGCTGCTGTGGACAGCACCGCACACCAAACGAGGTGGCCCCACCACGCCTCCACTGACACAGCCCGCAGCCCCGCAGCTGCCCCGCTCACCTCTGCTGCTGCAGCCCTGCACCCCTGCCATCCCAAGTTCCTCCTGGTCCACCCGGGACTCCCCACTCCTCAGAGCGAGTCCCTTCAGCTGCTGATGCCAACCCTTACACCTGGTCCTGCTAATGCCCAGACCCTTCTACTGAGAATTCGCCAACAAACCATCCAGGCTGCCACAACACATGATCTGTGATCCAGCCCACCACCAGCTACAGATCTTGTGAGTAACCCAATTGGGTCCACTTCCTGGGGATGGAAATTCTCTGTGGGGTCCCAAAGCACACTAACCCAAGCTCCTGGCCAAAAGGGAGGAATTATATCAGAAGTGAACACAGATCTAAGCTCTGTTCCTAAACCTCCTGTGACTACCTGGGAAAGCCTGGGAAGAGAGCTCCACTCCTGTGATAGCAGACTACAAATTCCAATCCCCCCAACTCCCTGCCATCAAGCATGGGAGGGGGAGTCAGGTAGCCATCACCTTCTCTTGTCAGACTCCACATAGAGGTCCCCTAAGACCCAGAAATCCCACTTTTTGCATTTACCCAAATTATCACAAATAAGACCATACTAAAGCTACCAGCACAACTATGTTTATTGCAGCATTATTTACCATAGCTAAGATATGGAACCAACCCAGATACCCCTCAGTAGATGAATGGATCAAGAAAATGTGGTATATATACACAGTGGAATTCTATGACTCCATCAGAAAGAATGACATTGCCCCATTTGTTAGGAAATGGAAAGACTTGGAAAAAAATTATATTAATTGAAGTAAGCCAGGCCCAAAGAAACATAGGTCCCATGGTTTCCCGTATTTGCAACAACTAGTATATGTCTGAGATAAACAGAAAAGTTCAGATAAGTTGATGTTATGCGAAATGAACCCCAAGATAAGGACTCAAATGTTTTTTTCTTTCTTGCTGCTGTGTCTAACATATTTATTTATTTATTTTTAATTATTATTTTTTATTGTGAAAATACTGTACAGAGGGGTTACAATTACATGGGCAAGATAATGAGTACATTTCTTATCAAGCATTGTTGCCTCCTCCTTTGTTTCCTCATCCCATCCCATCCTTCCCCCACCCCTCTATCCAACCCCCCTCCCCCCCCACCAAAATTGTAAAGTTGATGTTAGGGAAATTAACCCTAAGATATGTATTCAAATGTTTTTTTTTTCTTTCATGCGATTGTTTCTAACACATTTATAAGATGATTTTTTTGTTGCTTTGTATGTCCCTCCCCCATGGTATAACCCCTGCTTTCACTGTATTTGATATTTTTATAATTTGTGGAGGGGAAGGGAAAAAACAAATTGTTTAAATAAGGATACAGGTGGACCCATTGCAACAAAGAGATGTACAAGCTGCTATGTCGAAAATGAACTTTACAACTTTGGTGGGAGGCGCGGAGGGGGAAGGGGAGATAGGAAGGGATAAGAAGGGGAAACAAAGGAGGAAGCAACAATGCTTGATAAGAAATGCACTCATTACCTTGCCCAAGTAATTATAACCCCTCTGTACGTTATGATAAATAAATAAATAAATAGAATAAAACTTACCTAGAAAAAAAAAGTCCATCTGGATCCAACCATGCCTAAAAGAAAGTGGACTATTTTAAGGCATACAAGGTTTTATCAAGAATCAGCCTGGAGACTAAGTGGAGACTCAAGCTCCCACAAATAAGCTGAAAATTCACTCTTTAGATTTTTTTTTGCTTGTTTTCTTTTAAGTTTGATTGTTGTTTGTTTCTTTGTTTTATTTTCTTTTTGTGTTTTTAGGATTTGTTATTTCACTTAAATCTTCTATTTTTCACTATTATTTAGTTTATATTCCACTTTTCAATTTCTTAATTTTATTTTTTTCTCTCACTCTTTCTTTTCCATTTCTCTCCACATTCTACTACTAATCTGTCAGAGCTAACTTGTCTAATTCTGTACACAAAGTAAAACCTTCTACATATGTTAACAAATAATTACAGGAATTACCTTCGATTAATCAACTTTCCAATACTCCTTCAATAAACCTTTTTCTAATATTAGCAATTCTCCCAAATATATGTACATACAGGTTTCTAAGCTATTCCTTACATAATCTTTCCTCAAACTCTTACACTCTTACCTCTTACACTCTGAAATAAGGTTTCTATTCTCTTCCTACTACACATACCTCTCCTCAAAACTGTTCTTACCCCTCTATTATCATTATACACAATATTTCTTCTTAATTTAAACTTATATCTCTCAAATCCTAACCCTTCTCTTCTCCATTTTCTTCAGTCCATTGATCCCTAATGGTTTATATCTGATCCAACTTGCAATTGGTTCCATTTTGAGTACAAGGGTCCCATCCTGTTAACTATAAGGTACAGACTACTTAACAGCCAAACCAGATCATCTCACAAGTTCAACTATACATTATATCCACCCCAGAACCACACAATCCCTCTCGAAGCAAAGAAAAAGAGATCTAAATAGGGAAACACCTACCCATAATTTTGAAACCCTAAGTTCTATAGAGGTTGGCTCCTGCCCTAAAAGACTGTCCTTTTGTCATATTAGAGTGGTTCTTGTGTCCAAATGGGTAGAACTAACTGCAGAAATGCAAGAACCATGGCCAATCAACTATCCCCATCTCAGTATAAACAAGATATAGACCAGTCCCAGAATTGCCTACAGGATAACGCTCAAGATATTTTAAGAGCAGGCTGGAAAATCTGCTGAATGAAAAGATGCATGACCTGCATAGGGCTATACAAGAATGTGATGAGGCCAACCAAAAATTAATAGACAAATTAATGGTCTTCACAAACAAAAAGATAAAGTAACTCCAATTGAAGGAGAAAGAGTACAATAAAAGATAGACACCCAGCTAAAGAAGTTGAAAGACAAGTCCAAAAATCAACTCCATGAGGTAAGGCAAACTATTCAAGATTTAAAAGAAAATCTCAATAAAGAGCTAGCCACCATTAAGAAAGACCAGCAAGAAGGAAGGGAGATAGCAAAGTAAAAAGCCTTGAAAGCAGAAGAAAGAATCTCCAGGGTAGAAGATTGTTTAGACTCTATAGAGAAAGAGTACACAGATATTCATAACAAAACCAAGAAACATAATTGAACATTTCAGGAGCTTCAAAATACAATCAGAAAGCCTCATTTGAAACTAATAGGTACTGAGGAAGGCCTGGAGATGGAAGCCAATGAATTAGGAAATATATTCAGCAGAATCCTAGCAGAGAACTTCCTAGATAAAATAAAATAAAGGACAGGCCCATCCAGCTACAAGAGACTTTTAGAACCCAGTATAGATCAGACCACAATAGGACATTCCACTGCCACATTATAGTCTGTACAGCATCAGTAGAAATTAATGAAAGAATTCTTAAAGCTGGCAGGGAGAAGAAAACAATCAGCTATAAAGATAAGCCAATAAGAATATCCTCAGACTTCTCAGCAGAGATCATGAAAGCAAGGAGAGCATGGAATGAGGTATGCCATGCTCTAAAGACAAATAATTACCACTCAAGAATAATTTATTCAGCTAAGCTCTCATTCATACAGGACAAATAAAAGCCTTGCACGGCAAGGAAAAACTGAAACAATATATAACTACCAAACAAGCTTTACAAAAAACCCTCAAAGACATTCTACACATAGAAAACCAACAAGAACAGGATATTGGCAATGAAACAGCATCCCAACAGAAAACTGTATAATCACAGCAAGAACAATCAAGAAACAGCACCCCCACCTCTAAAAAAATGGATAAAAAGGCAGAAACAGACAACCACCTCTCAGACCTAACTCTCAATATTAATGGACTTAACTCTCCAATTAAGTGACATAGATTGTCTAGTTGGATCAAAAAGCAAGATCCTTCTATCTGCTGCCTTTAAGAGACATACCTTGCCCACAAAAACAAACATATTCTGAAAAGTGAACATCTGGAATAAAATCTACCAAGCAATTGGCCCCCATAAAAAGGCTGGAATTGCAATCTTAATATCAGATAAAATAAACTTTAAATTAAAATAAGCTGTGATAAGAGATAAAGAAGGTCATTACACACTAATTAAGGGATCTCTCCTACAGGAGACTATTACAATTCTAAATATCTAGTAACCAAATAAAGGAGCACCCAAATTTATCCAAGGAGCACTACTTTCCCTAAAATCTCACATAGTTCCAAAGACATTAATTGTTGGGGACTTTAACATACCACTATCCATGCTAGGTAGATCAACACGGCAAAAACTCAACAGAGAAACCTCGGATCTAGACAACTGAATAAAGCAACTAGACTTAACAGACATCTACCGAATATTTCACCCAGCATCAGAATACATGTTTTTCTCAGCAGCAAATGGAATATTTTCCAAAATAGACCAAATTTAGGTCACAAAGCAAAATTGTCCAAATTCAGAGACATTGAAATTATGCCCTGCATTCTCTCAGACTACAAGGGAGTAAAATTAGAATTCAACACCAAAAGCCACCAAAGAAAATCCTGTAATGAATGGAGGCTGAACAACACACTGTTGAACAACCAATGGGCCATGGAAGAGATTAGAAAAGAAATTCAAATGTTCATGATATTTAACACAAATAAGTACACAAACTACCAGCTCCCCTGGGACCCAGCAAAGGCAGTACTCCAAGGCAAGGTTATAGCTCTGAGTTACTACATCAAAAAATTGGAAATATCTGAAACCGACAATTTAACAAGGCACCTAAAACTCCTTAAAAAAGCACAACAAGCTAAAACCCAAACCAGTAGATAGAAACAAATAGTTAAAATTAAATCCGAGTTAAGTGAATTAGAGTCCAAAAATAAAAATAGAAAACATAGAAAGAATCAACAAAACAAAAAGTTTGTTCTTTGAAAAAATTAACAAAATTGACAGACCCCTAGCAAAACGTATTGGAAAAAGAAGAAAAAAACACTCAAATAAACAAAATCAGAGATAAGAATGGAAATATTGCCACAGACACAACCAAGATTCAGAACATTATAAGGGAATACTTTTCAAAATTTATGTTAATAAGCTTGAGAATCTAGAAGAAATGGATGAATTTCTAGCAAATATTGACATGCCCACACTAAGCCAAGATGAGTTAAACCAACTTAACAGACCCATACCAAGCATTAAAATAGAAGCAGCAATAAGAGCTTTCCCACCCAAGAAAAACCCAAGCCCTGATGGATTTACAGCTGAATTCTACAAGGCCTCCAAAACAGAACTCACATCAATTCTCCTCTTCTATTCAATGAAATTGAAAGAGAAAGTTCACTACCAAACTCTTTCTATGAAGCCATCATAACCTTCATCCCAAAACCAGGTAGGGACTCATGAAAGAGAGAGAACCATTTGATTTACATTAATGACCAATCGAATTCAACAACTCATTCAAAAAAATCATACACTATGATCAAACAGGCTTCATTTCAGTGTTACAAAGCTGGTTCAATATACACAAATCATTTAATATAATTCATCACATCAACAAGAGCAAGGATAAGAACCACAAGATTATTTCAAGATGCAGAAAAGGCATTTGACAAGATCCAACACCACTTTGTTTTGATATCTCTCGAAAATCTAGGAATCCATGGAACATTCCTCAATATAATAAAGGCTGTGTATGAGAAACCTACAGCCAGCATTATACTTACTGGTGAAAAACTAAAGCCATTTCCTCTAAATCCAGGAATAAGATGAGGATGTCCACTCTTTCCAATTTTCTTCATTTTAGTATGAGAATGCATAGCTAGAACAATAATACAAAATGCAAACATAAAGTGGATCCAAATAGAGAAAGCTACAATAAAACTCTCCCTCTTTGCAGATAACATGATCTTCTATTCAAAGAACCCATGGACTCCACTCCAAAGTTACTCAAGCTGAATTGAAACTTTGGCAAAGTAGCAGGGTAAAAATTTAACCCTCAAAATTCAATGACTTTTCTGTATGCCAATAAGAGTAGTGCGGCTGAAATCAAGAAAGCAACTCCTTTTGTAATAGCCCCACAAAAAATACAATACCTAGGAGTTAACTTAGCTAAAGAAGTGAGGAAAATCTACGATGAAAACTTTAAAAACCTGAAAAAGGATACTAAAGCCGAACTAAGGAAATGGAAAAACCTCCCATGTTCCTGGGTTAGGAGAACAAAGATCATAAAAATGACAATACTGCCAAAAGCTATCTACAAATTCAGTGTGATACCTATCAATATTCCAACCTTATTCTTCAATGAAATAGAAGAAGCAATCTAAAAATTCATATGGAACAATAAAAGACCCTGAACAGCAGAAACAGTCCTTAGCAGAAAGAACTGTGCTAGAGGAATATTAATACCAAATTTCAAACTCCACTACAAAGCCATATTAATCAAAACAGCTTGGTACTGGCACAAGAACAGACTTGAGGACCAATGGAATAGAACTGAAAACCCAGAAATGAACCCATAGACCTATAGCCATCTAATCTTCCATAAGGGATCTAAAAAAAAAATAGAATGGAAGAAAGGCAGCCTCTTCATTAAATGGTACTGGCAAAACTGGTTAAACACATACAGAAAGCTAAACAAGATCTTTATCTATCACCCTGTACCAAAATCAACTCCAAGGATCAAAGACCTTGAAGTCAAGCAGATACCCCGAAGACATAACAGGAAGGAACAGGAGAAACCCTAGATCTCCTTGGCACATACCAAAATTTTCTTAATAGAGACTCAGAACTACAACAAATCTAATTAAGGTTCGACATATGGGATTGCATGAAGCTGCAGACCTTCTGCATGGCAAAAACATAGATAATAAGACCAATAGAAAGTCCACAGATTTGGAGAAGATCTTCACTAGCCATACAACAAATAAGGGTCTTATATCTAACATATACTTAGAACTCAAAAAATTAAATCCCCTAACATCAAATCCTCAAAGAAACAACTGCCCAATAAATAAGTGGGCTAAAGACTTAAAGAGAAACTTCTCTGAAGAGGAAAGAAGGATGACCAATAGACACTTGAAGAAATGCTCAACCTCCTTAGCCATAAAAGAAATGCAAATCAAAACAACATTGAGATACCACCTCACCCCAATTAGAATGACTATAATCAAGAACTCTAATAACAACAGATGTCGGAGGGGATGTGGACAGAAGGGAACCTTACTGTATTGTTGGTGGGAGTGTAAAGGTGTTCAACCACTTTGGAAAGTAGTGTGGAGGTTCCTCAAAAGACTCCACATAGCGGTCCCCTATGATCCAGCAATCCCACTTTTGGGCATTTACCCAAATGTTCACAAACAAGACCACACTAAAGCTACCAGCACTACTATGTTTATTGCAGCATTATTTACCATAGCTAAGATATAGAACCAACCCAAATGCCCCTCAGTAGATGAATGGATCAAGAAAATGTGATATATATACACAATGGAATGCTATGCCTCCATCAGAAAGAATGACATTGCCCCATTTGTTAGGAACTGGAAAGACTTGGAAATATTATATTAATTGAAGTAATCCATGCCCAAAGAAACATAGGTCCCATGGTTTCCCTTATTTGCAATAACTAGTATAAGTCTGAGTCAAGCAAGAAAGGTCAGATAAGTTGATGTTAGGAAAATGAACCCTAAGATATGTATTCAAATGTTTTTTTTTCTTTCATGTGATTGTTTCTAACACATTTATAAGATTATTTCTTTGTTGCTTTGTATGTTATACTGTGGTATAACCCCTGCTTTCACTGTATTTGATGTCGTTATAATTTGTGGAGGGGAAGGGGAAAAACAAATTGTTTAAATAGGGATACTGGTGGACCAATTGCAACAATGAGAGGTACAAGTTGTTATGTCGAAAAATGAACTTTACAACTTTGTTGGGAAGGAAGAGGGGATAAGGATTGGGTGGGGAGTTGGGGGGGAGAATGGGAAGGGATGGGAAAGGGAAACAAAGGAGGAGGCTTCAATGCTTGATAAGTAATGTACTCATTATCTTGCCCATGTAATTGTAACCCCTCTGTACAGAATTTTCACAATAAAAAATGTTAAAATAAAAATAAAAATTTTATAAATAAAAAGGGTCTCATAGACTTTCCTGCCCTAGTGGATTCAGAAATACAGTCCTCAGATCTCAGCCTCTTGGGTATCTAGGATTACATGCATGAGCTACCAGCACCTAGCAGTGATGCTGTAACTGGGCTGGAGCTCATGAGTAAAGTAGATGGTGATCATGCCCCATACTAACTGAAAGGAGGGTGAGAAGCTAGGTGGAAGTTTGGGCCTGTTTAAGTAGATTTTGGGCTAAATAGAGTCACAGAGACTAATGGAAAGAGTTCCTACGCAAAGTTTACCTGGAATCCATGGCTTGAAAAGTTGTTGGCAAGTATTAGTGAGAGTCATTTCCTTAGGGCTAATTGCAAATGCTCCAGCAATCAAATACGCAGATTTAAAAGATCCATAGTAAAAAGTTTTAGGAAGCTAGCAATACAGTAAATGATCTTATTATATCTACAGCATACAGGATGTTAGGCTACTAATATAGATGAACAACATTTTTAGGACCACTAAGTTTTCCCATTACAATTAGGAAAGCATGGATATAATCATTATGTGAACTTACTGGACACCTGTTTGATGTAGTGCATTCTCTTCAGGCTCGAATACTTGTGGAACAGAAATCAAACCTAGAAAGGAATCAACAATAATTAGACATCAGCTCTAATTTATGAAGTGGTCATTTAAAAGACATCAACATCACACGTTTGCCTCTTGAATTTAAAGTAGCTACTTCTTTTCTTTGAGGGCCAGATGGATCCATGTGTCTCAAGATTCATCCTTACATTCACTCCTTAGATGTCCCTAAACTTAGTAGGAAATGGAAATACAAGCAACAGACCTGTATCTGTGAATGGCCCTGAGTCCCTTCCCAATCAGTGGTCCCCCATCTAATTGGACCTTCTTATATAAGACTTCCACGTTTCCTTTCATATTAGTCTATAATGCACTCTTGGACACAAAACAAAACTTTAGGTCTCTTACATGAATTAAGAGAAAGATGCCAATGACTAGAAACCTGACCACCTTACTTTTAAGGTACAAATGTACCTGATACGTTACACTTATCTAATTTAAAATGATGCAAGCCAGCTTCCCCAAAGCAGAACAGTTTTGAAACAACCTTATCTAGGGAATGGGTTTTCATATTAGCATATAAAATTGGCCTCTAGACACTCCTTAAGAAATTTTCAAATTATAACCAATTTAATCCCACACAAATCTTCCAGGCAGTGAGCACTCTGTGCTCCATTCTCTATTCTCCAAGACCTGTTTACACTTTCCACAACATTTTCTGTTAGTCATTTTATTAACAACTCTTTATACATATACTTTTTGAAACTAGCCCTAGGACAAAAACATATTTTATAAAGCTCTTTAAAATATATTTTATAACCTTTCCATTTTTGGATTCCCTTCATCTATAAAAAAATTAATAGTCTGTTGTCCCAATGTCAGGAGCAAAAAGATCTCCCATAATGCCCAAATATGACCAGATCCACAAGGAATAATCCCTCCTTTATAAATTGGTGGGAACCAATTTATAAAGCCATTCTAAGTGGAATCCAGAAATTTTCCCGGGAATCTAGTCATGTCCTTCCTAGGAATGCATTTAAGAACCCAGCTATACAATGAAGGAACAAGTCAGGTAGAGACCATGAGAAAGTATAAAAGTAACAAAACAAACAACAATAACAACAACAACAACAAAAGGCTGCTATAAACATAGTTGTGCTGGTAGCTTTAGTGTGGTCTTGTTTGTAAACATTTGGGTAAATGCCCAAAAGTGGGATTGCTGGATCATAGGGGAGATCTATGTGAAGTCTTTTGAGGAACCTCCATACTGCTTTCCAAAGTGGTTGAACAAGTTTACATTCCCACCAACAATGAAGTAAGGTTCCTTTCTGTCCACATCCCCTCCAGCATTTGTTGTTGTTAGAGTTCTTGATTTTTGCTATTCTAACTGGAGTGAGGTGATATCTCAATGTTGTTTTGATTTGCATTTCTTTTTTGGCTAGGGATGTTGAACATTTCTTCATGTGTCTATTGGCCATCCTTCTTTCTTCTTCAGAGAAGCTTCTCTTTAAGTCTTTCGCCCACTTATTTATTGGGCAGTTGTTTCTTTGAGGATTTGTTGTTGGGTGGTTTAATTTTTTGAGTTCCAAGTATATTTTAGATATGAGACCCTTGTCCGTTGTATGGCTAGTAAAGATCTTCTCCCAATCGGTGGGCTTTCTATTGATCTTGTTAGCTATGTCATTTACCCTGCAGAAGCTCTGCAACTGTATGCAATCCCATTTGTCCAACCTTTCTTTGATTTGTTGTGCTTCCTGGTCTCTATTCAGAAAGTTTCGGCCTGAGCCAAGGAGACCTAAGGTTTCTCCTATTCCATCCTGTAATGTTTTCAGAGTGTCTGCTTTGAGTTCAAGGTCTTTGATCCATTTGGAGTTGATTCTGGTGCAGGGTGATATATAAGGATCTAGCTTTAGTTTTCTACATGTAGTTAACCAATTTTGCCAGCACCATTTACTGAAGAGGCTGTCTTTCTTCCATTCTATTGTTTTAGCTTCCTTATCCAAGATTAGATGGCTATAGGTCTGTAGGTTCATTTCTGGGTTTTCAATTCTATTCCATTGGTCCTGAGGTCTGTTCTTATGCCAATACCAAGCTGTTTTGATTACTATGGCTTTATAGTAGAGTTTGAAATTTGGTATTGATATTCCTCCAGCAGTGTTCTTTCCGTTGAGGCGCGTTTTTGCTATTCGGGGTCTTTTATTGTTCCATATGAATTTTTGGATTGCCTCTTCTATTTCCTTGAAGAATGAGGGTGGAATTTTGATAGGTATCGCATTGAATTTGTAGATAGCCTTGGGAAGTATTGCCATTTTCACGATGTGAATCTTGCCAATCCAGGAGCATGGGAGGTTTTGCCATTTTTTAAGTTCTGTGTTGATTTCCTTTTTCAAGATTTTAAAGTTTTCATCATAGAGGTCCTTCACTTCTTTGGTTAAGTTAATTCCTAGGTATTTTATTTTTTGTGGGGCTATTACAAATGGAGTTGCTTTCCTAATTTCAGCCACACTTTTCTCATTGTTGGCATATAGAAAAGCCATTGATTTTTGGGGGTTAATTTTATAACCTGCTACTTTGCCAAAGTTTTGAATCAGCTTGAGTAATTTGGGAGTGGAGTCTATGGGATTCTTTAAATACAAGATCATGTCATCTGCAAAGAGGGAGAGTTTTATTTCTTCTTTCCCTATTTGGATCCCCTTTATGTCTGCATCTTGTCTTATTGCTGTAGCTAGGCATTCTAATACTAGATTGAAGAGAAGTGGAGAGAGTGGGCATCCTTGTCTTGTTCCTGTTTATTGCAGCATTATTTACCATAGCTAAGATATGGAACCAACCCAGATGTCTCTCAGTAGATGAATGGATCAAGGAAATGTGGTATATATACACAATGGAATTCTATGCCTCCATCAGAAAGAATGACATTTCCCCATTTGTTAGGAAATGGAAAGGCTTGGAAAAAATTATATTAAGTGAAGTAAGCCAGGCCCAAAGAAGCATAGGTCCCATGGTTTCCCTTATTTGCAATATCTAGTATAGGTATGAGTCAAGCAGAAAAGGTCAGATAATGTGATGTTAGGAAAATGAACCCTTAAATATGTATTTTAATGTTTTCGTTTCTTTCATGCATATGTTTCTAACGCATTTATAAGATTATTTCTTTGTTGCTTTGTATGTCCCTCCCCCACGGTGTAACCCCCACTTTCACTATATTTGATGTCAGTATAACATGTGGAGGAGATGGGGGCAAACAAGTCGTTTAAGGATTCAGGCGGACCTGTTGCAACAATGAGAAGTACAAAATGTCATGTCAAAACCAGCTTTACAATGTCGGTGGGGGGGAGAGGGGGGTATAATTGGGTGGGGGGAGGGAGGAGGCTGGGAAGGGAGGTGAAGGGTAAACAAAGGAGGAGGCTGCAATGCTTGGTAAGAAATGTATGCATTATCCTGCCCATGTAATTGTAGCCCCTCTGTACAGTATGTTCTCAAATAAAATAAAAGAATATTAAAAAAAAAAAAACAGGCTGCTCCCCATATCCTCTGGCAGGTTATGGATATGAGCTGAGTCACCCTATATTGAACCAAAGAGCTGCCTTGGCAACCAACATTGGTGAAATTGACAAGAAAGTAAATTACATTAAAGACAGGCTTCTAAAAGAGATTGGAGGAATTGTCCCAGCCCTGGCTTCCCCAGGCTCAAAATGGAAAGTCACACAGGCCCAAAACTCAAAAGATGCTTCTAGACATGTCATCTTACCGGAAACATTAGAAAAAATCAAAAGGAAACAGAAGTAACTCTTCTAACACTTCTTTTACTAGGGGAAGACAGATAGACTTGACTCATTCGAACATGCCTCTTAGTTGTGCCTTTAACTTCTTCAGCACTGGCTGCTGACACCTGTGATCATAACCCCTCTGGAAACTAAGATGCAAGGGATATGCTATGAAGCTAGCCAGGGCAGGAAAGTCTGTGAGACTACTATTATTAGCCAACAAAAGCCAAAAGTGAAGGTATGGCTCAATTGGTAGAGCACTAGTCTGGAGTAAAAAATACTTCGGGAGAGCATTCAAGCCTTAATGTCTAACTGGCATACCCACACCACAAAAAAAATAATAAATAAAAAAAACACAAACAAGACAAAGAAGCCCTGAATTCAAGCCCCAGGCTGAGCAAGGGGAGAGGGAAGGAAGGAAGGAAAGAAGGAAGGAAGGAAGGAAGGAAGGAAGGAAGGAAGGAAGGAAGGAAGGAAGGAAGGAAGGAAGGAAGGAAGACAACCAAGCACCAGTGGCTCACACCTGAAATCCTAGCTACTCAGGAGACTGAGATCTGAGGATTACATTTTGAAGCCAGCTTAGCCAGGAAAGTCCATGAGATTCTTATCTCCCATAGAAAAATCTAGAAATGGCACTGTGGTTCAAGTAACAAAGCTATAGCCATGAGCAGGGATAGCACCTAGGCCCAAACTGGGTGGGGGGAAGATGGGGGGGAGAGGGAGAGAGAGGGAGAAGAGAGAGAGAGAGAGAGAGAGAGAGAGAGAGAGAGAGAGAGAGAGAGAGAGAGAGAGAGAGAGAGAGAGAGAGAGAGAGAGAGAGAGAGAGAGAGAGAGAGAGAGAATTAAAAAATGAAAAACAACTTTCTGTCCTGTAATGGCAAAAATTGGGGGATTAACTAACCCTGGCTTTGGACCTTGGGCCCATTCATTTCATCAACACATCCTGAAGTAGATAAAGCCTGTTTCACATGTGCATTTACAGCAAACTTGTTAAAATAACAGCAAAGCAGTGACTGCCACAGCAGTCACTCACAACATACAGTAAATAAGTGTATCCAAACAAAATACAAAGCAGCCATCAAAAAGTTATTTAGACTTTAAGACAAGGAAATCCACATACTACCTGTATGGCAATAACAATGAATTGCTGTTAAAATTCTTTACCATTTGCCTGGTGATATCTTTCAGAGATATGGACTAGACAATTCAACAAAATGGTTGCCCAGAAGACTATCAGTGATTGTGAGAGAAACAAAGGCAATATGGGAGTGCCTGCCTCAGTTTGGGAATGTCTAACAGGGCACATATTGAAGGAAGGAGATGCAAACATTGAAACACAAATAAGTTGTGCTTATGTCACTCATCATTGTCAAAGACACTGATGATTCCTTATCCTTTTCCTTCACTAATAAGCTTGTTATTGTAGGTCCATGGGAAATTGCTTTATCATTTGCTTTTAAAATTTTTTTTTTGTGGAAGTGGTTGACATGTAATACAGTCATGTATCCTGCTTTTTAAACTTATTGTGTTTTTGATATCACTTTATTGTAATTGCCAGTATTCTTTTTAATTTATTCATTCAACAAGCAAATCTTAGAGCATCAGTTACTATCTTTTTGTTTTGTGAAGATACTGTACAGAGGGGTTACAATTACACGGGCAAGGTAATGAGTACATTTCTTATCAAGCATTGTTGCCTCCTCCTTTGTTTCTCCTTCCCATCCTTTCCCATCTCCCATCTCCCCATCCCCCCGCCACCCCATGCCAAAGTTTCTAACATATTTACAAGATGATTTCTTTGTTGCTTTGTATGTCCCTCCCCCACGGTATAACCCCTGTTTTCACTGTATTTGATGTTGGTATAATTTGTGGAGGGGAAGGGATAAAACAAATTGTTTAAATAGGAATACAGGTGGACCCATTGCAACAATGAGATGTACAAGACACTGTCAAAAAATGAACTTTACAACTTTATTTTTTTTCTTTTGGACAAATTTGGGGATTGAATACATCAGGGCTTTGTGCTTCCAAGTAGGCACTTCAACCACTTGATCTTTTCCTCCAGCGTCCCACACCCTTCCTATTTGTTTAAAAAAAAAAGTTTAAACCACGTGGAGAAATCACCCTACCACATTCTCCTGTCAGTTTTGTTAACACTGATACCTAAAGACCAAGATCTCAAAGTTTCTTGGGGTGTAAAACCCCAGATATTGAATAACCTTGTAAATTTGAAAATTGCACACATTACGGAAAGATCTCAAAGCCCAGTTAAAAGGATCCTTTTAATTCCTTGCTGTGTCATCATGTGGGCCATGGATTTGGACAATATTCTGGCTGACATTTTTGTTTTATGCTGCATTATTTCAAAAAATTTCTTGAAATTCTGAAAGAAGAAAAATCTTCAAATACTCTCTAAAATACTAATTTAATAAATAGCTAAATTAATCTAAAATACACCAAATGATGGTTAATGGTAGAGGCCCTTAGAAGAGCAAAATAAAATCAAAATAACTCTGAAAAATAAACATACACCAGATCAAGCCAGGCACAGTGGCTCACACTTGTAATTCTTTTTGGTTTCTTTTTTGGTAGGTAGTCAGGCTTGAATTCTTGGCCTGGGCGCTGTTCCTCAGCTCTTCAACTCAAGGCGAGCACTCTACCACTTGAGCCACAGTGCCACTTCTGGTTTTTTAATGGTTTATTGGAGATAAGAATCTCATGGACTTTCCTGCTCAGGCTGGCTTTGAACCATGATCCTCAGATCTCAGCCTCCTGAGTAGCTAGGATTACAGGTACGAGCCATGGGCGCCCAGCACACTTGTAATTCTTCCTACTCAAGAGACTGAGATCCAAGGATTAGAGTTTGAAACCAGCCTGGGCAAGAAAGTCTATGAAACTCTTATCTCCAATTAAGCTGTAAGTACTATGGGTAAAGTGGTAGAACACCAACCTTGAGAAATAACTAATAAAACTAAGAGCCAGTGTCCTTTCCCTAAGTTCAAACCCCAGGATTTCCACAATAATTAAAGAAATGTGTCAGAGCAAAATTAGGTATGACATTATAGTTACTTCAGATAAATTTGAAGGTTGAACTATTTTTCTAAAAATTTCCTTGTTTCTGCTTACTTCATACAAAATATACTAGGAATTATATCAGATGAGATAAAATATCTTAATTAAAATCCTAAAGTTAAATAAATAAAATAACTGACATTTTTAGCAATTCATTAATACTCTGACAAAAATTTAAATTATAGAATAATCCCTTATCTTTATTATAATCCATCCCTGAAATTCCAAAATATATACGTTCCTGTTTCAACAGGCCTCAAATCATAAATAAATTTTAACTACATTAGGGGAAAAACACTGAAAGCATCTATACTTAAAATTAGAAAATATATTCTCCTGTGGTTTCCATTTGAATAAGTTTATATATTTCTAATTATATTGTTCAATGGTATCAAAAACAAATGTTGACATTTTGCTATCAATGACAAAGTTTCATTTTCCATAATTTATAAAGTATGGTTAAAAATAAAAACCCTGTAAAAATAATATTTAAAACACCATAAAAGTAATGTTTTTTTAAAAAATTCATTTCTAAATTAAAAACTGCTGACTTTCTAAAGGAAATAATTATAACTTTTACCATTCCAAATGGACAAATTTTATAGGATTTTAAATTATTTATTATTTCATTTTAATTGTGCTAATAGTGGGGCTGAACTCAAGGTCCAAGTACTAACTTGTTTTGCTTGCTGTTGGTGCTCTACCCATTGAGAAACACTTTCATTTTGTGGCTTTTTGATGATCACTTGGAGATGAGAGTCTCACAGATTTGTCTGGCTGGTGTGGCTTTAGCATGTGATCCTCAGATCTTAGCCTCCACTTTAGATAAGATGACACATATGAGCCATCTGGGTACACCTGTCTATTAGAGAACCATAAGTGAAAATGGAACATTAAATAGTCATTTTCATACAATTTAATGTTAGTTAAGCACAGCCAGAACTTACTTTATAGAAAGTAAATGCAAAATATTTCTCAAAAGTGGTACACATTTTTGAACACCCAAACTTGTGAAAACCAGCACACAAATGTTCAAAGACGCCATAAGGAATCCACATAAAGCTCCTCTGCCAGTAAGAGAGTTAACAAGGAAGCCATAGGAAGTCTAAACAACAGGAGCATGGACTCGTCTTAGGATACATCCATACAGTAGTTTCTTTAAACTGCCATATTACAATCTTCTCCTATAAAAGACTGATGGCCATAAGGAATTCCCTGTGTGTCTTTAAAGCATTGAATTGTTAAAGAGATCACTAAGACTTAATCCAAGCCATCAGAAACACACACACACACACACACACACACACACACACACACACACACACACACACATGTTGTGCTGGCACTGGGCTACAACAACTGGGCATTATCACTTAACTTGTTTGCTCAAGGCTGGTGCTCAACCAGGTGAGCCACAACTCTACTTCTGGCTCTTAAGTAGTTAATTGGACTTTCCTACCCCAACATCAACTGGGTATCCTGAGATCTTAGCCTTCTAAGTAACTGTGATTATAGGTGTGGGTCACTCATACCCAGCTAGAAACTATTTATAACAGTTGTTTTTTTAATTAAAAGTCTAGATAAGCACTGAAGCAATCAAGGACAGATTCAACATCTTTAAAAATACACATCTGACACATAAAATATTGTTTTTGCTTTGTTTTATTTTGATTTTTAGCAGAATAATCTCCAGTTAAAGCCTGGCTTTCCAGGTTATATGGGAACTTAATCAGCGAGATACAGAGAAACTTAAGAGGTAGAATCTGGAGTCTTGTTTACAAATCCAGCAACTGCAAGAGGACTAGCATTCCAAAGAAACTGCAATCCTGGATGTTGATAGCATATAGCATATAAAGGCAGAAATTCCATCAAGGTAGATGCCCTATGGTATAGGTATTAGTGTTTAGGGATTCAAAACAAGCCAGTTAGGGTTTCCTAAGGGGAGCAGTAAGGAATAGTTAGAAGTTAAATAATGGTGTCAGTCAGGGATAGAGATTTACTAGAATACAACAATCTTAACAATCAGGGTAAAGGACAGGGAATTCCTGGAATGTAACAATCTATGACATATCTGCAGTTCTTATAATGACTTATGGCCCATCTATAGTCCTCAGAACTGAGTGAAATGTCCCTTTTATCTATTAAAGTGTTAAGATGGCAGTGGGGACCAAATGATGTTGCTCAGGCTTAGTTTCCAAATTTGAGAATATGTTCAAACCTTTCTGCTTATGCTTTATAGTCTGTGACCAAATAGACATTCAACATGGGTATACTATTTCCTAACAATTGTTCTCCAGTAAAAACTAAAAGATGGTTAAATTTTATTCCTATACCTTTCTGATTATTCCCAACTAAAACTATTCTATAATCTCAAATAACATTCCCTCAACTGATTATTTTTGTACTTCAAGCTCTTTTCTTATTGAAATTTAAACAGACAAAAAGGAATTCTGAAGCCGGGCTCATGGCTGTAATCCTAGCTTCTCAGGAGGCTGAGATCTGAGGATCACAGTTCAAAGCCAGTCCCATCAGGAAAGCTGTGAGACGTTTATCTCCAATACACCACCAGAAAACAAGAAGTGGAGCTGTGGCTTAAGTGGTAGAGTGCTCACCTTGAGCTGAAGAGCTCAGGAACAGTGAGAGAGCCCGGAGTTCAAGTCCCATGACCAACAATAAATAAATAAATAAATAAATAAATAAATAAATAAATAAATAAATAAATAAATAAATAAATTTTAAAAAGGAATTCTGATAGCAAAGCATATTGCCATCACAGGTCAGTAAATGAAGGGCACTTAATAAGAAAAAAATAAAGAAGTCCTAGCTTCCTCTGAAATAGATGGTAATCCTTGAAATGGGTGAAGGAATCCACCTTGCCACCTTGGCAGCAGGAAGTCAGAAGCTAACATAACCTGACCGATGCAGGAAGTCAAACCAGAAATGAGGGTAGCTAATGAAGTTCCCTTCTGGGCTTCCTGGATCAGCGTTTTAGTTTGGTACAAGTCCCTTATAAAAGCACTTCTCATCCAGCTACAGAATTTCATACCTTACAGAAACTCATGGAGCCCAGGAAAAGAAATGTTGAGGGCTAGGTGAGAGATTTACAAACACTGCAAACTCCCCTGGCCTGCAGGAAAAGGGACCTTAGGTATGGCTGGCTATGGAAGTGGAGTAGAGGAAAGGTTGCTCCCCAACAAAACAGTTTTCAAGACCCTGAAAGTTGTAAGATCCTGAGTCTGATATTGAAGGTTTAGAAAAATTGAAATGTGAACATACTTGTCCAAATGCATTCTACTATGATTAAGGACTCTCAGCTATGCAAATATCAAATTTATGCAAAATTATGTCCAATTTCTGAACTGAAATTGAAACGTATTCTAATCATTGTGACTCTTAGAAGACATGACAGACATAGAATATTAAATATCAAGTGAATGAAATGAAAACTGTACATTTTGCTTGGTAATGGAAGAGAGTAGATTTGTATTTTTGATAACTTTTAGACAAAGATTTTATGAACATCAAACCAATGATTTATTATAACATGAGAGACAAAATCATATTCTTGTTTTATGCCTCATTTTCCTGGTGAAGAATCTCATTTCACAAGAACTCGAGATTGCATTTAAAATATCATGAGATCATGTCTATATATCACTCTTGGCCATATATTCAAAGGGAAATAGTAGGCATACATCACACTCGTGTTTATTCCAATGCTACTCATGATAATCAAGACATAGAGCCAGCTTAGGTGGCAATAACCTATGAGTGAATAATAAAAATATGTAGCATATGATAAAGTAGCCATAAAGACAACTGAACTTGTGTCATTTGCAGGAAAATTGATGGAAGTGTAGATTATCAAGTTGAACATAATAATCCAGATTCAGAAAGTTATTGTATATTATCTCTCATATACACACAGATATAAATCCTAAATGGAACAGGTTTGAGTTGAACTGGGACAAATGATGAGAAGATGATTAAAGCATATAAATAGGCATATGGAAATATCACAATGAAACTGCTTTTCTGAAATAATGTACACAAAGAAATCAAAACTGAAATGTTACATGGTCTGAATCCATTGAAGCAATGATAAAAGGTAAGCTATAAACAAGATCAGATCACAAATTAGTAATTCTGTGCTCTTCACTTCCTAGGGAAGATGTAATATTGTCTAAAGATACTTTATTTCTAGAAGTTAATTTTTGTGTGTATGTATATGTGCATCTTGGAATCAGGGTCTGGGCACTGTTAGTGGGCATTTTGGCCGAAGTTTAGTGCTCTACCACTTGAACCGCAACTCTGCTTCAGCTGTATAAAATTGGTGATAATTGGAGATAAGAGTCTCACAAAGTTTACTCCAGGGCTGGCTTGGAACAGAGATCTTCACATCTCAGTTTTCTGAACTATGATTACAGGTTTAAGGCATCAGTGCTTGCCTTCCAAGAAGGTTATTAAAAATATATTGTTATTGTGGAGGTGATGTATACAGAGGAGTTACAGTTATACAAGTCAAGTATTAAGTACATGTCTTTTTTGAATCATGCTTTAAACTTGAACTTTATTTATTTATTTTTAACCAGTCCTGGAGCTTGAACTCAGGGCCTGGACCCTATCCCTGAGCTTCTTTTGGTCAAGGCTAGCTAGCACTTTACCATTTGGACCACAGTGCCACTTCTGGCTTTTTCTGTGTATTTGGTACTGAGGAATCAAACCCAGGGCTTTTTGCATGCTAGGCAAGCACTCCACCACTAAGCTACATTCTAAGCCCTAAACTTAAACTTTGATATTACTTTTTCAGGCAAGATGATAAATACAAAAAGTCTCATGAATGACTAAAGAAGATACAGACAGTAATGTTTTGGAAGATCGAGTAGCAAAAATTTATGTTTTCTTCCATTGTCATACATAACCAATATGAGACAATAATTTGAAAACTTAAATGTGAAATTTGAAATATGCCAAGTATTGAATAAATGTATAAGTAAGCTTATACGGGAGCAATTTTGTCTTAAAAGGATTTTAATTCTTTCCACAATTTTTAACCTACTTTGATGTGTAGTGTTTTTGAAATGATTCTTCATGTCAGACATTCTACTCCACAGGCTTGAAATTCCTTAGCTATCACAATTGATCACTGTTACCCTTGCTGTCGACTTAATTGGCAAGAACGACTGAGAGATGACATTAATGCTGTTATCTCACATTTTATTAAGTACAGTGTGTTTTTCTTTAAAATGTAATGCTGAAATGATCCCGTTTTATCTAGTGCAGACTATAAATGAATTATTTCTTAGCAGTCTATTAATTTTACAGCCATTCAAATGAAAAATAACTATTTGGGAAGTGACCACCCAGGTTAATATTTTTGGCACAGAATAGATTTCTTGTTAATGAAATAGATGATATTCATTTCCTGGTGTTCTCCTTGGAACAAGTTTACAATTCAAGTTTGCACTGGATTTTGTTCATTGTACTTTTTCTTAATAAATCTGATAGGAGGATTTGGTTTTCAGTTAATATTGCAAGTCCTCTGATAAAGAAAATGTTCCCTTGCATACATTTATGTATATCATTTTCTGTAAATAGGGGTAAAATGAACAACATAAATGCAAATAGATATGAAAAAGACTGGTTTCAAAGGCCAAAAATCTCCACAAAGATATACAAAAATGGAAGGCAGAATTATTAAATCCATACTACAGAAACAGAATAATATGAATAAAGGCAAAAGAAATACCAAGGTAGAGGGAGGAGTGAATTAAATTAGAAAAGTGTGTTTTTTGTTTGTTTGTTTGATTTTCTGTTTTTTTTTTTGCCTGTCCTGGGACTTGAACTCAGGACCTGGGCCCTATCTCTGAGCTGCTGCTTTTTGCTCAAGGCTAGTATTCTACCACTTGTGCCACAGCTCCACTTCCTGCTTATTCTGTTTAGGTGGTACTCAGGAATCAAACCCAGGGCTTCATGCATGCTAGGCAAGCACTCTATTACTAAGCCACATTCTCAGCTCCATAGAAAGGCTTTGAATTATTGGATATGTGTTATTTGGCCTTTGGTTTATAGTAAATGCATAACCTATGTGTACATTTTAAGCATCTATCTAAAAGGTCTACCCAAGTAAAGCATGAGAATGTATTTGATCCTTCCTGGAGATAAAAGGAAGTGTTGGGGGGGCCGGGAAGTTGGCTCAGTAGTAGAGTGCTTGCCTGGCATGCATCAGAACCTGGGTTCGACTCCTCAGCACCATATAAGCAGAAAAATGTTGGAAGTGGCACTGTGGCTCAAGTAGTAGGGCGCTAGCCTTGAGCTGAAGAGCTGAGGGACAGCACCCAGGCCCAGAGTTCAGCACTCATAACCTACCAAAAAAAAAGGAAGTGTGGGGGTAGTTGGTTATGGAGACTTCTAATTTATTTAAGGAAAAAAATCTAAATTTTAAAATTATATTATGTTTTGTTTTGGTTTTAATTTAGGAAAAGAAATTTGTGAAGTCAGGATCCTTAGATTTTATATTTTGGGAAAAGTAAAATATCCATGATTAGTTTAAGAAGTTGATGGAATGAACTAAAATTATAATTCAGAAGTGCATTCCTACTGGGCATTGGTGGCACATGCCTGTAACCCTAGCTACTCAGGAGACTGAGATTTGAGGAGTAAAATTCGAAGCCTGCTCAGGCAGGAATGTCTCTGAGATTTATCTCCAATAAACTAATCAGAAAAAGGCAGAAGTTGTGCTGTGACTCAAGTGGTAGAGCACTAGGAAAATGAGCTCAGGGGCAGGACTGAGACCCTGAGTGTAAGACTCAGGACATAAAAAAAAGTGTGTGGGATGCTGCTGGTGACTCACACCTGTAATTCTAGCTATTGAGGAGGCTGAGATATGAGCATCACAGTTCAAAGCTAGCCAGGCAGGAAAGTCCATGAGACTCTTATCTACAATTAACCACCAGAAAACCGGAAGTGGGTCTGTGGCTCAAGTGGTACAGTGTTCACCTTGAGCTGAAGAGCTCAGGGACAGTGCCCAGGTCCAGAGCTGGAGCCCCACAACCCACAAAACAACAACAACAACAACAACAAAACAAAACATTCCTACAACTTACAGAACTCAATAATTAATATTTCAGATTTGGAGGTTTTATTTCTAGATTCCTCATCAGGAGGTTTTAAGTTGTGTATAAGGAGACTTTTATGAATCAAGATTTTCTAGTCAGATATTCTGGGTTCCCCGACCCAGTTACTACTAAAGTTTGCTTTCATGGCCTTGAGCTCTCACTTGGTTTACTGGATCATGGCTGGAATTTTAAATTTTGGAGATACTGTCTCCAAATTGTTATGGTAGTTTCTCCCTTAGCCCAAGTCTCTGATGGAGGCAGATGAGTTTAGATGCAAGCCTCCATGTGCCGTAAGCTGTGATGTGTAAATGGAACTCTAAGCTTAGATAATACAAGTTCTTTTCTTATCAAATCTAAATTCAAAGTAGGGTTTATATTTTATGAAGATTTCTCTAGTAATTTTCTTTGTTATATTTTAAAAACACAATTAGAAGTTAAATGGCAGTAGGTAGTAGATTAGACAACAGGAAGAAATAAGTTTTAAATGGTTTATACTAGGTTTAATATAATGAATCTAATTTCAGTTTGGAACTATCTTTTCATTTATTAAATGATAGTAAGCACAACCAAAGCACATTCACATCTTTAATTGTTTCCTTGTTCTACTTATCTTTTAGTGGTAGATTTCATTTGGACCAAATATGTAAATAAAAAGTTTACACTTCTTTATTTCTCTCATTGACTGTCTGTATTTCAAATGTGTTGTCACGTAGAAAGATTCTCACATTTTCTTTTCCATGTAACTGATGAATTTTTTTCTCTACCCCCTTATTTTCCATAACTATTTAATTTTACAACTTTAATATTTCTATTTCATTTTGACATAATTTAGATTGAAAACCTTCTGGGAACTGCAATGCTATGGTAAGGGAGCTGATAACTCTATCAGGTGTTTTGTCACAGTGGTGTTTCTCAGGATAGTGGTGATAAAAATGGCTTTGAAAATATTCTGCTCATTTTTATAATATACTGTTAATTTTAAATCACCTTTTGAATATGCATTCAGCAGTACAAAAAGGAAACCGTAAGTCCCGGATAGGTGCATATGTTTTGGAAATAAATGTTTTTTGACAATACTAATACTTCACAGTATGTCACCTTAATCTCATATGTTTTTTTACATCAATACATAACTTCTCAGATTCTACTAAGGTATGCCAGGGTCTCCTTTCCCTGCTTCCATACAAATCTTATCAACGTGACCCCTTCAAAGTAACTTCTGGCAATAGGGATGGATGACTGTTATGACCCTCAGATTTTCACTCTTCCTTTTCTTCTAACAGAGTAATTGTTGCTTCCACTAGCTGAAGCCAGCAATAAGTCAGAGAGTCTGCTACCCTCATTCCTCTAGCTCACCCTCTGTGACCTCTGTGTTTAAATAATGGACACATTGATTACCATGCAATTTAAACATGATATTGAAAAAGAAAAGAGTTGTGGTTGCCACTATACCTGTCTAGATATCAGTTTTCAATTGTGGTCAATAGAATTATATGTGCCATAAGCACAAAGTTTATTAATAAAGTTTAAATTATGAGTGTTTTATTCATTTCTTTTTGAAGGACACATAAATGTGAAAGACTAAGTATTCACAGGCTTTTTGACATTTCTTTTTCTCACAGTCTGATACATTTAGAGGACATAGACAATATAGACTCTATGCACATACCGACTATTCATAGACTACAATCCTCATATAATCTGAGCTGGGCACGATGAAAACTAACATTTTTAATGGTAATAAATATACAGAATTACTTTTAAGCAGCTTTTCTTTTAGAGAATAACTACCAATCCCCAAATGTATTCTTTAAGAAACAGTAATCTCAGCCCTAGGGGTCTGTTCTCCTGGATAACCTACCCCACCTTTAATACAACCTTCTCTAAGTCCAGTAAGTAAGGTGTTGGTGCATGGCCTAAGCTTTAATAACAGGATCCCTGCTTCTTGGTACAATGATAAATTCAGGGGTAAGTTTTAAAGAACCTGTCTGTCTTCTCAAGGATGTTTTACATAACTATAAGTCCTTAGAAAAAGTTACACAGTAAACATGATTTACTTAGAAGATGTTGGGACGTAATGATAGGATAAGAGAGGTTACCTGAGATGCAGGGGTTCTTCAACATGCATTTTTAGAAGTCATAGCTTACTAAAGTTGCTCTTCTATGAGTTACTTCCTTAAAAAACATTTTATTTTTAGACTACCTCCTGAGTAACCTAATTTCTGTTTTAAGTACTCAAAGTTTTACCCTACTGCCAGTTGTTTTGCTATTGGACATTGAAGATATTATTCCTCATTTGGCCACAGAACCTTTGTCTCCAATGATATACCAAAAATCTTGATAATGTAAATACATCTAAAATTATTGGTAGATCAGCTTTAGTGATGTTACATTATATAGCCTGACAATCATTTTCAAGATCACTACTTTCTCTTGTTGCTAAAAGATTAAAGACAATGTAAAATATATTACTATATTTTCATTCTAGTATCTACATATGCTAATATACCATTTGATTTATAATTAACCTTTTAAAATTTAGAAATATAATGTTGTTGATATGAGTCATCATGTTATATAAAACCTAGTGAAAACCATTTCATTGACCATGATTTGAAAACTTTCATCTTTAACATTATGTACAGCTTCCATTGATGCTATATATTTGTGTATGATCTTTCACAATATTTCTGGAAAATTACCCTATTCCATTTACAGAGTTGTAAATATGTAAGTTAAATTTTTTTGAATCTTTCTCAAAGCATCATACACAGAATTCAGTGCATTTAATTAATTCCTCAATCCATTATAAATTCAGTTCCATCTTTTCTTCCTCTCTTCTTACTTTAATCAACTAATTCTGACCATTATGCACAGTGACCTTTGAAGATCAAATCTTTATATAATCTGTACCAAATTGTGAATGTAGTAATTTAAAATCACAGTTTTCTCAGATGAACAAAGTCACAAAATGGGTAGATTATATAAAGTGATACAAGACAATGAAAGAAAGGTAATTATTGGAACAATCATGTGTTATTAAGAGACAGAGGATAGGTGAAGAAAGAAATGGAAAAACTTGGGAAAAATTATGTTGAGTGAAATAATTCAGGCTGAGAGAGATATAGGATTCATGTTTTCCTTTATGTGAAGAAGGTAAATTTAGCTTACAAACTCATAAATAAATAAGTTGAGTGGTATACAAGTGTACACAAATGTTTTAACTGAAATAGGGTGGGTTTAAGGGAGAGCTCAATGTAATTCCTCAGAAAGCCAAAATTCAAGTTCAGAAAAGAAGTAACACCAGGTACTCAAGAGGGGTAGAGTGGGAGCAAGGAGAAATGGATAGATGAAAGAGGAGAAGAATGGGAAAATGCACACAAGAATCCAATGTATATCCTACAAAATTAAGAAGGAGGACTGAGAGGGAATGTTGAAAAGGGTGATACTGATCAAGATATGGTATCCATAAACTGCTTTGTTAAATGACAACTGAATAAATACCTAAAGATAATGATAATAATAATAATAATAGTAGTAGTAATAGTAATAAAGCAACAAAATTCAAAGAAAAGAAAAAGAAACATTGCATGTTCTTGCACACTTGTGAAGTACAGACCAAAAGTGATTGATAGTTACAATGATGAAAATAGTAACATTAATGTGACATTAAGGCAACAGGTAAATATAGGAAGGGGAAATAGTTGGACAGTTGAGGTGGGGGAAGGAAATCTTTGGGGGTGAAGAGGATCAAAAGACATCATACACATACACATACACATACACATACAAACACACAAATATAGTACAGTGAAACACACTAAATGTGGCTTGGAAATTGGAGGGAGGTTGAAATAGGAACATAGCAGAAGAGGTGAATTTGTTTAAAATATGCCATGTATATGTATATAGAAATATCACAATGAAACCCTTCATTTCACTAATGTATGTTAACTGAAAATTCTTAATTGAAAATAAAAATTAATAATTAGAAAGATAAAAGCAGTCAGGTGGGCACACATATATAATTATGTATTAGTGGGCACAGTAGTAGTTGTAGTGACCGCCTACTCGACCAGCGAGGAAAAACGACCACCACTCCAGGAGTCTTCTCAGATCACGCTTTATTGGAGAGCCTTTTAGTTGTAGGAGAGCTTGGGCGCGAGAGAGCGTGCACCCGAAATACAGCCGCTTATATAGGGAATTCGAACACGGGTCTTTTCTATTGTTGGTCGCCTGCCTTTTACCGTCACCAGGTGTCATGGGATTGGCTGGGGACACTACCTTGCTCGCGCACGCGCACAGCCCAGGCGTCCCGCCAAGCACCGTCTGGAGTGGTAATCCTCAAAACTGCAAGGGAGTGGGCAGAGTCTCGCCTCGGCTCCCTACAGTAGTGACTCTATTGTCAATGACTCTATGAAGTCCTTTGGAATTACCCCATTAATCAACGTATTGTCATTCTATGCTTGTCTCATAAAAGAAGGATAGATAAACTAGTGATATGTTTTTCTCGTGCTTAGCGTATCACTTAGGATTGTGATTTAGTTTTGAAAAAAAGTGCAAGGAACCTTAGTGACAAATCACATCCTGTTCCCACCAATATGTAAATAACTGATATATCATTTGATCTAGTATAATAATCTAATGATTAAAAAGAATGTAACAATTTTCCCATACTTAAGATTTTCAGATCTATTGCTTTAAAATAAGAATACCAGAACTGAGCTATTTGAGCACTGAGTTTTGGCTCCAGTGAATCTGGAGTACTCCTGGGACCAAGAAATTGCTTACTAAAGATTTATTCGTTCCACTTCAAGTAAGAAAGGAGTTTTCTCAGAAAGCTCCTCAGTAATTTCTGAAGTAAAAAACAAAAACAAAAACAAAAACAAAAAAACCCTGGTATACTAATGTTCTGAAACAGTAAGAAACCAATTCTGTCACAGCTTGTTGTAAAGTGTATGTTTCTTAGCAGATACTCTTGAAAAAATTACATTTACACACAAAACAATAGTGTGTCTCCCTTAAGCTCTGCTAACATTACACATGAACATGGGTAGCTGAAGCCATAGCTAGCATTCTTTAGTTTAAAAGTGAAATAGCATCTGCATTTGTATTAACAATTTCATGTGGAAGATTGCTTTATTTCTGGGTCTTGGTATAATTAAATTTTTAATTTTTTATTTTAAGAACCATTTGTTAAAGGAAAATAATAGCCAAATATCTTATATTTTAAAATACAAAGTTTAAACACACATATCCACATCTACACACATACAGACTTTTAATCTTTTGTAAGTGAAGACTACTGGTCCTGTAATGATGAGAGAAACTGGAATCCTCACAATATTACTTGTGGATCCAAATTACTTTGTGGTTGTAAGGAAGCCAGGCAACAAAACTAAGAATTAATTTAAAAGATGTTTTCATTCATTGGTTGTCTTCTCTGAGTTTTAGTTTTTAGTTAACTGGTCTATACTATCCGATATTAAACAGCAACAACACATATTCAAAGATTTTATCCTAATAATGTATTGCATTTCTGATTATTACTCAGATTAATTCTACAGTTTCATGCTCTACCAATATTTTAGGGAATTACATGTTTTACTGATCATCATATGGTATCTTTGAATAGCTTGAGGAAATGGCAATTGTCAGCCAAAAGATAGATACTGGAGTGTATTTTACATTCATAAATGTTTGAACAATGAAGCCAATACAAGAAAAAGAAATGATGTGAAAACAGTGCTTTGGTAATCTTTCATAAAGTAATTCTTATTGATTATATTTCTAAGTCTTAAGTGCTAAAAATAAAGCTTTAAATATAGAATACAGGAATTGTTTCTTAATGAAGGGACATTATCCATTGTAGTGAAATTTGAGCCCACTGAAAACGGCACCACTCTGTTTGGCAGTGGTTATAAACATCAACAAATGGTGTCACTATAGGATTTGTGCAATAAAAACCTTAGAAAAATTTGCAATTCCAACTCTAGATTCCCTACTAACTTGTAAATGAATTTGGCTTAGTTAAGTGTATGTGGCATGCATTTATGAGTAACCACTAGAGAAAATAGTGATTTTTTTTAACTTGGAGAGATCTGTAGATATTTTGATCAAAATGCACTCAATGAAATAAAAAATGAGAATAGTTTCTAAGATATAAGTTATCTTTTTCTTAAAACCTAAGTTTATTAATAAGGAAAAGGTCAAAATAAGCCAAATGTTAATATTTATTATTAGAGCCTTTTCTTTATTTCTAAAATGTAGGTTTCTACAATTGCAGTTTTTTCTTTTTATATTTATAATTCTGTAATTTGTCAGAGTATATATACTGCTTTAGAAATATGATAAATCATTATTATTCATATCTGTCTGATATTATTCATATCATGTCTGATTTGAGATAATTTTTTTACAACTGAAGAACATGCATGGGAACTGGGAACAGATATTACTATACTTGCCTCATAATCTCTATGGTATAAGTAGAATGCTAATATTTCTTAAGGAAAGGGAAATATATTGTTTTATAGAGGGAGAAAAATATTGAAAAATATGACATACAATATCTAGTTATGTCTGTAATGCATAGGAAAAGCAACATAAACTGACATTTGTTTAAGCAGAGATGGTGAATGTGAATCCCAACTTTAAGGATTAATTTCAAAGCTGATAATGTATATGATTGAACTGAACGTATTCTGCTATACCATCCTTCTTCCTTAGTTTCTTGGTTTGAGTCATCTATAATGTAAGAATAGTGTCCCACACTAGGGTTCAACTTGCAGTCTCAACATCAACATGTTTATAATACAAATACAGAAGAGAACTATATTGAATATCTTTGACTCTTTCTTTCTCTCTTTCTCTTCCTTCCTTCCTTCCTTGTTGGTCATAGGGCTTGAATTCAGGGCCTGGGCACTATTCCTGAGCTTTTTCTCTCAAGGCTAGCACTCTACCACTTTGAGCTATAGAACCACTTCCAGTTTTCTGCTGGTTAAGATAAGAGTCTCATTGAATTTTCTGCTCAGGCTGGCTTTGAGCCATGAACCTCAGATTTCAGCTAAGATTGTAAGTCTGAACCACCAGCGACTGGCTTGTACTCATTCATTTTAACAATAAAAATTGAAGTTTAAGATATTCCTATGTTTGAGCTTGATGCTGGTGGCTCACGCCTATAATCCTAGCTACTCAGGAGGCTGAAATCTGAGGATCACGGTTCAAAGCCAGCCCAGGCAGGAAAGTCCGTCAAACTCTAACCTCCAATAAACCACCAGAAAACTGGGAGTGGTGCTGTAGCTGTATAGCCTTGAGCTGAAGAGCTGAGGGACAGCAATCAAGCCCAGAGTTCAAGCCCCACAACCGACAAAAAAAAAGATATTCTTATGTTTATACATTCCTAGATTACAATTAAAATACTTGAATATTTTAGTTACTATATTCCTCATCTTTGGACTTCTTTAGTGTTTCCTCACTTTCTTCTCTTTTCCAGAGTTCTCTTCTATTTTTTTTAATATAAACAATTCTCTGTGGCATCTCTGGTGATTATTTTGCTGGTTCTTAGTGTTTTCCATTTCTTAGTATTTCTTAGTCTGTGGTGCAAGCATGCTGAATAGCAGTTATCCACAATCTTTGGAAGCCACAATTGTTTTGTATTTAAGATTTTTGTCTATTATATTTTGATGCTATCCTTATTTTACCACAAGTTTGTCAAGCACTAATTATCTTTAATATGAATATAGGGATTTTTTATATAAAAATCATGTCTCTGGTTTGTTTCTTCTTTTATTTTCTTTGTTGTAACCCACAAATACTAGTGCAGTTGTTAAGCCCAAATTCTGAATTCACCATTATTGTATTTAAATGTAAACTGTCACTAGTAGCCAGAATCTTGAAATAATATTTTAGATTCTCCAAGTGTCAATTTCCTCCTACAGAAAGTGAGATGGTAGGCATGGTAGGCAAAAAAAATTGCTCTCTCTGTAAATACATCATTTAATATGTTAGAAAGAGTATGGAAATATGTTTAAAAAACAAACAATGAAAGACTACTTTTGAAGGTGTAACTGAAGTCAGAAAGGGTTGTGTACACCTGTAATCTAGCACTCAGAAGGGTATGGATCACATATTTGAATTTAGCCTAATGAACAGAGTCACTTTAAAGCCAGCTTGACCTATGTAAATGAATGCAAGAAGGAATGAATAAATAAATAAGAGTCAGAACAGAAGATGCAATGGTAACAGGTGAATGGAAGATGCATCATAATAAAGATATGACCAATCAGTGACTGTTTTGATCATGTAAAAACTGAGCCATGATACACGAGAATGTGAGTGACCTCTGAATGCTGCAAAAGGCCAGGAAAAAATCTTTCCCCTTTGATATCCAAAAATAATGTGACCATGCTATATTGTAGCCCAGGAAATCCCATTGTTCTTGTAATTCTGACCAGTAAAATGATTGAATATGTGAGTGTTTATGTATGTGTATATGTAGGATGTGTGTGTATGTGTGTGTATGTGTAGGGCAATGCAGTATGTGCTATACATAGTTGCTTTGTTATTCTAGAACTTGTGGATGTAATGCTGTGAACATAATACTCACTTCTGAACAGGTAAATCCTGAGAATAAAAGCATCAACATCTCTTTTTATCTTCAGTTTGGGCACCCAATTATTTTTATGGGAAAGCTGAAAGTAGGAATATATATATATATATGCAGAGGGCTTGAAGACCCTCTAACTTCTAAGGGGAAGTAAATCTGCACTTAGTAATCACTGCTTCTGTAAGAAGACTGCAGAGAAAACCCTATTCTGCAGCTGGCCCACTTAGGATTGACTTTTCAGGTGTGCTTCTTCAGTGAAGAGGTTGCAGCTGTCAGTATAATCACAGCAGATGGACATCTTTGCTGGCTCTCAGAGGAGAGCAGTTCTCTGAGACTCCCTGTCTGCCACTTGGGCTGAGTCAGTACTTTCGCAACTCCAATTACGAGATCTTTACAATGTCAAGCCATTTGCCTGGCTCTTGGGAGAGGAGCTCTCCTATTCCCTGACCTACTTGAATGACAACCTAGAAAAATAGTGATAAAGCATACTTCAAACTGAAATTCCTTTAAGTTATTTTAACCCTCTCTTCCAACATATTAGAACAAAATGAAATATTCAGAGAAAGAAATCTCTTTGGAGAGTTAAACAGATATTCCCATTCTACTAGCAGGATACAGAGGGTTTTTCAGGAAATTAGTATTTGGGAGTAACTGAAAACCTGATGGGAAATAGTCATATATTTTACAAAAACATCTATATATATACTTTATGAAAATTACGGTTTCATTTTCAGATAATAAAAGAGATTTCTGTAGTTTCCCAGTACTCTAAGTAAAGAAATAATTCAAAGAAAACACATGCCAGAGACATCATAAAGATAACCTATCCATACTATTAATTTAGAAGATGCTGAATATAAACAGCTCTATCTCTACCGTGTGTTGTCTTGTAAGAACCACAGTTCTGTGAAATATGTTGATATATTTGTGTATGTTTCATAGATAATAACATCAAAATATATGTAATAAGTTGTCTAAGATAAATACAATTCACTTTTTTTTGGTCGGCCGTGAGGCTTGAACTGTGGGCCTGGGCACTGTCCCTCAGCTTTTTAGCTCAAGGCTAGAGCTCTACCACATGAACCACAGCATCACTTCCGGTTTTTCTGATGGTTTATTGGAGCTAAGAGTTTCATGGACTTTCCTGCACGGGCTGGCTTTGAACCGTGATCTTCAGATTTCAGCCTACTGAGTAGCTGAGATTACAGGTGTGAGCCACCAGCGCCTGGCCAATACATACTTTTAACACAAAAATAATTCTGTGTTTAACAGCCTCTTTTGGGAAATGTATAGATATCTCCAGAAAAACAGAAGACAAAAATCTTTGAATATGAAGCGAAACTCACATAAACACATAACACATATGGCTAATCCTGAGAGTTTGACGTTTCAGATTTTCTCTGTGACCTGATTTGCTACATCATGGGATCTTACTAAATACTGAAACATACAAGAAGAACAGAGAAGCTTGCATTACTGAGAGGCCAACATCACCTTTATCAAAAGGCCATAGCATCAAATCAATGTATCCAAAATGTACTTTATTTCCCAAGTTCTCCAGACATAGAAGTTACCTGAGGAATGCAATACATTTATCTTTCTGACAGGAGATTTCCTTGTGGGTTATTCCTCTGTATTCCTCTTTGTAATCTTTGTCCACCAGGGGGTGGTAGAGCAATACCAGTGCTGCAATCCTAGCGAGGGGACAAAAATGTCTCCTGAATGTGACTGGTGGGTAGAAGTGAGGCATTGGCACCTATGGCCACTATTTCTGATAAACCAATGCTTTACCAGAGCACAGAGTATTAATTTTAAGGAAAGCTATCTATGTATACAAAAGAGTTCTGAAATCTCATTGGGGTCTATTTATTAGAACAAGACTCCTTCCAAAATTGTCAGTGCATTATGGAAATTTTTCTTTTCCAATTTTCTGCCTACTTCTTTCTTTTGTAATGGAAATGAGTCCTAACAGAAAGGCATAAGGCATCTGCTGAAAACATGACACAAATACTAAGATTAGCTATCTAGTTAGTAATATAGTATAAAAAGCATTTTTTAAGAAACTGGGAGACTACTTACAACTACACAAAGTAGATATGGTTTGTAAATACTATTCCTAAGAAAACTCATAAAGACAATAATATAGCACTCTACTTACCTCACTACAAACTTCAGAATAACCACTGGCATATATTCTGGTATATAATCTATGCTGTGTGTGTGTCTATGTACATATGTGTCATAGGGTAGTTTGATACAGATGACTTATGTTCTTTAAAACACTGATTTGTCAACATTTCTTTTTACTTTATCATGAACAATTTTTCACATTCATATGCAAATATTAGTACATGCTTTTCAGTTTTCTGATGGTACATAAGTGACAAAAGCTATAACATATAAATTATAAAACAGTTGGATAGATATATGACATATAGTATAAGCTGTTGATAATTGTACACTGTACATTATTAGATGTCAATCAAAAAATTAAGATATCTTGACTTTAAATACTTTGCATTATTCTTTAGTGAAAAACATTCAAGATTTACTCTCATGGAAATCTTAAGTATGCAATAAATTATTATTATTAATTATGCTTATAGTCATATTGTACAATTGATTTCTAAAGATATGGTTTGTGTGTGTGTGTGTGTGTGTGTGTGTGTGTTATCAGCCATTGAAGCCTAGTGCTTGCATATACTAGGCAAGCTCTCTACTACTGAGCTATATGTTCAATCAGTTCTCACAGTTCTCATTTTAAAAAAATTTTTAAGACAAGGTCTTACTGCTTTGCCCCTTGCTGGCTTGAACTTATTATAAAGCCTAGACAGCCTTGATCTTTTGATCCTCCTATCTCATCCACCTGAGCAACTGAAATTACAGGCTTGTGCTTTGATGTCTTCTTCCTTGTTTGTTTATAATGGCTGCATTTGTTCTCCATTTAAACATTCACTTTATGTACTTTAAGCCCCTCAGTAGATGAATGGATCAAGAAAACGTGGTATATATACACAATGGAATGCTATGCCTCCTTCAGAAAGAATGACATTGTCCCATTTGTTAGGAAATGGAAAGACTTGGACAAAATTATATTAAGTGAAGTAAGCCAGGCCCAAAGAAACATAGGTCCCATGGTTTCCCTTATTTGCAATAACTAGTATATGTCTAGGACAAGCAAAAATGGTCAGTTAAGTAGATGTTAAACAAAATGAACCCCAAATTAAGGACTCAAATGTTTTTTCTTTCTTGCTATTGTATCTAACATATTTATAAGATATTTCTTTGTTGCTTTGTAGGTCCCTCCCCCACAGTATAACATTTGTTTCCACTGTATTTGATGTTGGTATAATTTGTGGAGGGGAAGGGAAAAAATTGTTTAAATAGGGATACAAGTGGACCCTTTGCACCAATGAGATGAACAAGATCTTATGTCGAAAATGAACTATACATCTTTGGTGCGGATGGGGGGTGTGTGGGGGAGATGGGAAGGGATGGTAAGGGGAAACAAAGGAGGAGGCAACAATGCTTGATAAGAAATGCACTTATTACCTTGCCCAAGTAATTGTAACCCTTTGTACGGTATTTTCACAATAAAAAAACTATGAATACAAAAACTCATATTCATACAATATTTATGTGTATCTATCAATACTTGCACACATGTATTTGATGCCCACATAATTTCTCCTTTAGCTGTGTATAGAGAACCAAAAAATTTACTTGATGAATCTGAACATCTCTGAATTCTTCGGAAAAATGCTTTGCACACTATATATACATCACGCTGTGATCATGTCGTTCTGACAGTAGACACAGACAATTGCTTTCATGTACAAAATCTAGCATTTTTTTCTACAAACGTACTGGAATATATATCTCTTTAACAAATAAATATCAATATGAATCTTTGCAGATACATTGTTATCACTCTATCCTATGTTAATTCTTCCATTTTCCTTTCAACCTGGAGTATCTCCTCTGAACTTCAAATCTGCATATTGATCACCCTGAGATCTTATTGAATTGCAGAAACTGATTCAGCAGGTTTGGCATGGAGCCTATGATTCTGCATTCCAACCTATCTGTGAACAGCTTTGACTAATTAGACCTTAGATTAGAGGACAGGATGTAAGTCATGTAGAACAAGGATCTTTCAGTAATAGGAAATGGTGGGAAGCAGGATTTAGAGAGATTGTAATTTAAAAATCATAAATGGAACTCACCCTTTTATAACCTGTGACTCATTTGATAATGCTTTGCATTTAGGTAAATGTTTAATGTAACATTTGAACAAATGTTAGAAGAGCCCTCTAAAAGCAATAAAAGTGGCTGATATTTTATGGAGTAAATTATTTAAGGAGCAATATATTAGCATGATTTTGGACTTTGAGGAAGGAACTAAAGAAGAGCAGTTGTTGTGTCTTTCCTCCTGACAAATTCTTCTCTCCCTGCCTGGCATGTGTGGCATTATGTAACGCCGTTTTACTGTGCATGAGCTGTTGGACATCCATAACAGATGGGATCATAACTTCCCAATTCCATAAACATGGCCTGTACTCCTGGAGGCAATAATGTACTAAGACGCTTTTTCAATGTGTTTATAGTAGGTGCATTGCCGACATTTTACAAGTTATTGAAGCTCAGGGCAGCAATAACTTGTAATGTAGTTTTCAACATGGCTTCAATATGTTTTTAAGGGTGAGGTACAATAGATAAGAAATCCCTTAGTGAATTATTCTTTTATGCTGTCAGCTAGACCAAGAGTGTTTTGCTCTCGTATTTCAGAGGAATTCGGAGTTGCTCTGGCATCATTATTCACATATTTTATCCTTTGTAGGACCATCTTGTCAGTGAGGTTTTCAGTTACTTCTGGTAAACAACAGCCCTCCATAACACACATATCATCCTCTGTCCAGGACTGACAACCAGTAGCTTGCAGGGCTTGAAAATCCCATTAGCAGCATCCCCAAAAGAGAACAATGAAAAAAATCACAAGTCTCCTGTGCAATATACCAAAAATAAGTCAAGAGGAAAGGCTTTGTTTTAAATTTTTTCTGTGAGCCTTCTCTGTGTTCACCAAACAGTGCTGTATTTAAGATATCTGACACGGGCATTAGAGAGTTGATCATTCTGTTATCTTTATCATTCTCATTTCATGAATTTAAGAAGAAACAATGGTGATATATTGATAGAATGAAATCAATGTCTACCATTCAGGAGCTCAAATTCAACTAACAAAAGTAAAAGCAAAGACTTGAAAAATATTAGCAAATAAATTACAGCAGATGCACATAATGGTGACAGCTGGACAAAAGTTTATTGCTGTGTATGTTACAACTTTTTCTTTTATATAATTCGGTAGATGTGAGGAAACAACTATTCCAGAACTTAGATATTCCAATCAATTTTCCATTTAAAACTTCATATGTTGAGAGGGATAGTACTTCCCTTTAGTTCACAGTATGGAACTTGATGTTTCAATATTTCAAATACTTTTAATTACTCACTAAATAGGTAACCATTGAAATTTAGCTCCATAAGCCTTTTTTTTTTTTTTGGTCGTGGGGCTTGTACTCTGTGCTGGGGCGCTGCCCCTCAGCTCTTCATCTCAATGCTAGAGCTCCACCACTTGAGCCACACTGCCACTTCCGGTTTTCTGGTGGTTTATTGGAGATAAACATCTCATGGTCTTTCCTGACTGGGCTGGCTTTGAACCACGATCCTCGTATCTCAGCCTCCTGAGTAGCTCAGTGTGAGCCATTGGCAACCAGCTCATAGGCCATATTTTGATTTGTCTATTTAAGATAGATGGATTATCCAGGCTCACAGAAATTTGTGATATAAAGTTATGAAAAAAATTAAAATTAAAAAAGTAAATTATAATGTGTGGTAAAAAATCATGCAAGTTTATATTCTTCAAAATTGAAATTGAGATACATTCTTTTCAGGCAAGAAATCACTAACAATTCCATTACTAATTTTTTTATTTTTATTTTTTATTTATTTTATTTTATTTTATTTTATTTTATTTGAGAACATACTGTACAGAGGGGTTACAATTACATGGGCAGGATAATGCCTACATTTCTTACCAAGCATTGCAGCCTCCTCCTTTGTTTACCCTTCACCTCCCTTCCCAGCCTCCCCCCTCCCCCCCACCCAATCATACCCCCCTCCCCCCCACACACCGACATTGTAAAGCTGGTTTTGACATGACATTTTGTACTTCTCATTGATTAATAGAGGTTTACAACATATAAAATAGAAGCAAGCTTAGGAAAGAAAAGGCAAATCTTACCTAGGACTGCTTTTTTACAACTGGATTAATTAAGTGATATTTTTACAATATTCAAACACAGCCACAGAAATTTCAGTGCCACCAGCAAATAAGCACAATAAATGTGTATTGTCTTCACATATGTGAAAACAGAGGGAAGAAAAAAATCACACAAAAGAAGAAATATAATCATTCACCTTTTCCATTACAGTGACCAAAGCTACTATGTTAATAATCTATAAAACAAATGCATGATAGCTATGCAAGGATATGGAGCACCAGCTCTATTTCTACTTCCCTGTAATTTTAGAAAAGGTGCTGTAAATAGCAAGCCGATCAGTGGTTAGTGGAGATTTCATCTGCAAAAGGATTTTGGTTTCATGATTGCCTATTGTGGAGATAAAGAACATAACTTTTATCCTGAACATAATGTTAGTTTTAAGATTGTGACTATTTGATTTACGTATCATATTATATACTTATGTGGATTTTTAATGCATTAATATGACCATAGGATGCTCATTAAAATAAATATAATTTTCTATCTTACTTATGTTAAGATTATGATTGTTTTTATTTGTTTGTTTGTTTGTCTTTTCCTGCTGTCCTGGGGCTTAAACTCAAGCCTAGGCTCTGTCCCTGGGTCTCTTTGTGCTCAAGGCTAGTGCCCTACCTCTTGAGACACACCACCACTTCCAAAGTAGTTTACTGGAGAAAAGAGTGTCAAGAACTTTTCTGCCAGAGGTGCCTTTGAACTTCGATTCTCAGATCTCAACCTCCAGAGCAGCTAGCGTTACAGGTGTGAGCTACCAGCACCCAGCTTCGGGATGCATTTTGATGAAGTGCTATATGAATGCACTATATTATTATCTACTGCTCAACTTCAAGACATTGCAGTGAGTTAAATAGTTTTATTTCATGGCGCTTGTTCTTAATCTGTTAACTCTCAGCTACAAATATTGCAAATACTGAATCTCTCTCCTTGTGGTCCCTCTCTTGATTCTTCCAGTGGGAATAATTATGGAATCTGGAGGCAGGAGTAAACTTTTCCCTTCTTTCTTTCTTTTCCTCACAAAATCTGCTGCCAATTCAACTTTATTTCTCTAAGCCAAATTTGTTTTCAGTAGTAACGAGAACGAAGAGGTTTCCACAATCTCTCCAAATGAACCTTATGGCCTACCCCAGACTTAATGAGAGCGGTCAGGCAAAACAGTCAACTTACAAATCAAGTCAGTGCTACAACCATATTGAAATGAGTTTGTTTCTTATGACAATTTATCTACAGAACAATAATTGCTTTTCCAACAAATTAATGGTATGGAAAATGAAAACTGAAGGCTATACAATATAAGAAGTTTAATATATACTTCAGTGCAGTGGATGAACAATCTAACTGTAAAAAGATAATTGGGTGATAATTAGGGGACTAGAAATTTGCTTGCATTTGGGATTTTATTTATATTTTTTTGATTGAGATGGGTCTCACTATACAGATGAGATAATCTTGGAGGAAGTTGCAATCCTGTCTCAGTTTCCTGAATGCAAGAGTAACAGGTGTATATTACTAACCTGACTAGTGTCTTTAAAATTTAAGTACTGCTTTAGAATGTATTTAAAATTTGTTTAGAAATAGTATAGTCTATAATAGAAAGGACTGCAAACATAAAGCCTGCTCTGCCTACTAATGGATGGAATTAGATTGATTCTTAAATATACTAAAGAGATTTGGCCTGAGAGAGATAAGGATTAAATAATAATGTATTTTAAAACAACAATTGTTAAATTTGGAAAACATGTAGCTATATTTTATTCTGTCATCCTTTAATTTCAGAATAAAAACATTACATATAGATAAGTAAATGCCTTGGGAGGCAAACAAGTCCACATAAATGTATTAGTTGAAATACAGAAGACTAAAAGAGTGTAATTTCATAGAAAGGAAAAAATCAGCCAGGGTCTCTGGCTTACACCTGTGATTGTAGTTAATTAGAAGGCTGAGATCTGAGTATCACAATTTTAAGCCAGTTCACGCAGGGAAGTCCCTGAGACTCTTTTTTTATGTTTTTGTATTGTAAAGATTCTGTACAGATGGGTTACAGTTACATGAGTGAGTACATTTCCTATCAAGCATTGTTACCCCCTCCTCTGTTTTTCCCTTACTATATATACCTTCCCTCCCCATCTCCCCAACTCCTCCCTCCCGCTCACCCCTGAAGTTGTAAAGTTCATTTTCACATCTCATTGTTACAATGGGTCAACCTGTATCCTTGTTTCAGCATTTTGTTACTTCCTTCCCCTCCCCAAATTAGAAAATGTATATGCAAGATGCACGGCACCAACATCAAATACAGTGACAACAGGTGTTATACTGTGGTGGAAGAACATAGAAAAGAAACAAAAAAGCATATAGTACATCGAAAACAACATTGACAAAAATAAAGCCTCTTATGTCCTATTTTGGGGTTCATTTTACTTAGCATCATCTTACATGTTCATATGCTTTTCTGCTTGTCTGGTAAGATTATCTTAGATATATACTTGTTATTACAAATAAGGGAAACCATGGGACCTATGTTTCTTTGGCTCTGGCTTAATATAATTTTTTCCAAGTCTTTCCATTTCCTAGCAAATGGGGTGGTGTCATTCTTTCTGATGGAGGCATAGAATTCCATTGTGTATATATACCACATTTTCTTGATCCACTCATTGCAGCATTATTCACCATAGCTAAGATATGGAACCAACCCAGATACTCCTGAAAGCTATCTTTCTTATCTCCACTGAAAGCTACCAAACAAGCTGGAAGCCTAAATGGTAGAGCCTTGAGCAAAACGCAACTCAGGACCATGCCCAGTCCCTGAGTTCAGGCTCCAAAACTACACTCACCTCCCCCCAAGGGGAAAACAATTCTTAGTTCAACAAAAGGCAGCAAGATAAAAAAAAGAAAATGGATGCTTGAAAGGAATGAGGTGGGGGGCTGGGCAGGTGGCTCAGTGGTAGAGCGCTTGCCTTGCATGCATGAGGCCCTGGATTCGATTCCTCAGCAACACATAAGCAAAAAGAAAAAAGCCAGAAGTGGCACTGTGGCTCAAGTGGTAGAGCACTAGCCTTGAGCTGAAGAGCTGAAGGACAGCGCCCAGGCCCAGAGTTCAGGCCCCACGACCAGACGCCCCCTCCTAAAAAAAAAAAAAAGGAATGAGGTGGGGTCAAGAGGAGGAGAGTAGACATATGAATAGAAGAAGTATATCCTACAAACTTTAAGAAAAGCTAAGGAAGATGTGGGTTTGGAGAGATGGGTGAGAATGTTGATCAAGATGCATTGTGTTCATAAACTTCTTTGGTGAATGGCAACTCCCTTGTACAAGTATTTAAGATAATAAAAAAAAAACTTTTAGGAATATTATGAGTCATAGGAAGATTCTTAAATTTTAATTTAAGACTTGTGTTAAATTTTAATTTCACATCCTGCATAATGTTATTCAATACTTTTATTTCAAAAGGCCTTTCCAATTAATCCCATACTATTATTAAAAACATCAAATATTGTTTATATATATTATAAGGACGGCTTATTTTTTTTACAGAATCTTCGTAAACGGCTATGGACTGCTTTAATCAGGGAAGACAAATTAATTATCTTCACAAGGCATACAATAAAATCAGTAGCAAAGCATATACTATATTCTCTCATTATGATCACCTAGACCATTCATTTCCTTCTATCTGACAAAGGAGAGCAGTCTCATGTGCTTTTTGAGGGTAACAAAGAAAATTTTAGAAGACAGGAAGCAAATGTCATTTATCATTTCTGCCTACTTTCTATTCATTAATCAGTTACATATGGCCACAGCTAACTAGAAGAAGGCTGGAGAAGTTAATTTGCTGCATGTTAAAATTAACTATTGTGAGATTTATTGAATCTCAAATATGCTTTGACTAGAAGAAACATTACTTCTAAAAATAATTTTATACCTTATAAATAATGAAGTTAGTATGAAGTTTAGTTGTCAAGAGATAAATTGTCATAACAAGAGTATGAATGGAAGGCTCATATGATTAATTTGATTGGTAATAAATGTTTTTCAGCAATACACCCGAACTAATGTGTGCGATCTATCCATTCATCAAATGTTTATTTAATGAGTAAACCAAGCTACTACATTATGTAGTAAGGATGCCTCTCAGAGATCTTTCTACTACAGGCCTTATTCCATGATGTAGAAAAAGAAAAAGATCACTAAGTATGACTTTTTTTTTTAAATTTTATTTGTGAACATACTGTACAGAGGGGTTACAATTACATGGGTAGGATAATGCGTACATTTCTTTTTTTTTTTTTTTTTAATTTTAAATTGTATTTTATTTTATTTGAGAACATACTGTACAAAGGGGCTACAATTACATGGGCAGGATAATGGATACATTTCTTACCAAGCATTGCAGCCTCCTCCTTTGTTTACCCTTCACTTCCCTTCCCCGCCTCCCCCCTCCCCCCACCTAATTTTACCCCCCTCCCCCCACCCAATTATACCCCCCTCCCCCCCCACACCGGCATTGTAATGCTGGTTTTGACATGACATTTTGTACTTCTCATTGTTGCAACAGGTCCACCTGAATCCTTAAACGACTTGTTTGTCCCCATCTACTCCACATGTTATACTGACATCAAATATAGTGAAAACGGGGGTTACACTGTGGGGGAGGGACATACAAAGCAACAAAGAAATAATCTTATAAATGCATTAGAAATACATGCATGAAAGAAACGAAAACATTAAAATACATATTTAAGGGTTCATTTTCCTAGCATCACATTATCTGACCTTTTCCGCTTGACTCATACCTATACTAGATATTGCAAATAAGGGAAACCATGGGACCTATGCTTCTTTGGGCCTGGCTTACTTCACTTAATATAATTTTTTCCAAACCTTTCCATTTCCTAACAAATGGGGAAATGTCATTCTTTCTGATGGAGGCATAGAATTCCATTGTGTATATATACCACATTTTCTTGATCCATTCATCTACTGAGGGGCATCTGGGTTGGTTCCATATCTTAGCTATGGTAAATAATGCTGCAATAAACATAGTTGTGCTGGTAGCTTTAGTGTGGTCTTGTTTGTAAACATTTGGGTAAATGCCCAAAAGTGGGATTGCTGGATCATAGGGGAGATCTATGTGAAGTCTTTTGAGGAACCTCCATACTGCTTTCCAAAGTGGTTGAACAAGTTTACATTCCCACCAACAATGAAGTAGGGTTCCTTTCTGTCCACATCCCCTCCAGCATCTATTGTTATTGGAGTTCTTGATTTTTGCTGTTCTAACTGGAGTGAGGTGATATCTCAATGTTGTTTTGATTTGCATTTCTTTTATGGCTAGGGATGTTGAACATTTCTTCATGTGTCTATTGGCCATCCTTCTTTCTTCTTCAGAGAAGCTTCTCTTTAAGTCTTTCGCCCACTTATTTATTGGGCAGTTGTTTCTTTGAGGATTTGTTGTTGGGTGGTTTAATTTTTTGAGTTCCAAGTATATTTTAGATATGAGACCTTTGTCCGTTGTATGGCTAGTAAAGATCTTCTCCCAATCGGTGGGTTTTCTATTGATCTTGCCAGCTATGTCATTTGCCCTGCAGAAGCTCTGCAATCTTATGCAATCCCATTTGTCCAACCTTTCTTTGATTTGTTGTGCTTCCGAGTCTCTATTCAGAAAATTTCGACCTGAGCCAAGGAGACCTAGGGTTTCTCCTATTCCATCCTGTAATGTTTTCAGAGTGTCTGCTTTGACTTTAAGTTCTTTGATCCATTTGGAGTTGATTCTGGTGCAGGGTGATATATTAGGATCTAGCTTAAGTTTTCTACATGTAGTTAACCAATTTTGCCAGCACCATTTACTGAAGAGGTTGTCTTTCTTCCATTCTATTGTTTTAGCTCCCTTATCGAAGATTAGATGGCTATAGGTCTGTAGGTTCATTTCTGGATTTTCAATTATATTCCATTGGTTCTGAGGTCTGTTCTTATGCCAATACCAAGCTGTTTTGATTACTATGGCTTCATAGTAGAGTTTGAAATTTGGTATTGATATTCCTCCAGCAGTGTTCTTTCCATTGAGGAGTGTTTTTGCTATTCGGGGTCTTTTATTGTTCCATATGAATTTTTGGATTGCCTCTTCTATTTCCTTGAAGAATGAGGGTGGAATTTTGATAGGTATTGCATTGAATTTGTAGATAGCCTTGGGAAGTATTGCCATTTTCACGATGTTAATCTTTCCAATCCAGGAGCAAGGGAGGCTTTGCCATTTTTTTAGTTCTGTGTTGATTTCCTTTTTTAAGATTTTAAAGTTTTCATCATAGAGGTCCTTCACTTCTTTAGTTAAGTTAATTCCTAGGTATTTTATTTTTTGTGGGGCTATTGCAAATGGAGTTGCTTTCCTAATTTCAGCCACACTTTTCTCATTGTTGGCATGCAGAAAAGCCATTGATTTTTGAGGGTTTATTTTATAACCTGCTACTTTGCCAAAGTTTTGAATCAGCTTGAGTAATTTGGGAGTGGAGTCTATGGGATTTTTAAGTACAAGATCATGTCATCTGCAAAGAGGGAGAGTTTTATTTCTTCTTTCCATATTTGGATCCCCTTTATGTCTGCATCTTGTCTTATTGCTGTAGCTAGGCATTCTAATACTAGATTGAACAGAAGTGGAGAGCATGGACATCCTTGTCTTGTTCCTGAGTTAAGAGGAAATGGCTTTAGTTTTTCACCATTGAGTATAATGCTGGCTGTAGGTTTGTCATATACAGCCTTTATTGTATTGAGGAATGTTAGATGGATTCCTAATTTTTCCAAAACCTTCATCATAAAGGGGTGTTGGATATTGTCGAATGCTTTTTCTGCATCTATTGAGATAACCATGTGGTTCTTATTCTTGCTCCTGTTGATGTGATGAATAATATTAATTGATTTGCGTATATTGAACCAGCTTTGCATCCCTGAAATGAATCCTGTTTGATCGTGGTGTATGATTTTTTGGATGAATTGTTGAAGTCGATTGGCCAAAATTTTATTGAGAGGTTTTGCATCAATGTTCATCAAAGAAATGGGTCTATAGTTCTCTTTCTTTGATGAATCCCTGCCTGGTTTTGGGCTGAGGGTTATGATGGCTTCATAGAATGTGTTGGGTAGTGAGCTTTCTCTTTCAATTTCATTGAAGAGTTGGAGGAGTATTGGGGTGAGCTCTGCTTTGAAGGCCTTGTAAAATTCCGCTGTAAAACCATCCGGTCCTGGACTTTTCTTAGCTGGGAGGTCGCTTATTGCTGTTTCTATTTCAGTGCTTGATATGGGCCTGTAAAGATAGTTTAACTCATCTTGGTTTAGTTTTGGCATGTCAATATTTGCTAGGAAGAGGTCCATTTCTGTCAAGTTCAGAAACTTATTAGGATAAAGTTTTGAGAAGTATTCCCTTATAATGTTCTGAATCTTGGTTGTTTCTGTGGTGATGTTTCCATTCTCATCTCTGAGTTTATTAATTTGGGTGTGTTCTCTTCTTTTTCTGATAAGATTTGCCAAGGGTCTGTCAATTTTGTTAAGTTTTTCGAAGAACTAACTCTTTGTTTTGTTGATTCTTTCTATAATTTTTTTGGATTCTAATTCATTTAATTCTGATTTAATTTTGATTATTTCTTTCCATCTACTGGATTGGGGTTTATCTTGCTGCTCTTTTTCAAGGAGGTTTAGATGTGTCATTAAATTGTTAGTTTCAGATATCTCCAATTTGTTGATGTAGGAGCTCAGAGCTATAAACTTGCCTCTGAGTACTGCCTTTGCTGTGTCCCAGAGGAGCTGGTAATTTGTGTGCTCATTTTTGTTGAATAGCATGAACATTTGAATTTTCTTTCTAATCTCTTCCATGACCCACTCTTGATTCAGCAGTGTGTTGTTCAGCCTCCATGTGATACCGGACTTTCTTTGGTGGCTTTTGGTGTTGAGTTCTAATTTTATTCCCTTGTGGTCAGAGAGAATGCAAGGTATAACGTCAAAGTTTCTGAGTTTAGACAAGTTTGCTTTGTGGCCTAAAATGTGGTCTCTTTTAGAAATCGTTCCATGTGTTACTGAGAAAAACATGTATTCTGATGCTGCTGGGTGAAATGTTCGGTAGATGTCTGTTAAGTCTAGTTGATCTATGCAGTTGTTTAGATCTGCGGTTTCTCTGTTGAGTTTTTGCTGAGTTGATCTATCTAGTGGGGAGAGTGGTGTGTTAAAATCCCCAACAATTAATATCTTTGGATCTATATGGGATTTGAGGGAAAGTAGTGTTTCTTTGATAAATTTGGGTGCTCCATTGTTTGGCGAATAGATATTTAGAATTGTAATATCCTCCTGAAGGAGAGATCCTTTAATTAGTATGTAGTGACCTTCTTTATCTCTTCTTCACGAATTTTAATTTGAAGTCTATTTTATCTGATATTAGGATTGCAACTCCCGCCTGTTCATGGAGGCCGTTTGCTTGGTAGATTTTGTTCCAGCCTTTAACTTTGAAAATGTGTTTGTTTTTATGGGCAAGATGTGACTCCTGCAGGCAGCAGATAGAAGGATCTTGTTTTTTAATCCAACTAGACAGTCTATGTCGCTTAATTGGAGAGTTCAGTCCGTTAACGTTAAGAGATAGGACTGAGAGGTATTTGGGAGTTCCTGCCAGGTTATCCACCTGCAAAAACTGGGTTCTTCCTATGGTTCTTGGATTCTCAGTTTGGGTGCACTTTCTTGGCCTTTGTTGCGGTTTTGTTGGTTTTCTATGTGTAGGACAAAGAATCTTTTGTAGGGCTGGTTTGGTGGAGATGTATTGTTTCAATTTTTCTTTGCTATGGAAGGTTTTTATTTGGCTTTCAATTATGAAGGAGAGTTTAGCTGGGTACAGTATTCTTGGTTGATAGTTGTTTGTTTTTAGGGCATGGCATACATGATTCCAGGCTCTTCTTGCTTTGATTGTCTCTGCTGAGAAATCTGAGGTGATTCTAATTGGTTTCCCTTTATAGGTGATTACCCTTTTCTCCTTGACAGCTTTAAGGATCTTTTCCTTGGTCTGAGTTGATCCTGTGTGGATTATAATGTGATGGTGGGATGTCCTATTCTGGTCTGGTCTATTTGGGGTTCTAAAAGCTTCTTGTATCTGAATAGGCCTATCTTTTTGTATGTTTGAGAAGTTCTCTGCTAGGATCCTGTTAAACAAATTTCCTAGACCATTAACTTCTGTTTCTAGGTGCTCCTCTACACCCATTATCCTTAGATTGGGCCTTCTGATGGTGTCTTCCAGGTGTTGGATAGACCTATCATATTTCTTGGACTTGTCTTGGATGGTTGTATGTTCTTTCTCTGTAATATCTAGGCTGTCTTCAATCCCTGAGATTCGATCTTCTGCATGGTCTAACCTGCTGTCAAGACTCTCTACTTTGTTTTTTATCTCTTTTCCTTCTAATTGGTCAGCTTTGATGGCTTCAAGTTCTTTGTTGAAGTTCTGTTTTAGGTCTTGTATGAATTTCTTTACTCCCTTAATTTGGTGTTCAGTGTTTGTTCTCAAATCACTTAGTTGATTGGTTATGGTTTCTTTGGACTCCCATTCCTTCTGTTGGGTTCCATTCAGCATTCCCTTTGTGGTCTGCCTAACTTCCTTCAGCTCTTTGTTAATGGATTCCATGAGTGCCTTTAGTGATCTTTGTGTATTCTCTGCCTGGTCTCTCAATTCCTGTATTACTCTTTGATTAGCTTCTTCCCGTTCATGGGATTCCTTTATTTCTCTTTCCTCTCGTTCTTGGGATTCTTGCAGTTCTCTTTGAGTATTCTCAAGTCGTTCAGGCAAATCCTGTATCAGTTTTTGAGTAACTTCCTCATGCTTATGATATTCCTATATAAGCTTTTGGGATGCCTCCTCTCTCTCCCTTTCACGCTCATACAGAGTCCTTTGTAAGTTGTCAAACTTCTCATTTATCATGTTTGCCAGCAGTGTTTGTAGAGCTATTTGGGAGCTCTCCTCTGAATTATTCATTATCTGTTCTGACTCCTGATTATCAAGATTGGGACTTGAGATATCCGGATTTGCCATTTTTCTAGTGTTTTTTCGGCTTACTTTGCCCATTTGAAATGAAAATAGCACCAGTTTTGTGCTAGAACACTATCTTAAGGCAACCATCAATCAAAGTTTGCATTTGTACAGTCAATAGTCTACAGATACATCTATTCAACATCAAACAACTATATGTTAATGGGCTTCGAACAGCAGAGAAGAATTTGGAAAACCAGAATTTTTTAGGGTTAGGGAGAGATGTGGGTAAAAAATAGGAATAGATTGGTGTGGTGAGGCACAGGGAGAGTTAACTATGTCCTAATCCCAGTGCAGGAAATAGATTGGGTAGGATGCATGTAGAGAGAGAGAGAAAAAGAAGAATGGGAAAGGGAAATTAAAAGAGACCAGAAAAAAAATAGAAACGTAAAAATTAATATTATTATGGAGATTAAAAGACCATCTATTTAGAGAGGAATGTGAGTATATTAATAGAAGGGTAGGGACATAGAGGAGAAGTGAAAAACTTAAAAAAATGCTTAAAATATTATATAGGTATAAAGAGGTAGTACTGCTATTAAGGAATTTAAGTCTCAGAGATTTTGAATTGAGTAATAAATTTGTGGATTCAGTGTGTACACAATGGGGGATAGGGTCTACTAGTTAACTACGGGTTTATCTGAGGATGTGCAGGACAACAGTTAAGTCACATACAGAAGATCAAAAGAGAAGAAAAGGTGAAAAGGATTAGAAAGGGAGAAAAAAGATCAGAAGTTCAGTAGAGCTAGACAAAAAAAAAAGATAGTTAAGAAAGAAAGAAAAAGAGAAAGAAGACAAGAAAAGAAAGGAAAACGCACATTCATGTGTTCCTAAAATAAAAATTATAAGAGGAAAAAAAAGTTACTGGAAAACAATTAGTTTTTCAAAAAAGGCAAAAATTAAAGATTAATAAAATTTTTAGAAAAGAAAAAAAATTTATATATATATAAGGTACCAAAAAAAAAAAGAAAAAAAAAGAAAAGAAGAGGAAGAAAAAAAAAATTCTTTGATTTTTTTTTTGATTTTTTTTTGGGAGGGGTGGGAAAAATCCTGTATCTCCCTTTTGTCTGTAACCGTCTCTTGTTGGAGTCTCTGGTCAGCTTGAGGTCCTGTGGCTTGATTGGTTTCTTAAGTCAGTTTGTTCGAACAGGCAGAAAAATGCTCTGCTTTACCCAAGATTTTGAGATCCCCCTCCCAGATTAGTTTACTGGGAGGGTGATCTGCTTTGAGAATCACAAAAGAGGGGGATGCAGTGGTGAGGCTAGGTTCTGGGTAGTGTTGAGGCCTTTCAACAATCAGTAGCTTTTTCCTGGGGCTAACACAGAGCCCAGCCTGCAGCCATTCTCAGGGTTTCTGTTTTTCAATTGATTGTGGAGGCTGCTAGAGGGAGGGGCAGCCTCTAGCTCTGGTTACCCAGTGAGGAAAGCCACTCCAATGGCTGGTGCCTGAGCTGGGTGACTTTTCCCTGGATGGAGCCGAGTCTGGCAGGTCACTTCACAGTTAAGTTCTTGTGACCTGCTAAATGACTCGTTTTATTCCAAGGCCTGGGTTGGAGCTGGCAGCTCCTCTGAGCTTTGTCGGTATCCAAGATGGAGATCACTGGTGCTGGGGGGGGAGGGGTGGCCTTCCCTCCTCTGCTCCCTGAGAAGGAGTGTTACCCCCTCCATTGTTTTCCCCCTACTATCCCCTCCCTCCCTCCCTTCCCCAAGGTTCTTTTTTTTTTTTATTGTGATTAAGTGATTACTTAATTTCCGGTAATTCACAGTATTGTGGAATAATGATGCTCGTTTAAAGTCACAAGTTCATTCTAACTTTCCTGGAGCAAATTGTCTATCACAGTCTGTAATATATAACAGTGCTCACATGTTATATACCATATATGTGATCAGCAGCATGGGGATATTTGGTAGTGGTTCAACCAGATGAGTGGGAGTTCTTTGTTTCTTAAGTCCTGTTAGTTTTGTCATATCACCTAACATTTTGGATTTATCATCCACTTATCAGGGAGACCATGTACTGTTTGTCTCTTCATTCTTGGCTTACCTCGCTCAACATGATTCCTTCTAGCTCCATCCATTTCCCTGCAAATGCCATTATTTTGTCATTTCTAATGGCTGCATAATATTCCATTGTGTATAGATACCACAATTTTTGGATCCATTCATCTGTGGTGGGGCATCTAGGTTGTTTCCATATCCTAGCTATTGCGAACAGTGCTGCAATAAACATGGAGGTGCACGTGTCCTTGTATATTGGTTCCTGTTGTTCAGGGTAGATGCCTAGAAGTGGTATGACTGGGTCGTAAGGGAGGTCAATCTTTAGCTTTCTAAGGACCCTCCAGACTGCTTTCCAAAGTGGTTGTATGAGTGCACATTCCCACCAGCAGTGTAATAGCATTCCTCATTCTCCACATCCCCTCCAGCATTTGTCGTTGTCTGATTTGTGGATGTGGGACATTCTGACTGGGGTAAGGTGGTATCTCAGGGTTGTCTTTATTTGCATTTCCTTCACCACCAGGGATGATGAACATTTCCTCATGTGTTTCTTTGCCATTTTTATTTCTTCATTTGAGAAGTCCCTCTTTAGTTCCCTTGCTCATTTAGTAATTGGTTTGTTAGGTTTGGGAGGGATTAGTTTCCTGAGTTCCCTGTATATACAGGATGTTAACCCCTTGTCTGATATATTGCTGGTAAATATTTTTTCCCAATTAGTTGGTTGTCTTTCTAGCTTGGTTGCGATAGCTTTATCTGTGCAGAAGCTTTTTATTTTAAGGTAGTCCCATTTGTCGAGTCTCTCTCCAATTTGTTGTGACCCTGGGACTCTGTTCAGGAAGTTCCTTCCTGTGTGTACATCACTTTTACAATAACAATAAATCAGTTTTTAAAAAGATACACATGATATCCACAATACAGCCGGACTGGCAAAACTACTCTTTATTTTTAACTAGTCAGCCAAGTGTCACTTGTTATTTCTGTGGAGCTGAATTCAGAGCCAGGACCTTGCACCTGCCAGATAAATGTCCTGCCACAGAATTATATCCCTAGCCATAAACATGGTTAGTATCATTAAGAAACAGTGACTAAATTGTATTAAATATATGCTTTACTATGAAAAAAGTAAAAATAAGATGTACACTACATTACTGGTATTTATAATTCCCTCCTGTGCAAGAGTGTACACCAGGGTCTCATGATCCCAAGATAATTTAAATTTATGGAACAATGTTGATCATTCCTCCCCTATCTTGATCTCTTTCCTTCTGGTAACCATTGCTTTATTCTCAGCTTCTATGATATAAATCTTTTTAACATTTCTCCTGTGCATTCACAGGAGAATTAGTATTGATCTTTGTGTTCCTGGATTATATTTCCCAGCATAATGTTATCTAGTTATATCCATGTTGTAGCAAATGACAGAATGTCACATGTTTTGGGGATGAGTAACATTTCCTTGTTGGTTTTCTTTATCCATTCCATTTCTGGACACTTTGTACACTCCCATTTCATAGCTATTGTAAATAGTTATTCAATGAAGGAAGGAGTGCAGGCATCTCTTTGATATACACCTTTTAATTTTTTTGGAGGAGATAGATATATCATATGGTAGTTCTTCCAAAGATCTTCATAATGAACAAACTAATTTGTATTCCAACCAAGAGTGCACATACATTTTCTTTCCTTCATATCCTCACCAGCTTTTCTTCACTTTAGTTTTTATACATTTCCTTTCTCATGCTGTCTCTTTTTTTCAGGTTATTAGTATATATTAGCTGTAAAAAAAGAGATCCCATCTAGTTGTTTTCATATTTGCATAAAATCTACTCCAATTTTGACGATAGCCTACTTTTAAGTGAAGGGCACTCTAGGGAAATCATTTTAGTTTCCCTGAAACAAGTAAATGCTAATCTCTTTCATTAGTGTGGTTTAAGTAAATGTTTCTGTTAAGATTTAGAATTTGAAACTATTTAATATATACAAAGGAAATAAATTAATATGAAGTTGTTTTTATCAATTTATATAAAAAGTAGTATTTGATTAAAAGATTCCTATTTTATTTTAATGTAATTTTCACATGATCTTGTAATAATAGTATGCACATGCATTTTACCTGCATTTTCTTACATACACAAAAACTACACATACACCTCTATATGGCTTACTTCATCCAATACTTCCTAGGTTCATGCATTTCCAAGAAAATATATTCTTTTTCTTTTTTTTTTCTTATCGAGTACCTTTATTATTCTGAGCTTCAGAGATGAGATAAAACTTATTCTTCAAACTTCTTCTTTCCATTGTTATTGAATATAGTCAAAGATAAGGATTTATGGTAATTTCATTTCTTAACAAAAGACCTAAAACTTTTAATCAAGTTATGCATTGATCTCTGCTACTGTAAGATTTTTTTATTTTTTATTTTTATTGTGAAAATACTGTATAGAGGGGTTACAATTACATGGGCAAGATAGTGAGTACATTTCTTATCAAGCATTGTAGCCTCCTCCTTTGTTTCCCCTTCCCATCCCTTCCCAGCCTCCCCCCATCCGCCACCAAAGTTGTAACGTTCATTTTCGACATGACAACTTGTACTTCTCAATGTTGCAACGGGTCTATATTATCTTCCTTGATGAATGAATAAAATTCCATGTATACTCACTTACATCTGTGACCTTTTTTATTCAGTACACCGTGTTAGGATAATATGGTTCATCTCAATGTTCATCATACAGTGTAAACTCTCTTTATAGTCACTAGTGCCCCAATCCCTCCTTAAATGTTTTTGTAATATGTTCTTCATATTTATGCATTTGTTAAATGAGCTTGATAGAGCACTACAATTTTGGCATTGAAAGGCAGACATAGTCACATAAAAGATGAAAGGAATCTCATCAATCAAACCAAATACTCATATTGTATCTATGCATAAAAAATAAGAACTATACTGCCTGATGAATGGAGCTCTCTTATCCTTGCTGCTGCAGCCAAAGTTAGTATCTAATCTTGGTTCCATTATAAGTAAAATTCTGCAAAGTTTTCATACTGGTACGTGATTACTGTTTTTTGTTTTGTTTTGTTTTTCAAAACTTAAAATAACCCATAATTGTCAATCACAGAAATTTGCTTTTTAGTGTGCTCAAATCTGATCAAATTACACTAGACCTTACAACCTGATTCCAAAAACAGAGCAAATAATTTTTGCTGTTCTAATATTTTATTACATTTTTCTCAGGCCTTATAAAATATCAAAACTCATCACTAGATATTTGCAGATTAACCGCAACTCAACTTTTATTTGTACAAAATTTAAAATATTAAGGAGTAATAAGCTTATAACATTAGGGCATGGTGCAATTCTAATTCATGCACACACACACACACTCAGACACACACACACACACACACACACACACATTCTATGAAATTCATCAAAAAGATCTTTAGACTTTCTCTGTCTAAGAGAAAGCATTAGGAAAACAGTGATAAATATACATTTTCAGCCTTAGAAAATTTTCTGTGACCTCATTTCTATTCTTGGATATATTTTATCCAGGGCCCTTGGGTCAAATCTCTTAACTACTGAGTACAAATGGCTCTTGCCCATCATCCTAGCTACTCGGTATGTAGTATGCCTCTTTTTCCATCTACCAAAAAAAAAGAATAGTAATAAATATCTCCTACAATACAGAAAAAGACAATTAATGAGATGTCTTTGGAAATTTCAGTTATTTCAAAAACATGTCAAGGAGTGGAACTTTCTGTATAAACTGTTTTCAAAGTGTACTTTCCTATAGCATCAACATAAGCTTCCCTGAATGAAAATACAGGTATTTCAGAAAATACATTAGATAATGCTACTGAAAAATAGATTGTTTCAATTCCACATGGAATATGGATATTAATGAGCTCACAAATTTGTGTGTGTGTGGGGGTAGGTGTGTGGGTGTGGGTGTGTTGTGCTGATCCTGGGCTTGAAATCAAGGTCTGGGCATCGTCCTTGAGTTTTGGTACTCAAACCTTGAGACACAGTTCCATTAGCTTTTTTGTTAATTCACTGGAGTTAAGAGTCTTATTACCTTACCTGCTCAAGCTGGATTCACAAAGCAATCCTCAAATCTTAGCCTCCTGAGTAGCTAAGATTATAGGCAGATGCCACTGGTGTCCAGCTGAGTAAAAAGTTTTAAGAAGTGCTGTTTTTATTCCTTCCCAGTGTTATGCAAAATTTAAAAAGTACAAATGTTATCTAAAGGAAAGTTTGAATGTGCAAGTGAACGAGTTCTGACCAAATGGAATTGACAACAGGCTCTGAGAGCTCATGGAAGAACGATGACTGTGACTGTGAATACCCTACCTGATATAAAATGACTTTTATGCAACAGGCAAGCATTTTTCCTGTGAGATACACTGAGGAATTAGCTTTCCTCACATTTGTAAGAGTTCCTTATACAGTATGGAGAAACTACACAAAGTCCAACAACCTGAAAATTGAGATTTTTCAGGAATGAAGATGAAGCTGGAGATCATGAATAAGTTAACACATTTACAAGGGAAATCTTTGCAAATGCCATCTCCACACACAGAACTTAAGTATTTAAGTGATAACTTTAATGACATTTTCATAATAACATATGACTGAATCTTACTTGTAAATTTTTAACTAATTGTATATATTTAGCTCAATATATTTATATATGCCATTGGTAATTTATACATAAAACATATTAATCAAGTGATATTTGAAACTATTCGAAAGTTGTAATTTGAATCTTCTGAGGAGAGAACGACAAAGAAATCAAACATGTTGAATAAAAATCATCATTTTTTAATAAACATAGATTCTGTATGTATCATATTCCAGAATAACTGACTTTGATTTGAAAATGAAGTTAAATGGGAAAAGCAGTTTCTGATTAAACCAAATTTAAATTGGACATTACAGTAACATGCTTTGCAGGAAATGTAGACATTTCTATAATGAATCTTGTTAACCACATAAATTCTGATGATGAAACCCACAAAATCCTGCCTATTAAACAGAGCATGTACAACCAGATTCACAACACCCCATTTGTATCCTTTAAAGGATAAGCAATTCAAGTTGTGCTGACCAAAGAAAGCAAATTATTTTATGTTCATTATTTTCTTATTACAGAAAGAAAAATAGAAGATAAAAACCGCTTGCTGTTATACATATCTCTGGATATGTTTTAATTTTCTTTAAAGTTTAATCAATAACTTTCACATAAAACATTAGAATATAACATTTAGTTAATTATTATTCTTCACATGGGAATATATGTTGTGAGATATTCTATACTAAAAAGAAAAAGCATAGGTTTGAATCCAGCTCTTGAAAATAGATCTGAAGGGCTGGGAAGGTGGCTCAGTGGTAGAGCGCTAGCCTTGCATGCTTGAGGCCCTGGGTTCGATTCCTCAGCACCACATAAGCAAAAACGAAAAAAGCCGGAAGTGGCGCTGTGACTCAAGTGGTAGAGCGCTAGCCTTGAGCGGAAGAGCTGAGGGACATCGCCCAGGCCCAGAGTTCAGGCCCCACAACCAGACCAAAAAAAAAAAAAAAGAAAATAGATCTGAAGCCCAGCTCTGTTGGTTCACACCTGTAATCCTAGCTACTCAGGAGGCTTAGATTTAAGGATCATTGTTGGAAGCCAGGAAAGTCCATGAAGATCTTATCTCCAATTAATCACAGAAAAATCTGGAAGTGTCACTGTGGCTCAAGTGGTAGAAGCTAGTCTTGGCCAACAGGAGATCAGCATCTAGGCCCAGAGTTCATTCTCCTTCAGAGGAGTACTGACAAGCAATATAACTATTTCTAAATATTCACATGTGTTACAGTCTTACAGATGAATTTTAAAAGTATTCCTTTAATTATTCAGGTAATATTTTCTCCCAAATCATTTAATTCGAAATGACAAAGTTTCTTTAATTTATTTCTAGTTAAAGTTGCAATTTTTCTATGAAAACTGACAAAACGTAAATAGCCAGAAAATAATAATTTGCTTGCTGTTTTTTTTTTTTTGCGTTGTTTTTTGTTTTGTTTTGTGTTTGTTTTTGCTTTAGACTTTTTTTCTTTTTTTTCTTTTGTTTGTGGTCATGGGGCTTGAGTTTAGGGACTTTGTGCTGTTCCTGTGTTTTTTTCACTCAAGGCTAGCACTTTGAGCCACAGCACCACTTTTGGTTTTCTTGTGGTTATTTGGAGATAAGTCTCATGGACTTTTCTTCTTGGCCTGGCTTTGAACCATCATATCTCAGCCTCCTGAGTCATTAGGATTACAGTGTAAGCTACTGGCACTCAGCTCTAGACATTATATTATTGATTTAATCTCATTGCTGTGTAAAGACCAAAAACAGTGGGCTGTACGGTAAGACTATGGATAGAGTAGAGTAATAGCATAAGGGTATGGAAAATCCCACAGGTGAGGATTACCAGGATGGAAGTCCAGAGGTAGAAGGCTGGGGTTGGGGTGGTTAGGGCATGCCCAAGTCAGTTTTCACTAGCCTACCACTGAGTTCCAAGAAAAAGTCCTGTACTGATCATAGACCTTTCTCACCCTCAGTAAGTGATGTCTTGCTCAGCCAGTGCTATCTAAGGTTGGAGTAGTATTGTTAAATTGTTGTATTGGACATGAAGATTGACCATAAAGACTGTTAGTTCACTAATGTCTATTTGGGTTGTTTTGAATTCTTGGTTGCTGTGAATAAAGTAACAAACATGCAAGTATATTTATGTCCTGGAGATATTTTCTTATTATTTCTGTTACGTATTGGTAAACATGATTATTCTTATAGACATTATTAACGTCTATGATGTCAAATTTTTATATTAGATTTAAAATGATTTGTGTGTTGCCATTGTATTATAAAGTTGTTCTATATCTGCCTGTGTACTTAATTTTGTCCATGGATTTGCAGCTTCAATAGTTTCCATTTTTCTGTTTAGCATCCCTTTGCTTTACCTTGTTGTAGATCATGTAAGGCAAAGCACTTGCAACAGATATGCTCACTTTAATTTTCCTTGGAGTATTGATCTCTTCTTCACACTTAAAGAAATTTTGTTGAATTTATGTTAACTAGTGGATAAATATTAAACTTTTACACATTTTTCAGATAGCACATGATATTTCTGTGGATGATTACCTGAGAGAACATTGATTTCCTTAAATACTAATCACTTCCTTGTGGAAAACCTGTTGAATCTTTTCCTTTTTCTTTCAGAAACCTGCAGCAGATTATGTTTCATATGAATGCCCTACTGTGCAGCTTCTATGTTACAGTCTATTGGTACACTCTGTTTCCCATCTTCCCTTACCTCTGGTGACCGCAGCCATTGAAACTACCATTCCATTTCCAATTTCTACAACACACCCCTTTTTAGATTCTACACGAATGAGATCTACTGTATTTGACTCCTCCAGTTCTGTAATGTTACAACTAACTTATAGAGATTCCTTAATTTTAAGACTAATGTGTGTCCCATCATGTATATATGTGTGTGTGTGTGTGTGTGTGTGTGTGTGTGTGTGTGTGTGTGTATCCCACATTTTTATCCATGTATATGATGAATAGCAGGTAAGTTCTTTCCCCTCATTTCTTGGCATTTGTGAATAATGTTGAAATGAACATATTGAGTTACTTTGCTTTGGATATATAAGCAGAAATGAGATTGTCTAAATATACAGATGTTCAATTTATACTTCTTGAGAACCTTCTGTCCTATTTGCCATAAAGGCTGTACTAATTTAGAACCTCCCTAGTGTAGTAGGGCTCCATCAACCACCACATCCTCACCAGCAATTTTTCCTCTTTTAGTTTTTGATAATAGCTTTCTTACCTCGAATAAAAGGTATTATATTGTGGTTTGGACATTTGCTTCCCTAATTAGTGTATGATGCTTATCAATTCTTTATCTATATTTTGGTCATTTGCATATATTATTTCTAGAAAGGTCTAGTTAAACCTTTGCCCATTTTAAGTGATCATTATTATTACTAATTTCTTGTATTAAAGTTGAGTAACAAGTATTTTCAAATTTAACTACTTGGCAGATGTCCTTTGTTCCATTAACCAGAATCTGATTTGTTTTCCATATTGATATTTTGTTTATGTGAAATATGAAAGAATTACTTCTGTGGAATATCAGTATCACTATCAATATCAGTAATAGTTCTATGTGGCACTTCAGGCCCTGTGACAAATTGGTGAAGGCACATGTCCCCTAAATATACAAAAGAAGAATTAGTACCACAATTCAACCCAGAAATATCAACAGTGAATATAGAGCAGAATGCATATTTATCTTATGCTCTTAGGGACAAATGGAAAGAAACTTCTTCAGCCTCTGTACACACCTTCATTGGAAGAGAGTAAACTTTTTTCTTTTCTCTTTCTTTCTTTCTTTCTTTCTTTCTTTCTTTCTTTCTTTCTTTCTTTCTTTCTTTCTTTCTTTCTTTCCTTCTTTCCTTCTTTCTTCCTTTCTTCCTTCCTTCCTTCCTTCCTTCCTTCCTTCCTTCCTTCCTTCCTTTCTTTCTTTCTTTCTTTCCTTCTTTCTTTCTTTCTTTCTTTCTTTCTTTCTTTCTTTCTTTCTTTCTTTCTTTCCTTCTTTCTTTCTTTCTTTCTTTCCCTTCCTTCCTTTCTTTCTTTCTTTCTTTCTTTCTTCCTTCCTTCTTTTCTTTCTTTCTTCCTTTCTTTCTTTCTTTCTTTCTTTCTTTCTTTCTTTCTTTCTTTCTTTCTTTCTTTCTTTCTTTCTTTCTGTCTGTCTTTCTTTCTCTCTTTCTGTCTTTCTTTCTGTCTTTCTTTTTTTTTTTTTTGGTCGGTCGTGGGGCTTGGACTCTGGGATTGGGCACTGTCCCTCAGCTCTTTAACTCAAGGCTAGAGGTCTACCAGTTGAGTCACAGTGCCACTTCCTGTTTTCTGGTGGTTAATTGGAGATTAAGAGAATTCACAAAGTTTCCTGCCTGAATGGCTTTGAACCACAATCCTCAGATCTCAGCCTCCTGAGTAGGTAGGATTACAGGTATGAGCCACCGTCACCCAGCAAGAGTAAACATTTTTTTCAATATATATATATATATATATATATATATATATATATATTATTGTAAAGACACTGTACAAAGGGGTTACGGTTACATGAGTAAGGTAATAGTACATTTGCCATGAATCATTGTTACCACCTCCTTTGATTTTCCCCTACCATCCTTTCCCTCCCAACCTTCCCAACTTCACCCTCCCCAAGGTGTAAAGTCGTTTTCAATATAGTGTCTTGTACATCTCATTGTTACAAAGGGTCAACCTGTATCCTTATTTCAGCATTTTGTTATTTCCCTTCCCTTCCCTCCCCTAATTGGAAAAAAAATGTATAAGATGCAGGGCACCGGAATCAAATGCAGTGACAACAGGAGGTATCAATGGGGGAACAATATACAAAAGAAACAACAACAAAAAATGCACACAGTATATTATAAGTACATTAGAAAGTAAGCCATGGTTCTCGAAAGAGAAATGCAAAGGCTGTCAATATTTCCTGAGATTTTTAAAGGTTACTTTTTAGTGATCCATTCAATAACCCAATGAATGATTTCTATACAGAAATCTCTGACCATTCACTAAAATAAGAATACTCACAGAGTTTTCTAAAACAAAACAGCTTTAAAGAATGCCAGATGTACATGAAATTTTTTAAAAAAAGTAAGGAGTTATGTGTATACACTATTTAAGATAATAAGGAGAGTACTTACTAACACACTGTTGTTCAGGTTTATAGTTCCATTAAATTAATCTCTTCTTGACTTATTTTTATGGTATCCCAGAAGTATAATGTAGAAAGTGAGCATACATACCAGGAAATTTATATTAAGGATTAAAGAGAACAAAGAAAAAATACCTGATACTTTAAGGCAAATACTCAGACTGAAGGAAGTGAAAGACCTTGAAAATTGCCAAAAAGGAATGTATAGAAAAAGACTTGAATTTTCTTGAATATAAATATATCCTAAGCCTCGGATTTAAATAAAATTATTGAAATTTTTCACATTGTGTACTAAATATGTTTAAACAAATTATTTTTATCTGCATAATTTCTATAAAATTTATAATGCAGAAACTTTTTACTGTGAATGGTATTATCAATATAAAAGTCTATTGTGCTTGGATATATTTTCCCAGTATTATTTTAAGAAATCTTAGGAAAGCAAAGATTTTCAAATAAATGTGTGTATTATATTTCAGCTATACCTCAAAAAACAGTAACTGGAGAAAGGTCAACTGTAGGAAATCAACCTTCAAACAGCCCAGTGGTGTGAATTATAACTCTGCTTCCATAGATATAAGGGATGACGACTTCTTCAATATCTGAAAACATGTGCCTGGAAGTTTTTTTCAATTACTCTCAGGAAGCAGAACATGTCTCCAAAAAATTATTTGACAAGGCTGGCTGAAAAATGTGACTGTGCAGAAGGAAATGCCATTGGATAGCTAGAGTGTGATTGAAAGAGAAAAAAAAAGCAGGAAAAGAAAAAGTGGAGTCCACCTCATAGCTATAGACAAAAACTCACATTGTATTTTGACCCCAGGGAGGAAAGGTCTACAGGATTCTCATCTGGCATCCACTGACATTCCCTGGCAGAAAAATACAGAAAGTTTTACCAATGTAAATTAAAAACAAATATACGTTTAATGCTCCATACCTTAATTCTGTATTATAACATGTTTGTGATTTTTTTTTTCTTGGTCAGTCGTGGGGCTTGGGTGCTGTCCCTGTGCTCTTCAGCTCAAGGCAAGTGCTCTACCACTTGAGCTACAGCGCCACTTCCAGTTTTCTAGTGGTTTATTGGAGATTAGAGACTCACAGATTTTCCTGCCCGGGCTGGCTTTGAACTGTGATCCTCAGATCTCAGCCTCCTGAGTAGTTAGGATTACAGGCGTGAGCCACCAGCTCCCGGCTGGGTTGTTTTATATATGTTTGAGCTCTTTTTGGTGAAGACTAATGCTTGCTCTATCTCTTTGTACTACAGTGCCACTTCCACTTTTCTGGTGATTATAGTTACAAGTCTTTTGGACTTTCCTGCCTGACTGGTTTGTTTAGAACCACTATTGTCAGATATCAGCCTACTGAATAGCTAGGATTACAGGTGTGAGCCACTGGCGCCTGGTTTTACTTAGTTTTTTAATTCATTTTTTTCCCTTTCTTTCTTAATAGAAATTATAGGACCAACATGGACATTAGGCACAAATACATAATCAGGTTGAGAAAAATAAAAAAAAGGGAGCAATAACAGTAAAATTATACATAGGTTAACCTGAAGTCTTCAATGTCATCCTGAGACAATAGTGTTCTATTTTCCACACAACTTTCTAAAGTGATAGATTTTCTACAGATAGAAAAGCCTATAGAAAAGTTATATAATTTAATAATGTCTATAATAACTTCCAACTGAATGAGAAGAATTTAGAATATTTTGAATTATCTTCTATTATAAGGAAATCTAGATGTAGTAGAAACTTTGAATACAATATTTTCTTTGTTCAGTATAAGTTTATGTTATACATTTCCAATTAAACTGAAGTATTGGAATCTGGATAGACTGAAAAGATCAGCAAGAGTGCAAGGCTGTGAATTCAAGACACAATACTGATACTGGTACAATGGTTATATATATCACATTTGTATATATATATGTGTGTGTGTGTATTCTTATACATAAGTAGATATACACACACACATATATATACTTTTGAGTGTGTATGTATATATATGTATCTATATATAAACACAATGATTTATACACAGATATATAAACGCACCTATTATAACAATAATAAAAAATAAAATGCATTCTTTCTCCAGAGCAAATTTTATCTCTTTCAACACAGAATTTGTGTTACAAATGCATTTTATTTCAAGGAAGAAGACTCTTTCTCTTTCTTTTGTTTAATACTATTGTTCAGAATGTTTTTTAAAGCATATCTACTAAAAGCTTCAAACATCTAAAAATGATTAATATATGCTAATGACTAATTGCATATTGAAAAAACCCACAAAGTGCTCCCTCCATAAAGGTGAACAAATTGTAACAAAATAGTCTAAAATAAAATAGATAATTTACGAATGCTTTTTTTTTATCTAGGTGGTACATCATGAATCTTCCATCACATCTGATATTTTGGGGGTAATAGACAATTTTAATTTCCCTTTACAATTAATGTAAGTGGGAAAGCATACCAACCAAGAGTATGTGCAAAAATTTTGTAACATGGAAAATGTAACATTAACGAAGTACAGAAACATGAGCACTACTTCAGGAAGCCTGTTCTGTCCCAAGAAATGAGAGAACCCCCTGTCTCCCATCTATATCTTTTTGAAATTTATTTTATTTTTAGTATATTTTTATTGTAAAGATACTGTACCAAGGGGTTACAGTTACATGAGTAATGAGAACACTTCCTATCGACCATGGTACCACCTCATTTTTTGTCACCTACCATCCCTTCCCTCCCCACCTCCCCAACTTCTCCCTCTCTGCTCCCTGAAGCTGTAAAGTTTGTTTTCAACATAGGGTCCTGTACATCTCACTTTTACAATAGTTCAACCTGTATCACTGTTTCAGCATTTTGTTATTTCCCTTCCTCTCCTAAAATTAGAAAAAAATATATATATACAAGATGCAAGGTAGTGGAATTAAATACAGTGACATCTTCCCATGGGGGAAGAACATACAAAAGAAACAAAAAAAAATCACACAGTACATTTTAAGTACAGTAAAAAAAAAAACAAGAGCAAAGCTAAAACCTCTTGTGTATCCCAAGATAGGGATCTTGCAGTTCATTTCTACATCTTAAAATATGTACATGAAACTAACTTTTCAAATAAAAGGCAAATTGATTGTATTGCCTTAGTTAAAATTCTTTTTTATGGCCTTTTTGTATGCTTTTTATTGTAAAAAATGCTGTACAGAGGGGTTACAGATAGATAAGCAAGATAATGAGTACATTTTTTATTGAGCATTGTTGCCGCCTCCTTTGTTTTCCCCTATCATCCCTTCCCTTTTAGTTTACAAATAGGACAATTATTTTCTTTTACCAGTTTAATAGAAAGGTAGGCTGAATAGACAATTAGAAGGAGGTTAATGAATATAAATATTTTCCTAAGATGTTCTAAGCAGTTAGTTATTCATAGAACCAGGGATGAACAAAGGACAAAGAATTTACCCAGAATGAAGCTTAGTATTCCTGTCTTACCTTTTCTTTACCAACATTTTCAACATGTATTAGCAGTCTAATATATTGCTTAATCCCACCACACACTATCATTATGGAGTCTTTCTTTAGGAAAATGATAATGCAAGTTTATTGCTTTAAGGATCCTTTGAATACCACAGTATATCCTGTTTGTAGTTTGGCTATATTGTTATGATGTTCGAAACATCACATCTTTATGTAACTATTTAAAAATTAAACACTAATAATAGACCACAAGTTACCCACAACTATTGAAAAGCCATTTGGGAAACCAATGTTCAATTGGAAAATTAGACATCCTTCCTCCTTATTCAATCCTTTATCAGGAGCAAACATAAATATCAGTTTGATGAAGTATTAATTATCTCCAAAAATGTAATTTTATTGCATTAAAAGGAATAAAATGCCATATTTACATTAGAAAGAGCCAAATACAGTTATGTTTTCATAAAAGTATGTATAATTATTATCAACATGAAGAAATAAACTATGTTACAATCTATCAAGTAACTTTTTCTCAGTACTCTTTTTGTAGTTGATAATTCAAATATTATCTACTTTTCCTTGAGGGGGTAAGTGTCATGCCTCTGCATTATGTTAATGTGATTGTTCTGCATTTAAAAAAGTATTCTAGTTAAATTTATTTCTCATGGTTTAGTTGCCTTTCTCATCAGGTGAAGTAGATAGCCTGTAGTCAATACTCTTGACACAAACAAAGTGCTGCTTTATACAAACTGAATGCTATGAAAGTTCCACTAATGTAAGCTAAATTTGATAAAATATCATCAGTTTATAGGAAATTTCTGTTTGTTTAAAACAAGTAAAATATTTTCCAATGTAGATAACTTACTTGCATTACTAAATAATACTCTGAGATTCAGCTACTTTGTTACTAATATTATTACTTGTAATGGGGTTTTATTAAACCACATCAAATTATCCACCCAGTGCTGCTGGACTCTTGTGAGATTGTCAACACACAAATAACATTTGTATTTCATAAATATATTGTCAAGATAGAGGGTGTGGATGGTCACATCTGAAATCCTAGCTAGGATTTCAGAAGCTGAGGAAGGATTTTAGGAAGGTGAGATCTTAGGATAGTGTATTCAAACCATTCCAAGAAGGAAAGTCTGTGAGACTCATCTATAATTAATTCCACAAAAGCCAGAAGTGGAAGTATGGTTCAAGTGGTAGAAAAAAAAAGCCAAACAAGAGCTCAAAGCTATGAGTTTAAACCTCAATAACATCACACACACATACACACACACACACACACACACGCACATGCACATGCACACAAATATTGTTAAACTATGATTAGCTTATTGAGGTTTATTGTAATAGGATAATAGTATTGCTTATTTCAGTCCAAATGTAGTTTGAATTATTTCTATTCATTTTCATGTGTCTATGAAAGTGACATAATTTTTCTATAACATCCATATGTGAAAAATTGCCCACTAACAGTTTTTCATTTATGTATTATTCATTTATCTATACTGGGGTTACATTTAATTCCTCATGTTCACTCAGCTTATTTGCATAGTTGATTCTCTACCGATTTAGCCATAGCTTTTTACTGGTTAATTGGAGATGGAGCCTTTTCAACTTTTCTACAAGGATGGCTTCAGACCTCATTTTTCAGATCTCTCATGCTTTTGAATATCTAGGATTACAGGCATCAGCCACTGGTGTCCAACCCCACTTTTCTCTCCTCGCATAATCCAAATTGGAAATAGTTGCTAAAAAGGTTACATACAAAGAAATACAATCATTAAACATGCCAAAATAGGCATCCAATGTATGCAGAGATGAATGGTTTGAATTGGATAAATTTTAACTTGATCAGTTAACACAACATCAACTTGCTGGTATTACATTGTATTATTGTTATGAAACATGTTGCCACTGGAAAAATACTGAGCAAAATTGTACAGTTTCTGCATCATTAATAAGGTCTAATGCTGTTATTTCTTATAAGAGGATATGAATCAAATATTGCAAATAAATATTTTAACATACTGAAGACACAATTTGAAATAGAGTATTGAAAAACATGCAAATAAAATATGAAATAAGTTGCTTTAAGTAATGATGACTGTAGTATAAAATAACCAGTGGTCATGATTTTTTTTATTATTTGAAAGAGTAACTATAATTAAAATGGCACAGTATCCTCAACCTGTAACAGGAATAAACACTTAAAATTCAAGTTGTATCACTCTTCTACATATAAGAGAAAAATTATTGATCTTTCTGTAAGAACATGGCTACTCAGCTAGTCTATTATCTTAACAACAAAGGATTTTTTCTACTTTATGCCTGAAAAATACTCCATTTTACATATGTGCAACTTCTTTTTAGGTTAATTAACATGATGATGGGTACTTAATGTGGGCTAATAATATGGCTATGTGAAGAATACTATGGTAAACATGAGTGTTCAGATGTAAATATTGCATGCTGACTGACTTTTGTGTAGCTAGGAGTTGTATGGTTATATTACATGGTAATTTTATTTTTAGATATTTGAAGAGATACCAGAATAATTCCTATAGTGGCTGTACTTATATGCATTCTGAATAACAATATGCAACAGGTCTTTTTTTTTTCCTGAACCCTCAACAAAGATTTCTTTCTTATCTTTATGATAGACATTCTATCATCAAGTGACATTTCAATGTACTATTTGCTATATTGGCAGGGGGTTATGCTTGCTGTGCTTGCTAGAATGGCTGATTCTTTACGAATTGAGTTATGTGTCCAGTCCTGCTTTATGCTGGTTAGTTTGAAGATGGAGTCTAGTAGACTAGACTAGCCAAGTAGGCTGCCCTTAAATTTCAGTCCTCCATATCTCAGCTTCTTGTGTAGCCACAATTACAGATGTGACCCACTCATTCTCAGCTAGTGCGTTCCCCTTATGGATAAATATTGAACATTTTTCTTGTGTTCACTTATTTATTGGTTACTTATATTCTTTGTAGCACTGCTTGTTTAATTCATTTTTCCCAACTGATGATTGTGTAGTAGTGAGATACTTAAGAAGAGAAAGTGACCATTGGGAAGAATGTGATAAACTTAGGAAACCCATTGTTCTGTACAACAATGCACATTCATAATAATAAAAAGACATTCCCAGGCTTTATATGAAAAATTTAATATATCAAATTGAAATATTCTTGTAGTATGTAGTTTTAGAAACCTTTTCAAAAACCTCCTATGATCCTGGATTGGGAAGATTAACATTGTGAAAATGGCAACACTGCCAAAGGCTGTCTACAAATTCAATGCAATTCCCATCAATATCCCAACCCCATTCTTCAATGAAACAGAAGAAGGAATCCAAAATTTCATATGGAACAATAGAAGACCCAGAATAGCAAAAACATTCCTTAACAAAAAGAACAGTGCTGGAGGAATATCAATACCAAACTTCAAACTCTACTAAAAGGCTATAGTAATCAAAACAGCTTGGTACTGGCACAAGAACAGATTTGAGGACCAATGGAATAGAACTGAAGACCTAGAAATGAACCCATGGACCTAGCCACCTAAACTTCGATAAGGAAGCCAAAAAATTAGAATGGGAGAAAGACAACCTTTTCAGTATATGGTGCTGGCAAAATTGGTTAAACACCTGTGGAAAGCTAAAGTTAGATCCTTGTATATCACCCTGCACCAGAATCAATTCCAAATGGATTAAAGACCTTAAAGTCAAAGCAGACACTCTGAAAACATTACAGGAATAAATAGGAGACATTCTAGGAGATAGGCTTCCTTGGGATAGGCTGAAATTTTCTTAATAAAGACTCAGAAACACAATAAATCAAAGAAAGGTTGGACAAATTGGATTGCATGAAGCTGCAGAGCTTCTGCATGTCAAAGAACATAGCTAGCAAGGTCAATAGAAAGCCCACAGATTGGGAGAAGATCTTCACTAGCCATACAGGGCCTCATATCTAAAATATACTTAGAACTCAAAAAATTAAAACTGCCAACAAAAAATCCTCAAAGAAACAACTTCCGCATTAATAATTAGACTAAAGACTTAAGGAGAGACTCCTCTGAAGAAGAAATAAGAATGACCAATAACGGGGCTGATGGCTTATGCCTGTAATCCTAGCTACTCAGGAAGATGAGATCTGAGGATCAAAGTTCAAAGCCAGCCCGGGCAGGAAAGAAAGTGAGACTCTTATCTCCAATAAACCACCAGAAAACCTGAAGTGGCGCTGTGGCTCAAGAGGTAGAGTGCTCGCCTTGAGGTGAAGAGCTGAGGGATAGGGCCCAAGACCACAGTTCAAGACACACAAAATAAAATAAAATAAAGGCCAATAGACACATGAAGAAATGCTCAACTTCTCTAGCCATTAAAGAAATGCAAATCAAAACAACGTCGAGATTCCATTTCACCCCGTTAGAATGGCTACAATCAAGAAACCTAATAACAACAGATGCTAGATGGGATGTGGCTGAAAAGGAATGATACTGTACTGTTGGTGGGAGTGTAAACTTGTTCAACCACTGTGGAAAGCAGTATGGAGTTCCTCAAGCCAGGCCCAAAGAAACATAGGTCCCATGGGTTCCCTTATTTGCAATGGCTAGTATATGTCTGAGTCAAGCAGAAAGGGTCAAATAAGTTGATATTAGGTGAAACGAACCCCAAGATAAGGACTCAAATGTTTTTTTTCTTTCTTGCTATTGTATCTAATATGTTTATAAGACGTTACTTTGTTGCTTTGTATGTCTCTTCCCCACGGTATAACCCCAGTTTTCACTGTATTTGATGTTGGTATAATTTGTGGAGGGGAAGGGAAAAAACAAATTGTTTAAATAGGTATACAGGTGGACCCATTGCAACAATGAGATGTACAAGTCAGTCTTATGTCGAAAAATGAACTTTACAACTTTCGTGGGTGGGGAGAGGGTTGAGGAGGTTGGGAGAGGAGATGGGAAGGGATGGGAAGGGGAAACAAAGGAGGAGGCAACAATGCTTGATAAGAAATGTACTCATTACCTTGCCCATGTAATTGTAATTCTTCTGTAGAGTACTTTCACAATTTAAAACAAAAAAACAAAGACAAAAAAACTCCACATAGAGCTCCCTTATGACCCAGCAATCCCACTTCTAGGCATTTGCCCAGTAATCACAAACAAGGCCATACTAATGTTATCAGCACAACTATATTTATTGCAGCATTATTTACCATAGCTAAGATATGGAACTAACCCAGGTGACCCTCAGTAGATGAATAGATCAAGAAAATGTGGTATATATACACAATGGAATTCTATGCTTCAATCAGAAATAATGATCCAGTTCAAAACTTTGGCAAAGTAGCAGGTTATAAAATTAACCCCCAAAAATCAATGGCTTTTCTGTGTGCCAACAATGAGAAAAGGGTGGCTGAAATTAGGAAAGCAACTCCATTTGCAATAGCCCCACAAAAAATAAAATACCTAGGAATTAACTAAAGAAGTGAAGGACCTCTATGATGAAAACTTTAAAATCTTAAAAAAGGAAATCAACACAGAACTAAAAAAATGGCAAAGCCTCCCTTGCTCCTGGATTGGAAAATGGCAATACTTCCCAAGGCTATCTACAAATTCAATGCAATACCTATCAAAATTCCAACCTCATTCTTCAAGGAAATAGAAGAGGCAATCCAAAAATTCATATGGAACAATAAAAGACCCCGAATAGCAAAAACGCTCCTCAATGGAAAGAACACTGCTGGAGGAATATCAATACCAAATTTCAAACTCTACTATGAAGCCATAGTAATCAAAACAGCTTGGTATTGGCATAAGAACAGACCTCAGGACCAATGGAATAGAATTGAAAACCCAGAAATGAACCTACAGACCTATAGCCATCTAATCTTCGATAAGGGAGCTAAAACAATAGAATGGAAGAAAGACAACCTCTTCAGTAAATGGTGCTGGCAAAATTGGTTAACTACATGTAGAAAACTTAAGCTAGATCCTTATATATCACCCTGCACCAGAATCAACTCCAAATGGATCAAAGACCTTGAAGTCAAAGCAAACACTCTGAAAACATTACAGGATGGAACAGGAGAAACCCTAGGTCTCCTTGGCTCAGGCCGAAATTTTCTGAATAGAGACCCGGAAACACAACAAATCAAAGAAAGGTTGGACAAATGGGATTGCATAAAGTTGCAGAGCTTCTGCAGGGCAAATGACATAGCTAGCAAGATCAATAGAAAGCCCACGGATTGGGAGAAGGTCTTTACTAGCCATACAACGGACAAGGGTCTCATATCTAAAATATACTTGAAACTCAAAAAATTAAACCCCCCAACAAAAAATCTTCAAAGAAACAACTGCCCAATAAATAAGTGGGCGAAAGACTTAAAGAGAAACTTCTCTGAAGAAGAAAGAAGGATGGCCAATAGACACATGAAGAAATGTTCAACATCCCTAGCCATAAAAGAAATGAAAATCAAAACAACATTGAGATATCACCTCACTCCAGTTAGAACGGCAAAAATCAAGAACTCCAGCAACAACAGATGCTGGAGGGGATCTGGACAGAAAGGAACCTTACTTCATTGTTGGTGGGAATGTAAACTTGTTCAACCACTTTGGAAAACAGTATGGAGGTTCCTCAAAAGACTTCACATAGAACTCCCCTATGGGGCTGGGATGTAGCTCAGTGGCAAAGCGCTTGCCTAGCAAGTGCAACGTCCTGGGTTCGATCCCCAGTACCAAAAAAGAAAAAACAAAAAAAATACAGTTAAAAAAAAACCCAAACAGAACTCCCCTATGACCCAGCAATCCCACTTTTGGGCATTTACCCAAATGTTTACAAACAAGACCACACTAAAGCTACTAGCACAACTATGTTTATTGCAGCATTATTTACCATAGCTAAGATATGGAACCAACCCAGATGCTCCTCAGTAGATGAATGGATCAAGAAAATGTGGTATCTATACACAATGGAATTCTATGCCTCCATCAGAAAGAATGACATTGCCCCATTTGTTAGGAAATGGAAAAACTTGGAAAAAATTATATTAAGTGAAGTAAGCCAGGCCCAAAGAAACATAGGTCCCATGGTTTCCCTTATTTGTAATATCTAGTATATGTATGAGTCAAGCGGAAAAGGTCAGATAATATGATGTCAGGAAAATGAACCCTTAGATGTGTATTTTAAGGTTTTTTTCTTTCATGCATGTGTTTCTAATGCATTTATAAGATTATCTCTTTGTTGCTTTGTATGTCCCTCCCCCACAGTATAACCCCTGCTTTCACTATATTTGATGTCAGTATAACATGTGGAGGAGATGGGGAAAAACCAGTTGTTTAAGGATACAGGTGGACCTGTTGCAACAATGAGAAGTACAAGTTGTCATGTCCAAAATGAGCTTTACAATGTTGATGTGGGGGGGTAAGGGGGGGGAAGGAAAAGGTTTGGGATTGGGGGGGAGGGGGGAGGCTGGGAAGGGATGTGAAGGGTAAACACAGGAGGAGGCTGCAATGCTTGGTAAGAAATGTATGCATTATCCTGCTCATGTAATTGTAACTCCTCTGTATAGTATGTTCACAAATAAAATAAAATTAAATTAAAAAAAAAAGAAATAATGATCCAGCTGCATTTGTTAAGGAAATGGAAAGCCTTGGAAAAAATTATAGTAAGTGAACTAAGCCAGACCCAATGAAATATAGGTCCCATGGTTTCCCTTATTTGCAATAATTAGTATATGTTGGGGATAACTCATAAGCTGTGTACATATGACCATATAAGATGATGATAAGCATAATGAGCCCCAAGATATGGCCGCAAGAGATTTTTCTTTGTTACTGTTTTTAATATACTATATGATTTCTTTTGTATTTTCTTCCTCCTATTGTATACCCTTGTTATCACTCTATTTGATTTTCATACCTTGCATCTTGTATATACATTTATCTAATTTGGGGAGGGAAAGAGGAATAACAAAATCCTGAAACAAGGATACAGGCTGGCCCACTGTAACAATGATACTCAAAAGACACTATCTATGTTGGAAATGAACGTTACATCATTGTTCAGGAGGAGAGGGTGTGGTGGGGAGGGAAGATATAGTAGGAGAAAAACATAGGAGGGGGTAACAATGCTCAACAAGAAATGTACTCACTACCTTACTAATGTAGCTGTAACCCCTCTGTTCAGCATCTTTATAAGAAAATAAAATTGAAAAGAATGAAAGAAAGTAAAAAGAAAGAAACTGTTTCAGAAAGTAGCTGTGTGTTCTAACATTTGGCTTTTCGGTAGTCTAATATTTTTCTTTTAATTTGATATTTTGATTTTTATATCAATTTCAATAGTGCAATTATCCATTTTAGTTATCACTGTAAGGTCTGCTCCTGGATGTAGAGCAGACTCCACCTTCCCCACAGCAAAGTCTCCACCCAGTACCTGCATTACTTAGACAACTGGCACACCTGGAAGAGGTCACATCTGCATCCGCTGAGGTCACATCTGAATTTGATGTGGCCACACCTTTCTCCGCCCATACCCTAGATAAGGCCTAGCCCAGGCCCAGATGCTCTCTTTTCTAGCTCTTTTCTCAGCTCTTTCTCAGCTCTTTCCTTCTCTTCTCTTTCCCAGCTCTCTCTTTCCCAGCTCTGTCTTCTCTTTCTTCTCTTTCCCAACTCGCTCTCTTTCCCAGCTCTCATTCTCAGGCCTTTCCCAGCCATGTGGAGGGCCAACATGGCCTGGTGCCAGCCAGAATGATGAATAAACCTACCCCTTACCTTAATACCACGTGTGTGGTGCTGTTCTTACTAGGCTATCTCTTTTTAAAAACCTAACAATCACCAGCTATGTATAAAATTACATATATATGTACAAATATGTATATACATACATATGTACAAATATTTGTACATATGTATGTATAAATATATAATATGCATATATGTATGCAATCAGCACTTTATTTGGGACATATATACTGAATGTTTGCATACTAGACCAAGGACCTCTACTTTATTTCAAATAACTACTTTCTGTCTTTGGGCCCTGTCTGTTAGAAAAAGAAATATCTCTAGTGTGAGGTGAGAGAAAGGTTTGGTTTTCAAAAGCAAAGAGAAAAAGAGCAAAGCTTTCCCTCAGCCTTGAATGAATGTAGCAAGAAAGAATTATAAAAGGGGAAACATTTTCAGACTGATAATGGCATTCCTGCTGAGACTGTAAGTTCCTGGAGTGTGCATAGGAACTCAGAAGAGTGGTCTCAGACAAGAAGATTGATTCTGTAATCCTCCACCCACATTACAAACTGTCAGCAGTACTGTGCTTGTTTCTCTAAAAGCATTAGCAAGACAATTATGGATTGTTTCACTGTGCCATTTACATGCTTGTGTCCATTTATCCCTGGAGCCCAGGAAATTGATAATCTACCACCACTCATTTTTACTATTCTATGTAAAGTACCAGACAGCCAGAGTAAAATCTGATGACACTCATGAAATTTAATTGATTGAAAACTTGTAAATTATGTACAAGAAAAAATAAAGACATGATATATGTCTGCTTGTCAATGTTTAAGAAATCAGAGGAAGCATTCTTCTTGCATTGGAAAAAATATTGTTGTGGTCAATGGGGAGATAATAAATGCACAATTCGATATTTTATTCTTGATAATGGATGGTCAAAAACATGTTAGCCTGAAAGTTGGATTATACAAATGAAGTATGTAGCTAACCAAAACAAGAAATAAATAAAAATCTGTTTTTCTAATATTACCTTTTTTTTGACTTGGCCTTTTCTTTTTTTGTGTGTGTTTTTTATTGTAAAAATAGTATACAGTGGGGTTACAGTTACATGCGTAAGGTAAAAGAGTACATTCCCTATCAGGCATTGCTATCTCCTTCTTTGTTTTTCTCCTCCCATCCCTATCCTCTCCATCTTCCCAACCCCCCCACCCCAAGTTCTAAAGTTTGTTTTCTTCATAGTGTCTTCTCATTGTTACAATGGGTCAACCTGTATCCTTGTTTCAGCATTTTGTTATTTCCCTTCCCCTCCCCAAATTAGAAAAATGTATATACAAGATGCAGAGCACATAATAGTTATTGCAAATAAGGGAAACCATTGGACTTATGTTTCTTTGGGCCTGGCTTACTTCACTTAATATAATTTTTTCCAACTCTTTCTATTTCCTAACAAATGGGGCGATGTCATTCTTTCTGATAGAGGCATAGAATTCCATTGTACTGCAGATTTTTAAACCTCAGTTTAAACTTCATGAGTTAACCCATGAATTTCATTGCCTCTTCAGTTAAAAATCTTATCTTTTAGGAAAGTTTCGTACTCCTTGGAGTGCCAGTGAGTATAGCTTACTAACTGCATATATTTTCTTTGCATATATTATTTATAATATATAGAAAATAAAATTATATAGTATATATATTGTATCACATATTACATGTCAAATATATGTGATATATCATGCATCAAACATTACATGTATATGTATATGTATAACACATATAATCAACTTCTATGCTAGCAAAGTAAATTGCCTAATCCACTCACATTCATGGATTATTAGTTACAGTTTATGGTTCTTTATTTAATCCTTAAAGCAAAGACAGAGGTATTGTGGCAGATACTGAAAGAATCTTAACCTTCAATGGAGAAGATAATATATTAAAATACCTGAATTGCTTCTCCTGCTCTCACATGGTCAATAAATATGACGTTGTATAAGACAGAGAATATTTATATAGCAACATTTTTTAACTGAATTATGCTTACAACTCCACGTGATAGAGTGATTCCCCACGCATTGAAAAACAATCACCAGTAAGCCACATAGATCACCACAGGGACAAGCAGACCTAGAGGAGCAGTTTCACCACAGCATTGTCTACAATGTGTCATTTCTGCTTGAGACATTCTAATGTTGTATTAATCTGGGTAGACATGTATATTTGTCAATAGAATTGAAAAGAACACACACTGCATTTTCTTGGGCCTTTTATAACTACTTTAATTATGATACATCAGCACTAATTTTCACTTGGAAAACAAGAGTTCATATTTTTCTACATTTAATAATATTTTGAAACAACAGCAAGAAAGAAAAAAATTGTTTCCCTGTCTTGGGGTTCATTCACGTAACATCACCTTTTGACCTTTTGACCTTTTCTACTTCTATTAAACATGTACTAATTATTGCAAATAAGGGAAACTATGGGACTTGTATCTCTTTGGGCCTGGCTTACTTCACTTAATATAATTTTTTCCAAGTCTTTCCATTTCCTAACAAATGGGGCAATGCCATTCTTTCTGACGGAGGCATAGAATTCCATTGTGTGTATATACCACATTTTCTTGATCCATTCATCTACTGAGGGGCATCTGGGTTGGATCCATATCTTAGCTATGGTAAATAATGCTGCAATAATCATAGTTGTGCTGGTAGCTTTAGTATGGTCTTGTTTGTGATCATTTGGGTAATTGCCCAAAAGTAGGATTGTTGGGTCATAGGGGAGAGCTCTATGTGGAGGGTTTTGAGCAACCTCCATACTGCTTTCCAAAGTGGTTGAACAAGTTTACACTCCCACCAACAATGAAGTAGGTTTCCCTTCTGGCCACATCCCCTCCAGCATCTGTATCATGTGATTTTTTTTTTTGTTTGTTTCTTTGTATGTTCCTCCCCCACGGTATAACCTGTTTTCACTCCATTTGATGTTGGTGCCCTGTATCTTATATATACACTTCTCTAATTTGGGGGCGTGGGGAAGGGAATAAACAAACTGCTTAAATAGGGATACAGCTTGACCCATTATAGCAATGAGATGCACAAGACACTATAGACACTATGGTGAAAACGAACTTCCCAATTTTGGTGGGAGGTGGGGGGATTGTTGTGGAGATGGGAGGGAAGGGATGGTAGGGGAAAAACAAAGGAGGAGGCAACAATTCTGGGTAAGAAATGTACTCATTACCTTGCTCATGTAACTATAAACCATCTGTACAGTATTTTTACAATAAAAAACGTACACAAATAATATTTCAGTGGCTCATGCCTGTAATCCTAGCTACTCAGGAGGCTGAGATATGAGAATTGTGGTTCAAAGCCAGCCCAAGCAGGAAAATCCATGAGACTCTTATCTCCACTAAACCACTCGAAAACCGAAACTGGTACTGTGTCTCAAGTGATAGAGAGCTCGCCTTAGCTGAAGAGCACAGGGACAGCTCCCAAGCCCAGAGTTCAAGCCCCATGACCGACCAAAAAAAAAGAAGAAGAAATAATATTTTGAGTAGATTTTATGACCTTCTTTATTTAATATTTGTTAGACTTCAGTACTAAGTCCACTTAATCTTGAAGTTTCCTTAATGGGAGACATTTTATTAGGTGCGGAATCTCATTATTTGTCTATTCAGATTTACTCATTTGTAAAAGAATATGTTCATTTCTACTGGATTATTAAATTTGTTTTCCTTAATTTTAATAACAATCTCTTATGATCCATTTTATATTTGTGTTGTTAGTCATTATATCTTTTTTTATCTTTTGATTTAACTTTTTTGAGCATCTCTATTTTTTCCCCATAGTTTAGTTAGGAGGGTTTTTTTTTTTTTTTCTTTGTCGGTTGTGGGACCTGAACTCTGGGCCTGGGCGTTGTCCCTGAGCTCTTCAGCTCAAGGCTAGCATTCTACCACTTGAGCCACAGTGCTACTTCTAGCTTTTTCTGCTTATGTATTGCTGAGGAATCAAACCCAGGACCTCATGCATGCAGCAAGGCAATCACTCTACCACTGAGCCACCTTACCAGCCCCAAGGTTTTTTTTTTTTAAATCTCTTATTGAAACAAACTCAAGTTCACTAATTTTTGAATTACAATTCATTCTCAATTTTATTTTCTTCTGTTACTGTTGTTTGATGGTAATTGGGACTGAACTCAGGACCATTTAGTTTCTAGGCAAATACTCTGCCCTTCAGAACATACCTCAGTTCTTTTAGTCTTTTTTTACAGAGAGAAGTAATAAGTGAATTAAAAAATAAGTGTATTAGGAAATCAGCTACTAGAATGTTATGATTCTCATGAGAAAGCATTAAGATTAAGAGAGGCATTTAATCACATATTTGGTTGATTATTCTACCTTCAGAAGTAATAGGTAAACTTATGACAATTTTTTTGGTCATACTCACATCCACAATATATAAATTATCAGGCCATTAGGAAATGCCTGTGTCTTGGTTTTGGCATTGTACTGAATATACTTTTGTGGAAGAAAATCATTATTATATAAGGAGAAACTAATATTCTTTTGCAGAAATTTAATTGGTAGGATTATACCTTCTTATTATTTACATTTTCCAAATGATTTTTTAAAATAATATTTTAGTTTCTATTTGTAACACTTTGAACGTATTTACAGACAATGATGTTTGTAAATCATTTTACTTCCCGAGATTAGTTCAGTACTTATAAATTAATTCTCTTTAGTGAAATATCACAATCCCATAGTATAACCTAAATTCAATGACTAGCAAACTAACCCTTCTTCATTTGATTGATATTCTTCTTTCTTTAAATTTAGCATTTGGAAATTAATTTAATATCTAAATAGCATGCTAGAAATTCATTCAGAGAAAACATTCTTTGTTTTTTGGTAGAAATATAAAGTTTTTCTCCACTCATTTAATTAATTTTTTATCCATAGACAGAACATATAAAAATGATTTGAAATGTAACACTAAAAATCTAAACCTAATAAGCCATGCTTTTACAGTGCAATTATATTCTCTAACAAAGAACTTCATATTAACTGACAACTTTAAAAAACTTTCCTTAAATTCTATGTTTTACAGCCAATACACCCTTTTAATACAGCTTAACTCTTCCAATATAATCTAATTAAAATATACTTTGAATGTCAAAATCATCAAAACTCATGAAAAACTTTATAATCTACAATTAAGCATTAGCCAGAAATACTCATCCAAAGATAATTAAAACATATAATTTTGCCTAAAAAACTTAATAACAAAGTACACTGTTTATACTTGTAAAAGAAAATAAAATTAGTTTTTTGAAAATTAATAATAAATATATTAAATGATATAGGAATACTTTAGATAGAAACATTTCTTTCCTGGCTTACAAAATATGTAAATAAATCATGTAGAAGATTCCATCTGAATGAGATCTATGAAGTGACAGGATTTTTAGGAAGAAAGCTATTACACAGTAGACTATTTTGAATTTAAGAGAAACAGGAAAGCTTACATGGTATTTGAAATTATTGAATTTTTCATTTTTGTTAAAGAAAGCTTTTATTGACAAGCATTTGAGAACAGATAGCTCTTTTTTCTTTTTTTGGTCATGGGGCCTGAATTCTGGGCCTGGCTGCTGTCCTTCAGCTCTTTAACTCAAGGCTAATGCTTGACCACTTGAATCACAGTGCCACTTCTGGCTTTTTCTGCTTATGTGGTGTTGAGGAATTGAGCCCATGGCCTCATGCATGCAAGGCAAGCACTCGACCACTGAGCCACCTTCCCAGCCCCAGGTAGCTCTTTATTGTGTGTTTTCCCAAGTATTGTAGGATTTTCAGCTGGGTATATGATCTTTATCACCAATTCTCCCCCAAATTCATATTCCAGTGTTGACTTTTCTGTGTGCAGACATTGTCATGGGTTCCTGCAGGATCAACACCAACTAACCAAAAACCAAGAGGTAAAGCAAAAGAACTGAGGGATTGGGGAATACTTTAGCAATGTACATTTCAGTAGGTAAGGTCCAATGTATACTTTCTACACCAAACCATTGTCCTAAGTACTTTTTATGCTTTATCCTTTGCAATCTTCACCTTAAATGTTCTGGACTGTAATGAAAACCAAGAAATATACACTGAAAGGCTCTCTCTAAATTCTTACACTAACAAGACATGATGATAAGGTTTTAGTTGTCTTTTCTTCTTTAATTTGACTAATGGAGACAATGCCATCCTCTGTTGAGATAACTGACATAGGTATCTTCCCATTAAACCACAGTGACTATTTCCCTCTTTATTAAATTTGAGGAATCTTTGTGGATTCTTCAAATAAAGATACATGATAAACATAAAATTACTTTCCTGGTCATTTTCCTGGATGTGTATTAATCAGAATTTTCTAGGTATATATAACCAGTAGAAGATATGTTCATATAAATAGCTATGAAGACAGATGAAAGGTTATAGGTAATTTATCTTCCACAATGCCAATCTCATATTATAAAATTACAACAGAATTTATATTTGTACATAGGACTATATTGTTCCACTGTTTAGAGCATTTCTTTTCTTTTATACCTAATTATGTGATTCTGTCATATGAGTGATACATGTGAATGTGTGTATGTATAATGATGATGAATGAAGGTAGAGTTCTTCATGTGTGTATGTATTTGTGTGTGTGTGTGTGTGTGTGTGTGTGTGTGTGTGTGTGCATTCATACAAGTACTCCAGTACTGGGGCTTGAACTCAGGACCTGGGCTCTGTCCCTGAGCTTTTTTTGCTCAAGGCTACTGCTCCATTACTTGAACCACAGCTACACTTTGGACATTTTGCTGGTTGAGTATCAGAGACTTTCCTGCTAGAGCTGGCTTTAAACTTTAATCCCTAGATTTCAGAGTCCAGAGTAGCTAGGAGTATAGGTGTGAGCCACTGACATTTGGCTTTTAGTTTTTTATCTCAAGGCTGATGCTCTACCAATTGAAACAGAGCTTCATTTTTGGAATTTTAGTGATTAATTGAACATGAGCATCTCTGAATTTTTTTTTGCCTGGGATGGCTTCGAACTGCCATTCTCAGATCTCAACCTTCAGAGTAGCTAGAACACAGGCTTGAGCCATTGGCACCCAGTTCCACTAACTTTAAATATGTAATTTTTTCATTAGTCTGTCAGTCACTCTATCAAGATATTACTGTAATTACTTACATAATTCTTTAAGGATCTAACATGCTTATAGCCTACAAACTGTTTTTTGTGTTCAAGTAGGTTATCAATAACACACAGGGCAAAGCTCACCAGATGATAGGCCAAAGGACTTACTGACTACATTGCATTACTTTCAGTACTCTCCACTCATGGACTTGCTTACAGGCTTACTTGTCAGAAAGCCTGATGATCATACCCAGGGTCTGGAAACACTTCTTCCTAAGTCCAAGGTGGGCAAATAAAATTTGCATAGTTAATGTGGCTTCCCCAAGATGTTTAGAAGAGGCTTGGGTATGCTAATGAACAAACTTCAAAGTGTCTCTAATATGCTAATAAACCAATTCTCATTTTTTTCTTTTCTTTCCTTTCTGTTTTTCTTTTTCTTTTTCTTTTGTCAGTCATGGGGCTTGAACTCTGCACCTGGGCATTTTGCCTCAGTTCTTCAGCTCAAGACCACTTGAGCAATAGCGCCACTTCCAGATTTCTGGTGGTTAGAGATAAGAGTCTCATGGACTTTCCTGCCCAGCCTGGCTTTGAACCATGATTCTCAGACCTCAGCCTCCTGAATTGCTAGAGTTACAGGCATGAGCCATCCTCACCCAGCTTAATAAGCCAGTTCTAAGGTGGTGAGGCTATGGTTTTAGTTGGAAAAGAGCTTACCCTAAGGTGGCCTGGAGGAGACAACTGGCCACAAAAACTCAAGCTGAAAATGCTCAAATTAGAGCATGGTTCCTCATGGGCCTTTAAGCAGCCCAGTCCAGCCTGGAAATCAAGCTTCAGGGAAGTTTTTCTAGCCAGCCTAGAGTCCATTTCTCTTGCCAGGCTCCCTTGTCACAGCAGTGTGCTTCCTTTGGTGAGTGCTGGTGAACTGACCTACTCAACAGTGCTCATTCTAGTCACATAGTTGTTAATTGCATAAAGTTTGCTTGAGGTGTGAGTGGATACAAGTTTAAATGTTATTTTGAATTGTTATATTTATTATGGAAAGGCATTCTGTATTTAAGTTGTTTTATGCATACCATTGCAACTACTATCATTTCCTATGTCTATCAAAACATTATGTGGAACATTTGTTTTATATCTGACGTCTTGCATAGTTTTACTGTCCAAATTACATACTCATTTTTGTTGATCATCTTTTTTTTGTTGATCACCTTTACACTGTCTAGTTCTTTTTGTGCTATTTTGTCTTCTTTTCTTTTTTGGTGTGTGTGTGTGTGTGTGTGTGTGTGTGTGTGTGTGTGTGTATGAGTGTGCATGCACATGTGCACATGCATGGCTGAGGTTTGAACTCAGAGCCTGGGCACTATCCTTGAGCTTTTTTTGCAAGTCTACAAGTCTACTTTCTTGCTAGTCATAGCTCCGTTTCTAACTTGTTTGGTGATTACTTGGAGATTTGAGCCTCCCAGACTTTCCTGTTTGGGCTGATTTCAGACTACAATCCTCAGATCTCATCCTCTTGAGTTGTTAGGATTACAACCCAAACTACCAGAACTGACATCTTCTCCTCTTCTTCCTGTTCCTCCTCGTCCATCTCCTCTTCCTCTTCCTCTTCATACGTCTTTTTAAGTAGGGATTTTGCTGTATTTCTCATGGTAGTCTCACATTCCTATTCTAAAACAGTCATTCTCCCTCAGCCACCTGAATAATTCATTGTAGAGACTTGTTTCAATATACCCTCCAACTCCTGAGTAAGTGCAAAGTGTACATTAGCAAAATTCTAATGACACCAGTTCTTGTATGCACAGTAAAATTCTCTCTCTCTGTCTCTCTCTCTGTCTCTCTCTGTTTCTGTCTCTGTCTCTCTCTTTCAAGAAGCCTCTGCTCAATTTCATTTAAAGATAAGTGGAAAGTATAAGTCATTCTGAGTTGTCAGTGCTGCCATTTAACACTTATTTTTATTCACTTTTGAATTTAAATTTCTCAGGATATTTATTGCATTCACTTCAGTTTCTAATCTAGAGTGGAAAAAGCTCATGTTGGTTAAACTTCTAAATTTTGTGAAAGACAGCTGAATTGATGTATTTTCCTTTTTTGTGTGACACTTGGATATAAGAATATTTTTCAAATCTATTCAATAAAATCAAGAATTATGAAACAGTGTGTCAACATGCTTTTAAAACTATGTGGAAGGTTTGATAAGTAGATTTCCTGGCTAAAGTTTGGAAAAAAATACTGAGAAAGATAAAAAAGAAACAATTTTAATACACAAAGTGTTTCTTTTTGTTACATCTAGGAAGATTCTAACGTACTGATTTATTTGAGCTATAAATGGTTAAATGTTTTCAATGTTACAAAATTCATACTAAACAATTAGGATTCCATCCTGAAAGCCTTGGTAACATCATATCTTATTGCTTACCTATTCAAACATTGTTATGTGGGGCTAGATGTGTGACTCTGTTCTACAATACTTGTCTAAAACGTATAAAACTCTGGATTTGACTTCCAACAGGATAATATTTTTTAAAATTGTAATGAGACACATATGAAAATAATTTAGTATGCAGAATACATAAGGAAGTTCCCAAACTAGATAGCCTTATAATAATAATAATAATAAAATAGTAATAAGCCACCAAATGGGCAATAGATTTAAATAAACTTCTGTAAAGAAGACCTGAAATTGCCAAGAATAGTTATAATTTTTTTATTATGAAAATACCGTACAGATGGGTTACAATTATATGGGCAAGATAATGAGTACATTTCTTATCAAGCATGGTTACCTCCTCCTTTGTTTCCCCTTCCCATCCCTTCCCATCCCTTCCCATCTCTAACTGCCCCTCCCCACCTCCCCCTCCCCCCCTCCCCTTCCCCCCCCTCCCAAAGTTGTAAAGTTTGTGTTTCGACATAACGACTTGTACATCTCATTGTTGCAATGGATCCACCTGTATCCCCATTTAAACGATTTGTTTTTGCCCTTCCCCTCCACAAACTATACCAACATGAAATACAAATGTTTTAACATCAGTGATTATTCAGAAATGTAAATCAAAATCACCAGGAAATACCACTGCACTCTAGTCAGTATGAATATCATCAAGAAGTCTAGGCAGTAAGCACTGGAAGATATGGAGAAAATACAGTTCGTACAGAGTATGACTGGAAATGCCAATTAGTAGAGTCACTATGGAAAATGCTATTGAGAATTCCCTCAAAGTGTAAATAGTCATAGTAACTATGAATGATGCCACATTCTGGTGTTCACATTCATTTTCCTAATTATTATTAAAAGTTTCTTCATATCTTTGCCAAATTTCTCTTGTGTTTTCCATGTGATTCACCACTACCACGTCTGAGTATTTATCCTACACATTTGAAATCAGTAGGTAGTCAGATATCTAGCTACTCGTGTCCACTACAGCACTAGATATAATGACCACATTATATCCACTACAGCACTAGATATAATGACCACATTATGCATTCAACACTTGTATACATCAAGAGATGAATTGATAAGGTTGATGTGAGGAGTATCTACAATGGAAGTTTTCAGCTTTTTAAAGAAATAATGAGTTTTGTAACTGCTAGCAACATGAATGGGTCTGGAAATCATTATATTAAGTGAAATAAGACAAATAGAGAAAAGCAAATACACATACTTTTTGCTTTTGTGTGAAATCTGAAACAATTGGACTAGTGGAAGCAAAGTAGAATGTGGTCACAAGACAAAGGTTGAAGGGAATGGGAAGACTATAGTCAAGAGCATAGATTCACTTAAACATGAGGAACAAGTTCAAATATTTTCAGAACATAAAAACAGGAAACTTCTTATAGCTAATAACTGAGGATTGTTATAACATCACAAATAGAGTAAATATAGATTGCTTATATCATAAAAAATATAAAGAGTTGGGCAATGGAGGCTCATTCTTGCAATTCTAGCCACTTAGGAGGCTAAGAATGAAAGTGATATGGTTTAAGATCAGTCTGGGTAGAAAAGTTCTTGTGACCTTTCTCACCTCATAGCTGGCCTATTGGTACACTCCTATCTCCCACACTGTGAAGAACGTTATGATTTAGAGAATTGCAGTTCCAAACCAACAATATTCTCTGTCTCAATGGACAGAAGTTAGAAATGGTAGTATGCTTCTGTGAATCCAGATACAACAGGAAGCCTAAAGAAACGGGATCATGTATGGGTACATGCATGTGTGGGAAGTAAGACTCTATCTGAAAAAGAGGTAGATGAGTGTCTCAAATTGTAGAGCACAAATGTAACAAACTCAAGGGGCTTAGTTCAAACTGCAGTACCACCAATATCTGTCTATCTATCTATCTATCTATCTATCTATCTATCTATCTATCTATCTATCTATCTATCTATCATCTATCTACAAAGAGGGAGAGAGAGAGAGAGGATGAAAGAGAGAGAGGGGGGATTATAGGAGTGAGCTACTGGTGCCTAGCTAGTAATTTTGTTTTTACAAATATTTTTTCTTTTTATTCCTTCCCCTTACAATCTATTCTTAATCAGCAGAATTTTACTGTTATATGTTATGATCAGAATAGGCTATCTTATATTATGATAGTGATCTTAATTATTCAATAACTTGAAATGACAACAGTTTATTTCTCATAAAATACTGGAAGCTGCTCAAGAAGATGAAGACACACCTATGAATGAGATTGGTCTGAGGTCTATCTCAGATTTATACATTTGTTTAGCAAGTATAAGGTCCTGGCCATAGAAAATAAAACAGAGGAGGACAAGGTTTTACTTTAATTTCATTTTGTGTTTTCAGCATTTCAATGCAGACTAGATTCCTGGTAATCTTGTTGGGCAAAACGAGAGTGACCTCTTGTGAAATAATTCTAGCGAATCTTGAAACCTTCAACGTAAGTTGAAATTATTGTCTATGATCTTTGGTCTGATCCTTTGAGCATTCTCTATCTTCAAAGTCACCTTTTCATTTTCCTGAGAAGTTGCAAATTTACAACAGAATTGACATACCAGCTTGTTTCCGTAAGAAATTTTATGTCCTTTAATTTTCTTTCCTCATGTACCGTCACTATTTGTTTAAGTCCAACATGTCAATTCTTTAGCTCTTATGTGATTTTTATAAATAATTTTAGGCATCTTTAAATACATGATGAGGAATCATAACATCCAAACCAAAGGTCTTTCTTTGGAATTAAATTTCTTTCCTGGCTATTCCAACTTCTGCTCAGATGCCTAAGAGTTACTGCTAAGATTCAGCAAATCACAGAACTAGTGGGACAAAGGACAAATGGTGAGCCAATGGAACAACAATACTCACTAAGATGCTATGTTGGAAATGAACTTTCCAGGTTGGGAGGAGGGGAGATCAAGGAAAGAGGGAGAAAACAAGGGAGGGGTAACACTGTTCAATAAGAATTGTACTCATTTCCATACTGATGTAACTGTTTTCCTTATTTGTGTAACTGTAAACCCTCTGCACATAACCTTTACAATAAAATAAAAAAATAAATTTAAAAGATTCAGCGAGTATTCTGCATAGACTGAAGTAATATGAGAGGCACAAATTTAATTTTATTAGCAGCCTGTTATAGGATGATTAATTACTATTTACTCTTGATCTTTTTGAGATGCTAAGTATAACTATACCTTCACAGTCCTGATTTTCCTCCTAGAGTATATTTTTATGACATTCATCTCTTAATTTGTTCCTCTGGCTAGATTGACATTTTTTACAGTTATCAAATCCAAACTAGATCTTTGAAGTTACTCCTTCTCAATATCAGGCATATGTTTCATCAATGAATTTGCTTCTTAACATCTAAAAGGTGCTAAAGCTATTTATCCAGAACGTAGAACATTTTTTCTGTTTTTGTTTTTAATTGAAAATTACATTTCACTTCTATAAAAAGTTGTACTTACATGAAAGAAGAAATGATATTTATAATAACTTGTGATTTGCAAAGAATAAAAAAGATGCCCTAGAAGTAGAGACTAATAGCTCATTCTCTTGGTTTTTAGTGGCAAGGGTTACCTTGGATTTCTACCACTTTGTTGTAGCATCTTCTGTCTCATATTCTGCTTTTTCTCCTACAACTATCATTGGTTTCACAATTTTAGCTCATGCTAAATAAAAGTCTTAGCTAAAATTTGTCTTTCAATTTGTATTTATTGACAAAAGTTTTACGGGAGTGAATTAAATTCGGGATAAATAAGATAGATATTTTTGGCATCATAGGTTAGAAAAAGCTAGGATAAATGTTATTTATTATCCATTTAATCTTATTTTGCACTTAATTAGGACAGCTTCATTCAGGAGCAGTGATCAGACATTAATCTTGTTTTCTGAATATAGATGAAATACGAGCTTAATAAAAATTTTGTAACCTATCATCTTTAATTCAAATAAGATTTCTTACCCTGTGCAGCTTTTAGAGTTTTCCAGCAGCATGGGAATGTCATTTATCATTTATCTTTATAAGAAATTTGAGAATATACAAACCTTATTTTTTGCATAAAACTGTGTTTGAAATTTTTCATCTACTTTCTGGCTTATTCAGAGAGCTTCTCATAAGTGTATTACATATGAGAATTGTAAATGTGTTACATATGCATATTAAGGACATTGAAAAATTATTTTAATTTTGTAGGCAAGGCAGATACACAAGAAAGTGAAAGATATTGTTTTGGACTTGAATTTTAAAATGGTTTTTATTAAATCAATTTTCTAAATTCCTCAGTTATTTCATATGTATAGCTGTCCATTCTTCAGTGTAAGGGTCATCTGCTTATGAATCAATACTGGATGTAATCTGTTTATTCCATTTTCTCAAATTTCATTTTCAGAAAAGTGGCTAGCATGGTTGAGGAACAGATTAGCAGGATGTTTTTCTCATTTCCTCATACCAAAGGTCGTTATTTATTCAACTTGCATATTTTATTTATCATAAGTTAGATGTTTATGTTTTTAAAAAAAACAAAACTCTGAATAACTTTTTCCCTAGACTCTGTACTGTTTTCTGTTATCTATTAGCTAAAATGTCCCTTTAAAATCTTCTACTAATTATCTGGATTGCTGTGTATTTGTAAATCCCTTTTATTATACTTCTCATTAATAAAGTCACTCTGTTAGACTTACTCCAAGTAGCTTTTTGTTGTTGTTTTGTTTTGTTTTTGCCTTATATGAAACATGACAGAATTGTCAAAGATGATATAGGAGAGTTATTGTCTATGTAAAAGCATTAGATGGCATTAATATAATGGACACTCAAATGTAAATCTTGTTCACTAAGAATTTATATACATCGTTACAGGAATCACATTAAGTGTTAAAGGCTAAAGACGGGGTCATTTTCACAGAAGAAAATAGAGCTTAAGCTAGAATTTAAGTCTTATAAGTTTAAGTTGCTTACATATTTTGTGTTTCATGAGAGAATAATTTTGTGCTAAAAACTATTAGAGGTTTCATATGAATTATATAACTGCAATTATAAAATGTGTCTCCAAAACATGGCTATTGGAAACATTGCTCTTCTAGCCTTTCATTGGACTACTTTCCTCTTCTTTATAACACATAGATTTTGTACAACTTGTGTAATAATTCTCTTTCATTTGCTTCTTTTCTCTGTTTTGTAGGTAGACTATGCTTGACCTCTTTTTCCCATGGTCTCCTCTATTTGAATTAATTAGTATGCATCTTGGATAATCTTAGCAGATGAGCAGAATAGCTCAATATGTATGTACATATGACCATATAAGATGATACTAAGAGAAGTATCAAAGAACTAGATACAAGAGCTTTTTCTTTGTTGGTGTTCTCATTGTACTATGTGATTTCTTTTTTCTTTTGTGTTTTTTCCCCTTATGGTTTATCTCCTTTTGTCACTGCATTCAATTTTGGTACCCTGGGAATTGTATATACGTTTAACTGAACTAGGGCAGGGAAAGTGAACAACAAAATGGTGAGATAAAGGACAAGAGGATAACCTATGCAACAGCGATACTTACAAGACAATATGTTCAAAATGATATGTACAACATGGGGGGGTGGAGGGAAAGTGGGAAAAATGGGAGAAGGGATAACAATTAACAAGAAATGTAATCACTAACTGATGCAACTGCAACTCCTCTGTACATCATCTTGACAACAATAAACACACACACACACACACACACACACACACACACACATACTAACTTGACTTATTTTATCTTTTTCAAGTTTGGTCTAGCAAAAATCATGATGGTATGGTGTCATAATTATACCAGTTCAAGTAGCTCCTGGTAGATTTGTGAGAACTTATTCTACTTACATTAAATTAAATCTTAGACTTAGAATAATACATATGCCAAACCATCATACATTTCTAGAATAAAGTGTATTTTATTCTGATTGAAAAATAATTTCAAGGCTGGACATAGTGGTTCATTTTTATAATTCTAGCTACTCGGGAGGTTCAAAATGGAGAGGATTTGTTTGATCGGCCCTGGGGGAAAAAACCCTTGAGACTCTATCTCCAATTAACTAACAGAAGGCCAATAGACCAAAGCAAGGGAGTGATAACTTAAAGATAAGGGTGGATTAAATACTTACTGATTTAAATTTTTTTCCAGAGATTTCAGAGATAACAAAACCCATCTATTTCTTTGAGAAAAAAACTATTTGAGTTCTTAATATTTTAATTGAGCTGGGTGATTGTGGCTTAAACCCACAATCTTGGTTAATAAGGAGGCTGAGTTCTACAGATTAAGATTTGAAGCTAGACAGGGCAGAAAAGTCAGAATCACTGCTATTTCAAATTAATCACCAAAAAAGACAGAAGTGCAGCTGTGGCTCAAGTGGTATAGTTCCCAGTCTTGAGGGAAAACGGAGACTGCTCCTACGCTTGAGTTCAAGGTCCAGTATCATTGCCACCCCTTCCACCTCCACACCAAGTTGAACTTTTAATGATATGGACTTTTTTGTTATAACTACTAATTTTTATCTGTATAAAAAGACAACATTTTTTCTTTATATTTTGATGTAGATATGTGACTGGTATCACACTTATAGATTCATTGAGCCAGGGGTTTTACAAGAGATATATAGTTATTTTACGTGTCTGAAGTAGGAAGTTTTTGCATGTCTTATGTAATCGCCTAAACACTGAACAAAGAAAGAGCAGAACAAATCAGAAGAGGGTACCCAATTTTCATGTAATTCTAGAAAAATGCCTCTATGATTAACAAGTAACATCAAAGTGACATTTTTATACTAGTGATGAATCTTCAGACATCATCATAACTGGCTTTGTGCATGACCTTACTGGAAATAAAGAGTTCAAAGTAGAGTCAAAGACATATCATGGCTTTTGAATTTTCCCATACAATGGATTTAGGAGATAAAACTCAAAAGCGGCAAATACACATTATTAGTGTAAGAAAATAATAGGATTGTGCAGAAGTTTAATTAATTTAAAGGACATTTACTCATCACTACTCATTGTTTGATACTGCAAAATAACTCACAAGACAGAATATAACAGAGCTTCTTTCATAAATATGATTAATCTAAAAAGAATTATAGTTTGTCTTTATAAATTATCAAAACAAGGACAAAAAACTTTTGAATTAGAGAAAAATATTAGTTCTGAGACAATTGAAAGGGCAAAATTTGGACAGAAATAGATTGAAGAGCAAGTTTTAAAAATGTTATTATACAAAATCTCTTCTTTAGAAAGTTTATTTGGAAAGATTATTGCAAGTAAATGCATGTGTACCATTCTAATTCAACCTAAGAGATTGTGAACTTTTAAAATGATACCAAATTTTAACATTCCATGTAATTTTTCAGCCTCAATGGATAAAACCTAGTCCCATGAAAACTCTACCTATGTTTTCTCTATATTTCTGTACTAAAGACCCTCCTACTTAAGAAATTTAATTCATTGACTAATGGCTATGAAACAACCCTATGTTTTTCAGTTTTGAATTACATACATCTTGCATATATTTTCCCTTTATCTTGCACCGTAAATATTTTCTTCCTCCTGCTACTCTATATTTACTTACAAATCCTAGGCAACCATGAAAATTGTTCATTTGGTATGAGAACAAACTTATAATTTACAGAAGCAAATTAGTTAGGAAGAGGAGAAATTATATTAAGAATTATCAAGAATACTATCTTTTACACATTTAAATCATATTTAAGTATATAAAAGTTAGAAAAAATTACACATATTGTTAAGAGATTGTTTTTCTTGTACTTTAAGGTGATTAAGTAGAAAAAGGAAAGATAAATGTGTACTAGTTTATATCTCTAATACTTTTAACCTGGAATTAAATTGGCAGTATTATATATATGTATATATATATATATTTGAAATGTTTTATTTGCATATCTTTAAAATGATTTACCATAAAATAGTTATAATTTTTATGTCTATTATATCTAATAAAGATCTTAGAGATATTGAGATATTATTACTGGCTCTGGTTATTTTAAGTTAGTTTTGAGAAAAAATGAAGACTATATTACTCCTCACCAATTATTTCTTCTTAACTATCAGGAGTATAAAAAATGAGCAATAAAACTCCAAAAATGGCAGATAACAACCATTTTAATAAACTAAAATTTGTTGACTTCATATTAACATACCAATGATTCTAATAGATTCCTGCTTCATCTATATGAGCTTCAGTGAACATTTTAATTAAGAAACACAGAGTTGGATTTTTGTAAACACTATTATTTTGTAACATCTTGGTTTTTCAGAGAGGGAACAATGAAGGAAACATTTATCATCAATATTTTTTAAAGCAAATTCTTGTCTACAGCAAATAAAACTTCCATGCTAATATTCATTGCTGCTTGTAAATATTGCTTTTGGATTTCTGTATTTAACGGTGTGATAACGTTGGTTTCTTGACTAGTGCTCTACCACTTAAACCATACCACCAGTCTACTTTAGTTTATAATTTGGAGATACCTTGGCTAGAGTTGAAATTCCATCCCCTGGATCTCAGCTTGTGAGTAGCTAGGATTATAGACATGAGGCACCAATATCCAGGAGAGGTTTTCTTCTTAACAAATAGACATGAACATCTCTATAGGAAAAGATGTTTTCATCTATTTTCCACATTTCTAAATTTCTTAGCAGTGGTATTTATGTAATATATTTATTGACTTATTTTAAGAACTTATATATTTATGTCAATGTGCAAACTGCTTTGTTGCCATCCAACAAAGCAGTTTAACAATAAAATGTATTGTGATCAATGTTATGCCTTCCATTATTCTCCCCTATCCCTCACAACCCACCTCTCCCCTCAGGGTTTTTTTTTTTGTCTGTTGAGGGTTTGAACTCTGGGCCCTGGTGCTGTCCCTTAGCTCTGTCAACACTCTACCACTTGAGCCACAGCACCACTTCTGGTTTTCTAGTGGTTAATTAGAGATAAGGGTCTGGCAGACTTTCTTTGAACTGGGATCCTCAGATCTCAGACTCCTGAGTAACTAGGATTACAGGCATGAGCCACTTGCGCCAGGCTTCCCCTCAATTTTTAAAACTTTTTTTAGTATATGCCTTGAATTATACGACTGCTTTCTCCTTTCTGAAGTAGCATTACTTTATGATACTCTCTTTAAATTAATCACACGACTTTCCATTTCTTAACAAATGGGGCAATGTCATTCTTTCTGATGGAGGCATAGAATTCCATTGTGTATATATACCACATTTTCTTGATCCATTCATCTACTGAGGGGCATCTGGGTTGGTTCCATATCTTAGCTATGGTAAATAAGGCTGCAATAGACATAGTCGTGTTGGTAGCTTTAGTGTGGTCTTGTTTGTGAACATTTAAAAGAAGTTTTCTAATACCTAAAGCTTAAGGTAATAATAATTTAAGGTAGATGACTATTTTTTTTATTGTATTAAAGAAGAAAAACAAAAAGTAAAAGCAGAATCCTGAAAGGTCTGATATATCTTCATGTTAATAACCCACTAGTAGCAAGATTAGGTAAGCTGTATCTTTGAAAATGGATATTAAATTTAATCCTTTGCTTTTCAAGTAAAACATTTTCTTTTTTGAAGATATATAACTCCAAAACATGTCAATAATTTGAAATATTAAGAATTATAAGCCCAATTATAAGAACAACCAATTGTGATATTATAAGCACAGATGAAAACATAATTATCTTCCATAAATGGAAAACACATCCAAACTTTATCATGTATTTTAAAAATATTTTTAAGTTTTCTTGCAATGTTCAGATCAAACCCATAATCACACCCACATTGGGCAAATGATCTACCACTGAGCTAATCCAAATAGTGATACATATTTTATTTTTAATATTCAAATAGCTAAGTATATAAAAATCTTTTCTTATTTATATACTTAAAACAATTATTTAACTTTGATCAGAAAGGTTGTGATAATTTTCAATAAGAGACTTTTTACAAAATACTCAACATATTGTAAGTAGATGGTTCCATAAAACATGTTTTTACTGATAATTCAATTTATTTTAAAATGATGATTTGTTGAAGTATGTTAGGCATGCTGTTTCATATTTGATAACATAGATATTTCATATCTTCATATCTAGTGAAATGTAAAAACCAACAAATACATGATATGCAAAGTGTTGACAGCAATGTAAGTAAACTTGTATCATCACTGGGGAATTACTCCAATATATGACTCGTAGAGCTGTGTATTCTGCTTCATGCATTTATTACTTAATATTTAAATGCAAGTATATGTTTCTTCAAGATATATAAATTATCTACCTTTTTATTCTTATTGTATTTTGTCAGTTTCTATTTTAATCATTCTCACTTCTCTCCTAGATAGCACTTACTCTAACACCCCATATCCAGCCATGTTTAATTTTTGAGGAGTGTTAAAAACATGTAAAAAATCATAAGTGGGACAACCTCATTACGTTAGAATCTATATTTGACGTGGATCTGTAATGAGACCACAAAATCAGGCCATTCATAAATGAAGTTAAGACAATAGAAGATTGGCCTCAATGTGCATTAGCTGTTACTTCATATATGTATATGTATACATGTATGTATATGTATATATATATAGTAAAAATGTTGTACAGAGGGGTTACAGTTACATGAGTAGGGTAATGAGTGTATTTCCTAGCAAGCATTGTTACCTCCTGCTTTATTTTCGCCCTACCATCACTTCCCTCCCACTTCTCCAACTCCTCCCACCGTCCTACCCCACCCCCACATCCCGACATTGTACAGTTTGTTTTCAATATAGTGTCCTGTACATCTCATTGTCACAATAGGTCAGCCTGCATCCCCATTTAAGCGTTCCACAATAGCCCTTCCCCTCCCCAAATTAAAAAATTGTATATACAAGATGCAGAACACTGGCATCAAATCCAGTGAAAACAGGGGTTACACTGTGGGGGAAGAACCTACAAAAGAAACAAAAGAATCACATAGTGCATTCTAAGTACCCGAATAGCAAAAGAAATCCTCAGCTCTGTAGGAATATCAATTCCTAATTTCCAACTCTACTACAAAGCTATAGTAATCAAAACAGCTTGGTACTGGCACAAGAACAGACCTGAAGATCAATGGAACAGGACTGAAGACCCAAAAATGAACCCACAGAACTATAGTCACCTAATCTTTGACAAGGGAGCTAAACAAATAGAATGGAAGAAAAGCAGCTTTTTCAGTAAATGGTGTGGTAAAATTGGTTAAACACTTGTAGAAAACTAAAGACAGATCCATATACATCACCCTGCACCAGAATCAACTCCAAATGGATCAAAGACTTCGAAATAAAACAGACTCCATGAAGGAAGGAATAGGTCTCCTTGGCACAGGCCAAAATTTTCTTAATAAAGACCCAGAAACACAAAAAAATCAAAAAAAAGTTGGACAAATAGGATTGCATGAAACTGCAGAGTTTCTGCATGGCAAAGGACATAACTAGCAAGATAAATAGAAAACCTATGGACTGGGAGAAGATCTTCACTAGCCATACAATTGACAAGGGTCTCATATCTAAAATATGCTTAGAACTCAAAAAACTAAATCCTCCAACAACAAATCCTCAAAGAAACAACTGATCAATTAATAGATGGGCTAAAGACTCAAAGAGAGACTTCTCTGAAGAGGAAATAAGAATGGCCCATAGACACATGAAGAAATGTTCAACCTCTCTAGACATAAAAGAAATACAAATCAAGGCAACATTGAGATTACACCTCACCCCAGTTAGGATGGCTATAATCAAGAAACCTAATAATAACAGATGCTGGAGGGAGTGTGGACAGAAGGGATCCCTACTGCATTGTTGGTGGGAGTGTAAAATTGCTCAATCACTCTGGAAAGCAGTATGAAGGTTCCTCAAAAGACTCCACATAGAGCTCTGCTATGACCCAGCAGTCCCACTTTTGGGCATTTAACCGAATGATCACAAACAAGACCATACTAAAGCTATCAGCACAACCATGTTTACTGCAGCATTATTTACCATAGCTAAGATATGGAACCAACCCAGATGCCCCTTAGTAGATGAATGGATTAAGAAAATATGGTATATGTATACAATTGAATTCTATGCCTCTGTCAGAAAGAATGACATTGCCTCATTTGTTAGGAAATGGAAAGACTTGGAAAATACTGTATTTAGTGAAGTAAGCCAGGCCCAAAGAAATAAAGGTCCCATGGTTCCCTTGTTTTCAATGACTAGTACATATCTAGGACAAACAGAGAAGGTCAAAGGTTATAAACTTACATATGATCACATGAGATAATGTTAAGCAAGATGTACCCCAAGACAGGGACACCAGTGGCTATTTTCTTTCTTGCGAGTGTTTTTAATGTTCTTACAATGTTACTTCTTTTTATGCAGCAAAATTTTTTAATATTCAAAATACTATAAAGATTTAAGTGAGTTTTCCAAACTCTCCCACTTCTCCAACCACCAGTTCAATCTCCGCTGATTCTGAGGCATAGTCCACTTAGTAAAGTAAAACAATTGTATGATAAATTCTTTCATTTAACAACATTACAGGAGTGAAATCATCCAGGTAATACATTTCAAGACTAGAGACTAAATCTAGGAAACTCTACCTACACTTAAGATACAAAATTAATTCCTTTGGTTAAAAACACTTTTGCAGCTCTTAATAACACAAATGCTAGATAGAATTGAAATCTAATTAAGTCTTAACAAAATATGCTGAGGCTAGAATTGTGTTTATTAAACTGTCTCAAAAATAACTGTGTGAAATTAGAACTAGACCTCATTATGTGCTAATTCTATGCTATAGCTCTATGAAACACTGATACGACACTAACAAAACTGAGTGAACTGTTGACACCTTTAGGTGAGAATCTTTCACCACATGGAACTCATTTTAATGATAATTGTTAGACTGTGTAAGTATAAAGCTTCTTAAGGTCAGAAACATTCATTTCACATCCTGCCTATGTAACCCAATAACTTAAAGATACTCTGTCCATTCTGACAAAATTATACCTTTGCCATTCTGAATAGAAAAGTTTCTAATTGTTCTGAGAGATAGACCGAACACGCAAAGGCCTGTGGATGCACACAAGCATACTAGTCATAAATATTAAATAGGTAATATTAATATTAAATATGTAAATATTTCATATATATTTCATATATTTATAGCTGTCCCTAACTTAAGGAACAAAGGAAATTTGGGGTATTTTAGTGTTGTGTCTGAATTACATAAACTTCTACATGTTTTTATGTTTGGTATTTCTTGCATAAGCAATAAAGAGAATTAAATGACCATATATAATGTCATTAAAGGTTACATATCTATTTTTGTAAAGTATATCTGACTGGTCAAAATATTGGTAATATTTTGTGTATTTATAGTACATGGAAAATATTGAGTAACATCACAAAACATGAATGAGAGAGAAATAATTATTTTGAGTCCTGTGTTAACATTCAAAATAACTCATTACCAAATTCCACTTCTATTGTTATTGAACAAAATAATCTAATAAGTTAGTTATCATTTCATGTTCAAAGTTTTAAATAATTGATCATTTTGGAGGTGGGAGGGAAGGGATAGTAGGGGAAAAACAAAGGAGGAGGTAACAATGCTCAATAGGAAATGTATTCATTACCTTGCTCATGTAACTGTAACCCCTCTGTACAGCATTTTTACAATTACATACAAAAAAAAAGATTCCATAAACTAGGGCAGCAGTGGCTCACCCTTGCATTTCTAGCTACTCAGGAGGCTGAGATCTGATAAATATGGTTGGAAGCCACCTAGGGCAGCAAAGTCCACAAGACTCTAATCTCCAATAAACTACTCAAGAAAAAAAAAGCCAGAAGTTTCATCATGTCTCCAGTGGTAGAGTACTACCCCTGACCAAAAGAAGCATAGGGACATTGTCTAGGCCCAGAGTTCAAGCCCAGGACCAGAAGGAAAAAAAATTCTAGAAGCCAAAATACAGGTACTTTTTCTCTTGTCATAACACAAAGTATTAACCACTCATAGTAATTGAATTTTTAGGAAGTACTAAGTCTAATGAAAAAGAAAGCAGTTGTTTTCCAATGTTGTAACAATAGAATATTGAAGACAGATCTTTTTCTTGAGACTCAATAGGATACTTTACAGTTGAGTAGGGAAAAAAATCATACTATCTAAACATTTTTTTAATAATTTTATTCAAGTAAATGTTGTTCAATATGCTCCCTATGCATCTAGCTTTTAATAAGATCTTCAAATGGGTTGATAAGATTTTTACTCAGTAAAATAGAATTATATTACAATTATCTTGGAAAGCCTTTTTCCCCCTCTGTTTTGTATCATTGACTTGCTTAGAAAGGATTGAATATTATGAAAGCAATAGAGGTAATAACTGTTTTTCTTGTTAGAGCTAAGATGTGATGGGACAATGTTTACAATGCAAACTTGATGCAGAGAAGAAGTTTTTATTGCTCATGGGAGATTCTATTATATATTTTAGTAAGAAGTTTTTCTGCTTTAGAACTTTAGGACTGAAATCACTTTATAAACTTACCATGCTTAGTCATACTTTGGTTGCTTAACATGAATGTTATAAAACTACAGACCATAAAACAAAATAGTTTTAAATGAAGTCTTATTGAGGCATAGACATGTTTATTTATTTCTTGCAGTCTATGCCTTAACTACACAACAACCACCAAGTTCAGTAGTTGTGTTCTCTAAACATTGTATGGCATTTGAAACATGACATAGCTATTTGTTAGTTGAAAATTTTCTACTGAAATTTATGGGTGGTTCAGACAGAGTCAGAGGAGTAAAAACATTGACATTTTTAGAATTTTCACAAGAGCTTTGATAACTTGATCATATTCAGAGTTCCCGTTCAGATTTTGAAAATTGAAGCTATTATTGCTGATCCAGAAAAGGCTTATATGTTGAGAATTATTCCTAGTTGTTATAAATTTTGTTAATTCAAATGAAATATTATTAATAAAAGCCAAGTACCTTGCATACTAGTGTTTTATTCTTGAACCCATGTTTATATATACATCAAACTGGAAATATGCACTAAAAGATCAAACACACATCACTTCAGTATTTTCAATGCCTCTTAGAAGGATAGAAAAATAGACAATATTCCCAAACTGTGATCAAGTACTCCAATAAATATAACTACAAAGTTTCACATATGCTCACACAAGGTAAATCTAACTCAGATTGGTTGGGAATGATAAGGCACTATGGGAAATAAGAATTAGGAAATGTTTTCCTGCGTCAATTGTAAAGATTATTCAGTTTTTTGTATGAAAATCTATAAATTTAAGAAGGTTTGTTATGTCCATAGCCCAAAGCCATTGTTGGCTTTTTTTTTTTTTTTCTTATGTGGTGCTGAGGAATCGAACCCAGGGCCTCAGGCATGCAAGGCAAGCACTCTACCACTGAGCCAACTTCCCAGCCCCCCATTGTTGGTTTTTGCAGATAGAAATATTTCCCACTCTATAGTTGGTTGACTTTCCATTGTTTGGTGCTCCTTTTTCTTCTTTAATTTTGGGGGAAGTAGGATGGGTAATTTTACATGTTATCAGGAGTATATTATAAAAACCCGATATCTGGTTAAACACTATTTGTTTTTCAATTTAAATTTTAGTGTAAAGGTGATGTATAGATGAGTTATAGTTACATAAGTGAGGTAATGAGTACATTTTTTTAAAAGTGTTGCTCCCCCCTCCACTTATTTTCTCCCACTTTTTCCACTCTGGACTCCCCTTCCCCCCAAGATGTTAAGTTCCTTTCCAACAGAGTAAACACTATTCTTAAAGTTTCTCAGGGGGGATTTTTGGATAATCTTGCTATTTTAATCACCAGTTTCTATACAGCAGCTTATATTCCATTTGTGAGTGAGCCTCATTCAATCAGCAGATGGCCTGTTTGGGAAAAAATAAAGTAAAATGAACCTAACGTCTGTAGAAAAATCTCTTTCTTCCAAAGAGAGTGCTAGCTCTTCTGGTCTGACAGTCTTTTGCCCAGGCTATTAGTTCTTCCTGGGTCTATAGCCATCTCTGGCATTTAGATGCCAACTCAGACAATCACTCTGCAGAATTTGAGAGCATGAGAGCCTGAATATTTGCATCAGGACTAGTGTTCTGAGGAACAAGTAGAAAAGATGACAAAATTAATTTTAAGAACATGGTTCTTTGTAAGAAAAATCCACATTAGCAAAACGGAGATAGTACTGTGTTGCAGAAGACAAATGTGTAACACAAAATGAGAAAGCAATGGGCTTGTCACTAATTCCTTTCATTAGTGTGATAGATTTAGAGATGGAGATGATTTCCTCTCAAGGATATTTAAACAGAATAAATTAGTTTATTAAAATTTAGGTTCACTTAGGTCAGCGTCAACCATTTCCACCAATCATGCTTGCTGGTTAATTATATAGAAAAAGAAATTATACACTTTACATAATGATTGATGGAAATTATTATGCTCATAGATTTCTCCTGCTCTCAAAAAATTTACATCCTATACCATCTCGAAAATTAGGGCAGATGTTTCCTACTTAAATATTCTATAACTGTGCCTAGTTCTCTCTGAGCTTGTAAAATAGGCATAAGGATAGACATGTAATATGCACATACTATAAATAGACATGTAATATTCATAGTGATTCTAGGTTTCACATGAGCTCAAATAGCTGGCATCTTCTGGTTTTATTACAAATATTAAAAAATATCAGTAACCAATGCAACAGCATGAGTAGCAATTGAGTGATGTCCTATTTGTTCACTTTTGGCTGGTAATGTGTAACATTGACAAGTATGTTTTAAGTACATCAAGATCATTTGTTTAGTATTTTTGAATTAATAATAAAACCCAGGTTTCTATCCTGTCTCTTTGTTTTCTGTTTGCATGACACCATGAGCCCTGTCTAAACTATCTGAACTCTATTTTCTTCTCTATGGAATTGGTGAATTAGGTATTCTTTAGAAACTTCTCCAAAATCCTGTTGCTAGGTATATCTATGCCTAATATTTCTAGATAATTGTTTGTTGCATAATAACAAAATCTTGTTGAACATCTTGTATAATCAACTTCTTGAGCTTAAAGTAAATTCATTTCATATGCATAAAATGATAATACAGTTAGGTGCCTGTGGCTTATATATGTAAGTAATCCTGAGATCTGAAGATTATGGTTTGAATTCAGTCCAGGGAAGAAAATATAGGTTTAATTAACCACCCAAAAGCCTGGAAGTGGAGTTGTGGCTCAAATAGTAGAGTACTAGCTTTGAGGAAAAAACTCAAGTTCTTAGGCCTTGTGTTCAAGTCCTAATACCAGCCAACACAAAATATGGTAATACATGTATTTTCTTCCAAAAAAGAAGTAGCAACAATACATTCATGAACTTAAGAGAAGGCAAAAACTGACAACAGAAACAAAATTTAAAACAGTTGCAACTTAAGGACATTCAGTAGTTAGTATTATATGTTTTTATGAATTCTTATTTCTCAAAAATATATAAAAAGGTTTTTCACTAGTAAGTTCTATTTTATTTGCTCCAACATATTCTCTACTTTATATAGACTGTAAGAAATTAAGGGACAAGTAACTTGAATGGCAAAATAATTACTATAAGTATTCTTTACAGAAACAAACACAAAGAGAATCACACTCATGGATAGTAATATATTTCCTGATCTTTTTCTTTATTCAGACTGTGTATAACATAAAAATTGCTGTTTAAAGAACATACATGAAGAACATAATGCAGGTTTGCAATGCTCACATGAGTTTTACTTAAGTGAATCTTCACAATATTCATTCTTGTTATATTTTGTTCTTTGTAGTACATTAATTTTCCCATTTACTTTTTCTTTCATATTTAAATATTCCACTCACTGGAGCCTATAAACTACAATTGAACATGAACTATACCTATTTTATTGCTCATATATCTCCTTTCTATTATATGTTATCCTAAAGATGAGCACAAAATTATTTATTGAATACAGAACGGAATTCCTGACTTCATTGAAAAGTTTAGTAAAAACTGATACATTAAAGAGACATTAGATTTTCTACCAAAAAAAGCTTAAAATATTTATAATTTTCAAGGAAAGATGAGAGTCATGATTATATTATTTTTCTATGTTACAACTTAGAGAATGAGTTCATAGTAAATGGAAGATGGAATTTTTTGGATAAAAGATCGAGATATCTGCTATCAAAATGTATGTTTATCTATATTGTATCAAAATGATATGAAGATTTGTTCATATTGTCTATATATTTTAAGTATTGTTAAAGACTTATAAAAATTGATTACCCTCACCTTAATATTTTAGAACTTGCAAAAAAAATCATAAATGTATTAGTTTGCTTTTGACTTTGAGATGAGCATCTGAGCCATCTTCTACCTGTTATGTGAAAAATGAACTATTCAAGGGGCTTAATAGTGTTGGTCTTGTTAAATAAGGTACATTTAAACAAGATAAGAATGTAGCTCATATTTTAGATTTAGATTTAATATACTCCAGTTTATGCTGACATTCACTTTGTAATTTTTGTGGTTTACTAAAATTAAATGAAGGCAAAGGTAAAGCCAGGAAAATGGTGATTGCAAGTATAAAATTCAGTTTCTGAATCTGCCAGTTATATAGAAGTCTAAAAAAGCTTATTTATCTGCCATAAGTAATCATAGATTCAACTCTACTATATCAATGAAAATACCTAAGTGTTTTTATTCAATTATCATAAACAATGATAATTTATTGTTGTATAATAAGAGACATGCATCAAAAAAGCAGGTGACATTTCAGAAATACATTTGACTATTGACAATAAAAATTTTACATATAATAAAAGTAGTATTTCAAGTTAATAGGGAAAAGACAGACATTTCAATAAATGATCTATGTGACCTTACTCACTTTGTGCAAAAGAATTAGCAGTGAGTGTGTGTGTGTGTGTGTGTGTGTGTGTGTGTGTGTGTAATGCAAAAGGTATTTCTGAAGCAGAACACCAAATCAGAGTATAAGATAAAAAATATTATAAAATAAAATTATTTAAACCTGGGTTCTCACAGAACAAAACTCCAGTTAAAACAAATTGGAACACAATTTTAAACTAGTAAAAATAGAAAATGTGGTATATATATTAAAATGGAGTAACAGATTTTTAAAGCTCAATGTAATAATGACGTTGAAATATGAAGTATCTTACAAATAAACCACTGAGAACAAAAAATGGTTAGAACTGGAGGAAATTTTTTCTCTGCTTTTTCTATATCCTACTTTGTTCTTATTCTCTTTCATCTTCCATTGCTTACACACACATATACCACAATGTCGTATTTTCAATGTCAAACATTAAAGTAATAAGTGATTTATTTTCTTCTTCATTTTTACCTATATTTCTCAATTTTCTACGGCTTCTATATTTGCAACAACAAAATAATAAAACTATTACTATATATAAATCTTCAATACTAGTATGTGAATTGATCAAGGGGACAGGTGAGAGGGAGAAAGAGAGAAATGGGGAAGAGAGAAAAGTAAATAAAATATAACATTTCCTTACTTTATTTCTCATTTGCCTCATGGATAAAGAGAAACAAAGATATTTACAATCTTATAGCATTGTTATCACTGCTTCAGGGACAAACTTACCCAAAGGGCTTAAATGATAAACGTTATAAACTGTCTTTCCAGTCATCTCTTGTCACTGCAAAACTGAGGAATGGTGAGCTGCAGTGAATTGTTAAGGTGCTCTTTTTTCTCCTTTCATTTTTTTACGTTTTTTTATTATAAAAATTCTGTACAGAGGGGTTACAGTTACATGGGCAAGGTAATGAGTACATTTCCTATCAAGCATTGTTGCCTCTCCCTTTGTTTTCCCCCACCATCCCATCCCTCCCACCTCCACAACTACCACTCCCCCCACCTCCACCAAAGTTGTAAAGTTTGTACTCAACATAGTGTTTTGTACATCTCACTGTTACAATGGGTCAATCTGTATCCTTATTTCAGCATTTTGTTTTTTCCCTTCCCCTCCCCGAATTAGAGAAGTCTATATACAAGATGCAGGGCACCAACATCAAATACAGTGAAAACAGGAGATATACCATGGGGGAGGAACATACAAAGCAACAAAAAAAAATCACATGGTACATTATAAATACTTTCAAAACAGTAGCAAGAAAGGAAAAAGATATTTGTGACCCTATCTTGGGGTTAGCATCATCTTGTATGTACATAGCTTTTTTATATGGTCATATATACATAGCTTTTGGTCTTTTCTGCTTGTGCTGCACATGTGCTACTTATTGCAAATAAGGGAAACCATGGGGCTAATGTTTCTTTGGGCCTGGCTTACTTCACTTAATGTAATTTTTCCAAGTCTTTCCATTTCTGAACAAATGGGGCAATGTCATTCTTTCTGATGGAGGTATAGAATTCCATTGTGTGTTTGTGTATGTATGTGTGTGTGTGTGCATATATATATATATATATATATTATATGTATATATAACGTATTCTTGATATATACATATATATGTTATATATGTATATATGTATATATGTATATATGTATATATGTATGTAATATATACACATATACATATTATATATGTATATATAATATACACATATACATATTATATATGTATATATAACATATATATTATATACATATTATATATGTATATATAATATACATATCATATATATGTGTATATAACATATATATGTATATATAATATATATAACATATATATGTATATATATATAACTTTTTCTTGGTCTATTCATCTACTGAGGAGCATCTGGGTTGGTTCCATAGCTTAGCTTAGCTATGGTAAATAATGTGATAAACATAATTGTGCTGGTGGCTTTGGTAAGACCTTGTTTGTGATCATATGGGTAAATGCCCAAAAAAAGGATTGCTGGGTCATAGGGGAGGAGGTCTATGTGGAGTCTTTTGAGGAACCGCCATACTATTTTCCAAAGTGGTTGAACTAACAATGCAGTAAGTTCCCTTCTGGCTACATCTCCTCCAGCATCTGTTGTTGAATTAGAGTTCTTGATTCTAGCAATTCTAACTGGGGTGAGGTGGAATCTCAATTTTGTTTTGATTTGCATTTCTTTTATGGCTAGAGAGGTTGAGCATTTTTTCATGTGTATGTTGGCCATTCTTATTTCCTCATTAGGGCAGTTGTTTCTTTGAGGATGTGTTTGTTGCTGGGGGATTTAATTTTTTGAGTTCCAAGTATACTTTATATATGAGATCCTTATCTATTGTATGGCTAGTGAAGATTTCCCAATCTGTGGGCTCTCTATTGATCTTGTTTATGCAATCCCATTTGTCCAACCTTTCTTTGATTTGTTGTGTTTCAGGGTCTTTATTAAGAAAAATTCGGCCTGTGCCAATGTTAATGTTCTATTATTATTATTATTATTATTGTTGTTGTTGTTGTTGTTGTTGTTGTTGTTGTTGTTGTGAAAATACCGTACAGAGGGGTTACAATTACATGAGCAAGGTAATAAGTACATTTCTTATCAAGCATTGTTGCCTCCTCCTTTGGTTCCCCTTCCCATCCCTTCCCATATCTCCACACCCCCCCGTTTCCCCCCCCCCCCCCGGGCCCCAGCCAAAGTTTAAAGTTCGTTTTTCGACATAACGACTTGTACATCTCATTGTTGCAATGGGTCCACCTGTATCCCTATTTTAAAGATTTGTTTTTGCCCTTCCCCTCCACACATAGCTCTTTATATTAAATCTTCCCTATACTGTGATTTTGCCTTCAGACTGGTTCTATCTTTCTAAACTTAATTATGCATCCAGAATTTTATTTTGGTCTTGATTAAAATAAGGAGACAGTCGTTGCCAGTTTCAGGTTTCATCCATTAAAATGTATTTGCTGGAGTGGATATCTGTCAGTCATGAACAATTGCAGGTAGGAACCTGTTACATTAGAAGAATGTTGAAACATTCATCACTCCTGTTTCATCAAACCTGAAAATTTTCTAGGCTCTAGAAATTGTACTACAATGATTTGTCTCCATATTCTGCCTTTTAATTATGGAAAGGATATATTACACTTACTGTATACTAACAGCTTTAGATTTTATTTATTTTTAAATTTTCCCTACTCCCCCTCTATAACACAATCACTATGAAAATAGAGATTTTTCTATTTTTTCACAGTCCTGTCCCCCAAACTTATCATAGAACCCCACACACTAATGGTGTTGAATTTGGAGGTAAAGAATACTCAAATCCATTTATTCTTGTTATCTCTAAAATTGATCTTGTTAATCTTACTAAACTAAATTCTCAGATACTACTTTTTCCCCTAAAGAAAAAAAATATGCTATTTTCAAAATGAAAATGAAATTCTAGCAGAAGCTACTTTTAGTAATTTAATTCACTACCTTGTGCATGTGGAACACTTGAATTTCTGAAATTATGAATGGCCTGATGGCTTATGAGATTAATCATTAATAGCAAGTACAAACTTGAAGAGATGAATATATTTAAAAGAACATATATTAATTCATGAGTTTTATGTTATTTCTTATAATATATTCAAATTCTGTACAAAGCTAGAAATGGATATGATGGATTTAAATTGTGTGGTACAAAAATAAAACCCTTCTAACCAAACTAGTTCAGAAATAAAACAAAATAGCTCCTATAAAAAATTTAAGATATCAAATCTTTCTTTGGTGTTGAAATTCATGCCAGTACACATATTTGTACTTCAAATACCAGAGTAAACTAAACAATTTCCATTATAGGAGCTTCTTCTCCCCATATGAGAATAAGAAAGCAATAATTAAGATCCAGACTTTTTAGATTCAGATAAAAATATAATAAAATGGCTTTATTCTGTGTTTTTTCCTTCTTCTTTGAGAAAACAAACTACTATAGTTTTGGAATGACCATGTATATGAGGCTCCAAAACCTTCTGAACTGATTTCCTGTGTATTTGCCACGAGAACCAGTGACATTCACTGGTTCAATGATGTTTTTTCCAGCTGTTTAATGAGAAGTCATATATAAATTTCTCTCAGTCTCTTACTGGACTGACTAATGTTTGGTGAATGAAACCTTGAAAATGAGATTAATTAGGATTTTCATGCAAATATTAGGATTTAAATTTGCAGAGTAATTTATGTCAAAGACTCATTTCTATTGTACTTCCCACCATTAGGAAAATATGTCTTATCCATGCCATGAATTGATGCAATTAAACTTTGTATAATAATAAATTTACCTTCTTTGAGCAAAGAGAAGAAAGGGAAATTTTCCATTAAAATGTATCACTGAGCTCAATTTTGGTCTGAATACCTGTAGGAAAACTTTTGATTCTTTAATAATTTCTACTATTATGTATACAGCCTTTAAGCCACCAGTTCACATTAAGCATCATAGTCTTTAAATTTTCTTATGTGATTTTTGGTGCACCAAAGGAAGCACAACTCATTGCCACATTGGAATATGAAGCCTTTTCACTGCATAAGGATGATACATGGTTTTAATTCATCCTATAGTGCATACTCACAGGTACAAAACTGGTAGGTGTAGGACAGATAAAGTTGGAAAACCGAGATTAGTGTTCTCTGTCTCGCTCTTAGCCTCAAAAATCATTGGAAGAAACTATATAATATAAAATTCATTTTGGTCTATTATTATTACAGTCTCAAATATGTGTGTCCTATTTTACATCTCTACTCATTATAGAAATCGGTTTTTTGTCATTGAAGACACTGACATTCCTCTCTCACTTCCCCCCACTCTCTTTCTCTCCCCTCTTATTCAAAACTTCACTACTGGTGGTATACTTTCTTAAAAGTTGTAATCTCCATTTTATGTCCAATTATTTCTTTTCTCAGCTTTCAACTGATGTCAAATTTCTGTGTCCTTTGGGTTAAAACAAGAATTTGAATTTTCTTTTTATAATTTGTAAGCACCAATGAATGATGCACTAAGGAAACTAGGCACCTGACATTCGTGTTAAGATTAGTTAAAACTGAAAAATAATAAAGAAGCTAGTTTGATAGGTTTCTATACAAAATGAGTAAATATATGCCCTAGACTAACTATCCTGTCCAGAGCTGGTACAGGAAGATTAAATACCTACCTTGAATTGTGAATACATTTTCTCTAAAGTTAGGAGAATATATACTACTTTAGAGGGAGATAGAGTTAATTATATTTGAATTTGGTACTTGAAGCTTTCATAGATTTTCATCTTTCCTCTGAGACACTATAATTTTGTCTAAACTGACAAGTACGATTGTTGACAGCTACATGACCCTTATTTACTAGGTCTCAGTGTGACATAATTGGCTCTCCAGTCTGTGTACAAGTTCCTCCAAATATTCTGTAAAACAAGCATGGAAGTAATGAAATCTTTTTAATAGAAATCTTTTTAAAATTTTTTATTGTGAAAATACCATACAGAGGGGTTACAGTTACATGAACAAGGTAATAAGTACATTTCTTATCAAGCATTGTTGCCTCCTCCTTTGAAGCTGAAGTTATTATTTAGAATTTCTCTTTAGGAAATTTTGTAGCAACAATCTTAATTCAACCATTTTTCACATTTACTTAGCTGTTACTTTTGCTTGTTTATTTTGCTCTGCTTATAATTTATTAGTTTTAAAGTACATAATTTTTCTAATTCTTATAAGTCTAATAATGTTTAATTGATAATTCACACAAACTATCACACAAAATCCATATACTGCATTTATTTAATAACTCAATTAGTAAATTCATTTTATTCTAAATATAGTTAAAATGATATATACATTAGAAGTATATAACTTCATGTATTGTTGCACAATAAATAGGGTATGGAGTATCAACTGTCCAACAAAATTATTCTTTTAACTCCTATTTTAGAAAAGTACCAACTGGGTTGTGGGCGGATGGGAAGGGATGGGAAGGGATGAGAAGGGGAAACAAAAGGAGGAGGCAACAATGCTTAATAAGAAATGTACTCATTACCTTGCCCATGTAATTGTAACCCCTCTGTATTTTCACAATTAAAAAAGGAAAAGTAACAACTATTATTTATATTGTCATCAAAGATAATTTTTCACATATATAATTATTACAAAAATATGTATATATATATATATATATATATATATTTCAAAGTGAGAACTGCCATGTAAAAACGCATACATATACACACATAACATCTTGTTGTGACCACTTAGTGACATGATAAAATCAACCCAAAATCGCTGCGACCAGCATGGCTGACCAAGACTATAATCTCAATATCATTAATCTTAAAAATTGGTTGTTTCTGTCACTAATATGACACATCATAAAACCACATATATTAGTAGAAAAGGTGATTAAATCATATTCTAGAATTTCCACACTGTTAATAGCCATAGTTCATGAATAAATTCCCTTTTCATTAACTTGATCATAAAGCATGTGGTCCCCAAATCCCAGTATGCCCTCTTCACTATGAAAACCCAGCATTCCATTTTATATATATATATATATATATATATATATATATATATATATATATATATATATATATATATATGAATTCTATGCCTCCATCAGAAAGAATGACATCACTCCATTTGTTAGGAAATGGAAAGACTTGGAAAAAAATTATATTAAGTGAAGTAAGTCAGGCCCAAAAAAACATAGGTCCCATGGTTTCCCTTATTTGCAAAAACTAGTATATGTCTGGGAAAAGCAGAAAAGGGCAAAAGCTATGTACATATGACCAGATAAGATGATGTTAAGTGAAATGAGCCCCAAAAGACTGACACAAATATCTTTTTTCTTTCTTGCTACTGTTTCTAAAGTATTTATAACGTACCATGTGATTTCTTTGTTGTTTTATCTGTTCCTCACCCATGGTTTAACCCGTTTTCACTATATTTGATGTCGGTGTCCTGCACCTTGTATATACTCTTCTCTAATTTGGGGAGGGGAAAGGAAAAAAAATGTTTAAATAGGGATACAGGTTGGCCCATTGTAACAATGAGATGTACAAGACATTATGTTGAAAAATGAACTTTATAATTTAGGAGAGGGGAGTGTAGTTGTGGAGGTGGGAGGGAAGAGATGGTAGGAGAAAAAAACAAAGGAAGAGGCAACAATGCTTGATAGGAAATGTACTCATTACCTTGCTCATGTAACTGTAACCCCTCTGTACAACATTTTTACAATAAAAACTTAAAAATTGAAATCTCAGCATTCCCCCATGGAATGTGAAATGGGAATTTTGCTCTACAATGGAAGCTCTTTCTATTCCCTAATTAGTTTCATGTCTGATTTTTTTTCTCTGAAGGTGACAAGAACCTGCAACATATTGTAGTGGTCTCTAACTGATCTCTCTATACCTTCTCAAGACCATTCTACCCCCTCACTGCTAACTTTAGTAGGTGTACCAGTTGATCTAATATAGATCTAGTGGTACAATGCCCTTCTTAGAGCTTAGCATAGTTTTGTGTTGTAATTCAATAGCTTAATTTCACATTCATGTAGAAAATCACAGAAAGTAGAATAGTGATGTTTTGACAAAGAACGAATTGGAATGAATCATAGTATTCAACAAGATGGCCTATTACATGAATACAATAAGCAAAATAATTTACTTTTGATAAAGGCACAGTTATATGGACTGAATAGTTAAATAAACCAGATACATCCAAACCAGCAAATACTATCTATCATCTAAAATGAACAAATTTGCTATGCATGAATATAGTAAGAGGTATTCAAGGAAATTATGATGATTGATTTAAAAAGAAAACCACCTCATGTTGTGAACCAAAGAATTCAATTTATATAACATTCTTCAGTGACTAACTATATAATTGATGGATTTTCTGGAGGTTGTTAGCATTATGGGAGGGAAATAACTATAGTTATAGAAGGAGATCATAAACCACAATTTTTAAAGAAACTTTTATACCTTGGCATTAATCTAAACATGTAATGAAATAAAAATTGAATCAGTTACCCATATACATTTATACCCCTATGCTCTTTCCCTGTAGGAAATCAGGCTAAGATTAATGGCTTATATGAGTCTTAATTTCATGATTAGAATGATTCTTTTGGTTAAGACAGTGTTCAATATTTGTATTAAATGTCAATTCAAGATGTTAGCATAGGAGAAAGCTATGAGGTGTACTTGCATTTACTTCTGAAAACTGTATAAAATTGTTTATTTTTCTCAGAATAAAAAGTCTGTACAATATCTGTACAATGTGGATTTATGAAACTAAATGTGGAATCAATACATAAATATGTATATATGTATGTATAGATGATTTATGTATATTCCAGTATTCAAGTACAAATTTGTGTGTGTACATGCATGTGTGTGTGTTTGCATGCAAAATGTGCCAGTGCTTCCTTACCACCATCCTCTGAGTTTCTGAATAATGCCAACCTTTGCTAATCATCTCAGAATATGACTCTCTGATTATGACTCTCTTCAGCTGTTAACTTTTAATCCTCTACTGGATGAAGTATAGTTTCTTAAAACTTTTCTTTAGGCCTTTAACCTGTTTACAACCTGAATAATCATTGAGTGACTGTCATTAACTCTTTTTTGGCAGTCATGGGGCTTGAACTCAAGGCATGGGCACTGTCCCTGAGCACTTTGGCTCAAGGTTAGTGCTCTTCCACTTGGACACAGAGTCACTTATGGTTTTAGAGTGGTTCATTGGAGATAGGAGTCTCACAGGGACTTTTCTGCCAGGACTGTTTTCAAATCACAATCCTCAAATCTCACTCTCCTGAGTAGCTAGGATTACAGTGCCTGGCTCACCTAAACTTTTAGCAATATCAACAAAACAAGCTATTTCACTTCTTCTAGGCTATAGTATTAGTATGAAAGTTTTTCTATTCTATATTTGCACAATACACATATTCTCATTTTTCTACCTCTAAGGGTCTGAATTATAAACTTCAGCCTCTGAAGTTTAATTTTAGTGTTATTTTCATTGAATTGTTCACTATTTATTAAATAAATATCAACCTCTTCTAAATTTCTTTCTTCTTATTTCTAGACTTCAGTATATATGATATATATTTGATATAGATATGACATATATCCATATCATATCTCTATCTATCTATCTATCTATCTATCTATCTATCTATCTATCTATCTATCTATCTATCTATCTGTCTATCTATCTATCTATCTATCTATCTAACTGGTACAAAGATATTGAGGTTGGTGGTAATCCAGATTGTGCTCCCTATCCCACTTCTGGGACTATTATATCCATTGCCAATCCACCATTATCCAGACGGATAAAGTAAAAAATAAGATTATGAACTCATTGTCTTGGAAACACGACAAAAACCGGTCCAAGGATTCCCAGACATTGCTGGCTTTGTTCCCTAGGAAATATACTTCAGAAGGAAATTTCTATGTCAAATTAATTAGGGAGAGATTGATGGTTAATACATATAGATAAAGCAAAAGAAGCAATTTGTACAGAGAAAGGATATTTTTCGCATACATCACAGAAACCACTACTGAACAAGACCTACGGTGTTCCAGTTACTCTTTTCCACTTATTCTGAACTTAAAGAGAAGTCAGGGGAGCAATCTCTGTGGTTAATGACTAAACTCAGTCAATTTTTTTCCAACAAATGTTTCAGGGAAACAAGAGCAAGTGTGTCAGTTAGTACTGAAAAGGATTTAATAATACCAAGAAAGAAGTAAGAGTAAAATCAGAGACTTGGTTCTATGTAAAACATAAGAAAAATATTCAGTAGCTTATAAATTCCTTCAGTGAAATTTATTTATTTTCCTTTTAGGTAACATGGATTCTTTTCTTCCATGTGAAAGAACATCTTTATGATACAGAAAATTCACATAAGAAAATTGCAAACTATCCATCTCTGGATATGTTTTTGTGTTCTTTCTCTGGGAATGATGATATTGATGTCTATTGTAAGGTCAAATACATATTGGGCGCAGGTGGCTCCCACCTGTAATCCTAACTACTCAGCAGGCTGAAATCTGAGGATTTCAGGGCAGGAATGCCCATGAGACTCTTATCTCCAATTAACCACCAGAAAACCAGAAGCTGTGCTGGGGCTCAAGTGGTAGAGTGCTGGCCTTGAGCTGAAGAGCTCAGGGACAATGCCTAGGCCCAGAGTTCAAGTTCCATGACCAGGGTGGCTGGGGGGGGGATGGGGGGAAGTAAGGCTGAATTCTACTTATAAAAATAATTGCAAAGACAATCTCTCCTTTTTGGAGAATTTTTTAAATACATATTTTTATTGCAAAGATACTGTACAGAGAGGTTACAATTACATGAGTAAGGTAGTGAGTACATTTCCTACCCTCTCCTTTGATTTTCCCCTACCATCCATTCCCTCCCTGCCCCCCCCAACTTCTCCCCTTCACCCCAGAGTCATAAAGTTTGTTTGCAACATAGTGTCTTGTACATCTCATTGTTACAATGGGTCAACCTGTATCCTTATTTCAACATTTTGCTATTTCCTCTCCCCTCCCCATATTAGAAAAATGTATATACAAGATGCAGGGAACTGGAATTAAATAAAGTGAAAACAGGGGCTATACAATGAGGGAAGAACATAACAAAAGAAACAAAAAAATCACATAGTACATTATAAATACATTAAAAACAACAGCAAGAATGATAAAACCTTTTGTGTCCTTATCTTGGGGTTCATTTCACTTAGCATCATCTTATATGGTCATATGTACATAGCTTTTGAGAATTTTTTAAATGTGCTTTAACCATTTTTTCTCTTTTACATGTAAATACATGTTCTAAAATACTAAATAAGACATCTTGGTGGTGGTGGTGGTGGTGGTGTTGATAGTACTGGGGCTTGATCTCAGGGCCTGGGTGCTGTCCCTGAATTTTTGTGTTCTCTCTACCACTTTGAGTTACAGCTCTACTTCTGGTTTGTGGCGGCTAATTGGAGATAATAGTTTCCTGAACTTTCCTGCCCAGGATGACTTCCAACAACTATTCTCAGATCTCAGTCTTCTAAGTAGAGTACAGGTACAAGAAACCATCACCTAGCTATGGCATTGTGTTTTAAATTTGGTACCAAGGAATATCTTCCCTGAATTCCTGATACTTCTTAAATGTAGTCATTAAGGAAGATATTTATCCTGGGCTGGGAAAGAAGGAGGTAAAATTCTAACTATGGCTTGGAGCTGGGTTGGGGTAGAGTCTATTTCACCCTGGAAAGTTTCTCTTGTCACAAAGATAGGTCAACTTCATCTTCCTTTGAATAAAACCATTCAGCTAACACAGATGGTCACTCCAGCTGCTCAGAGAACTTAGAATGAATGACACAGGCTGTCAAATCCTCTCACTTGAGGACAAGTTATTGTATATCTAGAGAACTCATGTACAATGAGTGAATGTTCTTGGTCTTATAAACCAGGATTACTCTTATTCTTTGTTTAGGTTGTCTGAGAATACTGTTACCTGCTGAGCTAATTCTCACTTAATTACAACATTGTTTTTATCTTTTTGTACCTTTGTGGAGAGATCTGTGGATTTGTGGCAGATAGTAATTTACTTTACAAACACAACCTACTTTCAGGATGGGGTTTATTCTGATTAAAAACAGGTTTTATTAGTAGTATTGTTGCTAATTATTCTTAATAACTCTTACTTTATATTTAAAGGAAAGCGAGAATTTGATCATTTTGATATTTATATATTCATGTTACTCTTTTCTAATTTGAACCCCTGAGTTTTTAAAGATTTGGAGAACTAGAAGGAGCTTTATTCCATTTTATGTGTCATGATAGAATGATATAACAAATATTGGCATCCTCCAATATGATGTTGGATCTCATTTTAAATGTACTGAGTTCTTTACTTTTTGGAATTTTTCCCAAAACTAATTAAAAATTCTTGCCTCATTTCCATAGATTTGATGGACATGAGACAAGAAGCCCAGATGGATACAAACAGTTTATTACTTTTATTTACTGCCCAGCTGGTAGCACAGGCTTTTCTGCTCTTATTGGTTATTGTGGGTCTCACTTTTCCCACAATTATCTCAAAGTCAAATCTCTTCTTTTTCACAAGGGTGAGGAAGTAAGTTTATGTTTATCTAGCTTTATAATACTGGGCCACTTAGACCTCACATTTTCATAAAACTCTCATTTATAGTAAGACATCACAAGTTTTAACTGCTGTCAAGTATACACTTTGAACACGTGGAAGATATGTGGGAGAGAGGAACTTATTTCTTATGTCATAGCAGAAAAATATACCTGTTGATTTGCATGCTCTTCTAGAGAAACTTGCACAGCATCATGAATTCAGTTTGGGGACATCTATAAATACAAACATTTCAGCTGGTCATTATTTCTACGATTGCTATGTATAACTTAGCACTAGCTCTTCTTTTGTTTCTAAAAGTAAATTTGAAGTCAAGTATTTAGCTAACATACTGTATTGTGCATCTTATTTGTCTCTCCATTGGACATTATTTACCTGATGCTTTGATTTTTCTCCTTGGCCATAATTTCTTTTCAACTAAACAATGCTTGCTAAGAAATGTACTCATTATCTTGCCCATGTAATTGTAACTCCTCTGTACAGAATTTTTACAATTAAAAAATAAAGAAAAAATAACCTTGTATTTATGTGAATATCTGAACTCTTATCTCCTTTTGCCTTCTTGGACCAGCTGAAAAAAATACAGGTATAAATTCATTTATTGTTTGTCATTTACAGTTCTTTTTAATATATTTTTATTGTACAGATTGTGTTCAGAGAGGTTACAGTTGCATGAGTAAAGAAATGAGTACATTTCCTATCAATCATTGTTTTTTCCCTACCATTCCTTCCTGCCCCACCTTCCCAAATCCTCCCCCCACCAAAGATGTAAGTTTGTTTTCAACATAGTGTTTTTGTACATCTCATTTCTACAATGGGTAATACTGCATCCTTATTTCATCATTTTGTTATTTTCCTTCCCCTCCCTAAATTAGAAAAATGTGTATACAAGATGTAGGGCACCCAAATCAAATATAGTGAAAACAGGGGTTATACCATTGGGGAAAAGCATACAAAAAAACAAAAAAAAAACACACACACAACTTAGCTATGGTAAATAATGCTGCAATAAATATAGTTGTGCTGGTAGCTTTAGTATGGTCTTGTTTGTGATCATTTGGGTAAATGCCCAAAAGTGGGATTGCTGGGTCATAGGGGAGCTCTATATGGAATCTGTTGAGTGATTGCTTCTAAATATTTATAAGATGATTTCTTTGTTGTTTTGTATGTCCCTCCCCCACGATATAAGCTCTGCTTTCACTGTATTTGATGTTGGTATAATTTGTGGAGGGGAAGGGAATAAATCTTTTAAATAGGGATACAGGTGGACCCATTGCAACAACAAGATGTACAAGTCCTTAGGTTGAAAAACTAACAACTTTGGGGGGGAGGGTGGGAGAGGATGGGGGAGGATGGGGGGGCCAAGGGGGGAGGGGCGGGGGGAGATGGGAAGGGATAGGAAGGGGAAACAAAGGAGGAGGCAACAATGCTTGATGAGAAATATACTCATTATCTTGCCCATGTAATTGTAACTCCTCTATACAGTATTTTCACAATTAAAAAAATCACACAATACATTGTAAGTGCATTAAAAACAACAGCAACAAGGATAAAACCTCTTGTGTCCTCATTTGGGGTTGATTTAGCTTAGCATCATCTTATATGGTACATAGCTCTTGACTTTTTCTGCTTGTCCTAGACATAGACTAGTGTTGCAGATAATGGAAACCATGGAACTTATGTTTCTTTGAGCCTGGCTTACTTCACTTAGTATGATTTTTTTCCAAGTCTTTCCATTTCCTAACAAATGGGACAGTGTCATTCTTTCTTATGGAGACATAAAATTCCCGTGTAGATATACCAAATTTTCTTGATCTATTCATCAGCTGAAGGGCATCTGGGTTGGTTCCATATGGTACCTATGGTGAATAATGCTGCAATAAACATAGTTGTGCTGGTAGCTTTAGTATAGCCTTTTTTGTGATTGAGTAAATGCCCAAAAGTGGGATTGCTGGGTCATAAGGGAGCTCTATGTGGAGTCTTTTGAGGAACCTCCATAATGCTTTCAAGGTGCCTTCACTTACAAAATATCCAAGCAACTTTAACCAAACAACTACATGAGTGACACCTGAATTCCTGGAAATAAAGTTATTTAAGTCATAATTAATACTTTATGCAACTATTGAATTAATTTAAAATATCTGTAGTATTCTATGTTTGAAGTCTAAAACTAAGTGTAAAAATTATCTCTGAGATTTATCAAAATCCATGGGCTACTTTCAAATTTGAATAAAATGAATTATACCTTATTGAAACCATAGTTAAATCCAATAGATCACACATATTCTTCATTTTTAAAGAGATATTAAGACCTACTATTAATAACAAACAATGAAGTTTGGATAGTGGATTTAAAAAGCCCCAAATAGACATTGCACATATTTCTGATAATACATCTTTTTCTTTAAATATTAGATATACATCACTTAGTGTATTTAAGGATGGTAATTTTAGTAATTAAAATTTGTTCACTGATCCAAAACTTACTGTTGGTGTATTTTTTTAATAATATATATATATTTTTTTTTTTGCGGGGGGGGAGGGGTCCAGTTGTGGGCCTGAACTCTGGGCCTGGGCATTGTCCCTCAACTCTTCAGCTCAAGGCTAGTGCTCTACCACTTGAGCCACAGCGCCACTTCTGGCTTTTTTTTCTGTGTATGTGGTACTGAGGAATCGAACCCTGGGCCTCATACATGCAAGGCAAGCACTCTACCACTGAGCCACCTTCCCAGCCCTAATATATATTTTTAGACTTTAAATTTAGCTTCATATTTATTATCTATGGCTTAAGACTGTAATTTAGTTAACATGACATTAACTAAAACTAATAATATCATCATCCTAACAAAAAAGTATTCATTTTCTTTACTTGATATCAGAAAGGTAATACCTAAATGGAAAATTCTTTGACAGCCTTAATTAAAATGGGTGTTTTTAACTTTAAAAATATTGTGAAAATTAACAATATTCTTAAACTAATGTTGATTTTTCAGTTTTGTTCTTATCCTCACTGTCCTTCTCCTCATACATGAAGAAATACTAAAGCAGTTTTCCTAAAACCAATAAAGATTTCTCATAACTTTGTGGACTTAAGATTTGTCTAAGATGTCACAAAATAATTTTGCAATGAATATACTTTCAGCTAGTCATTGAAAACATCTAAAGATTTGTTCTGAAAATATTAGAAATATTTAAAGTATATAGTATATCATGCTAGTCAATGAGTTATTTAATTTTGATAACACATTTTCAGTAGCTATCACTAAACCTGAAATTCCATACCTTTGCAATTTGCATATAGAACTTAGCCTAAGTAGATAAAACATAAACCTTATGAATGCATGTACACACCTCTACACCCAGCTTCTTTCTTTTGAGATGACATCTAACAGACATTTCTTTTTTTTTAATTTCATTTAATTTTATTTGAGAACATACTGTACAGAGGGGCTACAATTACATGGGCAGGATAATGAGTACATTTCTTACCAAGCATTACAGCCTCCTCCTTTGTTTACCCTTCACCTCCCTTCCCAGCCTCCCCCCTCCCCCCACCTAATTATACCCCCCTCCCCCCCCCACACCGACATTGTAAAGCTGGTTTTGACATGACATTTTGTACTTCTCATTGTTGCAACAGGTCCACCTGAATCCTTAAACGACTTGTTTGTCCCCATCTCCTCCACATGTTATACTGACATCAAATATAGTGAAAGCAGGGGTTACACTGTGGGGTAGGGACATACAAAGCAGCAAAGAAATAATCTTATAAATGCATTAGAAACACATGCATGAAAGAAACGAAAACATTAAAATACATATTTAAGGGTTCATTTTCCTAACATCACATTATCTGACCTTTTCCGCTTGACATATCTAACAGACATTTCTGTCAGATAGGCAATGGCTAAGAATCTTCCTGATTTCTGCCTCCCACATAGATTAGGATGACAAATACAAGTCACCATGCCCAATGGTTTTTCACACTGTTCTGCGTGAGGTTGCAGATCCCCCCCCCCCCCCCCCCCCGCCCCATTCTCAATCCCTCTAAAGTTACTGGCATGAACCACTGTTGCTGAGTATTGTAGACATATTTGTTCATCTATTTCTGTAGTCTTTCTTCTGTGCTTTTGATGTATTTTACTATTGTGTACGCAAACAACCCATTTTATCACATAAATCATGTCGAGCAATGCCAGCTGGGTGCTAGTGATGTGTGCTTGTAATCCCAGCTACTCCAGAGGCTGAGATCAGAGGATTACAGTTCGATGTCAGCCTGGGCTGGAAAATCTGTGAGACTCTTATCTCTGAATAACTATAAAAAGCAGTAAGTCAAGCTGTGGCTCAAGTGGTACAGTGGTAGTCTTGTGTACAAAATCTCAGGGACAGCACTCAAGCCCAGAATTCAAGCCTCAGGAGCTAAAAATGAAAAAGCAATACCAGTTATACCTATTGATTTTTTTCTGAAGTGTTTTTGCTATATTTTTGTTTGGATGTTGTTTTCTTTGTTTGTTTGTTTGTTTGGTGCTGGTCCTGGGCTTGAACTACTAAGTGCTTGGCTACTCTTCCTGAGCACTTTTGTTCAAGGCTAGTGCTGTACCACATGGGCTACCTCTCCACTTCCAGCTTTCTGGTGGTTAACTAGGGATAAGAGTCTCATGGGCTTTCCTGCCCAGGCTGACTTTTAACTATGACTTTCAGATCTCAGCCTCCTGAGTAGTTAAGATTATAGGTGAGAGCCGTTGTTTCCTGGCTTACATTTTAATTTTTTTACTGCTCTGTTCTTTTACATCTAAGACCTCCCATCCTTAGAGGTATATTTTCTAAATTAAATCCTCTGTTTTAAAATACTCAAAGTGACTTCTACTTTTTTTAATTTGATACTGAGTAGAACATTCATCAAACTCTCAAGTTTTTGGGTCTTAACTAATTAGAAGGAATAATTTGAAAAGGTTAAATTAAATAGTCCCCCAAAGTAGAAATAGAAAGTAGAAATTAATGATTATGAGAGTAATGACCATAACAATTACTCAGACTTCTGTCAGCTGTAAATAGTGTGTTTCATATACAAAAGGGAGTACATAGAATTTAGAGAATAAAAATATAACAGATGGGTGATTAGACTTAATTATAGAGGAAAATAAAGCACTAATTACTTAAACAGGTCATATGAATTTCTTCCTGCTTAACGGAAATTCTTCAAAAGGGTCTTATATATGGTTATAATTTAAATAGAGTGGCTATCCAACATAAAAATGATTAAATAGTTGGCTATGTTTAATATGTAAGCTATATTTAAATTATACATAAACCATATATACAAATTACATGTTATACACACTGTAAAATAAATATATAATACACGTAAAACCATATTTAGGTTTGGTACAGTTTGTATTTTATTCCCCAATGGCTCATTTGTCTAAGACTTGATTTCCAGCTGACAATGCTATTTGGAGTTGGAGTCTGTTGGGAAGATTTCAGGACATTGGGGTTAAGCCCTTGCAAGCTTTATTGATACCCAATCCCGCTTCTCACGTTTCTATCTAGTCTCTAGGAGAACAGCTTTTCTCTGTAACAATCTCCTTGACATGTTAGTCTGGCAACCACAGGCCCAAAGCAATAGGACCAAGCCATGTGGACTGAAACCTGTGTAAGACAAAATATTTCCTTATCTGTGATTTGATTTTCTTAAGCTTAGTGTAAGCCCTGCTTTCACTGTATTTGATGTTGATATAATTTGTGGAGGGAAAGGGAAAAACAAACTGTTTAAATAGGGTTACAGGCTGACCCATTACAACAATGAGATATACAAGACATTATGTCAAAAAATGAACTTTACAACTTTGGTGGGTTGGGCGGTGGGGGATAGGGTGCTGGTGGTAGGGGAGTGTGGGAGTGGGGGTGGAGAGGGGAAGGGATGGTATGAGGAAAGAAAGGAAGAGGCAACAATGCTTGATAAGAAATGTACTCACTATCTTGCCCATGAAGTAACCCCTCTGTATGGTATTTTCACAATAATAATAATTTAAAAAAAAGAGTGGTAGGAATCTGAATAAGACAAGACTGATATTTGAAAGTACAAATAGGCAAAATTTTAAAAGTTTGAATAGAGGAAAATCCTTCTGTAGTTGATTCTTTTGCTTTGAAATTATAATCAGAAGACAAGAATAGTGGTGCATACTTGCAATCTTAGCTATTTCAGGGGTGGAGGTGTTAAGCTGAGGTCAGTCTGGGCAAAAATGTTATTGGGACCTTATTTCAATCAATAATCTAGATGTGATAAATTTGGCCTATGATTCTATATACATGGTAGATATAGCTAGAAAGATTGTGGTCTGAGTCTGGCCCCTAGGACCAAGACTCTATCTGAAAAATAACTAGAACAAGAATGGACTGGATACATATGGTACAGCACTTTTCTAGCAAGCACAGGACACTGAGTTCAAACACAACATAAGAAAACTTTCCATTACTCCCATTGCTACTATTTCTTCTACTGATTCCTCTTCCTTTCGCTTTTTTTGAAACAGTCTTCCTATATAGTCTAGGTTACCTTCGAATTTATAAACGCTGTGTCTCAGCCTCTCAGATCCTGGGATTACTGGTTGCATCACCATACTTTTTAATTTATTTTACTATTCCTTATTAATAAAGAAAATAAGTATTTACTAAAAACTGACATATAAAGACTGTTACATGTGATTTCTTAAAGTGTACTCTAGTGTAATGGGAACTATGAGAGGTGTCCTCTGTTGGAAAGCTTTATATTCTGTTTAGGAGTGCAATTTTATTTTGTATTTGAAAATCAACCATTAAATACTATATTTTGTGAGTGACTAAATCAATAATAAGTTTTAGGGCAATATTCTGAGACCAATATTGAGAATAAGAGAAGCCAGCAGAGAGGAGGAACAGAAATTACTGATGAACTGGGACACTGAAAATGGAAACAAGGACCATAATTTGCCTAACACAAGACACACAGTAAATATAACTTCCAAAGCTCCTCGTCTCCTCTGGCCTGTGGATAATGTCTGATATATTTTCCTTATACATATCTTCCAAATTACATTTGACGTGCACATGAATACATTGAATTATTATTATATCCATTGGCTCATTGAGTAAGTTAATGTATGCACTTATATAAACTGTAGTAAGTTAAAATTGTGTCATTGTGTTCTTGGTAAAACTAAGTTGTTTAATTTCTTAGATGGTATTTAGAAATGAATATATATTTTTACCCCCAATACATACAGGGCCTCAAAGAACTAATATTAAAACCTTTGTTAAAGTTTAAATAACTAAGTAATACATAAATATCTTATATTTTAAATACTTTTTTACAATCTTTACTTTTGCTGCTTCTCATTAGTATGACTTAATGAGGTTCTTGCTATAAAATATATTCCAATTTTCTCATTAATCAAAACTCTTTCTAGCCTGCTCTGATGGTGTCGTTTGGTTGATTGAATATTATGTTCTCTGTGGTTTCTCCACTCACAGATCAATTAACTCCTTTGCTACACCTTTTCTGTCTGGGAAATGGCTCTCTTGGTACTTATAATTCAGCTTTCTCACAGGAGTGCTGTGAAGTATAATGAAGAAGGAGGGAACATGACAAATTGAAAGTGAATGGAACTGAAGATTCAAGGATCTATGATTTGCACCTGTTCCTGATGGTTAAGAAACATCATAAACTACCTAACATTTTCAAGACCTAAATTGTCCCCATGTAAAATAAGGGAATAAACTTTATTATTCTTTGTTAGAACAATAGCACAATAGTACAATAATACCATCTTCAATAGGATAAAATGATAAATAATAATCAGAAGTGAAAGGAGAGCCTATTAAATGAGAACACTGAGAGAAGATGATTTGGAGGAGAAAGAAAGGACTAAGGAGTGGTGGGTGGTTAGAGAAGTAATATCATTGAGAAATCTGGTGGTGTAGCAGTGAGGACATAGCCTGAGACAGTTCCTGAGGCACTTGTGAGTACAATAAAGTAAAATTGGAACCCTTGAGTTAAAATGTGGAAAGAGTGGCAGGTATTAATATTTAAGTATCTGAGAAAGTAGACTTCCCAGAAAACTGATTTCCCAAATAGCTTGGCTACCTTTGATGCTCTGCTAACCAAAGAGGTGACAAAACAACAGCTTGAGAAATGACAAATCTGAGGAGCAGGGAGTTATCAGAGAATCTAAACAAACAAAAAAAAAAAAGAAAAAAAAAAAAAGAAAAAGACACCTGAAAATGCCCACAGGAAATGGCAATGGTGAGTTTTTGGTGGCTTGAAGAGCCTAACAATGCCTCTCAACATGGGTAATATAGGAGAATGCAAATTAAAACCATCATAAAAAAATAGAACATCAAACATGATTAAGAATGTTATCCAAACAAAACAAAAGTGATGAATGAGCTGACTCATGCATTTTATCCCAGCTTCTCAGGTGTCTAAAATCTGAAGATCCTGGTTGAAGCCAACTGGGGTAGGAAATTCTGTGAGAATCTTATCTACAACTAATCACCAGAAAATCTGTGGCTCAAGTGGTAGAACACTAGCCTTGTGCAAAGAAGCTCAGGGACAATGGCAAGGCCCTAAGTTCAAGTCCCAGGACAGGCACAAAAACAGAACAAAACAAAAAAATCAAGACCACATTTATATAGGAAATAGATTTCCAAGACTAGCCTGTCCTCGGGAGAAGCTGTGTATGTGCTGACTTAGGTTGAGGTCCGGAGGACACAGATAACCCTAACAAAAGACTAATGAACAAGTCTTTGTTCGAACTGGCCATTAAAAAAGAGTTGATAAAGTAATTATTTGCAAGGCCAAAGATGATTATTTGGAAGTTCTTTCTTCAGTCTTATCTTTGGTAAACAGGAAAGCAACTGTGAGTCTAAGTCACATGGAAAAGGCGATTCTTCAAAGAAGTCTCTTTTTCTGGACTATAAAGGGTGGAAGAATTCCTTTAACCTCTCCTGTTTCCTTTGAGCTCAGATCACAAATAAAATTGAACATGGTATGGACCTGAAGTAGTTCTGTGGATTTAATGCAACCATGCAGAGAAATTTTAAAAACAAAATTCAACATAGAGTGTTGTACATCTCATTGTTGCAATGGGTCAATCTGTATCTCTATTTAAACATTTTGTTTTTTCCCTCCCCCCCATTATACCAACATCAAATACAAGAAAACAGGGGTTATACCATTGGGGAGGGAAATACAAAGCAACCAAAAAATCACATGGTACCTTATAAATACGTTAGAAACAATAGCGAGGAGGAAAAAACCACTTGTGTCCATATCTTGGGGTTCATTTCGCTTAACATTATCTTATCTGAGCTTTTGTGCTTGTCTCAGACATATACTAGTTATTGCAAATAAGGGAGACCATGGGACCTATGTTTCTTTGGGACTGGCTTACTTCACTTAGTTGAGGAGGTGGGAGGGATGGGATGGTAGGGGAAAAAAAAAGGAGGAGGCAACAATGCTGGATAAGAAATGTACTCCTTACCTTGCTCATGTAACTGTAACCCCTCTGTGAAGTATTTTTACAATAAAAACTTATTTAAAAAAAAAAGGAGGAGGCTACAATGCTTGATAAGAAATGTACTCATTATCTTGCCCATGTAATTGTAAACCCTCTGCAAAGTATTTTCACAATAAAAAATAAATAAAAATTAAATAAAAACAAAATTCAAATGACAGCAAGTGTTTGTGAGAAAAGCATGCACACTGTTGTTGACATGTAAATTAGTGCAACACTGTAGAAAATAATATGAATATTCCTTAAAAACTAAAAGTAGGCAAAGTAGCAGGATACAAAATCAATCCACAAAAATCAGTCACCTTCCTGTACACTGACAATGTACAAGCAGAGAGGGAAATAAAGGAAGCAACCCCATTCACAATAACCTCCCTAAAAATAAAATATTTAGGAATCAACCTAACCAAAGATGTAAAAGAACTATTTAATGAAAACTATAAAAAAGTTAAAGAAGAAATTCCAGAAGACACTAGGAAATGGAAAGACCTTCCATGCTCTTGGATAGGCAGACTTAATATAGTGAAAATGGTAATACTGCCAAAACTAATATACAAATTCACTGCAATGCCTATTAAAACCCCAATGACATACATCTCTAAAATACAGAAAACAGTCCAAAAATTCATATGGAACAACAAAAGATCTAGAATAGCCAAAACAATTCTAGGCAAAATAGACAACATGGGAGGGATCTCGATGCCGAACGTCAAACACTGAGCCATAATAACAAAGACAGCATGGTATTGGCACAAAAACAGACCCGAAAATCAATGGAATAGAATAGAAGATCCAGAAATAAAACCACATGGCTACAGTCAGCTAATATTTGACAAAGGATCCAAAGATATACAGTGGAAGAAACACAGCCTCTTCAACCACTGGTGCTGGGAAAACTGGGCGGTCACATGTAGAAGACTAAAAGTGGACCCCAGCCTATCACCATGCACCAACATCAACGCAAAATGGATTAAAGACCTCAACATCAAACCCAAATCTCTGAAACTGCTGCATGACAGAGTTGGAGAGACACTTGAACTTATAGGCACAAGCAGGAACTTCCTGAACAGAGTCCCAGGGTCATAACAAATTGGAGAGAGACTCGACAAATGGGGTTACCTTAAAATAAAAGATTTCTGCACAGCTAAAGCTATAGCAACCAAGCTAGAAAGACAACCAACTAATTGGGAAAAAATATTTACCAGCAGTATATCAGACAAAGGGTTAATATCCAGTATACACAGGGAACTCAAGAAACTAATCCCTCCCAAACCTAACAAACCAATTACTAATGGGCAAGAGAACTAAAGAGAGACTTCTCAGAAGAAGAAATAAAAGTGACAAATAAACACATGAGGAAATGTTCACCATCCCTGGTTGTGAAGGAAATGCAAATAAAGACAACCTGAGATACCACCTTACCCAAGTCAGAATGGCCCACATCCACAAGTCAGCCAATGACAAATGCTGGAGGGGATGTGGAGAAAGAGGAACCCTATTACACTGCTGGTGGGAATGTACACTTATAGAACCACTTTGGAAAGCAGTCTGGAGGGTCCTCAGAAAGTTTAATATTGACCTCCCTTATGACCCAGTCATACCACTTCTAGGCATCTATCCTGAACAACAGGAACCAATATGCAAGGACACGTGCACCTCCATGTTTATTGCAGCACTGTTCACAATAGCCAAGATTTAGAAACAACCCAGATGTCCCACCACAGACGAATGGATCCAAAAATTGTGGTATCTATACACAATGGAATATTAAGCAGTCATTAGAAAGGACAGAATAATGGCATTTGCAGGGAAATGGATGGAGCTAGAAGAAATCATGTTGAGTGAGGTAAGCCAAGTACAAAGAGACAAACGGCAAATGGTCTCCCTGATAAGTGGATGTTAAATCTAAAATGTTAGGTGATATGACAAAATTAACAGGACTTAAGAAACAAAGGACTTCCATTCATATGGTCGAATCACTACTAAATAACCCCATGTTGGGGATCGCATGTATGGTATATATGTGCACACTGGAGGGGAACCAGGAAGATAATACATAACTAGAGGGAATCAGGGGAAAACATATAACAATGGGACACATTAACTGTACAAGACATTGACCAAAATGAACTAAGCAACTTAATGGCAGCAATGGGAGGAAGGGAACAAGTGGGAAAGAGGGAACAGCTGATGCTATGCAAAACAAAAGAAATGTACATATCACCCAATGTGAAAGAAATAACTGTATCGCAAAGCTCATAGAACTTATAAATGTTATAGACCATGATAGACAATTTGCTCCATGAAAGTTAGAATATGTTTGTGACTTTAAGCATCACTATCCCACAATACTGTGAAATTTGGGAAATTATGTAACCACTTAATCACAATAAAAAATTTGAAAAAAGAGAACAAATATATTTATTAAATACCTTCCCAAATGAGAACTATTTTATACCCTAACTCTATACCTTAAGAGTAGTTATGAGATTCACCTTTCCATAATTTGGAGTCACTAACCATCAGTTTATCCACCAGAGAAGAGTTTTTACCATCAGATCCTTCTTGTTATCCATCTTGACATAAAATCCGGTGGAGACTATCTTTAAAGAAAATATTCAGTAATCATAAGAGAAATTTCAAATATTAAAACAAAATTACATTTTATTGTATGTTTAATTGGACACTTAGAGTTTTACATGTCTTAATGAAGGTTAAAATTCATTTAGAAGAAGTGGATATATAAACTATTTTCACAAAACAAACAAAAATTCCAATTTCAACAATATGTGTAACTTTTTTTTTTTTGTTTTGGTCATGGGGCTTGAACTCTGCCTGGGCTTGGGCACTGTCCCTCAGCTCTTCAGTTCAAGGTGAGCGCTCTACCAATTGAGCCACAGGGCCACTTCCAGTTTTTCTAGTGGTTTATTGGAGATAAGAGTCTCACAGAGTTTCCTGCATGGACTGGCTTTGAACTGCGATATTCAGATCTCAGCCTCCTGAGTAGCTAGGATTACAGGCATGAGCCACCAGTGCCCAAGTTATGTCCAACTCTTATTCCCACCCTTTGACAACTCTTATTTGTAAAATGTCTATTGGAAAGGCAATGACCTTTTATGCTTTAATAAACTGAATTCAAGGAAAAATCCACCAAAACACTATAGTTCTTTTAGCAATTGTCCTAACTGAAGGGTAAGGAAAGTAAAATTTTAAGGAAAGTAAAATATAAAATTATGCTAACATTTAAAAAAATAAAAACTAAAAGTTGAATTATTGTGTGACCTAGTAGTTCTACTTTGCAGTGTATCTTCCCAGCCATTGAATTTAGTTATGCTGAGATACCTGTACTTTCATTTGTACTTTGGCTTTATTACCAAAAGCCAAGATATGGAATACTAAATATCCATCAATTTATGAATCATCTATGTATCTATAACCTATCATATATCTATCATACATCCATATCCACCTACCCTTATTTGTTATTTACAGCTACTAAATATATGAAAAGATCCTGTAACTTGTAGAAATGTATGGTTTCCTTTAAAATAGAAAGAATATAACTCAGTTATATATGATTCTAGAGACTTTGTGTTAACATTATTAAGGAGGACTTGGTCAGCATGTCATAACCTATTTAGGATTTTATTGTTACTTCAGATGACAGCTTCTTATTTAGAGACATTAACCTCATTAGTATTCATTAGCTGTTTAGTGTGATTATAGGAATATGAAATCAGGCCAAATGTAATGAGGAAATTTATGATAAGTCTACTTGATCACTTTTTATTCCCTAGTAAAGGAAAGCTATTACATGTTTACTGAGTGACATGAGAACAGCCGGATACCAAGTCAAGCATCAAGGAACTGTGCCTCATCCATAGACTGAAGTCTAAGCTAAGGAAAAACAAAGACATTTCCTTTTAGCATACATTTGAACATGGCTACTAAATCTTATTCAGATTGTTTTCAGAATTAATAGATACATGTAAGAATTCATCCAAAAGCAGTAGTAAATTATGGATTGCTTTACCCTTAGAAATACTGGATTGCTTTATCTTTAGAAATCTATCTAGTCCTTTAGAAATTATAGGATTTCCTCCCATTAAAGGACAAATTAAATGGATATAAATGGATATTAATATCAGTATAGCAAGTTAAGCTATTGTGCTTATTATATTCATTTACCAGTATTTAGTGAAATGTCATCATTATTTCATATGTTTATCTTTCACTTTTCTAAGTGTTTTCTATGTTTCACATTCTTTCTGACAGCCTCTAGATAGGCTCTTGTAATGAGGGGAATAGGGTAATATAGGAACTTCGTGTGTGTGTGTGTGTGTGTGTGTGTGTGTGTGTGTGTGTGTGTGTGTGTGTGTGTGTGTGTGTGTGTGTGTGTGTGTGCTGATCCTGGGACTTCAATGTCAGGCCTGGGCACTGTCCTTGTGCTTTTAAAGTTTGTTCATCTCTACCACTTAAGCCATAGCTCCAATTTCAGCTTTTTGGTTGTTAATTAGAGATAAGTCTAACATATTTTTCTGTGTAAGCAATCTCAGACTCCTGAGTAGCTAGGATCACAGGCATGAGCCACAGGCATCAGCTGAGAAATTTAAGTGGGTGGGATGACTTGGGGAAAAATAGATTTTACATTACTTGATGCTGTTGCTTTGCTCTTCTAAAGGCCATTGTCCATTTTCTCTCCATGCTGGTGATGCTGGATTTCAGGTCAGCAGGATGTTAGGTTATAGAATCAACTGCTTTTATTGAGGTCCGATGTGTGAACTCCATAGATTGTAGCATCTTTATGATACATACCTGATCGTCCACATTCACTTTTATCGAGTTTCTCTATTTTCTTCTGGATATTCTTAACAAAAATTCCCCAGGCAAGTGATTGAGAAGTCCCAACACACTTACTCCTATAAGGTTTTGTTCCCTTACCACAAAATATCAGGAATATTTTCACTTTCCTTCTTTTTAATCATGAAGGGATGAAAATGTTGATATTTGTTAAAAATTAACAAACCTCTTACTTTCTAAAATCTCAGGTATTGCTTTTAAATCCTGGAGGATTTTTGTTAGTCACTAATCTTCTCATCAGAATTGTAGACAAAGTTAAGGGGAAAAATGAAAAAGAAAACACACTTAAATCCTCTAATGTTTACAAAATCTGCTATATTCATTGTGAAAGATTGTGCAAGGGGAACTTCCCGTGATCCCTTCATCCTATGTTAATGAACTTGTGAGGTCTCCCAGCTTCCACCCTTGGCTGCTGAAAAAATCTGTGAATCACTTCTCATCTGCATGACTTGCAAAACTTTCATCCTGATGATGTTTGTCATCATCACCTATGAGACTTTGACCCATCCTCTTCCTGACCTCTGGTGGCTCATTCCTATAATAGCTGTTTGAAGCCAGCCTTGAAGTCCATGAGCTTCTTAGTTCCAATTAACAACCAAAAACGGAGCTGTGTTCAAAGTGGTAGAGTGCTAGCAAATGCCTAGGCCCTGAGTTCAAACCCAAAGATAGTTCGATGTACACACGTGTGTGTAGATATATGCGCAGGAGTGCACACGCACACGCGCGAGCACACACACACACACACACACACACACACACACACACACACACACATTGAATTTTGGTCAGTATCAATATAGAAATGTGCCCATGCCACAGTCTGAAGATAGATTAAGATCAAAACTCAGGAAGGAAAAAGGATCTCTCATTAGCACACACACACACACACACACATACACACACACACACACACACACACACACACACACACACAAATCTCTTAAGTCAGGTGTCAGGATAGACTCCAGCTGTAGTTGATTCCTTATTGCAACTTGGCATGATCCTGAAGCAAAGGAAGCCTAAGCTAGACTTGGAATTCATACCTACACCGACTTTAAGATGATAAATAATGTGTGATACTAACAACCTAAAGTTGTAATGACACTGTTTTGAAATAATAGGTAGCCTAATATATTGACCAAAAATCAATCTTTCTTTATTAGCAAGCATTTGTTTTTATTGGTTAGTGAGGAATAATGTTGGAGGAAAAAAAAACTATTCTTTTTGCTTTTCATTAATAACTCAGTTTATCACATGGTAATATAAATTTCCCCAACTTTGCAGAGTGATGAAAATGTGTAGGATAGTGAGCGGAAATGGTCTTAAAGAATGGAAATTTGTATAAGTTGATTATGTTAAACTTAGATGAAAACAATTAAGAAGAAATTTCCTATTCAAAATAATAATGTAGGAAAAGCCCAACAATAGAAAGAGACAATCAAATGAGACAATGGTTACTAACAGTATAAGAATCAGAAGAAGATAAAATAAATTATTAAAAAAAATAGTTGATAGCCAGGTGCCAGTGGCTCATGCCTGCAATCTTAGTTACTCAGGAGGCTGTGATAAGAGGGTCATAGTTCAAACCCAGCTTGGGTAAGAAAGTTTCCATGAAACTCTTATCTCCAATTAACCTCCACAAAACCGGAAGTGGCACTGTAGCTCAAAGTGGTAGAGAGATAGCCTTGAGCAAGGAAAACTCAAGGACAGCACCCAGGCCCTGAGTTCAACTGCCAAAAAAAAAAGAAAAAAGAAAAAAGAAAAAAAGAAAATTGCATGATGTAAAAACGAAGTGTATCCTAAGTCAAGCCACCAATATAAATAGTACAGGAAACAACCAGCAAACAAAGATAAAAACTTTAAGCATTTTTTAAATGATGTTAAGTGGAATGAAGTTAAATTCATATGACTAGAGAAAAATTAGATCAAATACATTCAGCTGTATTATTAAACAAACTCATTTGTAAGTTTATTCTTGGTTTAATTATATCTATGCAGCCAATGAAGACATATTTTAAGGGTTATTCAGATAGGAATAGAAACTAGATTTAAGGGGTCTCTAAAGATAAGTATGTCAAAACCAGGACACATGTTGATTATACTGTTAAATTTGTTTTTGTCTTTAATAAGATAAAATAAAAATGGACAAAGTAGAAAACTGAAACATGAAGTCTGTTATTGACATGAAGTCTATTGTTCCATCTTCTTATCTTTGGTGGCACTAGTTACCTAGGAAGTGATACTTCCACAAGAAATAGAGTGTATTCTAAAAAGTTCCCCCCAAAAGTAGAAGCAAGTTATTGGATTTAATCATGTTTTTTTCCTAGATGTTTTAGCTTACCTTGGACAAATGTTTTCAATGCAATTACATTTTAGAGAAAGGGAAATTCACAATGTAGGAGATTTCATTTGACAGTGCTAAATCCACACCCAGATGCATGACATGATTTTGAAAAGAAGAAAGGGAAGAACAAGATTTGACGTTTTTTTTTTCAAATTAAAGTCAAACTCTGATGTTTGTGGGAATTTTCTGACTTTTGACTTGCTATTTCTGACAGTGACAGGTTGAACAAATTACATTAAAGAAAATATCCCAAGGAATTTTTCATTAACATGTGAAAAAACAAGACTCATGGAGAGGAATAAAATAGGACAATTCTAGCTGAGTTTAGGGAGGTTATATATCTGAAACTCTCTTGCACAAATTATGTTGTTGGTTTTTATCCAATGTTTCATCCAAAATTGGGCTATCACAAAGAGTATATACTAGTTAATATACAACTGTTTGCATATTGCATGAGGAATGTAATGTAGCTTTTGAGCCTGACAATATACAATTAATTGACAAAGGAAAGGAAAGCAGTTGTTTGATGCCCTTTGTAGCCAACGAGATATGCTGAATGTAAGTGGCAATAATATAGAAAATGCATTATAATTTTCAATTTTTCAATATGTCCATGGTAAGAGGTACTGAAGAAAATAAATTATAGAGGACCTGAAGATAATATAATTCTCTTCTAATACATTTTTGTAAAATATGCAGAAGGTACAATGATTGCAGGAAAAAGTAATGATTAGTTTCTTTTGTATATGAAATGCAGAAGAAATAATACTGGCATTAGAATCAGAAAATAAATACAACTCATTAGTGCTAAGAGGAAGGCTACTCCAGAAAGAGAAATAAAGTATGTAAAGGCTCAGTGATGGGCATCTAATAGAGTTTTGTTCCTGATTGTGTCTTGTTACAAAAGAGAGGAAAAAATGAAATGATATGGATAATAACTATATACTAAGAGAACTGGTGGATTCATACAGTATGAAGAGAGGGAAGAGGAGAGAGATTGTTACAGAATCTGAGAGAGAATCAATGAAAAAATGACTACATTTTAACAGTTGTTAAAATATATCCAGCAGGCTGGTTGCAGTGTCATCAGGAGAAACAGCAAATCCAGGAAAGATTAGATTTCCTCTGCTGTGTGACAACATAGTAGCAGCAGGACAAGAGAAATTTCAAATGGTCATTTTGAATAGATATGTGGACAACTCTTGATAAAGAATTCTGAAATTAGTTGATAACCTGTGATTTATAAAATTAAAATATAAAACTTATTGGTATACTGAAAGTATACCAATTATGCCCATTTAACTCAGTGAGTTTTCATGAAAATAAGCACTCTATTAAGTTACCAGCCAAATCAGGAAATATAACAAAAGCACGAGTTAAAAACTCTCCCTTATTTAATATGTGTGAAACCTTTTGTACAATTACCTAAGGAAAATTTTAAAAAATTGTAGTTAACTTATTGTTTCTAGTTATATAGCAATATAATAATTTCCTATACTAGGAGATTGAATTTGTAAACAAAATTAAATTGGTTCTCCAGCTCTAATGCATGTAAAATCTATTACCACTAAACGTTCTACATAAAGCATCATTGCATCGCAGCCATAATTCCATTAATTTATAAATGATGCAAATTCATGGAGCAGGCAGAAAATACTAAACATTTTGAGATTACCACCTCTGGGAATTGTGTTGATAAAAGGAAATTGCCAATTTTAACTAAGTTACTTTAAATACATAAGTTTTTTCCCCTTAACACAAAGTATTACTTATTCTTTTTCTTTAAAATAATATTTTAACTAGACTTACAATAATACATCCAAATTTGGTAATATGAAAGTTTAGAATCAAATTTAACTATTTTTATATTCTTTTCCTGTATTTAAAAATTATCTATCCCTTAGAAACTTGCTTTGTAATTGGCTTATTGAAATCCCCTGTTAAGAATATCATAGACATATTCTAGTTATTACAAATAAGGGAAAGTATGCAAGCCATTTTTCTTTGGGTCTGTGTTATTTTGCTTAACATAATATTTTCCAGGTCTTTCTATTTCCTTATGAATGGGGCAATGTCATTATTTTTGATGGAAACATAGAACCTCATCTTCTTGATCCATTATTCTTCGAAAGGGCAATCTGGGTTGGTTCCATAGTTTAACTAAAGTAAATAGTGCTACAATGAACATGGTCACGTTGGCAGGTTAAGTAATAGTCTTGTTTGTGGTCATAGGACCATATGTAATGAAGCATATCAGCATGAACTCCAAGAAATGGAAACAAGAGGTTCTTATTGTATCCTTTTGTAGTTGGTTTTTATTGTTGTTGTTGTTTCTCTTCGTTTTCTGTGCATTGTGTCTTGTATATAAGTTTATTGGATCTGTGGAAAGGAAAGAGAATCACAAAAACAGCAAAACAAATTAATGCAATGTACTCACTTGACACTATGTTGGAAATGAACTCTACAACTTGGGGAGGGGACTTTTCAATAAAGATTTTAAAAAAAGAAAAGAAAAAAGAAATTTCCTTCACATTCTTGAAGGTATTGATACATTGATTATTTTTGTTGTTGTTGTTTAGTCTAATTGAAATTGAATGTGGCAGTCCTATTTGAGTGTGTGTTCATACTGGGCCTAGAACTTAACCTGGGCTTTTTTGCTCAATGCTAACTTTCTCCCAGATGAGCACATTTCCACTTCTGGCTGTTTTCTATGTTTGTTTTTAATTGGCATTCCATTAGGTTGTTTTTGTTCACATTTCTGTTTATGATAATGATTCCGTCATATTTCTCTTTAATAAATAAAATGAGCAACATGATTGTGTAGCTAATTAAATTGCAAAGTAAAGAATAAGCAGAGATATTTTGAGTGGAAAGATACTGATTTGGCACAGATTATAGAAATTTTATTTTTGTATCATCTCTTCATATTCCCTTTATATTGACATTTGTGTATTTCTTCTTTAAAAAAAAAACATTAGACTAGCCAGTGTTGCCATTAAACAACTTAGGAATTAAAATGCTTCTTATTTCAGAAAAAATTCTTATATGTTTTCTCTAAACTTGCTTAGTCTTATGCTGAACTTTTCAAAAACTTACTTGGTCATATTTATAGAAGTTATTATTAATTAGTAAATAATTGAAAGTGTTAATCAAGTAGATATTTAAGAAGACTTGAGTAATTTAAAATCTTTTAAGGCTGTCTGCAAAAATTATATTTTTAAATAAAATTTAACAAATTATTTTAAGGCTGCCATTTGAATCCATTATTTTTTGAAAATGATCATTTTGTTACAATTTAAAAAGCATTTTTATTAAAATACGTCATTGCAAGCAAAATTAAGCATTTATCTCCTGCTGTAATATTTGAGTTGCTTTAATTATTACACAGCTTTTCTTTGTACAAGTGTTTGAATCTATAACATTTTTTTAAAAATCATTTTAAATTCCTACAACTTGGTGTATGTCTAAAGGTGTTGTGAATTATTTTATAAAACTTTTAAGCAAGGTATACTGTTTAACGTTGAATTGTATTTTTCAATAATATTCTTTTTGTATTTGTGCTTACTGTTTCTGATTGTACCAGGTAAATTAAATCTTTTTTTATATCTGATGTCAGCATTATGATACAAGGTTCTTTTGATACTAATTGCATGCTCTTGTCCTGCCAGTGAGAGTTTAATTTATTTAACTATTTCATGCTATAAATTTGTATATTTTAACAATGAATGGAGATTTTTAATGTTTAATTTTTCCTTTTTTAACCATTTTCTTAGCTATTAGTAGTTGTACGATGATGTATGTCACCCCTATCATCATTTTCTGCCTTACCTCCAAACCCAAACTCATCTCCTCAAGGATATGTATTGAATATTGTTACTGGGTACTTCCCTTTTTCTCTTTTCATTTGTCTACCATCTCTTTTTCCCTTCCTTTCAAGAACTGGTTTCTTAGCATTCATTTTGTCAAAATATTGAGTTATTTGGATTTTTTTCCTTTAAAGAATACTATTCTTTATTTTTTCCTAAAAGAACATTATTTTTTTTTGAAAATCTTCTGTCCAAATGGAATTATACAAAAGTTGAGGAAAATAATATGCAATGAAATGGTCTTTTTTCCAGCAAGTTAAGATGCAATATTGTCTTTTGACAAAATCACTTCTACTAGGGATTTAGCAAGGTAAAATTAACAGATAAGATTGAATATACTCATGGTGGAAATTGTGATTCCTTGGTCAAGGAATCTGTCAAATGGCTAACACAATCAAGCTAATTAACAGATCAATCTGTTAATTGCAACTCTTCAGTTATTGTGCATGTGTGTAATGCAATATACAAGATCCACTTTCTTAGAAATTCAAGCATACAAGATATTATCATTATTATTGTCATTATTATTATATTACACGGATTTCATGTTGCACATTAAGTCTCCAGGGCTTAATTCATTTTAAAATGAATTTACTATTTGAACAGCATTTTTTAAAAGTTTTACTCTTTGACCAACATTCTTCAAAACAACCTTTCTCCAACTAACTCCTGCAAACAAACACCAAACATCTACACTCTTTCTATTTGCTTGATAATTTTAGATTCCACATGTGTAATTATGTTTAGGAATCAATTCAACTAGATTGAGGCAAAGGATTTCTTCTGTGTGTTGGGGAGGATGTATCAGTGAAGATGACTGTGTGTATCACTGGATTAGGTGAGGAATATTTGCTCTCAACATGTGTGAAGACTAATCCATAGAACAAAAAGCCCAATAGAACAAAAAGCCTAGACCAGTAGAATTGTTGCTCTTTGTTCTGGTTCCTAGATTTTCATAAGCAGACAGCTTACTTTGATAGGTGGTTTTCATTTTGTGTGAGCCAACTCCTCTGATATAAAATCAATTTATCATCTATCTGTCTTTGTCATCATCATTTATTTATGCATCATTTTATCTATTATATATCTATATAAAACCTAAAAATTACTAGTTATCCATCTATCATATTGATACTGTCCTTCAGAAAATCCCCAAACACAATATACAAATAAGATGATACAGCATTTTATTGCTGTGTATGGTGTATTTCACTTAGCTTAATGCCCTCCAAGTTCATTATAAGCTGATGATACATAATGATTATGAGAAGATAATTTCTTATTAGAGTTGAGCCAGTAGGAGTTTCTCATTATGTTCATCATATTGTTAGTTTTTTGATGTGTGACCTTTTCTTCTTCAAATTAATGTCTAGCGATATTAATCAAAGGCCCCATAAAGCCAAAGTCTAATGTTTTCATATTTGCCTTTTATATCTAAAGGTTATATAGACACAATAAAGATAGATAATGAAGATACTTATTAAGAGATAAGCAGTCCTCAATCCCATGTCTTACTTTATTATCTGAATATCTCACATTATACCTTCTACTTCATAGCTGTCATTTTATTTAATGACAATATGCTAACAGATTTAGATACATATTAAGTTAAATTAAGACTACCTACCCTTGTAAGTTATGTAAAATTAATTTTATCTTACAGATATAAGAAAAAAATTCTCCAAGAGTTACTGCAACTGAATAATAGAATCAGAAATGGCAAAAGCTTTAAACACTGACATTACTTCTTTATGTAGCCATCTATAAAACTATTTTTGAGGTACAAAATAATGTCATAAGAGCTTGTAAGAATTGTGAATAACATGCTTGACTTACTTATAAACTTTTGGCTTTGTATTTAAGATTGGTAACAAGGCAAGGCAGCTTGTTACATTTATTTCCTAACTGGTACACTCTCTGGATTTTCACAACTGTATTGGCTCCTATAGGATTTTTAATATGTATAGAGCAATAAAGTTTGTATATACAAGAGAAAAAAGTTTACCATTTATATTGTGTCACTGTACTATCATTGTATCTAAATTACATCATTGTACTACAATTTATACATTTGATCTTCAGCTTAATTATGCACATTTAGTATTTCTGTGTGTTTGGTCCTGTTGGGTTCACTGTCTCTTTTTAAAAATTTCTTCTTGCTCTTCAAAAAACTCTGGAATTCAGAAGTTTTGTGCTAGTTTAGAAACATATTTTATTCTCCATTTATATTTTAATTCTAATTGAAAAATAACCATTTTTAGGATCAAGAAAATGTGGTATATATATATATATATATACATATATATATACCACATTTATATATATATACCATATATATATATATATATATATATATTTATATATATTCTATGCCTCCATCTGAAAGAATGACACAGCCCCATTTGTAAAGAAATGTAAAGACTTGGAAAAATTATATTAAGTTAAATAAGACCCAAAGAAACATAGGCCTATGGTTTCCCTTATTTGCGATAACTAGTATACGTCTAGGACAATCTTACCAGACAAGCAGAAAAGGTCAAGAGCTATACACATATGACCACATAAGATGATGATATACGAAATGACCCCAAGATAGGGATACAAGATAATCTTTCTTTGTTTTTAATGTACTATGTGATTTTTTGTTTCTTTTATATGTTCTTCCCCAATGGTATAACCCCTGTTGTCACTGTATTTGAGTCTGGTGCCTTGCATCTTGTATATACATTTTTCTAATTTGGGGAGAGGAAGGGAAATAACAAAATGCTAAAACAAGGATATAGTTTGACTCATTGTAGCAATTAGAATTACAAGACACTGTGTTGAAAAAGAACTTTATAACTTTGGCGGGGGACGTAGGAGTTGGGCAGGTGTCCAGGGAATGGATGGTAGGAGAAAAACAAAGATGGGGTAACAATGCTCCATAGGAAATGCACTCATTACCTTACTAATGCAATTGTAACCCCTCTGTACAATATCCTTACAATAGAAAAACTTAAAAAAAAATCTAACACTCTCTAGAAAAAAAGAAAATAAGTAGTTTTTTTTCTTTTGTTTATTTTCTTTTTCTTTCTGTTTTTGATAGTACTAGGGTTTGAGCTCAGAGCTTAGCATTTGCTCACCTTGCTTGCTTGGCTGGGGCTCTACCACTTGAACCACTCTTCTGCTGGTTATTTTGGAATGCAGTCTCATGGACTATTCTCCTTTGGGTTGATCTTGAGTCCTGATTCTCTGGATCACAGCTTCTTGAGTAGTTACTATTATAGGCATGAGACACTGGCACCTGGTTTACAAGGTCCACAGATACAAAGAGATCTATTAAAAAATCTGCTAAAATTTAAATTATATTTCAATAACTATGAACAGAACGTCTTTATTTTTGCTTATTTGTTGTCAAGACTAATGTCATAGAGCTTATACCCTATGTTTTCTTTCTTTCTTTTTTATATTTTTTGCCAGTGCTCAGGCTTGAACTCAGCACCTGGGCTCTGTCCCTGAGCCTCTCTGTCACTTGAGCCACAGTGCCACTTCTGGCTTTCCCTGTTTATGTGGTACTGAGGAATGGAACCTAGAGCTTCATGCATGCTAAGCAAGCACTCTACCACAAAACCATATACCTAGGCCCCCTATGTTTCTTTTAGTTTTAAATCTACATGTTTATTGCTTCAATGCATTCAAAGAGATTTTTTTGTGAAAGGAGTGTGAAGGGTCTAATGTCATCCTTTGCACCTGAATTTCTTGCTTCCTATCACCACAAATTGAAGAGGCCATCATTTCTTATTGCATAGGTGCATTACCTTTATCAAAATCATTTGACCATATATGCTAGGTTTATTTCTGTGTTCTCTATCCTGTTATTTTGGGTCCTATATGTTTGTCATCATGTGACAATAAACAGAACAAAGGAAAATAATTTTCTTTGTAGAAATAAAGAAAACAATTTTAGAAAAAAATACAAGAACCATTTTAATCTCTGAAAATAAATACTAAAACTAAATAAATATTATTTTTCCATGAAGCAAACATGTGAACATAATGGAATAATTCTTTTCAAAATGTATCAGGGCTGGAAAGGTGGCTCAGCAGTAGAGTTTTGCCTCACATGCATGAGCCCTGGGTTGGATTCCTCAGCACCACATAAGCAGAAAAAGCCGGAAGTGGTTCTATGACTCAAAGGGTAGAGCATTAGCTTGAGCTGAAGAGCTCAGCGATAGTGCCCAGGCCTACAGCTCAAACTCCATGACCAAACAAAAAAAAATCTATCAGTGCTCAAGTATATGGATTATTAAATAATAGTGCTTTATTATGATGATAATATATTTAAAATATTTATTACCTTGAAAAATTTTTATAAAAATACCATCTTGTCATATATTGTAGAACTACAACTTTAAAGTTTACATACACAAATTTTCCCTATTCTCTAATTAAAGTTTAGATACATGTTTGATGTTTCTATTTTTTTTTAATTTAATTTTATTATCAAGATGATGTACTGGGGTTACAGTCACATATGTAAGGTAGTGAGAACATTTCTTGTCAAACATTTTTGCCTCCTCTTATCCCCAATGCCTCCAGCCAAGGTGTAAAGTTCATTTCCAACATATTGTCTTGTGAGTATCATTGTTGCATTGGTTTGACCTTTGGCCTTTGTCTCACCATATATTGTTCCCCTTCCCTTCCCTAATTCAGATAAACAAATGTTCAATACACAGAGTACCAATATCAAGTACAATGACAACAATGAATAACCCATAGGGGAAAAATAAAATGAAAGGAAAAAGAAACAACTTCACATAGTACATTAAAAACAACAACAACAAAGTAAAGACTATATATAGAGCTCCCCTATGACCCAGCAATCCCACTTTTGGGCATTTACCCAAACGATCACAAACAAGAGCATACTAAAGCTACCAGCACAACTATATTTAGTGCAGCATTATTCACTATAGCTAAGATATGGAACCAACCCAAATGCCCCGTATTAGATGAATGGATTAAGAATATATGATATATATATCTATATATCTATATATAGATATATAGATATATAGATATATATAATGGAATTCTATGCATCCTTCAGAAAGAACGACACTGCCCCATTTGTTAGGAAATGGAAAGACTTGAAAAAAATCATATTAAGTAAGCTACACCCAAAGAAACATAGACTTCATTTTTTCCCTCATTTGTAATAATTAGTGTATGTCTAGGATACTCCTAAAAGAGGACACAATAGCTCATTACCTTGTACATATAAATAGTTGAATTGATGCTCACTGAAATGAATTCTAATATTGTTGTAGCTAAAATCATAACAATCTGTGAAATGTTAATTGATTTGTGTGTAAGCCATATGTTTAATTAATTATTCAAGTTTACTAGTATCAAACTTCACTTTGAATGGAACACAACTTTTCTTCTAAAGTTTAAACAGCTGTTACTTGTTCTTTTTTTTTCTTCACCAATATATGTGACTCACAAAGCTGGTGAAAAGACTAAAGATTTTGTTTTAACATTTTTCTACTTTTTTTCCATAGCTTGAAAAAAAACCCAACATAGTACATTAAAAGCAACAACAAAGAAAAACATCTTGTTTCCATATCTTGGAGTTCATTTCACCTAGCATCATCTTATATAGTCATATATACTTAGCTATTGAGCTATTGTGATACTCTTCTAGGACTATCCTAGATATGTACTAATTATTAAAAATGAAGGAAACCATGGACCCTGTGTTTCTTTGGGTCTGACTTACTTCAAATAATATGATTTTTTCCAAGTCTTTCCATTTCCTTACAAATAGGACAATGTCATTCTTTTTTCCCCTGTTTATCCCCTGTTGTCATTGTATTTGATTTTGGTACCCTGTGTATTGTATAAATGTATATCTGAATTAGGGAAGGGAAGGGGAACAAAAAAATGGTGAGACAAAGGAAAGTGGGATACAAATAAAGAAGGGGGAACAATATTCAACAAGAAATGTACTCACTGCGTTACTTATGTAAACTTAAACCCTCTGCATATCACCTTGACAATAAAATTTAAAAAGTACATATTCTGAAAAAAATTATATACATTAAAAAAGAAAAACATACTTAACTATGAAAACAGAAGAAAAATCTAGCCTATGGATAAAATTTCAAAACTGTTATTTTGACTTATGGATGAGTAGTCCATGCTTGCTCTGCAGATTTCATAGCCAAGGTAAACACAGAATGGAAGTTATTTTAAGCTCAACTGAATAAAATAAATGTAATGCTTAAAATTTCCTCATACTTTGTAGGTAATTCATTATGGTGAGGCTGAATCGTCCAGCAATTTCAAAATATCTTTCAGATATTAAATGGAGGGTGAGAGAGAAATTAATTGAGTCATATTTTGAATGCTTCAGTAATGTGCAATGAACAATTCTTCCTTTTGGTGGTATACAAGGATTTTCATTTTGAGGATAACAAAGAACAGGTGTGACTCATATGAACTCTGTCCAAATCTGCCAACATGCAGAATCTGCTGAATATGTTGTGATATGTCTGAAATCAGTGACTTGTCTTACATTTAGAAACTAAAAAGAGGCTTTGTAGGAGTTTTTGTTTGAATGATAGTTACGCATAAAAACAAATCCATCACTCATTAACAGAAAATAATAACATTATATAACTATTTTTTGTATGAAAATCAATATTACTGTGATAGAACTTTTTATTGCATGAAGTTTAATTAAGTTCACTATATCAAAACTCATAACCTGTTTCTTCTTTAATTGAATTATGTTAGTTATGGATTAATTTAACAAGCTTATTTTCATAGGCAAATTATATTAGTGAATTTGAATTTGCTTAACCATTTAATAGGATATCGAAAAAACTTTAAAATAGCTCAAATGGATTTTACAATTAAACTTAATTAGATTTATCTTTTGGAGTCACAAAAGTTGCATAATAATGTAAAGTAAATGAACTATGTAAAATGTGCATAGTGTTAGTTAATTTAAGTTCATTTACTTAATGTAAAATAATTTTTCATGATTTAATTTTCATTAGGCTTTTCAATTAAGCTGTGGGATTTTTTAAAAACTTAATTGAATTCACAAATGTGTATTTACATAATTTTTACTTTGGATGTGTTCATAAATAAGTATACCTCAAATTATATATGAAAATAAAATTAATGTAGGTACCCTAAGATTTATTTTTAGAAGAAAAATTACAAGAATACAACTGAATGCATATGACATGGTCTCTGGGAAAGTTGATTCTAATTATTTCTGTAGGAAATATTGAGTTGTGTTACAAGTCTATCATAAAAAGTAAACTTTAGATGAGTCTTATTGAACTCACATAAAAATTCTCTGCATTTATTTTCTACAAGTCAGCTATTATTTGTGAAAATTTTGTTCTATAATCTAAGAATTGATTCTCAAACTTATGGCATAGAACTAACTAGTATGACAAAAATTTTTATCATAAACTATGACTTACAACAAATGAAGGAAATTTTTTACTAAAAAAGAAATAAAATCAATAAAAATTTGATGTTTTGATATGTGGCATGTAAATTATAACAGAAATTTGATTCTTGACTCTAAGAAAAAATGTTCCTACATAATGAGTCTATATCACTTTCAAAAGATTTTCAAGGCTAGCTTGTAAAACTCTACTTCATTAATTTGCAGAATGAATATGAGAATAGGATAACCTTGTTTCATATCATTACTTGCGCAAATGTGAAACTATCAGTACATATGTACTGAGGAGTAGAAAAATTATTTATCATGCTTGATTTCATGTGCACAAAATTCTTCCATAATCTCAGATGATAAGTTAGTACTTTGGGAAATTAGTTGATCTTCAGTCACAGGAACCCTAATTGTACTGTCAACTAGGTATTTCCTGATAAGCATACTGGGAAAAAAAACTTCTGTGTCCCTCCATATGAAGAATCTGAGTAAAAACAAACTACATTCCTGTGTTCATGCTAAAAATTCAAGATCCCCTTTCCCTCCAAATGTCAAAAAAGGCTCTTTCAGCAAAAAATAACAACAAAAAACCCAACAACAATGTTTCCCACCCCTTAACCTACTTAACCTATACTATAGCCTCCTAGTGGTACCTTGTCCTTCAACATTACTTCCAATGTCGTATTTAGCCTGTCCATCCATTACTACAATTCCACATAACAAAACATGTCTTCTGGGACTGGAAACACAGCTAAACAGTAAAGTTATAATTTATACCACGTTTATGAAATTGACTCCAAACAATTTTTCCAGTGTATTAAATATGAATAGGAGCCCAATAAAAGTAAATTTTGTTAAGTGTGAACAAAATAGGTAATTAACACCAGTGGTAAAAACACTCAAACTGTGTTAGCAATTGCAAGTTGTATCACTTTTAGGCATGATGAAAAAGAGACAATGTGTTTAGAGACAAGAGTGAATGTGGAGTCATGTCACAGGCAACCCTGCTACACAAAGGAAGCTGTTATGTGGAATGGATTCACCCCATTTTTCAGTGTGTCCTCTAATTCAGCTTGACGAATAATGTGGTGGAGAAGTTGGAGTCAATCTCTAGGATAAATGGTGAGTTTTGATAGGATGGTGGAGCTCAAGAGTAATCAGTGACTTTTTTGTTCATAGCATAAATTCTATGTGTCTATCTATATATGTTTTCTTGTGTGTGGGTGAAGAAAACTCAGGGGAAGGATAAACTTGTGTAGGCTTTCATTTGTGCTATGGTCTTCTTTTATTAAATCACACCCTCACTAAAATAAAGTTAAAGTGTAGTTGGAAACAGTATTCTTTAAATATAACCAAAAGAAAATAGGACATAGTTATTACAATTTTTTCTATCTCTATTTGTGTTGGTCTTTCCCTTATGATTCTAATGATATTCTGTCCTTCATACAATATTTTTAGAGTTATTATTTTCCTATTCTGTATTTCTATTTTTCTCATATACCCCTCTTTTATACCTCTTTCCAAAGTAATCTGTGGACTGGGTTTCTGTATTTTAGATCTATGGATTCCCAATAGATATTCCTTTAAGTTAGGAAGCATTATGGGCAACTCAAATGAGGTTTCTGGATTATGAAAATCTAATACTTATGTCTAGTTATGAAAGGGCTCCTGATTCTCTATGCAAAGAAAGAGTTTTTCCTCTTTCCACGAATCTTTTTATCACATGATTCCGAAGCACAAAATCTAAAACAAAGACTTGAATCTACTTTAAAATTAGTGAGAATAAGATTATGTTTTTAATTATTATGTTTAAATTTTACAATGGGGTTATTATGATACTTCCATTCATGAATATAATAGGTTTTTTTGGTGGGTCGTGGGACTTGAACTCTGAGTTTGGACTCTGTCCCTCAGCTCTTCAGCTCAAGGTGAGTGCTCTAGCGCTTGAGCTACAGTGCTTCTTCCAGTTTTCTGGTGGTTTTATTGGAGATAAGAGTCTCGCGGACTTTTCTGCTCAGGCTCAAATATAAGGAAATATTTAACATCGGTCCTTTTGAGTCTGGCTTATTTACTGAGCATAAAAATCTCCAGCTACATTTCATTTCCTTGGAAACAGCATTTTTAATTCTTCTGTGTACCAGATAATACTCCATCATATGTGTGTTTTTGTGTGTGTGCATACACACACATTCTAAGCAATCCTGAGAAGAAAGAGCAATACTGGATATATCAAAATAGCTGAATCAATGTCTTGGCTATTGTTAATACTACTTTTATAAATGTGTACACAGATAGTTCCACAGAGGCTGCACTGCTTTATAGTACAGCCAACAACGGTAAAAGTTCCAAAGCTTCAAACTTTTAATATTTCCCCAAAATGCCATCCATGTTGAATAGTATGTAAATTTTGCTTACTTTGTAATAGTTGGTTACCTGGTTTTATATTATCATTCAGATTCTTAATGTTCACCTAATTTAAAAGAACTCAAACCATGGCAAGTATTTCCAAAATTCACTTTCAACTGTGTTAGGGCTGATACATACATACAAAAATATGGAGTATGGATGCCTGATGTGTCTATTAAAAACACTTTTGGTATGATGTTCTATTTTATGGACTTGTGTAAAGCAAATTCTGAATTCTTTCTGTAAAGACTACATTTAACAATGAAGGAGCCAAATAGGAATATCTTTTTGCCAAGTGGCAGGTTTTAAGGCATAGATAAAAAGACATTAGTTCATGCAGAAGATTAAAAAAGAAAAAAGAAAAAGAAATATTGTAGTATTGGTCAATGTAATGCCTTTTAAAATTTCCCCCAAGCTGCTCAATAGTAAGAACGTACCATATATCACTGAAGAGTATGGGCTTCTATATTCTCTTCCAGGTCCCACAGTAAGTATAAAAATAATAAGCAAGGCAAAACTCTCTCAGAAGCTCTTGCTAGCGTTATAGCCTCTTCAATGGGGGGTCTATAAAAATAAAAATACATTTTTTTCTACCAAGAAGCTGTGTGTAGGTGTGTATACAATATTGTTTGCAGGTGACTTCTGTTCAGGTATATTTGCAGCATGTAGGTATATTCAAATACAGGAAGTTTCACATTTAATAAAAGAATACATTTTTATATTAAATGTTGGAAAAAGTTGCAAGAATTCATAAAATAAAATGTTTGTGGATCAAGGGAAACTGCTAAAAATTTTCATATAAATTCTTTCACATGAAATATTTCTATATTAAGGCACTTACAAGGATATGAAATATATGTCAAATACAAATACAAATATATACCTTTTTGAAAATACACACCAAAGTACTTCATAAAACACAGTCATAATTATCTTCTTGACATTTCCTTTTATTGTTTTTTCCTTATAATATCTTATTGCTGTACTCTGGGAAAAAAAGCATATTTAACAAATCCCAAGACTTTTATCTAAAAGAGATACTTTAGGTTGCATTCATAGTCTCATTACATGTAGGATTAAATATATCCAAATTACTTAGCATAATGATCGATTAATTCAATCATCCAAACACTTCAAGTTTTCTTTAAGTTTTCTTTATATTCAATAATATTTATATGAAGATCTCTAGCATAGATGTCTGATTTTAGAATTGTCCCAAAATGATTTTTTTCTTCATCAATAATTTCTATATTTAATTAAATTACAAGAGTACCTTATTGACACCTTACCCTGAAGCAATGTTCATGGCTCCTTTCCACGTGAGAGGTGCTTTCTTTGAATACCAATACACACACACACACACACACACACACACACACACACACCATACAGAAACAGTTGATTTCGACAATATTCTCTTTTTACCTCTTAGATGTTTGGTGCAGCATAAAATTTGTTATAAATCATTTACACGTTATTTATGAATCAGAAAGCTGTGTATCTACAATTAGCAAACTACAAAATCAATATTCCTTGATATTTTTCTCTAAATATTTTAAGAGCTAGAGAAACACAAACACCAAGAATGGTAATAAGACACCTCAAAAATCCAGGCCAAACTTTACCTTCTGCCTTTATCTGTGCCAATTCTTATTTCTATCCCAGATCATGTTCTGAAAAGTCATTAGCAAAATCTATTGACAGATAGGAAGGTCAGCATGCATAGCATAAACATTTAATTTCACAAAATAACAAAAAAATTATATAAGTTGCATGATAAAAGCCATTGGCACAAAATGCACTGATTTTTTAAATATGTATAGGTGGTAAGGGGAACATACACATACAGAGGTAAACAGCTAAACTATTAAACAGCTTGTTGGGAAACTATGTTGAAGTTATACTTTGTATTTCAAATTGGATTTGTGTCATATAAAAGAAGATATAAGGACAACCAGAAAGCTAAAAATTAAAGTAGAATAAAGCTGGAATTTGAAACCTTAGAAACACTGTTTCAAAGAATATGATGGTAAAAAGACATTATGTTTTAACTCTAGTTACTATTAAGTTGAAACAGGAAATCACATAAAAAATCACTATCAATAGTGAGAATGGTGTTAGTGTTTATATGTACATATATAAATATTCCTCACACAGAAGTTAAAATATTTTATGTAGTTCCATTTCTATGATACATTTGGAAGTGGAACATAGAGTATGTTTGCTACCACTAAAAAATGATTCTTGTACATTTGAAGGAATTATAATACATGGAAGACCTAAAATGCATGAAGCAGTAACTTCAACCAGTTATTTATGCTCATTCCATTTCTTTTGCATAGAAAATATTCAGGAATATTGTTTAAGCCCTTTCCACAGTCTTTATCACTGTGTCATACTTTCATAACACAATTGTGAATTTACTTTGTCACGTTTCAGTCTTACTTCTTGAACATCTCTGTTATTTTTCTTTTTCTAGATCTCCAATGCTTTGTTTCAAGACTGTGTATTTCATTAAAAGTATCCCTCACCTTATTTTACTTCTAGTGATATCGCAAATTAGGGTAGCTTTTTAAACACTGTTCACATTTAAAATTTGAAACTTTACAATTTGTTTTTGTTTATGTTTGTCAGTAATGATATTTGCACCCCGGATTTCTCACATGTAAGGCAGGTGCTATTCCAGTTGAGCAATTTCACCTCACTTATTTTTCTGGATAAAACCTTACATTTGGGCTGGGAAGGTGGCTCAGTGATAGAGTGCTTGTCTTGTATGCATGAGGTCCTGGGTTCAATTCCTCAGTACCACATAAGCAGAAAAAGCCGGAAGAGGCGCTGTGGCTTAAGTGGTAGAGTCCTAGCCTTGAGCTGAAGAGCTGAGGGGCAGTGCCCAGGCCCAGAGTTCAGGACCCATGACCAACCAAAAAACAAACAACAAACAAAAAAAACCTCCTTTTTTCTCTAGGACCATGCTCAGTCAGTCAGTGAACCTCCTTTTTAAAATTCTGGCGTCTGTCCCAAGAGCAATTGAAGTCATTCTGCAGGAATCCATTTCCTGTACCTGAAACTTGAAGTTTCCTCTCTGTTTTCCAATGATAATTTCAATGGTTCAGGTTTCCATTTTGATTTATGATTTATGTTGAATTGTTTGTGTTTTTTTTAAAGGTGAGATGTGGATATCTGATTTCACTTTTCTGAATGTGGCTATTTTAGATAATTTCTCACCATTCACTTTTTTCCAACATACATACTCAGTAACTTAGTCAACAATCTATAGGCAATAATACCTGCTTGGCCGATTTCTGTATTTTTTAGTTTATTAATTTGGTTCATATATCTGTTTTTGTGTTCATTTTTTGCTGCTTGTTACTATGATACTATGTTTTCAAGTATGCTTTCAAGCTCCATTTTTTAATTTTGTTCAGGATTATTTTGACTATTGAGAGATTTTTGTATTTTATATGAATTTTAAGGTTTTTTATTTTTATAGCTAATATCAAATTTTTGATGGTGATTACATTGAATTTAGTTTGGTACCAGAACATTTCAACAATTTTAATCATGCAAATTCATAAATATGGAATATTTTTCCATTTACTATTTTCTTCTAGAATATTTTCTCCCAATTTTTTGTGATGGTAGAGGTCTTTAAAATCTTTGGCTAAGCATACACTTATCTATTAACTTAATAAATTATGTGTTTATTTGCTTTGAGGCTTTTGTTCTTACCTGCCTGTTGAAGGACAGGATAAAGAGGGCCGTCTATTGATCCAAGAGGCTGGTACTGAACTGAATTAAGGATTAAGTCTTATATACTCAGGTATCTGGGCAAGGTTGAAGTTGCTTTCTAAGCCTCTGTCATTACCATTGTTGACTCACTCTAAAAGTTAGTCCATCTCATTAGTTCCAGGGCTGGTGTGGAATCTCTGTCTGTGAATACTGTGCTGAAGACAGGAATCTTGGAGCTGTCTATGCTACTAGATTTCACTCTTACATAGAAGACAAAGGCCTATGCTTATGGAAGTAAAATATACTTCCATAAGCCTCAATAGATAGCATCTTCCTTCTAGTTGTTTTGCCTGAGTTTGGGGGAAAGTTGTAGAGAAATGCCCTTGGATGTCTGGCTAAGAAAGGATATCTCATTATTTCCCTGAGGACAGTTACCATAAACCACTATCAATTACTGAATTTCACCTTCAAGATTAAAATGTAGACTGAAACCTGTCTTAGCCTCTCTCTGCAAACTACTTAGAGTTACAGGAGCTAATGGTGAGACAGATCTTTTCTTTTTTTTTAATTTTTTTATTGTGAAAATACTGTACATGAGCAAGGTAATGAGTATATTTCTTATCCAGCATTGTTGCCTCCTCCTTTGTTTTCCCACTACCATCCCTTCCCTCCCACCTCCTCAGTTACACCCTCCCCCCTAAATTGTAAAGTTCATTTTTCAACATAATGTCTTGTACATCTCATTGTTGCAATTGATCTTTTCTGTTATGTTTCTTAATTTTTTTTATTATACTTGCAGTAAAAGGGCAGGACTGTTATTTTACCTGGCTTTCTCCATTCTTGGTAGATTGGTTCACGAGTACCTTTTCAAGTTGATTTCTCTCTAGTGAGAAGACTGACCACAACAGCATGTTACATGGAAGCCGAGTTGCTCCCAAAGAAATAAAACAGTTTCATGTTTTTAAATCTTGTTAGTGACTCAGTTTATTAAGGAATATACCGAGAGGGAGATTCAAGAAAAGTGGCAATGTCCTATTTATTTGTGTATTGTGTTTAATACTAATAAAATTATAAAAGAGAATCTCAAGAAAACATGATCAATAATAACATTATTAATAATACAAGGGCTATGGTAACATTGCTTGTTTCTCGTGTGGTTTTAGAGACAGTAGAGCAAAGTAGATTATGACAACTATTGTTTTGAAAATGTGTTACTATAAAACAGGCATGTTAATTTGATTAAAAATCAAACCAAATCTAAAGCTTACAATTAACTAGCTTTTAGAAAGTACACATGGAAGAGTTGCAGTTACAAGCCAGGATGCCAGAAGGAACCATGTCAAATTTCAGAAGTCAGTGAGAAAAGTAATTTCAAGTCATTTGCTTCTATTTGTATCAATTTATTGTTCAGATTGTTGCTCTAAAACATGATCAGTTATTCAGTATATCATAATGAACCACTTGTATTTATTACTTTGCAGTGCTAAGGGACTAAGGAAAAACCTAATCTCAACACAGCTGCTTCTTCCCATGGGAATCTCTGTCCTTGCCCTTCCCTGTTTCTAGATGTCTCCTGCATTACTTGGCTCATGGTACCTTCCTCTACGTAAAGTGCCAACAGTGAAGTGTCTTCTTTATTCTCTCATCTCAGCTTCGATCTCACATCTTCTCATTGACTCTAGTGCTCTCGTCCTATGAAGATCTCTGATTTGCATTGAACAAAGTCTGAAAAGGAAGGATAATCTCCCAAGCTCAAGACTTTTATCACAGCAACATCTATCAAGCCTTTCTAGACTTGTAAGATAGTATATTCACAAAAATCTAATGTCTACAATGTATAAAAATTTACAGGTCCATTATCCAGTATAGTGTAGTCACTTGATTAAAATATGTGTTTTTGAAAGAAAAAAAGTTTTAATTATTTTAAATACCTTAATGCCCACAAGAAAACTAGGCAAACTAACAACTGAGTGGGTCATTGACTGAATACAGTATGAATTCAGAAATTGCTATTAAAAGCATATTAGTTAAAGGGCTGACTCACAACACTTCTACAAATCACAAATTTTTATAGGGTGTGATTAGAATAATATTATGCTTAACAGGTGTGATTAAATAATATTAAGCCACACTACACAAAATTTAGAGAAGAGCTTGAGACTTGTAATAGCATATAAAGTGGTAAGTAAAGTTGTTTCTTACAAGCAAGTCTGAAATGAATTATGGATTTGTAGAAAGATAACCAATTTTATTTTTGTTGTTGTTGTCCCAGAATTGTGGCTTGATCTTCCATAACTTCATACTGAAGCACCACCATAGTGTCACTTCTGCCTTTTTGATGGGCAATTGGAAATGACTCACGGATCTGTCTGCTCAAGCTGGTTTCAAACTGCAATCCTCACATCTCACTCACCTGAGAGCACCTCACAATTGTGAGCCCTCAAGGTCAGACTAGACTTGACTTTAATTGTGGTAGGTGGTTGGGACTTGCTGGAGACTAATATCCATGTGTACTGTCACCCGAGGACAGGCCCTTGGCCTCCTTACCTGGTCTCCATGTGCGGTAACGAAGGAGAAGGGCAGTGGCCTGGAGTGCTAAGCAGTTATTTTTTGATGGAGGTAGCATTTGATTAGTTATTAAGGTGGCATCTATCTATCTATCTATCTATCTATCTATCTATCTATCTATCTATCTATCTATCTATTATCTATCTCAAGCTCTCTTCCCAAAGAGATACTTGAGGGAAATTTCTAAACAATAAAATAAGATGTAAATAAGAAGAATTCTATTCATAATAAAAGCTTCATACCAGTGCCAATGTATAATATATATGTATATATTATTGTAGATATTATAGAGAGGAGTTACAGTTACATGAGTAAGGTAGTGAATACATTTTCTATTAAGTATCGTCAGCCCCTCCTTTGTTTTTATCCTGCCATCCTTTCCTGCCCCACCTCCCCAACACTTGCCCATCCCCAAAGTTGTAAGGTTCATTTCCAAGATAGTGTCTTGTACATCTTATTGTTACAATGGGTCAAGCTGTATCCTTGTTTCAGCATTTTGTTATTTCCCTTCCCCTCCCCAAATTAGAAAAAAAGTATATACAAGATATAGGGCACAGGAATCAAATACAGTACAAACAGGGGTTATACCAGAGGAGAAAAACATAGGAAAAAAATGACACAGTACATTATAAGCACATTATAAATAATAGCAACAAAGATAAAACCTCCTGTGTCCTTACTTTGGGGCTCATTTTGCTTATCATCATCCCTTATGGTCATATGTACATCGCTGTTGAGCTTTTCTACTTGTCCTAGATATATGACATACACTGGTTATTGCAAATAAGGGAAACCATAGGAACTATGTTTCTTTGAATCTGGCTTACATTACTTAATATAATTTTCCCAAGTCATTCAATTTCCTAACAAATGGGGCAATGCCATTCTTTCTGATGGAGGCATAGAATTCATATATATATATATATATATATATATATATATATATATATATATATATATATAAAATCTCCATCTATCACATTTTCTTGATCCATTCATCTACTGAGGGGCATCTGGGTTGGTTCCATATATTAGCTATGGTGAATAGGTGAATAATGTTGTGCTAAACATAGTTGTGCTGGTAGCATTAGTATGGCCTTATTTGTGGTCATTTGGGTAAATGCCCAAAAGTGGAATTTCTGGGTCATAGAGGAGCTCTATGTCTTTGGAGGAACCTCCAAATAGCTTTCCAAAGTGGTTGAACAACTTTACACTCCCACCAACAATACAGTAAGGTACCATTTTGGCTACAGATATCTTGATTGTAGCCATTCTAACTGGGGTGAAGTGGAATTTCAATGTTGTTTTGATTTGCATTTCTTTTATGGCTAGAGAAGTTGAACATTTCTTCATGTGTCTATTGGACATTCTTATTTCCTCTTCAGAGAAGTGTCTCTTTAACTCTTTATCCCACTTATTTATCGGGCAGTTGTTTCTTTGAGGATTTGTTGCTGGGGGATTTAATTTATTCAGTTATAAGTACATTTTTAGATATGAGACCCTCGTCCTAGTGAAGATCTTTACTCCCAGTCTGTGGGCTTCCTATTGATCTTGCTATCTATGTCCTTTGCCATGCAGAAGATCTTCAGTTTCATGCAATATTATTTGAACAACTTTTCTTTGATTTTTGTCATGCTTCTTGGTCTCTATTAAGAAAATTTCATCCTGTGCCAAGGAGACCTAGGGTTTCTCCCTTCCTGTAATGTTTTTGGGTGTCTGCTTTGACTCCGAGGTCTTTGATCCATTTGGAGTTGATTCTGGTGCAGGGTGATATAGAAGGATCTAGTTTTAGTTTTCTAAAGGTGTTTAACCAATTTTGCCAGCACCATTAACTGAAGAGGCTGTCTTTCTTTCATTCTATTTCTTTAGCTCCCTTATCAATGTTTATGTGGCTATAGGTGTGTGGGTTCATTCCTGAGTCTTCAGTTTTATTGTATTGTTCCTCAGGTCTGTTCTTGTGCCAGTACCAACCTGTTTTGATTACTATGGCTTTGTAGTAGAGTTTGAAATTTGGTATTAATATTCTTACAACACTGTTCTTTCTGCTAAGGATTGTTTTTGCTAGTCAGGGTCTTTTATTGTTCCATAAGAAATTTTGGATTCCTCTTCTATTTCATTGAAATATGAGGTTGGGATATTGATGGGAATTGCATTGAATTTGTAGATAGCCTTTGGCAGTATTACCATTTATACCATGTTAATCTTCCCAATCCAGGAACTTGGGAGATTTTTCCACTTCCTTAGTTCTGCTTTAATTTCCTTTTTCAGGTTTTTTAAAGTTTTCATCAAGCTGGGAGCCAGTGGCTCATGCCTGTAATCCTAGTTACTGAGGAGGCTGAGATCTGAGGATAGCGGTTTAAAGCCAGCCAGGGCATGAGACTCTTATCTTCAATAAGCTAGAAAACTGGAAGTGGCGCTGTGGCTCAAGCGGTAGAGCACTCATCTTGAGCTGACGAGTGCAGGGAAAGTGCCCAGGCCCAGAGTTCAAGCCCCACAACTGACCAAAAAAAAATGTTTTCATCATAGAGGTCCTTCACTTCTTTAGTTAAATTAATTCCTAGGTATTTTTATTTATTTATTTTTTGTCGTGCTCTTCCCATTGCTGGCCTACAGAAAAGCCATTTTTTTTAAATTTTTTATTGTGAAAATACTGTACAGAAGCCAGGTGCTGGTGGCTCACACCTGGCCTGTAATCCTAGCTACTCAGGATGCTGAGATCTGAGGATCACAGTTCAAAGCCAGCCTGGGCAGGAAAGACTGTGAGACTCCTATCTCCAATAAACCACCAGAAAACCAGAAGTAGCGCTGTAGCTCAAGTGGTAGAGCACTCGCCTTGAGCTGAAGAGCTGAGGGACAGCGCCCAGGCCCAAAGTTCAAGCCCCACGACCGACCAAAAAAAAGAAAAAGAAAATACTGTATAGAGGGGTTACAACAATTACATGGGCAAGATAATGAGTACATTTCTTATCAAGCATTGTAGCCTCCTCCTTTGTTTGAAGGTTAGTTTTATGCCCTGCTACTTTGCCAATATTTCAAATCATCTCTAGTAATGGTGGAGTGGAGTCTACAGGGTTCTTTAATTACAAATTCATGTCATTGGCAAAGAGGGATATTTTACTTCGTCTTTCCCTATTTGGATCCCCTTTATATTTGCATCTTGTCTTATTGCTATAGTTAGGCATTCTAACACTAAATTGAAGAAAAGAAGAGAGAATGGACATCTTTTTCTCATTCCTGAATTTAGAGGAAATGGCTTTAGCTTTTTTCCATTAAGTATAATGCTGGCTGTAGTTTTGTCATAAATAGCCTTTATTATATTGAGAAATGTTCCCTGGAATACTATTTTCCCATAGCTTTCATCATAAAAGGGTGTTGGATCTTGTAGAATGCTTTTTCTGCATCTAATCATATGTTTCTTATCCTTGCTCTTGATGATGTAATGAATTATATCAATTGAGTCACGTATATTTAACCAGCTTTGCATCCCTGAAATAAATTCTGTTTGCTCATGGAGTATGATTTTTTTGATGAGTTATTGAACTTGATTGGCCAAAATTTTGTTGAGAAGTTTCACATCCATGTTCATCAAAGAAATGAGTCTATGGTTCTTTTTTCTGATGAGTCCCTGCTTGGTTTTGGGATGAGGGGTATGATGGCTTCATAGAAAGAGTGTGGTAGTGAACTTTAACTTCCAATTGCATTGAAGAGTTGGGGTGTGTGTTCTGCTTTGAAGTCCTTGTAGAATTCAGCTGTAAATGGATCCCCTCCTGGGCTTATCTTGGGTGGATGGGCTCTTATTGGTATTTCTATTTCAATGCTTGATATTGGTCTGTTAAGTTATTTTAAATCATCTTGTTTTAGATTGGGCATGTCAATAGTTGCTAGAAATTTGTCTATTTCTTCCAGATTGGGCATGTCAATATTTGCTAGAAATCTGTCTATTTCTTCCAGATTCTCAAACTTATTAGCATAAAGGTTTGAGAAGTATTCCCTTGTAATTTTCTGAGTCTTGCTTGTTTCTGTGGTGATGTTTCCATTGTAATCCCTGAGTTTGTTTATTTGGTTTTTTTCTCTTCTTTTTCTGATAATATTTACTAAGTGTCTATCAAGTTTGTTAATTTTTTGAAGAACCAATTCTTTGTTTTATTGATTCTTTCTATGCTTTTTGGATTCTAATTCATTTAATTATGTTTAATTTTAATTACTTGTTTCCATCAGCTTGATTGGGTTTTAGCTTGTTGCTCTTTTTAAAAGAGCTTCAGGTGCCTTGTTAAATTCTTTGTTTCGGATGTCTGCAATTTGTTGATGTGGCAACTCAGAGCAACTTGCTTCTGAGTACTGCCTTTGCTATGTGCCAGAGGGGCTAGTAATATGTATGTTCATTTTTCTTAAATATTATGAACATTTGAATTTCCTTTCTAATATTTTCCAAGACCCACTGGTGGTTCAACAGTGACTAGTTCAGCTGCCATGGGTTACAGGAATTTCTTTGGTGGCTTTTGTTGTTGAATTCTAATTTTATTCCCTTGTGGTCTGAGAGAATGCAGGTCATAATTTCAAAGTTTCTGAACTTGGACAGATTTGCTTTGTGACCTAAAATGTGGTTTATTTTGGAGAATGTTCCATGTGCTGCTGAGATGAATGTGTATTCTGATGCTGTTGGGTGAAATATTCTGTAGACTCTTTTTAAAAATATGTTTTTATTGTGAAAATACTGTACTGAGGGGTTACAGTTACATGACCAAGGTAATGAGTACATTTCTTATAAAGCATTGTTGCTTTATACTGTCTAGGCTGTCTTCAATCCCAGAGATTTGATCTACTGCAGGTCTAACCTACTCTCAAGACTTTTTACTTTGTTTTTTTTTTATTTCTTTTTCTTCTAATTGGTCAATTTTGATGGCTTCAAACTCTGTGTTGGAGCATTGTTTTAGATCTTGTGTGGACTTCTTTACCTCCTTAACTTGGTTTTCAGTGTCCATTCTCAAATCCTTTATTTGATTGGTTATAGTTTCATTAGGTTCCCTTTCCTTCTGTTAGGCTTCATTCAGCATTTTCTTTGTGGCTTCCATGGATTCCTCCAGCTTTCTGTTTCAGAGTCCATGAATGCCTCTATTAATTTTTGTTTATTCTCATCCTGCTCAGACAATTCCTCTATTAATCTTTGATTAGCCCCCTTATGCTTGCAAAATTCCTGTAACAATCTTTGGTTAGCCCCATCATGCTCATGCATTTCCCTATCATGCTCACACAGAGTCCTATGCAGGCTTTCAATCTTTTCATTCAGCATGTTTACCAGGAGTGTTTGTAGAGCACTTTGGGAACTCTCCTCTGGATTATTCATTAACTGCTCTGTTGCCTGATTACCATGAGCAGGGGTTGAGATACATGGACTTGCCATTTTTCTTGTGTTTTTCTGGCTTGTTCTGCCCATTTTGCTATGAAAGCAAAATCAATTCTGTGGTAGAACACTATTTTAAGGCAAGCATCAACCAGAGCTCTGTAGTTGCACAGATTGTTTGACACAGTCAAAATGAGTACATGTACAATCTAGTTCAACAGATACAATCTAGTTCAACAACAAACAACTAGGGATCAATGGACTGAGAAAAATCAAACACGGAGTCAGCATACCAGAAATTAATAGGCTTAGGAAGAATTGTGTGGAGAAAATAAGATTAGAGGAATGTTGGGAGGGAAAAGGAGAGAGGGAATATAACCAAGACCTAAATTTAGAGAGAGGAAAAGGATAAAAGGAACAGAGAAGAGGTAAAAAAGAAAAATTAAACACTTAAAATTATATAGTATAAAAATAATACTACAATTAAGGGAGTTAAGGCTGAGAGTTTGTGTACTGAGTAAGCTATATCTGAATTAAATATGCACACAATGAAGAATAAGGTCTACTATTCGAAGACGGGTATATATATTGCTGTTCAGCAATTAAGTAAAGCAAAATATAAAAAGGACCTTTTGGGAAAAGAGTAAAAAGAGAATTTCAAAATAATAATAGTAAAAAACATAAACCTAAAATAAAAATTATGAAAAAATAGAAAACTTTTTTTTTAATTTTTAAAAAAGTTAGAAAAAAGTTCATTTTGTGGGAAGGGGTGGTAATCTTGTGTCTCCCCTGTGTCTGTAACCAGTCTCTGGATGGAGTCTCTGATTTGCTTTTGGTTTTTGATTTTCCTGTAGCTTGATTTGGTTCTTAAATCAGTTTGAGCAGGCAGAATGAAGCTCTGCCTTACCAGGGACTTTATGACCTTCCTCCCAGGCTACTTCAGTGGGAGTATGATCTGCTTTGAGTATCATAGAAGAAGGATATGGCTGTTTCCTCTAGCTTGTAGTTTCTGTGATGGGGTTAGTTTGTGGGTAGGGTTGAGGCCTGCCAGCAATCAGTAGCTTTTCACTGAGGGGCTAGCTCCTGAGACACTCACACATCCCTGCCTGGAGTCATTCTCAGGATTTACATTTCTAATTGTTCTTCTTTTACCCTCCTGCAGCTGGATCTGTTGCCTGTGCTACAGTGAGGATAGGGCAGCTTCTGGCTCTGTTTACCCAGTGAAGAAAGTCACTCTTAAATGGACAGAGCTTTCTCTACCTGGGAAGGGCAACTTTTTCCTGGGATGGAGCTGAGTCCTACAGTTCAGAATCCTTTGACCTGCTGAATGGCTCCTGTTGTCTTCTTCCAAGGCCTGAACTGCTCTGGCCCTGTTTTTGTCAGTATCAAAGATGGAGTTTTTCTCTGGATGTGGAGGGACTACCTTCACACTGCTGCTCTGTGGAAAGGAGTGAGGATGTCTTTTATGGTAGTCATGACTTTCTCTTGGTTTCTGAGCTGTCCAAGATCTGCAACTCTCTGTGGTCAGCAGGATTAAGTGTTCTGCTCCTTGTCAGTTCTTGCTGGCGGTGAGTAGAAACTGCTCGCACACCGCCTCTGGTGCCTTTGTCCTGGGATCTCTCTGTTGATATGGTGGCTACAGAAGCAGCAGCACCTGTCACCACTGCATAGACCAACTTGAATCTCTCTCCTTTACCAAGATGCCTGAATGTTTTCCTCCCTGGCCAAACTCTCAGTACTATGATGGCATGCTTGGTGTGATTCTCTAGCCTTGTATTTTTCACTGGAACACTAAAACTGGTTTCTACTCGGGAACTTGTTTAGCCCCCAGCTTCTCCTCCACCATCTTCCTCTGGACCCCCAATTAAATTTTTAATCCTAATTTTTTTCTTCTTCTTTACAAAATTAAAAGTCAAAACCAAACTTATATCAAAATACTAGCCACTGGGCTATACCACCTTTTATCTTCTCTATAGCTTCTTACTGTCTTTCTATTAATACACTAAAATGTACATTAATAAATATACCAATAAGTTTGGATGACTTTCAATCAAAACATCACCACTTATGAAATTATCATTTCAGAGTTTCCTCATACTGAAAGACACTTAAAAGTGTAATCTCTCAAATTCTTTTCTCTCAAAAAAGTTTGACAGAAAATATTTAACTATGTAAATATAAAGAATAGATCAAGGGGTGTATTTCAAGTCGTGGAACACTTATTTAGCAAGAGTTTAAACCCAATATACCTTCTCTTTCTCTGCCTCTGTCTGTCTCTCTGTCTCTCTTTCTCTCTGTCTCTGTCTCTGTCTGTTTTTCTGTCTGTTTGTCTGTCTGTCTCTCTCTGTCTCTCTGTCTCTCTGTCTCTCTGTCTCTCTCTCTTGTGCTCTCTCTCTCTCTCTCTCTTGTGCTCTCTCTCTCTCTCTCTCTCTCTCTCTCTCTCTCTCTCTCTCTCTCTCTCTCTCTCTCTCTCTCTCTCTCTCTCTCTCTCTCTCTCTCTCTCACACACACACACACACACACACACACACATCAAACCTGATAGTTCCATCCCAGATTCTGGGGTAGCACAGAGTGGAAGGATCACAGTTTCATATTTGAGGCCAATCTAGGCAAAAAGTTACTACAACACCATTTTATTTAATAAGGAGGCAGGCTTGCAGATTCCAATGTTCTCTGCAACCCAGGAAGATATGGATAGAAAAAAAGATCTCACTCTAGTTTTTGAACAAAAACTCAAAAACATAGCTGAAAATAACATAAGGAAAAAAGTTTGCAAGCATGGCTTAAATGATAGAGTTCTTGCAAGTGATCCTGAATTCAAATTCCAGTACTGCCAAAAAAAAAATGAGAAGAGAGAAAAATATCAGATTTAACTTAAAGAACATAATAATACCACTTGACAGCAAAAAATTATTACTACTTCCTACTGCTATTATTATTGCTACTATTATTGTGAGATAGAATTTTACTATGTAGCTCAAGTTGGCATGTACCCCTATGCTGCACACATAGACAAACAAATTTAATGTGTAAATAGTAACTGTTATAATTTTATGGAGAAAGAAATTCTTTTCTGGAAAGAATTTAATTAGGTAAATAATTTTCATTTGGAAACACAGAGATTTTTTTTCTTATCTTTACCCTTTATCCTTATATCAAATAGTGTTTCCAGATGTACTGGGAGATTCAGTAATATTTAGAAAGGTTAAATTAGTTCCCTGTGATAAAAAAATCCATTCTGGAACTTTTACTGTTATTGATTTATGAGATATAAGTTCTGTGATACTTTCCCTGTAGTTACATGATTCCCCCAATATTTTGGAGTATAGATAGCACTCCTATGTGTATAAATTAATATGTCATCCAGAGATAAAAAGAATCTCACTGGCATCTTGAGTTTAAGTAGGAGATAATTGACTATTTTAACATGGAAATAGAGGATTTGTACTAGAAACAGCATGAAAGTGAAGGACCTCAGAAATCAAGGAAATTGAAATGTTAGATGGTGGAGCGCTGTATCTTAATTAGACTCAGAACAGAGAGAAAGGGAGAAAACTATATTCGATGTAGATAAATCTGTAGTAAGGATTCACAAGGAAGTGGAAGAAAGGGTTAAGAGGTTGGAAAGCCATTTTGCCAATACTCAGAAGGCTAAGAATTGAATCCTGTGAAGGCTCAGATAATGGGAGTAAGATAGATATCTAAGTCATAACTGTAGATTTTGAAAGTATTTACTACTTCTTTCTGCCCAGAGTCTGTTATCACTATGTACACAAACTCTGTCTTATGTCAATGGCTGTAAGAACAAAATATGTCGAAGTCTTGTTTTCTGAGGTATCTATGATAACCTACCCTGTACTAAACTAAATAACTAAGTTTGCTTATGGGACTGCAGTGTTCCAGATCCAGTGAGACTTGCCCTTCTTGGTCCTCATTTTCTTTACTCTTTCTCTGTCCTCATTTCTTCAGCTCCAGTATCCCATCATGCCGTCCCAAGCTGTGGGAAGCAATAAGAAAGTAAGCAGGTGATAATAATGTTGCCTTTAAATATTTGGAGGGATTAAACTTTAATACAATTAAAACTGAGCTCTGTACCTATCTCCTCTTTTCAAGACCTGAAAGATCAAGCCCATGGACTACCACACTGAAGAGCACCAAAAACAAAAAAACAAAAATCTTATTTCTATTGCTCCAGAAAAATTGTGTTGATGGTCTAGGGTATAAGTAAATTCGAATTTATCTTTTCATAAAAAGAGAATGTATCCTATAATTCTCTGGCAGTGATCAATTTGGACAAATAACCGTGATCATTTTTCCTCTCTTAATTAGAATCATCATAGGAATGGACTATGTGTTTGCATATGTTCTGGATGTAATACTTCCTGTGTTACTGGTTTTCCACAAAATCTCCTAAAACTTAAAACATGTAAGGCAAAATGTTTAGTAGTATCTTTGAAAGAAGACCCTGACTTCCCACAAGCATTTTGAGGTTTTAGTAAATGAAGTAAGGAGAGAACATGTCTATAGAAAAAAAAATATGGAAGAAAATGACAAAGTTCAGTGCCGTTGAGATATAAACCAGTAGATCTGGCATAATAAAAATAGACTTATCCAGAAAAGAATTAACCTCAGTTTGCATGTATAGGAAGCCAAGTCATTCTGAGCTGGGTAAATATCATGAGCATAAAGACAAAGTGGCATAGACATACAGTAAATGTGTGAAGCAATTTGAATTCTATTGATAGATGCACAGCCAACTTTGCTGCACATGATCTATGCATTCCAAAAATCACCAAGCTTTGCAGTCACAGGAGGAAAGGAGAGGGCATGTGGGAATGTACCTGTAGGGGATTTTCACTCATTTGATTTTTTTTGTCATTAACACATAAAAAACACTGTTGTTATGGGCATAGTCAATGGCTAAGAATCCTAGATATTCCAATGTATATGATATGTCCTCTTGAATTAAAAAATGTGTGTGCTACATCCTACCAAGCCAGACTGCCTTCATCTTTGTGCAAGACAAAGAAAAAACAAACTATGGAGATATAAAAAACAAAAACAACAAAACAGTAATGCAGAGCAGACATTAAAAATAAGAAAAGATTTAAATAAGAGAAGCAAGTTTGTAAAATTATCAGAGAGAAATCAAGAAGCCACATAGATATAGCTAGATTGATTGTAGTTAGGTAGGGTGAGGGAGATTCTGATAGGAGAAAATCCAAAGTAAGGAAGAAAATTTAACACTGCATGGTGATTGGCTTGGGTTCTCATCCTCATGAGATGACCTTGTAGTTATTTGAAATAGTATATGCCACACATTTATTTTGGGTGTTACTATATGTGTCCACGTAATATTTCTTCCAGATGAAATTATGTTTTGCAAATAACAAATTCATTTCACAGGCCTGGGAATGTGGCTTAGTGGTAGAGTGCTTGCTAGCATGTATGATGCCCTGGGTTTGATTCCTTGGTACCACATAAACAAAATAAAAATAAAAAAAACAAATTCATATCACAATAAAATACTAATGAATCAATCATATTGAAATACGTTTTCAAAAGTATTATAGCAAGACTTTATTTTTCAGAATTGAGGTATAGAACAAGTAAGATGTATTTTCTATGGCAAAATATGCAAATTTTGAGTATTTGAATGTTTAATATGAATTGCTATTTCATGACAAAAATACTGCATGCTTAGTAGCTATAAACAACACCTATTCATTAACTTTCACTTTCTATAACTGTGAAATTAAGTAGCTGATTCCTATTAAAAGTATTCACTTCCTTGCTAGCTGTCAAAGTGAAGGCCATGTTTTTCTTTAAGTTGTGTTCAGAACTTACTCTCAGTTCGTCGTTAGCTGATGACTAGTTTCAATCCCCAGCATGGTGACCATCATGGACATGACACCCTTGCTTTATCCAAGGAAAACAAAAAAAAAGTTCTCCCAGAAAACAGACATGACAATGTTATGCAATGTAATATTAGAAACAATGTTCATTATTTTATAAAGTTATATTAGTTAAAATCAACTCAGTAGGCAAGAAGAGGAAATATGAGAAGTTGAGAATAAATTGAGCCATTTTCGAGTCCAGTTATGAAAATAGAAATTTGTATTTTTCACATGTGCAAAACTAATGTTTTTCTTATCAAATAGAATCATCTGCCTCCACAGTTACTACAAGTATCTGTAAGAATTGGAACACAGCTTTTCTGGGTTTAGGTTTACCCAGAGACTAGGAGTATGGGCAAGAATGTGGCCTGATAGAAATCAATGTTTTCAGCGATGGACCAAATGGCATCTGTGTGTGAGAAGTTATGTTATGAAATAAAATAAACCATAACTGATTCTATTTTTTAATGACTAAAGGAATGAAGGAGAAGCTCATGTCCTTTTGTGAAAAATTTATTTGTAGTTTTTGATTACCAAAGGATAAAAATATGTAAGCAATTTTTGACAAAGATAATTATGTGTATTGGTAAAACTGTCAGTGTGAGACTATTCATTGGCCTATGTTGAAATAATTTTCAAAGTTAGAAAACACTTTTAATATCAAATAGAAAGGTTGAATTCTCTAATATTTTATTGTTCTATAGTTGAATTGGCAAATCAATTATTCACATAAAATAAATTCAGAGTAATTAACTTAAAATTAAATAAATATATATATTAAAATTATAAAAATAATTTTGTGTAGCTAGTCCCACCTAGGAAACATCAAATACCAATTATCTTCTAAAGAATTAATTTATACCATTTTTTGTGTGTATGTGTGTGTGTGTGTATGTGTGTGCATATTCACACATACCCCATTACACATACCCTATTTGTGTGTGTGTGTGTGTGTGTGTGTGTGTGTGTGTGTGTGTGTGCATATTCACACATATCCCATTACTTTAGCTTGAGCTCAGGCCCTTGTCTTCTTTCTTGAGTTTATCTGCTCAACACTAATAGTCTTCCATATGAGCCACACCTCCACTCTACTTTCCTTAGTTTCTTTTTTCTTGTAACTACTTGATTAGAAATAAAAGTCTCTGAAATTTGTCTTCACTAGCTGATTTCCCCCCTTAGATCTCAGTCTCATGAGTAAGTAAGATTGAAAGCATGAGCCACCAGTGTCTAGACACCATCTTGTATTTATTATTGTAGTATTTGAATATCTTGAAAAGTGTAGAATATCTCCCACAAGAAGAAACTTTAGATTTAAAATAATTTCCATAATTATTCTTAAAGTATTTGAATTTTTGGCACACAAATCAAGTTCTTATCCCAACATATCTGCTACTTATGTCAAATTACCTTGAATAGATAAATTTAAAATAATAGTAAGGCTTGGTACACATAAATATTCATATTAAAATTCATTTTTAAACATTTGTATAATGTCTTCTGTATGAGAAAGAAATCATGATGATTATTAAGAAAAGTTTCATGTATACTAGATTTTACAAATTAACAGGCTAAAGAAGCCACATCCTTAGAATTTCAAAACACAACTTTGACATGACACTTATTTCAAAAAGAAATTATACTTATTTCAAAATTACACAATATCATCATTTTAATTGTGGGGATATCGTTTTACAGCTTGAAAATTCAAGGACCCTACACTACTGAACAAGAAGAAATTGGTAAGGAAGAAATTATCTTAACATAAAAGAGTATAAAATTAGAATATTCTTTCTTAGCAATTGCACAAATGGCAGCTTAAGACTGAAGATCCTTTAAAGGAGGATTGCACAGGCTGAGGGAGTCCTGTGATCTCTCAGACTCTCTCATTGGGTTTGATTTGTAAAGACCACAAACCATGGTCCTGGAAGACAAACTCCAGAAAATTTGTTGAACAAAAATAATAAAATTCTCAAGAAGCAGAGCTACTGAAGTTGATGCCAACTTTGTTGTTGGGATCTGGAGTGTCAGCTGATGTGCAGAAGGAAATAGCAGAAGTCAATTGGTCATTCCAAGCAAATATTTCTTTGGAAACTTGAAGTTGATGAATGATGCTTAACAGACAATGTTTATCTCTAGCTTTGAAGGATCTACCTATATGTCCAGCAGTGCTAGGAAGCTTTGGAGCTCTGTTTGATGTGAGTGCTGAGATCCAATTTTCAATTACATCAGACATGGTCAGATAGGCTAAGAGTAGTGACGTCTTGCAGAGTGTTTGTCGCTATCTAAGTCTTTTCTCACAAATCCTCAAAACAACTCTAGCTGACCACAGGAAAGAACAGATTTGTAGATTGTTGTGCAATCAAATTAAATGGCTTGTTAGCAGTTTTTTGGTTTTTGTTTTTATTTTAGGTTTATGTTTTGTTGGTATTGGGGCCTGAACTCTGGGCCTGGGCACTGACCCTGAGCTCTTCAGCTCAAGGCTAGGCTAGCACTCTACCACTTGAGCCACAGCACCACTTCTGGCTTTAATCTGCTTATGTAGTGCTGAGGAATTGAACGCAGGGCCTCATGCATGCAAGGCAAGCACTCTACTACTGAGCCATCTTCCCAGCTCAAGCAGTTTTTAATTATGCTGGGGACTTATAAATCAGTGAAAACTTTCACTGAACAGGAAAATACCTTATATATGAAAGTGCTGACACTGGCGCAAATGATATGTGTGTAGGAAGTCAAATGCACAACAGCATTGGATGTGTACACTGATATTTCTTTGTAACTGGTAGCTATTAAAAGATCCTAGTGGAAAAACTGACCATAGTTGTCTATTATCCTCTTTGTTTGGAAAAGAGTGCAAACCATAGAGGATTATTAGAGATGAGATGGAGAAAATACATGAGGAAAATTTAATTTTTCCTTATCTCTGTATTTGAGCATATGAAGCTGATTAAAATCATGTCTCTTAAGAAAAATCTGTATTAAAGGTGTTTTCCATTAATGAATATATTCCAACTTCTTCTTTGTGTTGTGTTGTTTGTGTGTGTGTGTGTGTGCACGTGTGTGTGTGTGTGTGTGTGTGTGTGTGTGTGTGTGTGTGTGTGTGTGTGTGTGTGCTTTCCTAGGGCTTGAACTCAGGTTTTGGGGCCTGTCTCTGAGTTAATTCTAGATTAAGGCTAGAGCTCTACCAAACGCAGCTCTCTCTCTCACAATATCTCTCTTTTTATTTTTTGGTAGTTTATTGGAGATAAGTGTTTCACAAACTTTTCTTCCTGGGCTGGCTTTGAATTATGATCCTCAGATCTGAGCCTCTTGAGTAGCTAGAATTACAAGCCTGAACCACCAGCTGCCATTGTGCAAAATCCAACCTCTGAAAAAAATAGTTTTATACAAACATGCAAATATGTTTCAATACTTACTATTTTGTAAATATAATGATGGAGAGAAATGAATAAGAAAGATATGATGATTTTAACACATGTTCTACATTACAGGAGTTACTATATTTTTGATGATTGTTATGGTGTGATATGCAATAACAAATTAGCGGAACTTGGTGTCTCACACAACCACCATTTATTTCTCAGTTTTGGAAATTAAATAGTGTCAAGACAAGGCCCTGGCAGGTTTCTGGTGAGGACTTGTATATGGTTTGAAAACCCCTGGACACCAGTGACCTTCCTATAGCATATATATTTTTGAAATATTGAAAAATGTCACAAAGTGAAATAAAAATTTAATAAATATATATAATTCTTTACTTCAATAAAATTTTAAAAAAGAGAAACTGTTTTGCGGTGATATTTCACATTTGACATGCTGTTTCACAATTTACATTCAGATATAACAATTTTTATTTTTTTCTGTTTTAACAATTCAATCAAATGTACATATAATTATTGGAATGAAGAGAATGGAGATTTTATTGTATTTGATAGATCACACTAATTTTCATTGCATTTATTGTTACATGGATAGGTATAATAGCATTGGTCAAATTACCTATATTCAATTTATCTTGGTCTACTAACATTCACTCAGATAATTTATTCTATGGCCTTTTATTTGTCTGACTAAATCTTTAACTGCAGTGGGAAAAAAACTGATGGTTATTCATGTTTTCCACAAGACCTGAAACCAAATCTGGATATAAATAAAATGCAAACATGTTTCCTATGGATAACTTTTTGATATACTTGCAATAACATGAACATGTTTGTGTATCATAAAGCCCTCCAAATGTATATTATATTTTACTCTGTACTGAATCGTTTTGTTAACTGTTTAGTATGACAAACATAGTTTCTGCAGAGAAAAAGTCAGTTATATTCTTTAAAAAAATGTTCAAGTTATCTTAACACAAGATTCCAGCTTCCGCATCTGCAAGGAAACACACATCTACAGGCATCACCAAACCTTCTTTCCTGTAGCATCTGGGATCAGGGAGCAAAAATGATGATTCCCTGGCTACTGCTATTGCTGTGAATAAAAACATGACACTTGTTTCTGCCTATGAGACTTCTGTGTTCTGTCAACTTAAAGGAAATTACAGAAGAAGCATTTGTTAATTTTCAGGGATGTTAAAATATCAGACCTGTCAAGGTTCTTGAATACCTTTTGGATCGCACTAAGTACTGACAGAAAATAGGAATGTCTTGTGGGTCATTTTAGGAGACAGAAACAATTTGCTGAAATTGTGTGGGAGACACTGTTGCATAAAGGACAATGTGCGTTAAGGAATCAGTGCCACATCTTCTCCCTTATGAACAAAATGTTCATAGATGAATAGAAAGACGTATTATAAAAGAAGCCATCAGAATGGCATGTTGCCTTTCTCACTTGGTACTCCATTAGTTAGAATCACCAATAACTCTAATCCTCACTGAAACAATATGACTGTAGCTATAGAATCCAAAAGCTGAAATAAATGTAATTAAGGAAGACACAGAATATTGTGTTGCACCAAACTTATAGTGTGAAATATGGTAGTAGTTTTGTTAACTATTAATAAAATACAAAACCTTGTGAAAGTTGATATGCTGAGCTGAGATGTGCTAGCCTGGTGTGATATCAATATTTTAAAAGATTTCCTCTGTTGGCTGCTACAATTTTGCTTCAATGATGTGAAAAGCCCCCAAGAATGTACTTCAAAAAATTTTTATAATAAAAAACGTAGTAACCTACCATCAATAATATTTTTAATTTATATTAAAAGTAGCAGTGATTTTCTTAGGGCAACTTTATTGTGTAATTCTCCACCTAAAGACAACTAATGGGATTTATGGGACCCGAGCTGCAAATAGGTTCCCCAAAATGCCTAAGACATGTACTCATGATGTGGTTAAGCATCTAGGGACTAATGGATTTCTTTGGGATGCTGAGGCTAATCTACTTTAAAATGTACTATTTTTTATTTCCTGCCATCTTTTAATAAAGGAACCATCTTTTTAAAAAAAGAATCTTATATTTCCTCTCTATACCATTTTAAAAAACCTGTATTAAACAAATAAACAGTAACAATTAGTATCTTGTGCTTAATGAATAGACTTTTGCAAATCAGGGAAATCCAATGCCAATTCAAGGATTTTTGTTGGTGTTACCATGATTGGTACTTTCAGTTTTCCTTTGGATTGAAAATAATTTTCTATTCATGTTCCAATGGCTCATACCTCCAACCTTAGCTATTAAGGAAACTGAGACTTGCAGGTTACAGTTTCCATTACAGTCCATGCAGAAAAGTCCACAAGACTTCATCTCCAAAAGAATATAACCAGCAAAAGCAGAATTTAAAGTGTGGCTAAAATGGTAGCACACCAGCCATATACAAGATAGCTAAACTAAGAAGATGTCCAGAGTTTAAGAAACAGTCCCAGCATGAAGGAAAGATAGAAGTAAGGAAAGAAGAAGTCATTTTCTAAAAAAAAAAATAACATATAACTCTATGCCCTACATTTACCCGAATGATCACAAACAAAGACCATACTAAAGCTACCAGCACAACTATGTTTATTGCAGCATTATTTACCATAGCTAAGATATGGAACCAACCCAGATGCCTCTCAATAGATGAATGGATCAAGAAAGTTTGGTATATATACACAATAGAATTCTATGTCTCCATCAGAAAGAATGACAAGAAAGTTTGGTATATATACACAATAGAATTCTATGTCTCCATCAGAAAGAATGACATTGCTTAATTTGTTAGGAAATGGAAAGACTTGGAAAAATTATATTAAGTGAAGTATGCCAGGCCCAAAGAAACATAGGTCCCATGGTTTACCTTATTTGCAAGAACTCGTTTATATCTGAGACAACCAGAAAAGGTCAGATAAGATGATGTTAAGTGAAATGAACCCCAAGATAGGGACACAAGTGTTTTTTTCTTTCTTGCTATTGTTTCTAAAGTACTTATAATGTACCACGTGATTTTTTTGTTGCTGTGTATGTTCCTCCCCCATGGTATTAGCCCTGATTTCCCTGTATTTGATGTTGGTATCATTTGGAATTTGGGGAAGGGAAGGGAAAAAACAAACTATTTAAATAGGGATACAGGTGGACCATTTGCAACAATGGAATGTACAAGACTCTATGTCAAAACACCAACTTTACAATTTAGGCAGGGGTTGGGGGAGGGGAGTGTAATTGTGGAGATGGGAGGGAAGGGATGGGGAGGGGAAAAACAAAGGAGGAGGCAACAATGGTTGGTAAGAAATGTACTTGTTACCTTACTCATATGATTGTAACCCCTCTGTACAGTATTTTTGCAATAAAAACTTATTAAAAATATATATGTGCCCTAACATTAATAAATGCCTAGGCACTATATAATTTCACTTATATGAACATAAACTCAGAGTATCTGCACCAACACATTCAATTTGTATAAATATCTATTTCTTTCTTCAGATCTCAAAATGAATGAAATTGAAAAACATGACCATTTATTAATTTCCATACTTTTATAACCGCTTCTTAAAAATCAAACTCTAAATTTCAGCATTATTTGTGTTTGGATAAGACTCTCTCCCTCCTGGTGTTCATCTCATTTTTTTGGGGGGGGTCCAGTCGTGGTGCCTGAACTCTGGGCCTGGACGCTGTCCCTCAGTTCTTCAGCTCAAGGCTAGCGCTCTACCACTTGAGCCACAGCGCCACTTCCGGCTTTTTTTTCCTGCTTATGTGGTGCTGAGTACTCGAACCCAGGGCCTCAAGCATGCAAGGCAAGCGCTCTACCACTGAGCCACCTTCCCACCCCCTCATCTCATTTTTGGGCTCAGAAAGGAATCGACTTCTTTTAGGTAGGTTTCTTTAACTGGACATTCATTGGTTTGTTGCCTTGGTTTGACAGCCAAGATTTTGTACCTCACCAAGGTATGATCTTGCAACAGAATTTAAATACCATACTTCTTGGCTTTTGTGTCTGGGTCTATATTGGTTCATATTCATTCTAGAATCTTCTCCTACTTTTATGGTGGTATGAATAAATGCTCACAACTCTGAATTTATTAATAATAAAATTGTTATAAATGTTTAACCCTTATTCTTTGAATTTTGTTACCTAAATGACAAAGAGATGTGAAAAGAGGTTGTAAGCTTTACTGATTTGGTTTATAACCATGAAAAGGGCAAAATAGATTTCAGGGACATTGGTTTTATTAACAAAGCTAAAACTGCCTAAATATTTTTAATGTCTTGGCATTTTTACATACTCAGTGCACTGAAGCAAAATTGTCTTTTGGTGATAGAGAATAAAAGGTCATATTTAGGGACATTTTCTATGTGTCCTGAGCTCCAACAAATATTAATTAGATTTTCTGTGTATTTTAAACATCACTTTTTCTGGTGAGAAATGGGCTGGTACAATGAGTAGAAACCAAGATGAATTGCTACACAGCCCCTTGACATATTTTATTCTTTTCTATGTCATGAATTATCATAGTATAAAATTTAGGAGCATTAGATTTTCCTGTGCAAGCTAAAGTATAAATTGATTTATTATATGTTTCCAATAATTTTCTCTGTGTTAATATAATTACTCTGAGTAGGGTATTTCCTGAGATGTATAGGTTTATATAGCAAGAATGGTATTAAGAAGGAATTTATAGTTTCTTCTTCATTTGTATCAGGTCATTTAATATTTTTGTTCTTAAAAAGTATGTTTTATAAGAAGTAGTAATTCTATACCTAGAAGTAGCTTATTTCTACTCCACATAGCCAATTCCCATTCCTCTTTAGCTGAATGGAAGTTTTATCTACTCTGCTCTTGATTTGCCTTCTAAAGACTTCATAAATAAAGATTTCTTCCCAAATATATAATGACAGAGTTTAATAAATACTGGTAGTTTCAAACATGACCTAGTATTAGTATTCTTTTCTAATTAAAATGATCAAATAAAATAGTATATAAGTGACACTAATATAATATTTTAATTATTGATGAGGCTGAGATTGATACTGCCTAATTAAGATAAACTGATGCTAATTTTTTTCTAAATTTTAGCTATGATACTGCATACAGTTAAAAGACACATTTCAAAGGCTCTTTTGTATTGATATATATATATGTGTGTGTATATATTATATTATATATATTGTATTATATAGTATATACATATATATACTATATTATATATTACAAATATAATGTATTATATATTTATTATATTATATCTTATACAAATATATCAATAAATCATATGTTAGAATTCTGACCAATGATATGTGAAACACATTGTTATTGAAAATTTTATAACAGGCTAGAAATGATGGTGAAGAATTACTCTGACAATAATTCTTTTTCTTTTCTTCATAACTCCTTACTGAAAATGGCAATATGTGCATGATATGGTAGATTCCTAGTATTTGAAATTTAAAATTAGTAAATCTTAGGAGGTTGAAATATTCAGGTAGTAACAAATTGTGTCTCTAACAATTATGGAAAGTCCATAGAAACATTGAACTACCTATTTAGGGGCCTTTAATATAACAATAATAAAAATCATATTAGTTATACTTTAGGCTTCAATGAGATTAGGAGATTATGGCTTTTAGAAGAAAGTGCACAGAGAAAATATGTCATTTCTGTTGCATTTTATATTAAATGTATATACTACTACCACCTCTTATGAAGTTGAGTGCTTGGCTGAGGTAAAATTTATGAAGATATCCTCCAGCAATGTTACTCTTTATATACTCTCCAACTATAGCATTTTAGGGCAGTTTCTGAAATCTGTCTGTTACTAAGTAGTGGTCATCTATTCTCTGTCCCCTTGGAAAATGTGTTACTATAACTTACTAAAAATTTTATACTTTTACAACTTGTCTGTCTCTCTCTTTTTTTTTTTTTTGGGTCCGGTCGTGGGGCCTGAACTCTGGGCCTGGGCGCTGTCCCTCAGCTCTTCAGCTCAAGGCTAGCGCTCTATCACTTGAGCCACAGTGCCACTTCCAGCTTTCTTCTTTTTGCTTATGTGGTGCTGAGGAATCGAACCCAGGGCCTCTGGCATGCAAGGCAAGCGCTCTACCACTGAGCCAACTTCCCAGCCCCTGTCTGTCTCTTTTTTGTCTTCAGTCAAGAGACTGTTTATATTTGTGTACATTCAAAACATATTTTGATTGTAAATATATTTATTGCTATCTTTGTTGCTGTTGTTTTTAATGTACTCATAATGTACTATGTGATTTCTTTTTTGTTTCTTTTGTATGTTCTTCCCCCATGATACGACCCTTGTTTTCACTGTATTTGATTCTGGTGCTCCGAATTTGTATATACACTTTTCTAATTTGGGGAGGGGAAGGGAAATAACAAAATGCTGAAACAAGGATACTGGTTGACCCATTGTAACAATGAGAGAAGTACAATAGACTGTGTTGAAAACAAACTTTACAACCTGGGTTGGGGGAGAAGTTGGGGAGGTAGGGTGGAATGGGGTAGTAGGGGAAAAAACAAAGGAGGGGGTAACAATGCTCCATAGGAAATGTACTCATTACCTTACTCATGTAAATGTAACCCCTCTGTACAGTATCTTTACAATAAAAATACATATTTAAAAATGTTTGACTTTGTCCACTGAGATTTTTCCATTGGATCCTATGCCTTTGAAGCATCTAGTTTAATATTTTTTCCTTTGTACATCTCGAAGGTCACTTTGTAAATTTGGTGCATCTGCCCTAGTACAAGACTTTTATCTAAGGAGCAGTTTTTTTAAAACTGAGGAGTGTTAGAAACCAAGATGTATGTAGGTGCTAGATGTGAGGCAAAACTAATCAACTAACCTGATTGGTGCTTGTAGTTAACATGTAGGTATAGATACAAATTGAAGTAGAAATACAATTACTTTTGGATTAGAGTTATATATATTTTTTGTGGGGGGGCGGGTCCGGTCGTGGGGCCTGAACTCTGGGCCTGGGCGCTGTCCCTCAGCTCTTCAGCTCAAGGCTAGCACTCTACCACTTGAGCCACAGTGCCACTTCTGGCTTTTTTCTTTTTGCTTATGTGGTGCTGAGGAATCAAACCCAGGGCCTCATGCATGCAAGGCAAGCTCTGTACCACTGAGACACCTTCCCAGCCTGTGGATTAGAGTTACATTTTTCTATTTAAGCTGATTTCTAATTTTTACTTATGTAAATAACTACTTCTTTTAAGAAGCAGTGAATGAATATTTTATTAGATAATGGAGAAAAAACATTTCTATCAGGCTTTGTAAAAATTAAGATTTAATTTGGGATAAAAAATATGTTGGTTCATCAGTCTATTGAGGAAAAATAATCAGCAAATTGTAAATGTTCATTGTTGTAATTGCATGAAAATTATTGAGATTGATAAGTCAAAGAAAAGTATTTAAATATTCTCTCTGACATTTAAAGGGTATCCGTAAAAATTAAAATTTCAAAATTCTCTTTAAGTTTCTCAGTACATTTACAAATTACCAGTACAAAATCTTTCTGACTTCTCTATTTTCAGGAAATAAGCACTAAGTACAGAATTGGAGTGGGGTGATGTCCTTCTGGGCAGCTCTAATCTTGGGTTTTACAGATGATTTTCTAAATTTAAATAATACATCTCATCAATCAACTTTATTTCCACAGTGATTGGTAAGGTCTTGAGATTTTTCTGTTTGCTTATACAGTAACACCAACACTGAAGATTTTGGCAAAATTCATTATTTTGTTTTGATTAAGTAGATGCAACATAAATCACAAGGACATTTAATTAAGTGCTAAAAATATACTTGGTTAATTTAGAAACATCCTTGGATAAATTTAGAATTACCCTTGGTAATATTTAGAAGTGTTTCTACATGCAAATGCAATAATTTACATCCTAAAGAAACCTCTTTAGGAATGGGAAAAAACAAATATACTTATTCTTAACTCATCAGTGCCTTCAATATTTGGAATATATTATGACATTTAATTTTATTAAGAATACTTAATATCAGATAGCGTCTATTTTACATGTATGAACGTGTCTATCACTTGACCTAATTCAAACAATAAATGTTAGATCTATGCTTGCATTCATATATACTTGATTCTAACCCCAAATTATCAGCACAATACCATCTATTTCAACTGTATTTCTCAGAGTCTTTTTCATGCATACATATATAATCTTATAATAAAAAAAAATTGTGGGGGTTGGGAAGGTGGATCAGTGGTAGAACGTTTGTCTTGCATGCATGAGTCCCTGGGTTTGATTCCTCAGCACCACATAAACAAAAAGAAAAAAAGCCAGAAGTTGTGCTGTGGCTCAAGTGGTAGAGCACTACTCTTGAGCTGAAGAGCTGAGGGACAGCACCCAGGCCCAGAGTTCAGGCCCCACGACCGCACCCAAAAGAAAAAAAATTGTGGTTGCGTGCTATGCCTGTTTATTACAATATAGAAGTATTAGAAATGTAAATCATGAATCTATTTTGCAATTGTTGATTCATAAAAATTATATACTCATAAAACACCATGGTCAGCAGTTCTTAGCTTTATCATATTGAAAGAAAAATAATAAAATTCAACCATTGCTAACGTGATAGTAAATACATATATGAATTACAAATATCATGGACTAGATTCATATACAATATAAAAAGTTAGAATTATATTTATTATAGGATTATTAAGAGAATAAAGTGGATTTCATGAAATAAAATATATATGAATTGCTTTTACAAATTCTTGCCACAGGAAATGGTGCTGTGGCTCAAAATGGTAGAGATCTAGCCTTGAACAAAAATGTTTAGAGATAGCACCCAGGCCCCAAGTTAAAGCCCCATGACTGATAAAATAAAATAAAATAAAAAATTGTTGCCACAAATGAGCAAGCAGTGTTAGCAAGGAAACATACCATCAAATGTCTTACAATGACAATATGAGCAGTTATAACGAGAATTTTCTAGATTTGTTGTAAGAAATATTGATGGATTGCCTCAGTAATTTGATTTGACATTGGGATTCCCTTTAATTATTTACACAGACTCACTGGGAAATATAGAATGTAATTATTTACACAGACTCACTGGGAAATATAGAATGTAATTATTTGCACAGACTCACTGGGAAATATAGAATGTAATTAATATGATGAGTCACAAGATCATGCAAGTCACAATTTTGATGCAGTTACAGTACCATATGCAACCTAATGAGAAGGAAAAATGAAATTTACTAGCACAAGGTTGTATTTATACAATAAATGTCCCAAGTAAAACAATGCCCAAACTATAATATTTGGCAGTATCAAACATCTCCAGGTAACTGCTATTGGTTACAAACAACTGTTATTCCAACTACTTAGGAAGCTGAGATCCAGAAAACTCATGGTTCAAAGCCTGTCCACACAGGCTGGTGTCAGAGCTGATGTGGTATAGCGTTCGAACTGAGTGAGTGAGAACATCTGAGTTCAAACCCCAGTACTAACAATAAACAAAACAAAAAATAAATATTTTGGTGGGTGTGAGGTGGAATCTCAATGTTGTTTTGATTTGCATTTCTTTTATGGCCAGAGAATTTAAGCATTTCTTCATTGAGATCTCTTCAGAGAAGTTTCTCTTAAAGTCTTTAGCCTACTTATTAATGGGGCAGTTGTTTCTTTGAGGATTTCTTTTGGGGGGATTTATTTTATTTTATTTTTGTGAACATACTGTACAGAGGGGTTACAATTACATGGGCAGGATAATGCATACATTTCTTATCAAGCATTGCAGCCTCCTCCTTTGTTTACCCTTCACATCCCTTCCCAGCCTCCCCCCTCTGCCCCCCCACTCAATCCTCCCCCCCTCCCGCAACCCCCACCCCCGCACCAACTTTGTAAAGCTTGTTTTTGACATGACAACTGCTATTTCTCATTGTTGCAACAGGTCCACCTGTATCCTTAAACGACTTGTTTTTCCCCATCTCCTCCACAAGTTATACTGACATCAAATATAGTGAAAGCAGGGGTTATACTGTGGGGGAGGGACATACAAAGCAACAAAGAGATAATCTTATAAATGCGTTAGAAACAAATGCATGAAAGAAAAAGACATTAAAATACTTATCTAAGGGTTCATTTTCCTAACATCACATTATCTGACCTTTTCCACTTGACTCATACATATACTAGATACTGCAAATAAGGGAAACCATGGGACCTATGTTTCTTTGGGCCTGGCTTACTTCACTTAATATAATTTTTTCCAAGTTTTTCCATTTCCTAACAAATGGGGAAATGTCATTCTTTCTGATGGAGGCACAGAATTCCATTGTGTATATATACCACATTTTCTTGATCCATTCATCTACTGAGGGGCATCTGGGTTGGTTCCATATCTTAGCCATGGTAAATAATGCTGCAATAAACATAGTTGTGCTGGTAGCTTTAGTGTGGTCTTGTTTGTAAACATTTGGGTAAATGCCCAAAAGTGGGATTGCTGGGTCATAGGGGAGCTCTATGTGAAGTCTTTTTTTTTTTTTAATTTTATTTTATTTTATTTGAGAACATACTGTACAGAGGTGCTACAATTACATGGGCAGGATAATGCATACATTTCTTACCAAGCATTGCAGCCTCCTCCTTTGTTTACCCTTCACCTCCCTTCCCCGCCTCCCCCCTCCCCCCACCCAATTATACCCCTCTCCCCCCCACACACCGACATTGTAAAGCTGGTTTTGACATGACATTTTGTACTTCTCATTGTTGCAACAGGTCCACCTGAATCCTTAAACGACTTGTTTGTCCCCATCTCCTCCACATGTTATACTGACATCAAATATAGTGAAAGCGGGGGTTACACTGTGGGGGAGGGACATTCAAAGCAACAAAGAAATAATCTTATAAATGCGTTAGAAACACATGCATGAAAAAAACGAAAACATTAAAATACATATTTAAGGGTTCATTTTCCTAACATCACATTATCTGACCTTTTCCGCTTGACTCATACCTATACTAGATATTGCAAATAAGGGAAACCACGGGACCTATGCTTCTTTGGGCCTGGCTTACTTCACTTTTGAGGAACCTCCATACTGCTTTCCAAAGTGGTTGAACAAGTTTACATTCGGGGGGATTTAATTTTTTGAGTTCTAAGTATACATTAGATATGAGACCCTTTGTTGTATAGCTAGTGAAGATCTTCTCCCAATTCATGGGCTTTCCATTGATCTTGGTAGTTATGTTGTTTGCCATGCAGATGCTTTGGAGTTTAATGCAATCCCATTTGTCCACCATTTCTTTGATTTGTTCTGTTTCTGAGTCTTCATTAAGAAAATTTTGGCCTGTGTCAAGGAAGCCTAGTGTTTCTCCTATTCTTTCCTGTATTGTTTGCAGGATATCTGCTTTTTAAAATTTAATTTTATTGTCAAGGTGATGTACTAGAGGATTACAGTTACATGCATAAGGTCTTGAATATATTTCTTGTCAAACTTGTGTGAGAAAAATGAGGGAGGTGGTAATAAGTTCAATAAGTTTATGAAGTTTGATAATTATTTTTTCTGCCTTAGCTGGGTATTTTGGCATCTACTTATCATTCCAGCTGAGTTGAAGTCTCTGATTTGGAAGGACTGCAGGTGTGATCTCTTTTGATACTAAAGTACAAACACAATCATTTTAGTCTTGAGTATCACAAGTTCAGAGATTTTCCTGTTTCAGCTCCTGTTTACTGAAATCAATGCTAGAGCTGGAAGGTATCTCCTTCAAAAGCCAAATGTGAACTATCATAGCCAATGTGATAGTGGCAAGTTTTGGGGTACTTAAATGGCACTAGATAATGAAGACTTCTACCTTCATGAATGTGATTCAAATCTGTAAGAAATGCTTACTGATTTATTCTCTGCCTTCTGCTATGTTAAGACCCCAATTTCCCCATCCTCCAGAGAACACATTGTCAACATTCCATCTTAGAAGCAGCCAAATCTTCAACAGGAAATTATAAATATTGGATCCTTTCTCCTGGACTACCCAGACATCAGCTCTATGAGAAAACAAATTTCTATTTTTCATAAATTACTCGTGGCATTTTATTACAGCGACATAATGAGTTAAGGTGGTCAGTTTATAAACTATTTTAGTATCTTTAGGAGTTATACAAAGAGTTTTCTACTCAATATTATCTTTTTATGAATGCAAAGCCTGTTGATCAATGCCAGTTTTCAATACTACATCTAGATGTGTTAGTAACATAAGTTAGATCTGTTATTCCTTCATATCCTAAAACTACTTCTGTGTGGATTCCTGCTCCTCATTGAAAAACACCTAAATCCTGAGACTGGCTTATATGTCCTACAATTGTATGTTCCCCCAATTCTTCTTTGTCCTCGTCTTCATTACATTCGTCCTCCAACACTTCAACCCCTTTTACTTTTTAACAAATGATTCTTTAACAGGAATCACTCAAGTACTTCTTATGCTCCGTCCTTACTTTATTTTCTTTTACGTTATTTTCAGTTTACCATCATTTGGGAATTCACATACAATTTTGTTTATAAATATTATCTTCTGGTTGTGGACAGTCAAATGTAGGCTATATTAGATTTTCTGATATTTTGTTTTGTTTCATTCTGCTGTTTATTTACATCTCTAGTTGTCTGACACTAGAAGGCACTCAAGCACAGTCATTTAGTAAAAAAATTAGTTGTACTGCTGTTAATTCTTAGCTTTTTAACTTGAAAATCTTCTCAATAATCTTGGCATTAATATTTTCTTCCTTGAAAATAATATCATATTATGAGTATGTTACTGGCAATATCAGGGGTCTGTTTATTAAAACTTGGTGTAAATGATGATTGTATTAGTAGCTGCTTTTCTTAATAATGCATTTATTATGTCACTAATTATTATTATACTATGATCAGCTTTTATAAATTTATAGATATATTTTATTTGAATTCATTGTCGAAATGCAATGCTATCAAACAAAAATGTTATTTTTAATGTATGAAAAATTAATGCTCATTTTCTTGTGATAAACATCTAGAAAATAATTCTCTACATGACAAACAACTTTTGTCAAATATTGCACAATATTCAGCAAAATATAGTGTTCTGTCATTGACAAAAGAAAAACATTGTTTGGACTGAGCAAAACCCTACTTTCTATGTGGACATAGCTTCCAGTCTGTAAAGCAAGCACTTGAGATAATCTGGTAATCGACTGAGTTGTAAAGAAAAAGAATAATGTTCTAGGAGGCAGAATAAGAAGAGTTTTTAAAACAAAGATCTGAAAAGAGACCATAGGTACACAGAGCATCAGAAATCAATAAAGCATCCTTGAGCACGTAACTGAATAGTAATTTGTATATCGATTGTGTAAAATCAGGCAAAAAAACAGATTTCAAAAAAGAATTTCTTTCTAGAAAATCATGAGCAAAATAACTTCTAGAACTCATGGAGGCTTGAATAATTCACATTCATTGGACCCTGAATGAAATAGCATCATGAGCATATAAACAATTCAGTAGGCTGGAAGAATTCAATTATTAGTCACAAAGTGAAAGAAGGTCTAACTACAGATTTTTGTTCCAGATCTATATTTATATATACAAGCCTCAAAAGTCCAGAAAAAGTTCAAATACACTATCTTTTGTCAATATTTTTAATGAAGTATCATATATACAAAAATAGATGTAACCACCTGTAACCATACCCACTGTAATGTACAGTTGTAGACCAGCATACCACTATCCAAGCAGTGATCTCACAACACAACTGCTATAGGCAACTTTCATCCCAAATAGGCTATTTTTAAAAATATAATTTTATTGTTATTATTAAGGTGTTGTACAAAATGGTTACTAGTTCACAATTCAGTGATTGTATACATTTCTCTTTTGGGCAATGTTGCCCCTTCCTTTGTTTCTCCCAGTTTCCCCTTCCCATACCTCCCCAAAGTGGCATAGTTTATTTTCCTCATAGTGTCTACTGAGTACCATGGTTGCCTTCCTCTCTTTCTCCCTCCCTTTCTGTGTATCCCTGTTCCTCCCATAAGAAGTAGAAAAAGTAAAATAATCAAACAAAAGACACCACCATAAAGAACATCACCATCAACAATATAAATGCCTATGTTTACTTTTCCTGGAATTCATTTTGATAAATAACATTTTACATATCCAGGAGAATTACATCTTTGAGTTCGTCCCCTACTAGTATCCTCTCTCAGTCGGACATTGTGCACTGAATGCACGATGCACTGAATGTGTATAGATTATCATGTCCAGTTATATTATAGATCTATCATCCACAAATGAGAGAACACATGTGCCATTTGGCCCTCTGAACGTAGCTAGTCTCACTCTCATGATTTATTCTTCATCCATCCATTTCCCTGAAAATGACATAATCTTATTCTTTATAATAGTGTGTGTGTGTGTGTGTGTGTGTGTGTGTGTGTGTGTGTGTGTGTGTGTGTGTGTGTGTGTGTGTGTGTGATATTTTGATCCACTGGTATAGTTTATGCCATCTGGGTGATTTCCATAATTTGACTATTCTGAATACTGAAGCAATTAACATAGAACCACAAGTATCTTTACAGTATACTAACTTGTAATAATATTCTGGGTACATGCTAAAGAGTGTTCATGAGGAAATTCTGTTTAGTTTTTTGAGGAACCCCTACAGCACCAGCTAAAGTGGTTTCACTAGTTTTCATTCCTACCAACATTGCCCTAAGGTTCCTTTCCCTCAACATCCCGGTTTGCATTTGTTGTTTGAAATCTTGATGGAGGCCAGTCTAACTGGGATGATGTAATCTCAAAATTGTTTGATTAACACTTCTTTTATGGCTGGGGAACTCCACATATTTTTAAATTCAACTTTTTAAAATATAACAAAAAGAATATTGCCTAAAACATAGAATCATATTCTTAAAAACAAACAGCATTTACTATTTAATTGTTCTTCAATAATAAGAAAGTCTCACCATGAAATGGAACAAAATTGCTAATAAGGTATATTGATTCATCATAATAAGGGCTGAAAGGTTAAATGATTTAATGAAATGGATGAATTTAACAAAGAGAGAAAGCAAGACACAAAATAAATCTATTGATCTGAAATACTTCTCAGGGTAGCTTTATCAGATGGCATTATTGGAAAGTACCATCTAACTTGAAAAGATATAAGTTAAAATTCTCTGAATTAACCACAGACAGAAAAATACGGCACTGAAGTTAGTCTTCTTTCTTCTAAAATATAGTACTTTAGTAAAATTTTATTTATGCAAATAATATGACATTTAATATGGCTTTTATTTTGTTTTGCTGTTTTGCTTTAAAGTCATGGAGATTGAACTCAGGGCCTGGGCAGGTCCCTTTTGTTTAAGGCTATTTTATATTTTAATTGTGAAAATAACGTACAGAGGGGTTAAAATTACATGGGCAAGGTAATGCATACATTTCTTATCAAGCATTGTAGCCTCCTCCTTTGTCCCCCCCCCTCCCCCGCCCCCTGCCCCGGCCAAAGTTCTATAGTTTGTTTTTCTTTTTTTTCTTTTTCTTAAATTTAATTTTATTTTATTTGTGAACACACTGTACAGAGGGGTTACAATTACATGGGCAGGATAATGCATACATTTCTTACCAAGCATTGCAGCCTCCTCCTTTGTTTACCCTTCACCTCCCTTCCCAGCCCCCCTCCCCCCCAATCCTTCCCCCCTTCCTCTCCCACTGACATTGTAAAGCTCGTTTTTGACATGACAACTGTACTTCTCATTGTTGCAACAGGTCCACCTGAATCCTTAAACGACTTGTTTTTCCCCATCTCCTCCACAAGTTATACTGACATCAAATATATTGAAAGCAGGGGTTATACTGTGGGGGAGGGACATACAAAGCAACAAAGAAATAATCTTATAAATGCCTTAGAAACACATGCATGAAAGAAAAAAAACCTTAAAATACCTATCTAAGGGTTCATTTTTCGACATAATGATGTGTACATCTCATTGTTGCAATGGGTCCACCTGTATCCCTATTTAAATGATTTGTTCTTGCCCTTCCCCTCCACAAATTATACCAACATCAAATACAGTGAAAGCATGCGTTATACCATGGGGTAGGGACATACAAAACAACAAAGAAATCATCTTATAAATACATTAAAAACAATCGCAAGAAAGAAAAAAAATTTGAATACTTATCTTGGGGTTCATTTCACCTAACATCAACTTATCTGCTTGTCTCAGACATATATTAGTTATTGCAAATAAGGGAAACCATGGGACATATGTTTCTTTGGGCCTGGCTTACTTCACTTAACATAATTTTTTCCAAATCTCTCCATTTCTTAACAAATGGGGCAATGTCAATCTTTCTGATGGAAGCATAGAATTCCATTGTGTATAGATATAACACATTTTCTTGATCCATTCATCTACTGAGGGGCATCTGGGTTGGTTCCATATCTTAGCTATGGTAAATAATGCTGCAATAAACAGAGTTGTGCTGGTAGCTTTAGTGTGGTCTTGTTTGTGATCATTTGGGTAAATGTTCAACAACAAATCCTCAAAGAAACAACTGCCCAATAAATAAGTGGGCTAAAGACTTAAAGAGAAACTTCTCTAAGGAGGAAAGAAGGATGGCCAATGGACACATAAAGAAATGCTCAACATCCCTAGCCATAAAAGAAATGCAAATCAAAACAACATTGGGTTACCACTTCACCCCAGTTAGAATGGTTATAATCTAGAACTCTAATAAGAACAGATGCTGGAGGGGATGTAGACAGAAGAGAACCATACTGCATTGTTGGTGAGAGTGTAAACTTGTTCAACCATTTTGAAAAGTAGTGTGGAGGTTCCTCAAAAGACTCCACATAGAACTCCCCTATGACCTAGAAATCCCATTTCTCATTTTTGAGTAGTTGGACATGAGTCTCAAGTGAACTTTTTTGCTGCAGCTAGCTTTGAATTATGATCTTCAGATTTCACCCTCCTGAGGAGCTAGAATTACAGGCATTAGCCACCAGTGTCTGGCTATTAACATATGTTTTTATTTAAAAAAAACTTTTGTTGTATACTTGCTTTCTTCTTGTTATAAAGAGGAAATCATATGACATACTAATGGCTTAAAGTTTCTGATAAAACCAGAGTGTTATCTCTCTTCTTTCTTTCTTTCTTTCTCTTTCTTTCTTTCTTTCTTTCTTTCTTTTTCTTTCTTTCTTTCTTTCTTTCTTTCTTTCTTTCTTTCTTTCTTTCTTTCTTTCTTCCTTCCTTCCTTCCTTCCTTCCTTCCTTTCTTTCTTTCTTTCTTTCTTTCTTTCTTTCTTTCTTTCTTTCTTTCTTTTTCTTTCCTTCTTTCCTTCCTTCCTTCCTTTCTTTCTTCCTTCCTTCCTTCCTTCCTTCCTTCCTTCCTTCCTTCCTTCCTTCCTTCCTTCCCTTTTTAAAAAAATTATATACAGAAGGGTTACAGTTGCATAAGTCAGGTACTAATGTACATTTCTTTTTGAACAGTGTCTCACCTTCCCTTACGTTCTCCCAATTTTCCCTCCAGAACCTCTCCCCCAAAATTACATAGTTCATTTTCAACAATGTCTAGTGATTATCACTATTGCATGTGTCCACACTTTGCTTCACCAGTTCTGTGCTCCCTTTACCCTCCTCAAAGCGGATAAACTCTCAAACAAGACAAAATGTAGAGGAAACAAAAACAGCATCAAAGGAGAAAAAAATAACCAAACAATCTCTTGTTTCCATTTATTGGAGTTCATTTTGATAAATATCACTTTATATGATCATCTCCACAGAGCAATTGAGCCCTTGTGATACTCTCCTAAATAATCCTCTTTTGGTCTCATTGTATGGATGTTTAGAGTCCTGCGTAAGTTAGCATGTCCAAGTGATTTTTTTTGTCTTTTATCATCCAGTGTGTTTACTTGTAGATGTGTAAGTACATTCTAATACTTTCAAATGAGGGAAACTATGCAGCAATGTTCTTTGACTCTGGCTTACTTTGCTTAATATACTTCATTTCCAATCCTTTCCATTTCTTTTCTTTTTTTTTTTTTTTTTTGGTCGGCCGTGGGGCTTGAACTCTGGGCCTGGGCGCTGTCCCTCAGCTCTTCAGCTCAAGGCGAGCGCTCTACCACTTGAGCTACAGCACCACTTCCGGTTTTCTGGTGTTTTTTTGGAGATAGGAGTCTCACAGTCTCTCCTGCCCAGGCTGGCTTTGAACCGCGATCCTCAGATCTCAGCCTCCTGAGTAGCTAGGATTACAGGCGTGAGCCACCAGCGCCCGGCTCCTTTCCATTTCTTTATGAATGGTGCAATACATTTTTTTTCTGATGGAAGCATATAATTCCAATGTTTATATATTTTCAAGATCCATATTGAGGGGCACAGAATTATATATTAAAGTAACTGAATACCATATAATTAAAATATATTGGATATATATACATATACTCGATAGTTTCTATTTTACAATAACTATGAATTTTAATGTATTAATTATATTGTGTGGACTTCTTTCCTAACAATAATAACTAATTTAACATAACAAAAATAATTACACTATTGACCGAATTAACAATCTGGAGACACATAGTATAAAAGCCCTAGTTAAAGGGCTTTTATACTATCTAAACTGTTAACATTATCCCTCATTAACTCAGAAACCCTTTAGTTTCTTTTTTTGTTTTTGTAGCTTTTTATTTAATTGTAAAAATACCATACAGAGGGGTTACAATTACATGGGCAAGATAACGAGTACATTTCTTATCAAGCATTGTTGCCTCCTCCTTTGTTTCCCCTTCCCATCCCTTCCCATACCCCCCTACCCGATCCTCCCCAACCAAAGTTCATTTATGTCCCTCCCCCACGGTATAACGCCTGCTTTCACTGTATTTGATGTTGGTATTATTTGTGGAGGGGAAGGGAAAAAACAAATCGTTTAAATAGGGATACAGGTGGATCCATTGGAACAATGAGATGTACAAGTCGTTAAAGTTCTTAAAGTTCAAATATTTTGCTTGATATATTTTGTTAGATTCTCTGTGCTACTAAAATAAAATTAAACACAAATTTGTAATGACTATATGCCTCTGATCATATAAAACAATATAGAAATGAACATCAGAAAATTAAAACAAGAGTTTTTGTTGTTTTGTTTGCTTTTCTTTTGTTTTGTTCATTTATTTATCCATTTTTGGAAAGGCAAGGATGCACAATGAACAAATGCAGCAGTAGTACTCATGAAACACTGTATTGAAATGAAGTATGACTTGTAGATAGGAACAAGAGGGAAAAACTGGGAAAGGGTGAGAGAAGTGTACTCATTACCTGACTTATGTAATTGTAACCACTCTGTACGTTACATTTATAATAACAATGTAGGAAACATGTAAAAGAAAATAAAAATAAAAGAAATCTATAATCCACTGAGCCAAATAAAATAAAAACTTCAGGATCTCAATTTAACTGATTATCCAGTCATTATCTGTATTTAACTTTAACTCCAATCATAGAATTCCTTTTCTGTGATATACCTCAAACTTTTCTAAACTTTTGTGTTCAAAGCTAGCACTCTACCCCTTTGAGCCACAGCTCCACTTCCAGTTTTCTGGTAGTTAATTGGAGACAAGTCTCCAGGTCTTTCCTGCCTAGGTTGGCTTTGAAGTGGATCTTCAGCTCTCAGCTTTCTATGTTTGCCTGATTACTGGTATGACCCATCACGATCCTTTCAAACTGTGTTGTTTTTTAGCCTAGCATTTTTTAGGAATTGCTAGACCTCTCCCATGGGGCCAGTATGGGGTGGAAACATAGTCAGTGGGGTATGTGTATCTTAAGTATTAGTGTTGGAAATCCTATAGAAAAATGTGTGTGTGTGTGTGTGTGTTTGTGTGTGTGTGTGTATTGGTGTGTGTCAGTGTGTGTTGCTGTGTGTGTCGGTGTGTATGTGTGTGTGTGTGTCTGTGTATGTGTAGAATATAGGGGTAGGGACTCTGATGGGGAAGTTAATTGAAACTTAATAGTAGAAAGAGACTCAACTGTAATTGTTTCCCACATAATACTTCTCATCTGTACTTTCTAAATTATATGCAATACCTAAATGTACTTATAAAAAGAGAAACCTGCATTAGTAGACTATTCTAAGTAAATTACTTTTACTTGAAATATTGTGTGATATAGGTAATGCCATTCTTATTCAGTCCAATGCTTTTTTTTTTTTTCTTGTATAGAGAGATCAGAAAAGTATAGTTGACCATGAACAGAAGTCTCCTGACACCTGTAAAAATTTCCATGGACAGAAGACATCACAGTAAAATGCAAGTTTTTTTTCTCCCTCTCTTTAAATTGTCTAATGATTTTTACTAGGAGATAATTTCGGCTTATATTTTTAGAGTACTTTCATGTAGGAATGGAAATTTTTTCTTGAAATACAAAAATTTAGCTTTCTGTTACAGAAGTATTAGATTCTGGTTTTGGTTTTCTTAGGATCTTATTCACATTTATACAACCTTCCTGGATGAAAGGGTAAGCAACTCTGCCTCTTAACAATTATATTAGAATACTGATTCAGTAAATCCAGCAGCAAAGCAAAACACTTGGAAATTCACATGGGAATTAAGTGATATGATTCATTCAAGTGTTTACATATAGTTATGTGAAGAAAAAACATGATTTAGAAATATAAATAAAATGTAGACATTAAGGGAAATACATGCCACATGCTCAGCTCAAGGCAAGCACTCTATACTTGAGCCACAGCATCACTCTCTGCTTTCTGGGGGTTAATTTGAGTTAAGAGTCTCATGGACTTTCCTGCCTGGGCTGGTTTTGAAACACAATCCTCTGATCTCAGCCTCCTGAATAGCTAGGATTATAGGCATGAGTCATCTGCGCCCAGCTAAGAATACTTTAAATAATGAATACTTATTATTGATATTAAGAGAAAATAATATTAGCTCCTAAGAAAAAAACTGAAAAGATGAATTCTTAGAGCACATATTTTTGAGGACAATAAAAGACTATTGGCTTAACATTGACAACTTGCTTAGCAACATTAAGCCAGTTTGATATTTAATATCACTAGTTAATGGTGAATCTGACTACTTCCTCTTCAGTCTGTGCAGATATTGATACAATTCAGCCTGTAAAAAATATATATCAGAATAGGAGGAGGATAAAATGTGAATTGCTACCAAGAAAAATAATTATCACTTTTTAGGCAATACCATAATTTACATAGTCATACATAGACACAGATATAGTCTGCATGTACTCTAGCACACCTGCAAAAGAGTAAATAATTATAAATGGAATATTTATTTTAGTCAAATATTAGTTGGCTTAGAACTCAGTATGTCATAGAAGATAAGACAGAGGCAGCATCATACAAAGTAACTTTGTATGGTTGTGTACCCATACTGGCGCTTGAACTCGGGGCTTTGCACTCTTACTTGGATGAATATTTTTAAACTAGATTGCCCCTATTGTAAAAACTGAATAAAGATTTGACATTATAACAATTCATTCTGTGTCAGAGATATATTTCCTGTGTTCACCATTTATGAGTCTGAGGTCTGATCATACATTTCAGCTTTTCCTTCCTATTCTGATTGCTTTTGAAGACAATAATTTTTTTCAAATTGAACACTTGTCACATCTTTATATCAAGGGCATCTATTAAAATGGTTTTTCTAATAATTTATAGAACTGTTCTTGTTTTTTCAGTAATAAAATATTTAATATGTATACAATATTTTTACACTTAATGCTATTACAGTCTAGAACAACTAGATAATAAAATATATACACACTTGACTCAAAAGATTCATATTACTTGCTACCCTTAGCATTATCCTGCCATAATAAATAATACTTTCAAGAAACCATATATTTATTATTCTATAGAAAGCCTATATTCTTATAGACGTTTTCAAGTAGCCATATATTTGTTATTCAGTTGAAAGCTTATATTCTGATACCTTATTTATTCTCTCTCTCTGGAGATAATTTTTTTTAAAAACATAGCAATTTTCTTAAACTGGTAAACGACATATTTACAAGTGGAAAATATGTAACCTTTTAGCAAAATACTAAGTGACACATAACAAAAACAGTGAAACAACAAAAACAAACAAACAAATTGATCAATAACCATTCAAACTATGCTAGTCCCAGTGCAATTAGAGTAGGTACAAAATATCAGACTATTCAGATACTAACCATATTTCCGTTCATGTGAATCTATAACCAGTACATCATTAAAGTAATCCCTAATACTCTGAAACAATCCCCATCACTCCTGTGACATTCATGGAAAAATTGTTTAAGAAATTTTGAGAAATTATTCACTAACTTTCACCAGACTACTTGTTGTTGTTTGTCTCAGATAAATTATCTAAACAAAATAATGTAACTATAAATAAAAAATTATATTTTGAGATGATTTTCTTTTTTGTGAAATTATTTATAATATTGCATAAAAATTGTTGATTTAGACATGTATTCAGGGTAATTCTAGTATAAAAATTTAGCCAAGAATTTTATTAATGCTGTTATAAGCTTTCATGGAGTGAATGGTTCAATAATAATGGAGCTGAATCTAATTTCCAAAATAATAGTAGGCTAACATACATGGAAAGGCTATGGAACTATTTGATAAATATTATTGTAATTACCAAAATAGTATTTAGGCAATGCATTAATTTGAATTTTTTAAATTGTGAAAATACTGTACCGAGGAGTTACAATCACATGGGCAAGGTAATGAGTACATTTCTTATCAATCATTGTTGCCTCCTCCTTTGGTTTTCCCCTCCCATCCCTTCCATCTCCCCCAACCTCAGCTCCTCATCACCATCCCCCACGCAAAAATGGTAAAGTTCATTTTTGACATAACATCTTGTACATCTCATTGTTGCAATGAGTCCAATGTATCCTTATTTAAACAATTTGTATTTTTCCTTCCCCTCCCCAAATAATACCAACAAAATAAAGTGAGAACAGGGGTTATACTGTGGGGGAGGGACATACAAAGCAACAAAGAAATATCTTATAATATGTTAGAAACAATAGCAAGAAAGAAAAATCATTTGAGTCCTTATCTTGGAATTAATTTTGCCTAACATCAACTTATCTGACCTTTTCTGCTTGTCTCAGACATATACTAGTTATTGCAAATAAGGGAAACCATGGGACCTATGTTCCTTTGGGCCTGGCTTACTTCACTTAATATAATTTTGTCCAAGTCTTTCCATTTCCTAACAAATGGGGCAATGCCATTCTTTCTGATGGAGGCATAGAATTCCACTGTAGATATACCACATTTTCTTGATCCATTCATCTACTGAGGAGCATCTGGGATTCCACCTCACCCCAGTTAGAATGGCTATAATCAAGAACTCTAATAACAACAGATGCTGGAGGGGATGTGGCCAGAAGGTAATCCTACTGCATTGTTGGTGGGAGTGTAAACTTGTTCAACCACTTTGGAAAGCAGTATGGAGGTTCCTCAAAAGACTCCATATAGACTCCCCTATGACCCAAAAATCCCACTTTTGGGCATTTACCCAATTGATCACACACAAGACCATACCAAAGCTACCAGCACAACTATGTTTATTGCAGCATTCTTTAATTTGAATTTTAAACCTCTTAGAGACTCATCAAATACTGAGGAGACAGAGAAAAAAGTTTTTATCAATATGTTTATCAAGAAATGTTTTAATATTTGGTAAATGAGTTTAACATTTAAAAATTGTATTTTGACTTTAATAGAAGTACTATTTAAAATAAAAAAGGATGGAAACAATAGGGTGGTAATTAATCTAGAAAAGGAAAGGAATAAATTATCTCTTTTATAGAGGATATCTGGCATGTGATCTGAGAGGTGAGAAGAGATGAGAAGTAAGTATCGTGTAGATATCTGAGAAAAATATCAAAAATAAAAGGAAAAGGTGAAAGACTTTGTTTGGTCAGAAATGTAGCATGCAAACCTTTAGAAGTGATATCTAAGTGTGCATAAGTGTATTAACTGAAATATAATATATCAGGGGGAACCCAAACAGTGTAATTCCTCAGAAAGACTAAATGAACATGCCTAAATGGATACTCAAAAGAAGGGTAGAACCAAGTGGAGGGGGCTAGCTGAAAGAAAAGAGGGAAAGGGGTGACCGCAGGCATTAGTTGCAGTGCATATTTAATAAAATTTAAATAACTGGAGGAATGGGTGGCTTCTGAGGGAGGGAGGAAAATGATGAAAGGGGACATTGATTATGATGCACTGCATTCATAAACTGCTGTGATGAATGGCAAACTACTTCATGCCGCCACTTAAAAATATGGTCGAATCATTACTAAATAACCCCATGGTATATACGTGCATACTGGAGGAAAACCAGGAGGAAGACACAGAACTAGAGGGAATCAGGGAAAACATACAACAGCGGGACCCATCAGCTGCACTGGACATTGATCAAAAACAACTAAGCAACTCAATGGCAGTGATGGGAGGGAGGGGACAAGTGGGAAAGAGGGAACAGCTGACGCTATGCAAAACGGAAGAAATGTACATATCATCCGATGTGGAAGAAATAACTGTATTGCAAAGCTCATAGAACTCATACATATTGTAGATCATGATAGACAATTTGCCCCATGAAAGTTAGAATGTGTTTGTGACTTTAACTAAGCATCACTATCCCACAATACTGTGAAATTTGGGAAATTATGTAATCACTTAATCACAATAAAGAATTTTTTAAAAAGTATTTGAAAATTAACACATAGCATTATAATTAATGCTGTCCAAAATTACTCCTTATTTACTCTAAAGAGAATGTGTATCTTACTTCACCCAGATTAGGAAGAAATGTTCTCAAGACCACTTCACAACCAGTGGTTGGGTAAGGCCATGTATATTGTTATCCTACCTTTGCTGGAAGCTGAGATTGGAATATTGGCAGTTTCCAGATAAATGTGGACAGAAAAAATTCTGAGACTCTTATCTCCACATAATAATTTGGATATGGTGTTGTGTGTCAGCTATGAAGAGAAGTGAAAATAGTAAGATCAATCTAGGCATTAACTTAGGCAGGGAAGGAGGCCCTGCATTAAAATTATTGTCTCACTAATATAAACAGCACAACCATGTTCATTGCATCATTGTTTACCTTATCTAAAATATGGAATCAACCCAGATGCTCCTCAATGGATGAATGGATCAAGAAAATGTGGTATATATACACAGAGGAATTCTAATCCCTCAGAAAGAATGATATTGTAGTATTCATAAGGAAATGGAAAGACTTGAAAAACATCATATTAAGCAAAGTAAGCCAGAGACAAAGAAACATAGGTTGCATGGTTTCCCTCATTTGTAACTAGAATGCCCCCATAAATCTTCATGTAAACACACACCCACTGGGATATGATAAATTATATAGGTCTCTAGAAGATCACACACTGAGGCCCAGGAGGATATGCATAAGAGTGGGTGACAAAGACTCAAAGCTATGTGCAGATGATCATATAAAATTATATTTTATAAAATGAACTCCAAGGAAAGGAATCAAGAAAAATATGTTTAGTTGTGGTTGTCACTGCTTCTGTTTTCTTTTCCATTGGTATTGTTTGTTATTTTGTTTGTATTTGGGAGGGTTGAGGACACACAGAAGGTGAACAAAGGGTGAAAAATACAACAATGGTACTCATTAGACACTATGTAGAAGAAGAGCTGTACATCTTTTTGGGTGGGACAGGAGGGAAAACTTGGGAAAGAGGGAGGAAAGGAGAGACACATATCAAAAAGAATTATACGCATTACCTTGCTCATGTAATTGTAACCACAGTTTATTACATTTTTAATAACAATGACAATAACAATAAAAATAAAAAATAATCCGTGTCAAAAAAAGAAAAAAAGACTGAAGCATGTATCAACTATAGAATGATGACTAGCAAGTACAAAGCCTGAGTTCAGAATAAGTACTGAAAAATGAATAAAAATGAAACAATAGAGTCAACCAATTTAGATTGCTTTACATTCTTGTTTGTCAAAAGCCAACTTTGTTCTGAAACATTTTAATTCTAGAGTCTTTTTCTCAGATTCTAAATATTTCCCTGCCATGCATCATACAAATTCCCTCTATTCCTCTCTCTCTCTTTCTTTCTCTCACTCTCTCTCTCACTTTCTCTCTCTCTCACACACACACCCAACAACAAACAAAAACCATACCTCCATGATAATATGGAGTAACTACATAATATTATTAGAAATGACTCCATAGTTTATTAGATAGTAATAGATGAGAAAAGGAAAATATAACAATTTATCATTAGATAATCAAATTCTAAGAAAGTTGTTAATTCCGTTCCCTGGAATTCCTCATCATAATTTTTATTTCTACATTATTAGAGGATAGAGAAGAAACTGAATTCATAAAATCTAAAAGAGAAACTTTCACATTTTATTCCTTAATAAAAATTTATGTTCATCTCCAAGGAAAACGTTTATTCATTCTTGGTAGAATGTGTAACTGTGAAATTTATAGTGGGAAATAAATGTGTTTGTTGTTTTGGATAGTCAGGTAAAATAGTATGTAATTCTTTTTTTTTTTTTTTTTTTTTTTGGTCGATTGTGGGGCTTGAATTCTGGGCCTGGGCACTGTCCATGCGCTCTTCAGGTCAAGGCAAGCGCTCTACCACTTGAATCACAGCGCTACTTCCTGTTTTCTAGTGGTTTATTGGAGATAAGAACCTCACATACTTTCCTGCCCAGGCTGGCTTTGAACTGCAATCCTTAGATCTCAGTCTCCGGAATAGCTAGGATTACAGGCTTGAGTTGCCAGCACCCAGCAGTATGTAATTTTTTTTTAATTGTGAAAATACCGTACAGAAGGGTTACAATTATATGGGCAAGGTGATGAGTACATTTCTTATCAAGTATTGTTGTCTCCTCCATTGTTTCCCCATCCCATCCTTTCCCATCTCCCACTCCCCCCTCCCTGCCCTCTCAATCCCCCTTCCCCCGCCAAAGTTGTAAAGTTCGTTTTTCGACATAATGGACTTGTACATCTCATTGTTGCAATGGGTCCACCTGTATCTTTATTTAAACAATTTGTTTTTTCCCTTCCCCTCCACAAATTATACCAACATCAAATACAGTGAAAGCAGTGGAAAGACTTGGAAAAAATTATATTAAGTGAAGTAAGCCAGGCCTAAAGAAACATAGGGCCCACGGTTTCCCTTATTGCAATAACTAGTATATGTCTGAGTCAAGCAGAAAAGGTCAGATTAAGCTGATGTTAGGTAAAATGAACCCCAAGATAAATGTAATTCTTTACAAGAACTCCTATAGGGTAGTTTAAATAATGACTCTTTTATGTACTCTACAGTCTTCTTTCCAGGTGGCATAAAAATAGGGAGAGAAGGAAGGGAAGGGAGGGGAGAGGAGAGGAGGATAGGGAGGGGAGGGGAGGGGAGGAGAGGGAAGGAAAGGAAAGGAAAGGGGGAAAGGAGAGGAAGGAAAGGAAATAATGCCGTGCAGTGGGGGGTTCTGGTGGCCCACGCCTGTAATCCTGGCTATTCAGAAAGGTGAGATATGAGCATCAAAGCCAGTTGAAAGAGTTTCAAAGTCATCTTGGACCAAAAACGGAAAGTGGAGATGTGGATCAAAGGAGTAGAGTGGTAGCTTTGAGCAGAAAAGATCAGGGGCAATACTTAGGCCCTGAGTTCAAGCCCCACTACTGACAAAGAAAATATGGTTGTATATCAGTGTTTGATTGTTCCATTGTTTGTATTTGTGTTAATACTACATACTGATATATTTCTATAGTGTTTGAAATGGTTGTTAACAGTTTTACAAAAGGGCCATAAATTCAAATATATATATGCCCTTATCACTGACAGTTGTGTAGTTCAAAGAATAGAAAAATGTTCTGTGTACAAATCTATGTTTATGTAAGATATAATAAATAAGCCAATGACAACATGACATGACTTTTCCATTGTCTTCACTAGTTTACCTTAAAAGTTATTTACAAAGGAGAAAAACTATAATAGTTTGAATAGATAAATTCAACTTTTGAATTGAAAGAAGTTGGCTGTGTTTGTTCTTGTTATCAAAAGGGTGAACTATGTGATAGAAGATATAATTTGTGGATTGTCTCTGTACTTTATGATAACTTTCAAAACTGGGAGGAATACAATGTATTATTCACACTACAGAAAATATAGGTCCACAGAATCATTGCTAGCTAGGAAATAGGTATATTGTACAATAGACAGAGCATTCAACTAAACCCTGCAATTATCTTGATGCATAGATCATTCATTATTCCCAGACAGGGGAATCAACTCTCCCTGTATATGAATCCTGGATGTTCTAGTTCAAAGTACCTGAGGGAGCCTGGGACATTTTTCTTTACTCCCCCATAAATTTCCTTATCAGGAAACAGGCTGGGTGAACATACAAATGATAGTATATGTAAATGACAGAGCATCATGCTAGCAAGTAAACAGCTTTTTAAAAATATTTATATTAGATGCATCTATATATGGTATATTTTTATAACATAATAGCTTTTATGTGTACATTGTTGCCTATATAATATATAGATATAACCTTTATATAGAAACCATGAATATATTTTTATATTACATACAGCATAGGAATATGCTGTTTTAACATTACAATTTCAATTTGGCACATATTGTACGTTTTGAATTGCTTCTAGACAGTTTCTGATCTAAACATTTATTTTGGGAATATTCCATTTTCTCTTTCCTCATATTTTAATTTAACTGCCTCTTTCAATGTGAGAATTTAAAATTGGGATTATTTCTATTTTCTGCAAACATCACAATGCTTTTGTCAATGTTAGGCTGCAAAAATAGGTTTTAGAGTAAAAGAAATTAACTTTTCACTAGAAAATGAAGGCTGTTTACACATCTATCAATACTCTGACATATAATTCAAAATTTCTGATCATTTTCTCTTAAAATGTGTCTTTACAATATTGGCTAAAAATATACTTTTACAAAATGGATAAAAGATATTCAAGAATACTGTATATAGTATATCAAATGTAATATTCTCAAGAAGGATACTATTTCTATTTAAAACAAGAAACATAATTTTAAATAAATCAATGATGTTCATTTTGTATATTGCATATTTGTTTAGGTATTATGGACATATATTACCATTAAAATGCACAAAGACTTGTGTATTCCCCTTTATTTCTGGTGAATGTCTCATTTTTAAAATAAAGGAAGATGATAAAATGTAGAAATAATGTCACTTCTCCAATAGGAAGAAAATATTGTTCTAATTCTGAACAACACATACTCTACTTCATTACAGAGAACTTACAAGCCAAAGAAAAATGGTTTATTGTTAGTTATGGAAGTACTGAAATTTGGTTGTTTTATATGTGTTACCTAGAAGGAATTATATTCATGAGTGAGAACAGTAAAATGCTTTTAAAGAATCATGACGTTAGGTTCGGAGAACATAACCTGAACATGTCTGAAGCAGAGCTCACAAATGTAATTACCATTTACAACATCATTCACATTCCGTAAGCATGCCATAATCCAAGCCATTATTTACACAACACTTTTTGTTGTTGTTGTTGTTGTTTATTGTGAAAATACTGTACAGAGGGGTTACAATTACATGGGCAAGATAATGAGTACATTTCTTATCAAGCATTGTTGCCTTCTTTGTTTTCCCTTCCCAACCTTTCCCATCTCGGCTTCCCCCACTCCCTCTCCAGCGCCAAAGTTGTAAAGTTCGTTTTTGACATAACATCTTGTACATCTCATTGGTGCAATGGGTCCTCAGTAGATGAATGGATCAAGAAAATATGGTATATATACACAATGGAATTCTATGCCTCCATCAGAAAGAATGACATTTCCCCATTTGTTAGGAAATGGAAAGACTTGGAAAAAATTATATTAAGTGAAGTAAGCCAGGCCCAAAGAAACATAGGTCCCATGGTGTCCCTTATTTGCAATAACTACTATATGTCTGAGACAAGCAGAAAAGGTCAGATAAGTTGATGTTAAGCAAAATGAACCCCAAGTTAAGAACTTGATTGCTATTGTTTCTAACATATTTATAAAATGCTTTCTTTGCGCTTTGTATGTCCCTCCCCCACGGTATAACCCCTGTTTTCACTGTATTTGATGTTGGTACACAACACTCTTAAAATAAACGATTACTTTTGTCATTAGAGTTGTGATTAAAATGTGATGTCTAGAGGTTAAACTATGTTCTAAAGGTCAAATAAGAAGTTAACGGGACAGTCAAAATTACAATTATTCTTTCTTCATTATCTTCCAAATGCAGATATAGGCACACACAGAGAGAAAGAAGAGGAAGAGAGAATTAGCATAAATAATATAAATGTTACAAAATCATTTGAAACCTAGTGATTAATGAAGGTGATAGCGCTATCACCTGCAATAAGGTCACCTTGAAGTCTGGTGTTCTTAAAACAAAGAAACTGACTACTCTTAAGGGATAATGAGTTAAATAACTCACTCAAGTTACACTATTGATCTGATATATAACAATTTGTTTATTATTTATTTCAAATTTTATTTTATTGTAAAGATGCTGTACAGAGGGATTACAGTTATATCAATAAGGTAATGAATACATTTGTTGAGCATTGTTGCCCTCTCCTTTGTTTTTCTCCTACTATCCCTTCCCTCCCCCACCTCTCCCACTCCACCCCACCCAGAGTTGTAAAGTTCATTTCCAACATAGTGTCTGAGGATAATTGTTGCAATGATTCATTCTGTGTCCTTGTTTTAGCATTTTGTTACTAGCATTTCTCTCCCCAAATTATATATATATATATATATCCATATCTCCATATATCCATATATATATATATATATATATATATATATATATCCATTCATCTACTGAGGACGCATTGCACCAATAAGATGTACAAGATGTTATGTCAAAAATGAACTTTACAACTTTGGCACTGGAGAAGGGGTGGGGGGGAACCGAGATGGGAAGGGTTGGGAAGGGAAAACAAAGGAGGCAATAATGCTTGATAAGAAATGTACTCATTAAAAAAAGAAATGTTCTCTCTCTCTCTTTCTCTCTCTCTTCTCTCTCTCTCTCTCTCTCTCTCTCTCTCTCTCTCTCTCTCTCTCTCTCTCTCACTCTCTCTCTCTCTCTCTCTCTCTCTCTCTATATATATATATATATATATGATGCAGGGTACCAAAATCAACCAAGGGACAACAGGAATAAGCCATAGAGGAGGAATAACATTCAAAACAAAACAAAACAAAACAAAAATCACATAGAACATTAAAAACAACAAAAAAGAAAAACCTCTGTGTCCACATATTGGGGTTCATTTCACTTCTCATCATCTTATATGGTCATGTGTACATAGCTTTTGACCTTTTCTGCTCATCTGATAAGATTATCCTAGACATATACTAATTATTGCAAATAAGGGAAACCAAGGGACCTATATTTCTTTAGGTCTGGCTTACTGCACTTAATATGATTTTTTACAAGTCTCTCCATTTCTTAACAAATGGAGTGGTGTCATTCTTTCTGATGGAGGCATAGAATGCCACTATATATATATATATATACAGAGATACATACATACATGTGTATATATATATTATATTTTCTTGATGTATTCATCTACTGAGAGACATCTGGGTGGGTTCCATATCTTAGCTATGATGAATAATTATGAGATAAACATAGTTTTGCTGATAACTTTAGTATGGCCTTCATTGTGACCATTTGGGTAAATGCCCAGAAGTGGGATTGCTGGGTCACAGGGGAGCTTTAAGTGAAGTATTTTGAGGAAACTCCATACTGCTTTCCGGAGTGGTTGAACAAGTTTACACTTCCACCAACAGTACAGTAGCATTCTCCTTTGGCCACATCCCCTCCAGCATCTGTTGATTTCTTGACTAGAGACAGTTTAACTGGATTAAGGTGGAATCTCATTGTTGTTTTGCATTTCGTATGACCAGAGAAGTTGAGCATTTTTTCTCTTGAGTATTCTTTTTTTCCTCTTCAGAGAAGTCTCTTTTAAGTTTTTAGCTCACTTTTCAATGGTGAACTTGGTTTTCTTTTCTTTTTTTTTTTTTTGTAAAAACACTGTACAGAGTGGTTACAGTTACATGAGCAAGGTAATGAGTACATTTCTTATCAAGCATTGTTGCCTCCTCCTTTGTTTTTCCCCTACCATCCCTTCCCTCCCATTTTCACTCCTCCCCACCCTTGTAAATTATAAAGTTCATTTTTCAACAGTTTTATACATCTCATTGTTACAATGGGTCAACTTGTATCCTTATTTAAGCATTTTGTGTTTTTCCCTTCCCCTCCCCAAATTACAGAAGCATATATACAAGATGCAAGGCACTGACATCAAATACAATGAGAACAGGGGTTATACTGTGGAGGAAGAACATACAAAGAAACAAAAAAATCACATGGTACATTATAAATATGTTAGAAACAATAGCAAAAAAGAAAAAAAAAACACTGTGTCTCTATCTTGGGGTTCATTTAGCTTAACTTCTTATCTGGTCATATGTACATAGCTTTTGACCTTTTCTGCTTGTCCCAGACAGACATATACTAGTTATTGCAAGGAAACCATGGGACCTATGTTTCTTTGGCCTGGCTTACTTCACTTAATACAATTTTTTACAAGTCTTTCTATTTCCTAAAAAATGGGGCAAAGCCATTCTTTCTGATGGAGGCATAGAATTCATATATATATATATATGTAATATATATATATATATATATATATATATATATATATATATATACCATATTTTCTTGATCCATTCATCTACTGAGGGGCATTTGGGTTGGTTCCATAGCTTAGCTATTGTAAATAATGCTGCAGTAAACATAGCTGTGCTGGTAGCTTTAGTATGGCCTTGTTTGTGATGGTTTGGGTAAATGCCCAAAAGTGAAATTGCTGGGTGACAAGGGAGCTCTATGTGGAGTCTTTTGAGGAAACTCCATACTGTTTTCCAAAATGGTTGAACAAGTTTACACTCCCCCCAACAATGCAGTAGGGTTCCCTTCTGGCCACATCCTCTCCAGCATCTCTTGCTATTAGATTTCTTGATTATAGCCAGTTAAACTGAGGTGAAGTCAAATCTCTCTGCTGTTTTGATTTGCATTTCTTTTTCTAATAGGTTTTTTTTATTGTAAAGATGCTGTACAGAGGGGTTACAGTTACCTGAGCAAGTCATAAGTACATTTCCTATCAAGCATTGTTACCTCCTCCTTTATTTTTCTCCTACCCTCCCTTCCCTCCCACCTACTTTACTACCCCTCCTCCACACTCCCTGCCTAAATTGTAAAGTTTGTTTTCAACATAATGTTTTGTTATGGCTAGAAAGATTGAACATTTCTTCATGTGTCTATTGGCCATTCTTTTTTCCTCTTTAGAGAAGTTTCTCTTTAAGTCTTTAACCCACTTATTTATCAAGCAATTGTTTCTTTGAGAACTTGTTGTTGGGGGATTCAATTTTTTGAGTTCCAAGTATATTTTAGATATGAGACCCTTGTCCAATGTACATCTGGTGAAGATCTTCTCCCAATCTGTGGGCTTTCTATTGATCTTGCTAGCTATGTCTTCGCCATGCAGAAGAACTGCAATTTAATGCAGTCCCATTTGTTCAACCTTTATTTGATTTGTTGTGTTTCTGGATCTTTATTAAGAAAATTTCATCCTGTGCCAAGAAATTCTAGAGTTTCTCCTATTCCATCAAAGCTGTAATGTTTTCAGGGTGTCTGCTTTGACTTCCAGATCTTTGATCCATTTTGAGTTGATTCTGGTGCAGGGTTATATATAAGGATCTAGCTTTAGTTTTCTACAGGAGATTAACCAAATTTGCCAGCACCATTTACTGAAGAGTCTGTCCTTCTTCCATTCTAATTTTTTATCTTCTTTATGGAAGATAGGGTGGCTATAGGGCTGCGGGTTCATTTCTGGATCTTCAGTTCTATTCCATTGATTCTTAGGTCTGTTCTTGTTCCAATACCAAGGTATTTTGATTACTATGGCTTTGTAGTAGAGTTTGAAATTTGCTATTGATATTCCTCCAGCACTGTTCTGTCTGCTAAGGATTGTTTTTGCTATTCAGGGCTTTTATTATTCCATATGAAATTTTGGGTTGCTTCTTCTATTTCATTTAAGTATGAGGTTGGGATATTGGTCAGTATTGCATTTAATTTGTACATAGCCTTTAGCTGTATTTCCATTTTCATGATGTTAATCCTTCCAATCCAGGAGCATGGATTTTCTACTACCTAGTTGTGCTTTCCCTTTTCTGGTTTTCAAAGTTTTCATCATAGAAGTACTTCACTTCTTTAGCTAACTCCTATGTATTCATTTTTTGTGGGGCTTTCAGGAAGAGTTGCTTTCCTGATTTCAGCTGCCCTCTTCTCATTACTGGCATACAGAAAAGCCATTCATTTTTGAGGGTTAATTTTATTCCCTGCTATTTTGCCAAAGTTTTGATTTAGTTTGAGTAAGTTGGGAGTGGTATCCTTGATGTTCTTTAAATACAAGATCATTTTATCTGCAAAGAGGGAGAGTTTTACTTCATCTTTCCCTATTTGGATCCCTTTTTGTTTGCATCTTGTCTTATTGCTATAGCTAGGCATTCTAATACTAAATTGAAGAGAAGTGGAGAGGGTGGACATCCCTGCCTTGTTCTTGAATGTAGATGAAATGGCTTTAGCTTTTCACTATTAAGTATAATGCTGGCTGTAAGTTTGTCATACACAGCCTTTATTATATTGAGGAATGTTCCATGGATTCCTAGTTTCTACAGAGATTTTTTTTCCTTGTCTTGAGACTTGAACTCAAGGCCTGAGTGCTGTGCCTGAGCTTGTTTTTCCTCAATGCCAGAGCTCTACCACTTGAGTCACAGCTTTTCCTGAATTACTCCCGACTTTTCCTGAGTAGTTTATTTCTAGTCTTATACTTATTTATTTATTTATTTATTCCATTTGTGTGGCTTGAACTCTGGGCCTAGGTGCTGTCCCTCAGCTCCTTAGCTGAAGCTGAAATGGTTCTACTGCTTGAGCCACAGCACCACTTCCGGTTTTCTGGTGGTTTATTGTAGATAAGATTCTCAAGGACTTTCCTGCCTGCGCTGGCTTTGAACCGTGATCCTCAGATCTCAGCCTCCTGTGTAGTTAGGATTACAGTCATGAGCCTCTGGTGCCCAGCTTATTTTAATTTTTGAATAAAAATGTTCATGTGCTTTCTGCAATAGGAAATTTAAATGAATATTGATTAAAACCAATTTAGCCACTCAGGAAGTTAATGAAGTATTGGCTGCCCATATGAAAGATATATGGAAGTGTAGTAATTTTCCCCAGGTGGGCGACATAGAACATGCAATATAATGTTTCTGCACCTGGAACTTTCTGCTTATTGTGAAACCATGGCAGCCATTGAAGCAACAGGTTGCAGGGATGTAGCTTCAGCTACACAGAAGTATTCTACTACCTGTGGACTGAGTCAGTTGGGAAAGCAAATTCTCTGTTTCAGGGACTGTTTCTGAATGGTGGGTCAGCATGATTGGTGTCAACAGGAACAGAAAGTAAGAATCCTTGTCATGTAAATATATTTGCCCTGAACTCTGCTCAAATGGATGAGCCCTCATTTCTCCTGAATTTTATGTAGAAGCCTCTGAGTGAAACAGCTGTTGTTTTGCAAGAACATACAGGCATCTGACATTTTAAAAACAAAACAAAACCTATTTCAAGAGAGTTGCTTTCATCAGTAGGTTAATTTATGAATCAATTGTTTGAGTTCATCAAGTAAAATACATAAATGAGTAAATCTCCTATAAAATGGACTAGAAAATTAGTGTTGCAATTTATGTTTTGTCTTCATTTTAATGCCAATGGAATGTTTAGAAACCACCTAACTATAAATCCAAAGGTAATAAGTTGTGAAATAAAACTACAGGTTATTATGTGGCTAACATACTGAACAGTTCATATATTTCCTTTCCTTGATTTTCAAAGGTAAGTGTGTAAGTGTGTAAATGTTAAAGAATGCTAGAATTGAAAGGTAAGTATTTCCCTATTTGCTGTAAACTGTAAAACAGGACTATGAAGATAGTTGGCATCTATCTCAAGGAAGCTTTCCCAGATTTAAATGAGTACAATGTCCTTAATCACATTTAGTTTTAGGAGTAAAGGTTCTTTATAAACCTCAAAACTATAACACTTTTAAGTTATAACACTTTTAATTTTGGGCAAAAGATATTAATCCTGATTGGATTTAAGTGACTTTAATAGAAATATGCTAGGGACATAAATTCTAATTGGGTAAAAATGTTTTCTAATATAATAATTCTGATCCTAATTGCTTTTATTTAAATATGAAATCCCAATACATTTGATAATAGGATGTTCTTGTGGTATCTATAAGCTTAATACAAAAAGCAACCTGGCTTCAGGAATAGTAGGATCTGAGAGAGAGTTCATTGCCCACGGAGGAGCAATGATCTCACAAATGCTAGCTTGTACAACAAAAGGTGTCTTCATTCCAGGCCGTCATAAAGAGCCAGAACTGAGATAATGGTCAACAGACATCAGTTTCACCAAAACTCACTATTTCTACATACCTCTCTTTCTTTTTCCCAGTTCTTTTCCAATTTAATTCAAAAGCTCATGATGACATTTGTAAATTATTATTTTCCATCTTTGTCAAATTGCCATTTTAGTTTTTTGTTGCTTGATATTCCTGTTGTTTAAATGTTACTTTTTAAAATTTTTATTTATTTTTTATTGTGAAAATACTGTACAGAGGGGTTACAATTACATGAGCAAGATAATGAGTACATTTATTTTATTTTATTTTATTTTATTTTATTTGAGAACATACTGTACAGAGGGGTTACAATTACATGGGCAGGATAATTCATACATTTCTTACCAAGCATTGCAGCCTCCTCCTTTGTTTACCCTTCACCTCCCTTCCCAGCCTCCCCCCTCCCCCCACCCAATCATACCCCCCTGCCCCCCCCACACCGACATTGTAAAGCTGGTGATGAATGGATCAAGAAAATGTGGTATATATACACAATGGAATTCTATGCCTCCATCAGAAAGAATGACATTTCCCCATTTGTTAGGAAATGGAAAGGCTTGGAAAAAATTATATTAAGTGAAGTAAGCCAGGCCCAAAGAAACATAGGTCCCATGGTTTCCCTTATTTGCAATATCTAGTATAGGTATGAGTCAAGCGGAAAAGGTCAGATAATGTGATGTTAAGAAAACGAACCCTTAGATGTGTATTTTAATGTTTTTGTTTCTTTAATGCATGTGTTTCTAATGCATTTATAAGATTATCTCTTTGTTGCTTTGTATGTCCCTCCCCCCAGTGTAACCCCCGCTTTCACTATATTTGATGTCAGTATAACATGTGGAGGAGATGGGGACAAACAAGTCGTTTAAGGAGTCAGGTGGACCTGTTGCAACAATGAGAAGTACAAATTGTCATGTCAAAACCAGCTTTACAATGAGTACATTTCTTATCAAGCATTGTAGCCTCCTCCTTTGTTTCCCCTTCCCATCCCTTCCAGCCTCTCCCCGCCCCCCCCCAACTCAATCCTCCCCCGCCCCACCACCAAAGTTGTAAAGTTCATTTTCGACATGACAACTTGTACTTCTCATTGTTGCAACGGGTCCACCTACTTTTTTTAAGGCTCCTGTTTTTCTCTTCTTTTTTTTTTTATTGTGAAAATACCATGCAGAGGGGTTATAATTACATGGGCAAAGTAATGAGTACATTTCTTATCAAGCATTGTTGTCTCCTCCTTTGTTTGCCTTTCCCATCCTTTCCATCCACGCCCCCTGCCCGGCAAAAGTTGTAAAATTCGTTTTTCCACATAATGTCTTGTACTCTCATTGTTGCAATGGGTCCACCTTCCCCCCACAAATTATACCAACATCAAATACAGTGAAAACAGGTGTTATACAGTGGGGGAGGGACATACAAAGCAACAAAGAAAATCTTGTAAATATGTTAGAAAAAGCGAGAAAGGAAAAACATTTGAGTCCTTATCTTCAGGACCAATGGAATAGAATTGAAAACCCAGAAATGAACCCACAGACCTATAACCATCTAATCTTTGATAAGAGTTAAAAAAGAGAATGGAAGAAAGATACCCTCTTCAGTAAGTGGTGCTGGCAAAATTGGTTAATCACTTGTAGAAAACTAAAGCTAGGTCCTTGTATATCACCCTGCACCAGAATCAACTCCAAATGGATCAAAAACCTTGGAGTCAAAGCAGACACTGTGAAAACATTATAGGACAGAATAGGAGAAACCCTAGGTTTCCTTGTCACAGACCGAAATTTTCTTAAAAGAGACCCAGAAACACAACAAATCAAAGAAATGTTGGACAAATGGGATCGCATGAAGTTGCAGAGCTTCTGCATGGCAAAGGACATAGCTAGCAATTTCAATAGAGAGCCCAAGGATTGGGAGAAGATCTTCACTAGCCATACAACAGACAAGGGTCTCATATCTAAAATATACTTGGAACTCAAAAAATTAAATTCCCCAACAACAAATCCTCAAAGAAACAACTGCCAAATAAATGAGTGGGCTAAAGACATAAAGAGAAACTTCTCTGAAGAGGAAAGAAGGATGGCCAATAGACACATGAAGAAATGCTCAACCTCCCTAGCCATAAAAGAAATGCAAATCAAAACAACATTGAGATACCACCTCACCCCAGTTAGAATGGCTATAATGAAGAACTCTAATAAGAACAGATGCTGGAGGGGATGTGGACAGAAGGGAACCTTACTGCATTGTTGGTGGGAGTGTAAACTTGTTCAACCACTTTGGAAAGTAGTTTGGAGATTTCTCAAAAGACTCCACATAGAGCTCCCCTATGACCCAGCAATCTCACTTTTGGGCATTTACCCAAATGATCACAAACAAGACCATACTAAAGTTACCAACACAATTGTGTTTAAATATTGCTTTTCTGTAAGGATAGTGGCTAGATTTGGCATACTCGAACTCCCAGTACACAGAGAATCTTTGAATTAGGACTACAAATATAGTAAAACAAAGTTGTCTAATATCATCATCATCATCATCATCATCATCATTATATTTACTGTAGAAAATGTTTTTCTTTTTTTGTAATATGCCTATACATTCATATCAGGCAACTTCATCATCACCCTAACTATTGATCTTTCTTACCCCTCCTTATCCTTTTAATAGATTTGTTATTCTATTATTACATATCCAAGTATTTTATTATGGAAAACCAAGGTTGGAAAATCAAATGCCTAATAGTTCATGCAAGAAATTCCAATGGGCAAAACTGACCAAGCATAATTATAGAAGACATAGGATAAGTCTATATATTAAGATCTAGTTGTCCTTTGTTTAAATAGAAATTTCTTTTTTTAATCAACAAAAAGGCTAACATTTTATTTTAGGATCTTCTGGGGCAAAAAATCAAATAACATCACATACCTGCATGCAATGTCTACAGTTCCCAACCTGCAAAACTGCATTGTGACTATATAAATGCACAAACAAATATATTGTAACTTACAAAGGATCTTATTGTTAATATATTTAAAGGCTAATCCATGAAAAAAGAATGTGTAATTTTCTGTTCCTTAATACTAATGATTTCACAAACATCCATTTAACATTCTTACTTGCCTCAGTGAATTTTGATTCAATAGAACCATTTATTATATAGAAATAATAAAATGTCATAATCTTCATTCTCACATTGTCTTAAATGGTAATTAACACATTTTATACAAATTTATGTATTTCAGGTATGATTGTGCATCTCCAGAAATGGAGTCTACAAATAGCAGGGAGTAACTGTAGCTACAAACATTATAATATATGATACATAATACAAGCTCTTCAAACAGTTCTTTATCATAATAGGGTCAAAAGAAACAAGATTTAGTGGCATTCTAGAGATATATTAGAAATTATACACATATACATACATACATTCATATATAATAATTTATGAATTAATTTCTCTTGATAAAAGAATTTCATAGCTTTATGTTTTAATCATTGATCCAAAACTATACATTCTACATACTTTATATTTCAAAATTATATAGATATAATCTACTTTCCTGTGTTCATACACACCTATAGATTAATGGTAGCAGCATGAATGAATTTATTTCCAGTAAAGCAGGAATTATATCACTTTAGATATTATGTCCAATCAGTTATAAGATGTATAAACGTATTTTGAAATTATATTTAACAAGTAAAATGTTGCTAGCTTTAAGTAATTAATCTTTGACCTCAGTAGTTAAAAAGATTCCATTTAAAATACAAGGCTGAATTTTTTTGTGACTTGAAAATCCTAGAAAAATTTTGTTTACTAACAGCAAAATTAAGACGTCTACAGCAATTAACCCAAGTGTTTTGTTCAATTTAATAAAAAAACCCAGTGTTGACTGTACAGAAGGAAGGTGAAGATTAAGCTTAACTTGACTTTGATTTACTGAAAGTAGTCGTTTCCAATTTCATCTTAGTTTGTATTTGGATTTAGCTTTTAAGTTCACTAAGCCAAGCTAAAAAAATCAACACAAACTATCAGTAATTTGCCAACATTTGAAAAATGACTTAATGCAAGTGAAGTACCACTGATCATTATCAGTGACTACTTGGTCATCACATTTCTTACAGCCTATAAAAGATGGAACAATAAAATTCATGTACTTAAAACAACTCAAGTCTGACAATTAAAATGTGATTAGGCTGAAAGCAGTACATTTTATTATTTCCTGCATTATAATTGATGGTGTAATAATTTATATTTAGCAATTAATGTTTTCTATTGGCATAAATATCACTGGAAAGAAAAATTATCAAGAATATTCATTCTTAGATGTATTTTCTGTTATCCTTAAGAACATACTAATTACCAAGTTTTTATTTTTAGTTTACTGTCAAGATGATTTACAGAGGGGTTACAGTTACATATGTAAGGTATATTTTTGTCAAACTTGTTAGCTGCCTCCCTCGATTTTCTCCCTTCTTCCTCTCATCCCCTTGAAGTTATACAGATAATTTCCGATATATTGTCTTGTGAGTATTGATGGTTCATTAGTTCTCTCTTTGTCTTTTGTCTTAACATATTTTTGTTCCCCTTCCCTTCCCTAATTCAAATAAACATGTATACAATACCCAGAGTACTAAGTACTAAGGTTTTCTTCTTTCAAATTTTCAGTTATTCTATTCTTAACATTTTTTTGACTGGATGTATGACTTGGCTTAATTGTTTAATGTAGATGATTGACAAGATAATGAGCAAAAGGTCACAGTTCTACTATTGTATGGATTAAGTTCCTTCTAATAAAGCTCCTTTTTGATGTAACAATCTCTATCCACAAAATCTCTTGTCATTGTTTGAGGAGCGGCTAAGGAGAAAAATGGTATGGATGAGTAATTTTGCTGGATTCCTTAGGGAAAGTACCATGTTATGCCAACACATGGTCCATAATGCTGTATACATGGATAAAACCCCAGCAATAATGGGTTATAACTTGTACATGAAACAAAGAGAAAAATAGATATTAGTACTTTAATGAGTTGGTTTCAGCTTTCAAGTAAGTACCTGTGCTTTATCAGTCAAGCATTTTCTCTCCAGAGATGTTTTATGAAAGCATCTGGCTATTTCACTATTCTTTCACTTGCTCTGAATCACCTAAAAGGCCTACTTTACTTACATTTCTGTGAGCCTTCTAGGGACCCAAATATAAAAACAACACTTCTACATCCAAGTCTTATTAGAGGAAAAGAACAATCATCTCCTTTATCAGGTAACCTGGCAAGACAGAGAATTACCGTGCCTTTTCAACTACCAGAATGGCCAGGGAGGACTGCTCTAGCTTGAAAGCAGGTGAATGGCCACAGGATGTGGGAGGTGAGGAGCAATATAAGAGTACATAGACATGAAAGAAATGGAATTATTTCAATTTAACATTAGTGTCATTTTTGAAGAATGACAACCTTTCTCCATTGAATTCTCTGGATACTTTTGATATCAGTTAACCTGTGGCTCTTCATAAACTTTTTCTTTTCTTTTTTTTTTTTTATTGTGAAAATACTCTACAGAGGGGTTACAATTACATGGGCAAGATAATGAGTACATTTCTTATCAAGCATTATAGCTTCCTCCTTTGTTTCCCCTTCCCATCCTTCCCCCCCCCCCACCCAATCCTCCCTGCTCCCGTCACCCCCCATCCCGCACCAAAGTTGTAAAGTTCGTTTTCCACATAACGACTTGTATATCTCATTGTTGCAATGGGTCCAACTGTATTCCTATTTAGACGATTTGTTTTCCCCTTCCCCGCCACAAATTATACCGACATCAAATACAGTGAAAGCCGGGGTTATACTGTGGGGGAGGGACATACAAAGCAACAAAGAAATAATCTTATAAATGTGTTAGAAACAATGGCATGAAGGAAAAAAATTTGAATACATATCTTAGGGTTCATTTTCCTAACATCACCTTATCTGACCTTTTCTGCTTGACTCAGACATATACTAGATATTGCAAATAAGGGAAACCATGGGACCTATGTTTCTTTGGGCCTGGCTTACTTCACATAATATAATTTCTTCCAACAAATAAGACCACACTAACGCTACCAGCACGACTGTGTTTATTGCAGCACTATTTACTATAGCTAAGATATGGAACCAACCCAGATGCCCCTCAGTAGATGAATGGATCAAGAAAATGTGGTATATATACACAATGGAATTCTATGCCTCCATCAGAAAGAATGACATTGCCCCATTTGTTAGGAAATGGAAAGACGTGAAAAAAAACTTTTTCTTTTGTACATTTTTTAATTATAAAAATGCTGTACAGAGGGGTTAGAGTTACGTGAGCAAGGTAATGAGTACATTTCCTATTGAGCATAGTTGCCTCCTCCTTTGTTTTCCCCTTACAATCCCTTCCCTCCCAATTCCCACCTCCACAACTACCTCCTGATCCCCCCTTGGTCCCTCCCCCATATTGTAATGTTCATTTCAACATAGTGTTTTGTACATCTCATTGTTACAATGGCCCAACCTGTATCCCTACTTAAGCATTTTGTTTATTCCCTTCCCCTCCCCAAATTAGAGAAGTGTATACACAAGATAGAGTGCACTGACTTCAAATACAGTGAAAACAAGGGTTATACCTTGGGGGACGAACATACATAGAAACAAAAAAAAAATCACATGGTATACTATAAATACGTTAGAAAAAATAGCAAGAAAGAAAAAAGATATCTGTGCCCCTATCTTGGGGTTCATTTTGCTTAACATCATCTTATATGGTCATATGTACATAGTTTTTGGACTTTTCTGCTTGTCCTACACATGTACTAGTTATTGCAAATAAGGGAAACCATAAGACCTATGTTTCTTTGGGCCTGGCTTATGTCACTTGATATAATTTTTTCCAAGTCTTTCATAAACTTTTTAAAAGGATTTTTATTTTCTCCACCTATCTTAAATATGAAAAATACACATATATGCATGTATCTATCTATCTATATCTATCTTTCTTTCTCTCTATACCTATATTTATAACTTTCTATCTATCCATCTACCAATTTTCTGTTTTTTACAAACACCATCCTTTAACATTTAATATCAGTTCTGGAAATACTGAAGCTCAAATTTATGTATATCCTACAGCCTAACAATCATTTAGGTCTTCATTAATTTGGATCAACAATTTTTGGTAGTTTCATTGTAGAAGTTTGTGCAGTTTAACCTCACATTTATTCTATGTTTGCATGATATCATGTTTGTTGATAATGATTATTGCAAATGTTTTGATGTGTTAATACAGAAATGCAATTTGTTTTATAAAAACTTTATAATCTGCTACTTTATTAATAATTTTTTAGACTCAGCTCTCTCTGGTTACTTAGATAATTAAGTCATTTAAAAAAATGAACAATTTGGGATTTATCCCTTTTTTGAACGGTCCCCCTCCCACACAGTTTAATTATTTTCTTTCACTTTATCTTTTAATGAAACTTGATAAAAATATAAATGAACTTCTTTTGGGCTATATGGTTTTTATTTATATATGAAACATAATAGATAAATGACAAGAATTGTTTATGATGACTTAAAAAGTATGTAACTAACCATTTTTGCAGGTATGTGATAATTCACAGTAAGAAAATAAAACAAAAGAAACAGAAAAATATTCCTACATTCCATCTCTGAGCCATACGGGTTAGAGTTGACAAATAACAATTTAAAGTTAGATTTGTTTTGGAATGAAAAACAAAAGTTAGAACATATCATTTAGTAAAAGTCACTTGGAAAAAAATCTGTCATGTATTAAAGGAAGATTGGAAACAAAATATAATGGACTGTGAATAGAAAAAGTGGAGAAAAGGTATTTAATGATTGAAACATGGTCTCACCAAGAGTAGTTTAGGAAAATTATTATGATTAAGAAATATAGGATAGTCTTCTAATAATACAAACATTATATAGTTGTGACATTATTCTATATAAGATTTGAATTTGTCAATTTTTGTGATTATTTTTCCTATATCACCAGAACTGAGTTAAATCAGCAGTGTGGTTATGGGGACTTTCAGTGTATGCATTTATCATTTCAAACATTTATGCATTTATTTTACAATTTAATTGTCCATAACATATCCATAAAGAACCATCATCATACACATAGTTTTAGAATATATACTTGCTTATATGCTAACTATATGAATTCCGTATCAGTTCAGGGACTGATAATATAAGTAACTTGGTTTTTCATGGTAACATTTCAGGGTAGATTCTTTATTGAGTTTTGACTATAACACCATTCATGCAATATCAGTAATGCATATGTTAAAATAATAAACTGTAATTATCAGTGCAAGTGAAAACATTAATTTGAACTAAATTTGGCAGATATGTGACATTTCTTTTCCATAGCTCTAATTTTGAAAGTTTTGTTATCTGGAAAGTCAGCAGAACTTCAATTAGAATTGCTCACTGGCAGACTATATTTTTCTTTCAATTCTACACCATCACAAAGCTTCACTTAGTGAAGTGATCAAATTTGTTCTTGGAACATAAACATTCTAATTAAGCAAGGCATCAATGGAAAAGACATGGCAATATAAATTCTTTCTCTTTGAAAAGAAGACAAATATAATTTTATCTTTACTATAATATTTATTTTCAGTAAATTATTGAAAATAAAATAAATTCATATAATAAATTATCTTATGAACTGTAGGGAAGCTCTATGTTTAGTATTTTCAGAAAACTCTATTTAGCTTTTCATAACGGTGGAATGGATTTACATTCCCACCAACAGTGTAATAGTGTTACCTTTTGGTCACTTCCTCACCAGCATCAGTTGCTGTTAGTTTTGTTGGTAATGGACATTCTAATTTGGGTGAGTAGATTCTCAAAGTTGGGAATGATAAATTAAAGAGGACTTTAAACATTCACTCAGTGAGAACAAAGGAGAATAGTCTTAGGAGAGGATCACAAAGGCTCAATAGCCATATGCATATGATCATATAAAATGATGTTTATAGAAATGAAAGCCAAGAAACAAATAAGAGGGTTTTTTTTTCTATTTTGCTGTTTGTGGATTTTTTCACCCCTTCCCACTATTTTTGACTTTTGTACTTTTTGTTTCTATGTTAATTTATCTGTTTTGGGGAGTGTACAGGGGAGCACAGAAATGGTGGGCCAAAAGATGAACTACTGCAGCAATGATATTCACTAGACACTATGTTGGAAATAGAGATGTAGATGTAGATCAGTGTTAGAATACTTGTCTACATATGGAAAGCCTGAATACTGAAAACGTGTATAAAATATGAAAGAATTGTACATAGTAAAGAAACATGAATATGAAAAGAACATGCATGCTGATATATATGTATATATATCATTACAAGTATATTATCTTTATTTGGATTGAGATTTTAAATTCTTGTACGAAGGAGTTCTCTTAACTTACACTTCACATTTAGTTGCTGTTCATTTACATTGATGTATCTACATAAAATTTACAAGTTACTTTGCAGGTCATCAGTGAACTACCAAAATGATAGCAAAGAGTGACAATGTTTGTGTCAAAATTCCAGGGGCTGGGGGGCTGGGAAGGTGGCTCAGTGGTAGAGCGCTTGCCTTGCATGCATGAGGCCCTGGGTTTGATTCCTCAGCACCACATAAACAAAAAGAAAAAAGTCGGAAGTGGCGCTGTGGCTCTAGTGTTAGAGAGCTAGCCTTGAGCTGAAGAGCTGAGGGACAGCGCCCAGGTCCAGAGTCCAGGCCCCACGACCTGACCCCCCAAAAAAAAATTCCAAGGGAGGGAGAGAGAAAGAGAGTGGAAAAAGGAGGAGGAAGAGGGGGAGTTGGGAAGAAAAGGAAGAAAAAGGAGTAGAAAGGGGAGGATGATGGAGGAAGAGGAGAAAGAAGAAGGAAGAGGAGGTAGAGAAGGAGGTGGTAAGTGGGGGAAGTAGATATATTAGAAATGCTTAAAACATGAATACATTCTAACTAGTATGACAACAGCATATTTTCATGATCTAGGAAATAATGTTGAAAGTCAAGTTAGAGACCATGAATCCATGCATAGAGGTAGGCAATACAAAGGCCTTCCAATCACCAATCCTTCCAGACTAGCTCATATGTGCAATACATCAAGTCTTTCTTCTTCTTTCACTGTAGAAATTTCCTTGCTCTTGTCAACACTCTTAGCTTTTCAGTAGAAACAATTTTTCTCTACACTCTAAAACCTATGAGCTCTATATGAGCTATATTCTTTCTCTGTTCTGTTTAATAGTTCATTCTGATAGCTGAAAATGTATCGCAATCACATATTTTAGGAATCAGTAATAATAAGAAAAAATGCAGCTTTATTAGATCCCATCCTTTGTTTTGTAGTAAAGGTCTTTAGATGAATTGTCTGTACTAGATCTATTAATAATAAGAGAAAATAAGCATATTTATTGGATCCCATCCTTTGTTTTATAGTAAAGGTCATTAGATGAATTGTCTGTAGACTAGATCATTTCCCACATCCTTTTGAATTCAGTCTACTCTTATATTACACAGTTTTAATGCCCAATTATGGATCAAGCTTGCCAAATTTATGGCACTTTTACATTATCATTTATTCTGTCACTTAACAACCACTTGAAGGATTGTCATTTAAGAACTGATTTGTTGGAGTACAAAACCAATTGTGAATATCTTCCCCTAAGTTCACTGGAGCTCTTGCTTGGCTCTAGCTCTTCCTGTACTGCTCCTCTGTGTGTTGGACCCCCTCAGTTCCTAGCCTTAGACCAGCACTCTGCCTGGCCTCTTTAGAGGAGAACTCAAACAGTCACATGGCTTTCACTTTATGCGTTTCTTACATGTTGGATGAAATGCTTTTCTCCTGAATTAAGAATTCTCCATAAACCTCTAATTAAAATTTATGTATGATTATATATACACACATACATATATATATATATATGTCTATAGTGTATGTAAATTGTTCAAGAGGGGTCCCCATATCATTTCACTCATGCATCCACAGGTTTTAATTATTCAGTCTAACTTTCTGTTACAGCATCAGTTATTTAACAGCTTCAGTAAGTGGAAGTACACTTGTGATTCTGTAAATCAGATATGTATCTATCCTGTTTGACTTGTCTTGCTGCATTTATAATGTAAACAACTCAGTTGCAGAACATAAATAAAATTCATTTAAATAATGAATACATAGATTTTTAGCTGAGAAATATTACACATTGAAGGTATGTATTCTGTGGGAAATCAGAGTGTCCATGGATGTCAATTAAAACATTAATACCATAATTAAGTTAGCTATATTCATAAATAACCTTAACTGTGGTATTTATCTTTTAAAACAATTAAAAAAAAACCTTGCCCTGATATCCTATGTCAGTTTTTCCTATTTATTTTTATCTAATTAACTGTTGGTTTTAATTAAAGCAAGTCATTTTTAAAAGTTAAGTAAGACTAACCATTATTAAAATTTAAATCAAATTAGATCTATATAGTGTGTATGTGATAAGAAATTCTGAAGGTCTTGATATCATTACATAAATATTTTAAATAAGTAATCTAGATGTAGAAAACCAGAGTGCCAGAGGATGTAGGAAATAAGTAAAATCAAAACAAAACAAAAGCCTCAAAGCTGGCTTATTTTGCATTTCTCAATAAGTATACCTTCAATGGCATTCTTTCCTGGAAACCTGCTCCAGGGCTCAAATGTGGGAAAATCTATGAGAGAATGAAATAACAGTATAAGCTACAGACCATTCCTATCTTAATCTTATAACCTTTATTTCTGAATTTATGTCAACTTTTCTGGAGTTACATTGTCCTGAAAGGTTGATGGGTTCAGGACACCTCCATCAAAGCTTGGGAGTCAGCTTTCACAAGGAACCTCCACATTAAGAACAACAGCCCTTGCTATTCCTTTCTAACCACAATGTTGCTTTCATTATGCAGCTATTTTGGACTCTTAAGTAAATGAAGCCACATCATAAATATGTATAAGTTCTTATTCCCCAAGAGAGCCAAAAATGTAGACAGCCCCTCTCACTGCTACTTTACATGGCAACACATACACAAGGTTATCAGGAGAGGGCTAATATAGAAATCAATATCCTTCTATTTGAATATAGATGTAATATGAACAAGGGAGGAGGTTTCCCTTGCCAACTCCATGGAAATCCCTATTGCTTAGGGAAATTATACCAGCAGCTGTGCCATGCATTTGTTATTTGATTGTTTTGTTCACCCAAGGTGTTTATGTGTTGGTCTGCAGCAACTTCTGTTGATGAATGACAAGTGAAACTGAGCATACAAGCATGATAGGAATTATAAAGAAATAGAAATTATATAAAGAAATCTTTCAGGTTTATGCAATAATAATAACAATAATATTAATAATAAATGTTAATAATAATGTGTGTAATATTAAGAGTTAAAACATACCTTTGAAGAGCTGCAAGCTTTGAGTTTCCAGGCAAGCTATACATTAGTTCTGTTTACAAAATGCAGAAATACTATCGAATTCTTTAAAACATCCAATTCAAAATTGGAATGCTTAAAAAAATAGTGAGTTAAAAAATACAGAGCTGTCTTTATATCATTGCTTTATTTGCTTTTGGTAGTATTTCTGATTGTTATTAAAGGAAGAGAGAAGGTACAGTGTTTTCAATGTTTCAGACATTCCATAAATATTATTTATCAGTATGTGTTGGATTCAAGAAATACAAAGACAAATATATTTTTCATTGACAACAGTTTTCTTATTTTTGAAATTTCAATTTCTCAAAATTCTTGCTTTTGAAAATGTATATACATTTATAGAAAGATATGAAATAAATTTCTATAAATATTAAAAGAAAATAATTATGTTTTTCAATTATACATAAAGTTCAAATAGATATCACCAATACATAATTGTTAATTTCATACTCATGTTAAGTTATGAATTATGAAGAGTATGAAGTTATACATTATCATTCATCTTTTTTTTTTTTTTTGATCAGTTGTGGAGCTTGAACTCTGGGCCTGGGCATTGTGCCTGAGCTCTTCAGCTCAAGGCTGGAGCTCTACCAGTTTGAGCCACATTGCCATTCCTGGTTTTCTGTTGGTTAATTGGAGATAAGAGTCTCAAGGACTTTCCTGCTGGGTTGGCTTTGATATATCTAATACTTAAGATCATTATATGTAATACCTTTTTATCATATAAAGTTATTAGATTGTTCAATTTATGTGAGTTCTGTATGTTTAAAAATTTGTGTAATTAAATAGGATGGAAAACAATCTAAATATGACATTGAGCCTTCTAATTTTTTTTCACTCATAGTTTTCGGAAACCAAGACCTCAGTGAAGACATTAATGATAATGTAGAAAATTATATAAAGATAAGTTGTAATGAATATTTCTTTTATATTCTCTTATCTGTTTTATATATAAGATTTTCACTGGTGGTAATTTGCTTAGGAGGTTTTATTCAACATTTAAATATTTTTAAATATTTAAATACATCCACTTATTATTCATGTATGAGATGTAGCATCTGAAAGGAACAGAATAGTACCTATTGAACAATATAATGTTTACTCTCATTCATTTAATTATATATATATATATATATATATATATATATATATATATATATATCCTTATCAAGTTTTGAAGAAAAGGATTATGGACACAATCTTGGAATAATTATGATGTGGTGATCCTCAGTAAACATGTATTTACAATTTGCTTCCATATTATTTTCTCCTGATCCAAGAGCTACAATTCTGCCAGCATCTGCTTGCATCCATATACTTGCTACATTTGAACTCTGATTACCAGTATTTTACAATTCCTATTATCCCTAGGAAATACTTATTTGCATTCTATATCAATTGCAATTGCTTTAAGTGTAAACTCTTCCAAACATTGTTTATAATAGGTTTTTCAGTCCCTCTTTTCTCTCTTCTTTAATCTAATTGTCCTTGTTGTCTGTGTATTCTTCAAACTCTTGTTACATTTCTTTTCTACATAAGTGAATTTAATGCTAATCTATTGAGCACATGGGAAGGTACACACATTTCATTAACAAGCTTCTTGTTTCCTCTATGACTATGTCAGCATTTCTTTTCCTAACCACTCACTTTTTGGGTATAAAATATTTTTTGTTGTAAATAAAGAATGCCTTACTGAAGTTTAAACACAGTGTAATACCCTTCATAAGCAAGTTTTTTCCTTCATTTTAGCAGCCCAAAATTCTCTAACATTTTCTGATTTTTTTAGGCAATTTGTTAATAAAATATTTTTTTTGCTTTGATATACATATAAATAAAATAAAATTCAAAACTCCATATGAGTTTAATTAGATAACTCTTGAACACTTACCTATACATGCATGTGTGTGTATGTGAGTGTGTATGTGTAAAATAAAGAGGACAGAAAATAAAAGAAGAAATTTCAGCAAATGACAGAAGCTGAGAACAGAAAGATTGCTTGATTAATTAAAAACCAAGTTTGAAAATTATTCACTTTTGCTTAATTCAGTATTGCCCTGGTTGTGTGAGTATAGACAGTAGGAGATTCTATTGTTTCACTATAAATGGTGACACTAAGTTTTCATAATTTATATTTGTACAGTCAAATTCAGTTAAAGAGTCAAGGAACTGTTTGGACCATTTAGACAAAATTTTCAGCAGCTTGATTTTGATTATCTAGGGAGCTGAAGCAAAAACAGTTTTAATGCTTGAATGCAGCAAGTGATTGCCAATACTCTTCAATTTAGCTATGGAGTCAAACACTTCATTGGCTTCTCCCATAACCTGACTTTGCTGCCAGAAGTAACTATGCAGTTTTACACATGCATGCTATTTACAAACTCTAATTACTGAAGTGGTAAGTTTAATAATGCACAGGTAAGAAAAGACGAAGTCTGTTCACATGGCCATGTTATTGGAAGTTGTCACAGGAAATATCCTGATAAATTTCTTTTGGAATAGAAAACTAATGACAACATTAAAATTTTAGAAATATTTTTTTCAAAATTTTTAGAAATATAGGTCACCTAATAAAGTTTCAAACTGAAATATTCTTCCTCTCTACTCAGATATGTAGGTAGCACTAGCCTCAAAACATTTCAATATTATCTCTATTTGAGAAAAATATACTGTATTATGTATGATCTCTGAACATAAGTTGATTCTTATAAATTCCCTACAAATTAAGGAGATTACAATTCTAATTCCTTAAATTAAGGAGATTACAATCATCCCCTTCATTTTGAAGATAAACCAAAATAATTATATTTGCTTAAACTTTATTGCAAATTTATCCATAAATTTTTTCCTTATGATTTTGTATTCCTTTTCCATCATATTACAGTTGATTTTTTTCTCTAATTCTATTCATTTGACTCATTTTTATCTTCAGGTCAGAATTTTGCTGCAATCTATGTTTTGCATCTTGAATATTGTAACACACTTTGTATTTTATCCCATTAGCTTTTGTGCAAAACAACAAGTTAATCAAAATAGGCAAAACAAAATAGACCCAAATAGATATCGCATCCTGATGACTTTCTCACCTCCCATAGGTTCCTGTGTGCTCTGATATAAAGTTTCAGCTTGGCAATGAATGAGTGAAAGAATAAATAAAACTTCAAGTGTATGCCTGTTTGGATGGTTTCAGAGTGTTATTACTTTCTATTGCTTGTTATAATTCTGTATTGTTATATTGTATGGTTTGTTGAAAAATGGATAGTCTTTTATATAAAATGGTTTCTTCTAAATAGAGATAAATAAAATACCAAACGGTAGGAAGTCCTAAATTACTCTATAATTTATACCCGCAGGCAATCCGCTAATTGTATCTACTCTAATTTTGAACAAAATACTTGTAATACAAAAAAGTCAAATGAATCATATAGAATCAACATATAAAATGCTTCCTTCAATGGCTAGAGTAAGAATTATTGAAGGCATTGTTTAAAAGGCATTCCTTTTTTAGAAGTTATCGTTTTTGTACTGCCCTAAAAACATTTCAATTTACTATGTGAAATTAAAACATATAATTTTCATAATAGCTTTACTCATTCTTTTAACAGAGAAGCAAACATAGTGCTTGTATCTTGATATATAAAACAATTCACTCCTCAGTGTTTTCTGTTGACACCTATAAAAATAGTTGGCACAAAAAACAGCCTAGAATAATGAGTTAGTGGCAAGCTTGCAGAACTGTAAACACTGTCAATGCATCCCACTCATGGCTACTATGCTGTCTGAAATGACCTGGCAGCACATGATTTGGAGCCACTTGAAATCTTGTGTCAATAGAAGATCTAATAGTTGTAGTTTAGTTAATTTATTTTTTGGCCAAACTTAGCAGCTAGACACAAGAATATTTGCTGCAGTAGAGAAAAATCAATATGATTATTTCTTTGCCACAGGGATACATCTAACTACAATAACCTTCATGACACATACAAGCATCAGTCAGAGATAATGCTGGATTGCAGGTAAGAGCTTAATGAGAACAAATTATAGTGACATTTCTACTCTCAAAAAAGTCACAGATGACATTAAGATTAACACAGAATGCATTCAAATGAAAGATGGTGGTTATTCTTGTAGCATTGAATTAGAACACTTCTATTTCTAGATTGCTTCTGGAGATCGTATTGAATATCTTTTATCCAAAGAAGAATGTTTCGGTTTACAGTAGAGTTGGAGAAATTTAGCCAAAAGAAAGATGCCTCCAATATTAGGAAAACTAGAAATCTCTTACTTTTTTTAATATGGTTGTCTATTAGAAAATGAAACCCACTTTTTCTTCTTCTTCTGTAAAAATATCAATATAATATTAAAATATAGCCATTATTCTTTTCTGGGTAGAAAGATTGATTTCTTCATAGACTTTGTTCCTTAATAATTGGGGAAATATTAAAAATGGTCAACTTAAATAACATCTAAGGTACATTCACTGCTCTAAAAGGTTATAGAATATTTTAATGTAAAACAATAGGATTTGTAAACTTCTAACATTTTCATGAGTATTATTTACATTTTTACATGTACATTTTCTTTTCTTTCTTCCTTTCTTTCTTTCATTCGTTCCTTCTTTCTTTCTTTCGTTCTTTTTTTGGTCAGTCATAGAGTCTGAACTCTGAGCCTGGGCTCTATCTCTCTGCTCTTCAGCTCAAGGCTAGTGTGCTACCATTTGAGCCACAATACCACTCCCGGCTTTTTTTGCTTATGTGGTGCTGAGGAATTGAACCCAGGGCCTCGTGCATGCAAGCCAAGCCGTCTACCACTGAGCCAACTTCCCAACCCTACATGTGTATTTTCTAAATAAATTATTTATAGTGTGTCTCCTACTCAATTATTTAGTTTGAAAAAGAAAACAAGACTCAAGCTTTATAAATTATTTTAAGACAGAAATATAATCATAAATTGTCTGTTCATATTAATCTCAAGTTTAATTTATTTCTGTCAAGGAGATAGAATGATACTTCAGTGAAATATAAAAAATATGTACATGTGTAGGTAATAAACTTACAAATGGTATATGTTTAGTGTATTCACTTTTATTAGGTTATACTATAGACTATGCTACTGGATAAGCCATGTTGTAAATAAACCGACTTTAAGACATTACTCCCATTTCAACTAGTGATTTGTGATCTCAGGACTGTAGACGGTAACTCAAGGTGTAAATCAGTCCAGTATTGAGAGTCCAAATGGAAAAACTGTAAATCAATAGGCTTAGAATTCTAAACGAAATGACTCAGACAGATGATTATGCATAATTACAAAACCCTGCCTTAAGCTTTTAAAAAATATTTATCCACCTAAGGTATTAACTTCCTTAAATAATAAAATTCTTTAGCAGGAAAAGTGTGAGTATCTTTTGCCATGAATTATGGACTTGTATGTTTATATGTATAAAATATGTAGATATTTCATTTCTTTATATAAATAAGATTTTGACACTGATATATTCTGCCAGTTTAAGAAGGCCAGAATTATAGTTAAGACATATATCAAATAAATTTCTACTTCAAGATGTACAAAGACAGTGTAAGGAAAATTCTGCCTAATTTCAGGACTGTATGTTGATGCAAGGTTTTAGTTCCTTAAAATCTATAAGAAGAAGCTGGATGGCTGATTCTTATGGTAATGGTATGTCCAATTTTATCTGAAATGATCAAACTGTATTTCAATCTGATTACACCATTTTACATTCCCACAGATGAGATTTTCTCGTAGCTTCAGATCATCTTTAGCCTAGTGGAGTTGTCAGTCTTAAGGAGTTTTACCATTGTAGTCATATATCATTGTTGTGTATATTTTGCATTGTCTCCTGACATATAAACATGAAGTAAAGATATTGTTAACCCTCAGAAAATAATGGACAGTGTGCCATCTTTCCTAATGGATACTTATGAGACAGCTATAGCTATGATCGGATGAACAAAAACTGTCTTCCTCTTGTATACATGTCCTTTGAAAATATATAAGGAGAAAGAGACAGAAAGACAGTGAAAATGTGAGAAAGAAAGAGGGAGAGAGAGAGACAGGGAGGAAAGAGAGAGAAAAAAGAGAGGAGAGAAAGGGAGAGAGAGAGAGGAAGCAACATATCCACCATATCCCATGGGTCTAGTGTAATACAGCAGCATTGTAATATGAATAGAAACTACACTAAGTATAAGCACTAGGTGGAAAAGGACATTACTAGCCATTTGTAGACTGCCTACTGGCAAGTCAACGCTATCCCAAATAACCCAGGTAACTCAGACTTCATAAATTAGATTCAGTCCTCACAAGACCCCAATTGTAAGTTGCAGGATTCCAAGATCACTTGCACACTGATTAACTGTCTATGTATTTATGAATATCATTCTTTAATTGGAAACTTCTAGATGAATTTAAAATTAGGGAATTATCATACTTGTAATAAAAGTTTTATTGCTAAGTATACTAATCAATACCAGATGAAGGAAAAGACACAAAAGAATGTAGTCTGTGAGGATCTCAGACATGTGCAAAATACCTTGATTACAAAAAAAACTAAAAATAAAAAACTCACTGATATTCAGGTAAATAAAATTTTATTAGACTTTTGCCTATGGCTCATGCCTGCAATCCTAGCTATTCAGGGAGGCTGAGATTTGAGGATCACAGTTCAAAGCCAGCCTGGGAAGGAAAGTCCTTGAGACTCTTATCTCAAATTAAAACCACCAGAAAACTGGAAGTGGCGCTGTGCCTCAAGTGGTAGAACACTCACCTTGAGTAGAAAGCTGAGGGACAGTGCCCAAGCACAGAGTTCAAGTCCGACGACGATTCATGAGTGAATTCAGTCTCTAGCCCCTTTCTCAGTCCTGGAAATAAAAAGTATATCAACTAAAAGTTTACCTTTAATCATGCAACTCACATTTCAAAACTATGTAGGAATCCAACATGAATCAACTTAGTTGCATATTCCAGATGTAACCTGATGGATGGTTGGCATAAATAAATACATAGTGATTAAAGATAGTATGAAATGAATGAAGATATTGAAAGTGCCAATGTGTTTAAATCTTGACCTTTACTCCCTGGGTTGTATATTTAGATCTTGGCTCTTTGAAGCAATTTTAATTTATCTTGTTTTTCCTTCTTTCTATTTTTCTTTCCTTGTCTTTTCTTTCTTCTCATTTTGCTTTCTTGCAATTTCTACCCTTTGTTCTTTTCTTTTAAAATTTTGCAGTTGCTGATAATGGCAAACAGGGCTTTACAAATACTAGCAAATACCCTTCCACTGAACCACACCCCAAATTCTCAAGAAGAACAATTTTCCAATCTGAAAACACACTTTTCATCAAAATTTGCATATTTTGCTTGTATAAATCTGTAGAAAAATCAAAGGGCATTCATTAAAATTAAGTTCTTCTGCTTGGTTAATCTTTAATTCATTCTTCTGTAAGTAAAATACTGAAATTTGATAATATTCTTGAATAATCAAATTTAGAACTTTGTACACTTAGGGGATTTCCAATTTCTGTCACTGGATAATAATTACTCAGAGCCCTTTCACTTTTTGATAATTAAATTTATTAGCTTCTGAAATCACCCCAACAGAAGCAGTTTCTTCACTGTTCCTTGCAATATGAAAGAATACTTCCCAGAATCAGCATTTCTGTGGTGCCTGCTTCTAGCCATACCATGAAGCTCACCACTGAATATTTGATCATGTTTACCTTCAAGAGCCAGACTACTCTATAAGGAAGCTTTTACCTTTCCATTTGTTGTGCAAGCCTGAAAGCAAACTTTGATCATTTTGATAGCTTATTGAATAAGATATTTCAGTATTTGCTTGCAACACATTTTCTTCCAAATTCACCACTCATGCAGATATTTAGGACAAATAAACATTTGATTATAAGACCTAATTCTATGATTCAACTTATCTGTTCCTGGCAACTAAGAAACTCCACCAAGCTTGGTTTTTCCTTATTTAGTAATATCTTCTCAATCAGGACTCCCCAGGTGAAAAGACAATTCATTTGTATATTTTATTAGGATAAGGGCTTGTTTAAATTTGTTTCAAGCAAATCCAGCCAATCAAAATTCTAATTTTTCTGCATCTATTTCTACCTCAAAGAATCAACTGGAGCTTTTCAGGCATGGATTAAAATATATATGGAATTAATGTGATCATGTTGAATCTCATACATATTTGATATTTGAAACACTTTTCTTGCATCGTGTCTTTTCTTACATCTTCAAGATTCATAAATTAATACCCAGTATAATACTACCAACTTAGGCTGTGTCTTAATTTAGGCACATTTACTGCTTTTTGTTAATGCAGTTTTATATATGAGTATGATCATCTTAAAACATATCCATATAATGTTTTAATGAGAAATCTAGACCATTATAAGAAAACTTAAACAGATAATTTATTTAATAGGATTAAAACAGAAAGTTTGTCACAATGCCTCCTTTCATATCAGGTTTTCTCAATATATTTTTGTGATGATAAAACCATTCAACAAAACCTCACTTTTGAAGGTTTTACTTTTTTACAGGAATAAACTAATGTATTAAATAAAACAAAAAAGAAACAGTTTTTTTTTGTTTTTTTGTTTTTTACTTTTCACTTGGTGGTAGGGGGTAGAAGTGAAAAAAATCAGTAAATGAAAGGAAAAATTAAAAAAAAAAATCAGGTTCTCTCCAGTGGAAAAATAAAGAAAAGAAAGAAGAAAGTCCAATTATTGTGAACCACAGAAATTGGAGCATCCTTCCTATAAACTAGTTCATTTGAACTGCACTCACAAGAGGAAGCTGCTCTCACGATACCTAAAATGAATTGGGAATGGGAAATTCCCAATTTTCTCATATTATGGGTTGTATACATAAAGAACAAAGCAGAAAGAAGTACATTTGCACTAAAGAATTTGGCCTTTGAAGTTTTGCTGGTTGTTTTTTTTTTCTCAGAAAGATAAACACAATGGAATTAAGAGAATGAAACCAGAGAAATCATAACATACATAAGTCCAAACTTTTGAAAATATTGTTTTTCTTAGACTTGAAGACTAAATCCAAGTGTTATAAACTGGGTTGCATACAAAAACCAGACATTTATTTCTCAAATCTTCAGTCTGGAAGGGCCAAGACCAAACTGCCATCAAATTTAATGTCTGTAGAGTGCCCCTGGCATTGAGGTTTCCTTACTGCAACTTCCCAGGGCAGAAAGGGGCAGTGGGAGGAGCTCCCTGGGGGCTCTTTTATAGAGATACCTAAGGCCATTCACCCACTCCACAATGGCTCCATCTCCTAATGCCATCAATTTGTGGAGCAGGAATCAACATGAGAATTTGGTATTGATGTAAGTATTTAGCTCATTTCATTTTCTTTCTCCTAAGCCAAATTACAGTGAAAGCTGCACATGGAAGTTGCTAAATGAACATCTGTAGAATACATCATTTAAGTACAGTTGTCTGAGCTCAATAAATATCCTTTTGATATCCTGATGATAAAATGGTACAAGGCCATTTATTCTATAAATTCCCTTGGTGATTCATCAAGGAGAAAGGCCATGTTTCAGGTAGAATTATATAGCATTTGCACTCTAGAAAGAAATATTTTTCTCCTTCATAATACCTTGTTATCACAGACAAAGCCTTTGTAACCTTTTTCTTAAACTGAAAAGTTGAAATATAATAAAAGCCTACATTCAGTTTGAATAGAACCATGATTTTATATATGGCAATACTGAGAGATTCCTCACCTCTCTCCTCCACAAACATTTACTTTAATAATTAATAGTAGATAATTTGGACAACTATAGTATAATATATACAAATTAAAGAAAAGGCAATGAAAATGTTTATTTAAATCCTGTACATTTGTTTCTACTTCATATTTTCTATTTTATTTTTACTCACCTATTTATCTAATGTACTTGGAATACAGCTAGTGTAAATACCCAAGGCTTAATCAGTAAGAAAACAAGCTGCATTAAGAACTAATGTAATATTCCCCCACAATAAGATTGCGATTCTCAGCATGCAAGCTTGTGTAACATAGCAGATTTATTATTCTTTAATAGTAATAAACTAAGGTTTACATTCTTTTTTGAATTATTTACATAATACTACTTTGTGGGAAATCTTGATCTATGTTGAAATCTAGGAAGTAGTTTAGAAGGTGTTTAAAGATGAAATTTTCATGTTTTACAGAAGAAAATAAGAGGAAAATAAGAAGAAAAGAAGGTAAGAGGTCACAGTGAGAATTATGAACCATATGTGGAAATTTGTAGGGAAATAAACTTTATTTTTCTTTGTTTGAAGTATGTAATACTTAGGGACCATGCGCATATTATCTTATAATTTCTGGCACTTGAGAAATCATTTTCACTATGGTATCTCATGATCCAAGGCAGATGTTATTTTTCCTTAACATTTTTATTTAGCATTGTGTTGCATTTCATAAAAGAACTAATAGAGTTCTACAGTGTAAAAGAGCCAAAATACTACAAAAAACTGATACCTAGCTTTTGCAACAATATATTCATCCATTCATAGTGAAGTTGTGCTACATCCAGACAAAGGTATATTATTCTGCACTGAAAGGAGGGAACAATGATTGAAGATATTGCTAAGTGGAAGATGCAAATCTGAAAAGAATATATGCTGTATGAGTCTAATAATGCCATATTCAAGAAATGATGTTTGTGGGAATGATAAAATATTAATGGAATTCTATAGTGAAAGATAATTTATGCACAGGGATCAAACAATTTTGTAAAATGCCATTTATATACATAATTAATATATATGTATATAATGTGTATGTGTATCTATCTATATCTATGTATGTAAATCACACCAGATATCAAGAATTGAATGCTGTTGTATTTGGTGATAATTATATGTTAGTGTTAAGTCATGAGCTATAACATATATAAGTCATTTTCTAGAGAGTAATAGCTGTAGATCATATGCATGTGTTATGGAGAGTTGAATAGAAAAGGTTGATTTTTCATTCTAGCCTTTACTGCAAAACTAAAGTCTTCTGGAAAATGAATTCTAATTAAAATTAAATAGGAGATAATCTTTGGAAACTGAAGCCATATATCTCATATGCTCTAATCCACAAGATTTATTCCAAATTCACAGTAATTTGTAACATATAAAGATGACAATTTTAGTAGAATTCTGACCTAATGTATATGGTATATTCACAAATACACAACACTAATTACACAGTGAACTCACAATAAACTAAAAGATTTGCATTACAAATCTGTAATTCTGGGCATACTGAACTCATGGTAAATTCAGTGATGCTATTTGTATTCTTTTACATTAGCCTGTTAGAAAGTATGTTCTACTTTTGGTATCTGCAGTTAAATAACAAATAGACAATGTTTAATTGATTCTTTTAAAATATGTATAATATTTCGTATAGAGTCAGTATCATTTCATTTGGTTGGTTAAGTAGGATATTTTATTTATTTTCCTCTCTTTTCAATTAGAGGTTTTACCTTAAATTATATCCCACAGTTTTCTAGGTTCACTACTCTCTGTGTGATCTGTGATTTGGCAAAACATAAATCTACATACATTATGGAATTCTGCTTATCAAGCAGCATTTTACTTGACAGAATTAGGATACTGAATTAGCACACACAGAAAAAGCTTACCCCTTCATGTTACCTGCTTTGTAATATTGAATAAATTACTTCATTTTTTAAATTCTTAGATTCCATATTTAAGTAGGGTATCAATACTTTATGTGACTAGTCATCAATATTAGATAATGTTGGTTTACAATTCATCTGTATTTATTAAAATGATAAAATAATTCTACTTTTACAAATGACCTTAAAGTCTGACTGAGTTTGAATTTAAAATAAAATAGTTTCCCTTGTCATTTACACACATGACATTTTGTTGTTTATATGTGATAATTGCCTTGTGATTTTGATGTATCTTATAAGGCATTTCATCTTGTTCTTAAGCATATAGAACCAGAGCATACATGACATCTCTGGGAAGATACTTAACTTGGAATTTACATTTAAAATTAAAAATGTCGACATGTACTGTCAATGACTTATCAGCTATTCAGATTTCAAATTAAACCCTAACTATAGAATAAGACATAAAAATAACATGTGGTATCAAATATTACTTATATATCTTATTTTGAAAAACATTTTCATTTGATTGAATTTCAGTTAATTCACAAAATCTTCAAAAATTTGCCAACAGATTATGACCACATAAATATTGCCTACTTTAAGCAAGCCTGGCATCGATGTCCAGATTACCATCTACATACTTAGAATTTATATAAGTACACATCTGTATAATTACATGATATGTTTTCTATATCAAATGTACTATGTCAATGGTGCTTTTATCTATGCAGTAGGTTTATCTTCTGTTTATATCTCATATATTTGTTATTTAAGGATACTTAAAAAATTAGTCATCATTTATAATGTATTACATTCCATTTTGTATTCTATCATGTGGATCACAAACCAAAGAATTTTCTTTTCTTTACCAATGTATATGGAGCACCAAATATAAACAGGCAAGAAATCAAGACTTTCAATCATAGGTGCAAATAAAATTCATTTTGCACTTAAAGATGAGCTGCTACCTGGGCACAACAGCTATTTTCTGAAGACAGAATAAAAATACTTAGGACAATTATACTCAAAAAGCCACTGACCCTTCAAATTTGTTATTTAGACATGTGAAAACAACCTGAAGCTTCTGTATTACAATTTTTCAGATTTTTAAGTTACATTTTATTAGTTTTAAGTAGCTATGTAAAGAAGTTACAATTCAGCAAATAAATTGATAAGTGCAATACATATTGATGATGTCACCCTATCATAATTCTCCCTCATCTCTCCCAACCCAACTCATCTCCTCAGTTTTCCTAATTTCATAGAATATGCATTGAATATTATGACTGCTCACCCCCTTCTTAGGATTTGAAATTAGTTACTGGATTCTCAACCTTTTTTGTAGAATATCATTTAGACTATCATTTTAGAATAGCATTGAATATTTTGACTGCATTCTCACCCTCCTCTTAGAACTTGACACTAGAATCTGATTAAACTCTTCAAGGTTTTGCAGAATAATTTACATAAAATAAATGACTGAACTATTGAGCAACTCATCAAAGCATCTACCAATAATAGAAAGAATTTCTCTAGGAAAGTTATGAACTGCATGTTGAAATATTAAGAATCATTTGTTCTCAGACCTTCAGTTCAAAAGACTCACATGGGAATATAAAATACAGCAGTTTAAATATTTTTGCAAGGTGTTTGAAAGATGAATTCTAGGCCAGAAAAAAATATTCATTTTTATTTTTTTCCTGTGAAGTAATTTGCCAGTATCTAGGGATTTAAATTCTGAACATTTTTAAATAGTAGAAAAAAGTTGGACTTACACCGTGTACATATTAATTGTTTGCCAGCCCTTATGTTATCTCCTTCTGTGGCTTTCTCAGTGGGCTGTCTGCTCACCAGAATTAATGGGCATGTTTGATCTATAGATACATTTATATATAAACAAAACCGGATGCACACATTTTATACTACTTAGGTATCTGAAATATTTTCAAAATTAAGCTAGTAATTATTGAGTTCAACATAAGCATGAGGTTTAAGTTATGTGATGAAAAATAAGCAAAATACATGAATGTATCATGTTGAAAGGGAGGTATTCCATTTGTCACATTTAAAGCTACAGCATCAGTAGAAAAAGTCTTTTTCTTTTAACTATTTCATCATTATCATAACCACTATTTTTACAACAAATGTACTTACTACCTTATGAATGTAACTGTAACCCCTCTGTAAATCACTTTGACTATAAATTTAAATTAATTTAAAAAATTAAAAATGGACAATAATAGGGAAAATAGTGAAACAATCAAGGATAAAAATGGTGATCGGATTACAGGATGGAATAGGAGAAACCCTAAGTCTCCTTGGCTCAGGCCGACATTTTTTGAATAGAGACCTGGAAACACAACAAATAAAAGAAAGGTTGGACAAATGGGATTGCATAAAGTTGCAGAGCTTTTGCAGGGCAAATGACATAGCTAGCAAGATCAATAGAAAGCCCACGGATTGGGAGAAGATCTTTACTAGCCATACAACGGACAAGGGTCTCATATCTAAAATATACTTGGAACTCAAAAAATTAAACCCCCCAACAACAAATCCTCAAAGAAACAAGTGCCCAATATATAAGTGGGTTAAAGACTTAAAGAGAAACTTCTCTGAAGAAGAAAGAAGGATGGCCAATAAACACATGAAGAAATGTTCAACATCCCTAGCCATAAAAGAAATGCAAATCAAAACAATATTGAGATATCACCTCACTCCAGTTAGAACGGCAAAAATCAAGAACTCTAACAACAACAGATCTGGAGGGGATGTGGACAGAAAGGAATCTTACTTCATTGTTGGTGGGAATGTAAACTTGTTCAACCACTTTGGAAAGCAGTATGGAGGTTCCTCAAAAGACTTCACATAGAGCTCCCCTATGACCCAGCAATCCCACTTTTGGGCATTTACCCAAATGTTTACAAACAAGACCACACTAAAGCTACCAGCACAACTATGTTTATTGCAGCATTATTTACCATAGCTAAGATATGGAACCAACCCAGATGTCCCTTGATAGATGAATGGATCAAGAAAATGTGGTATATATACACAATGGAATTCTATGCCTCCATCAGAAAGAATGACATTATCCCATTTGTTAGGAAATGGAAAGGTTTGGAAAAAATTATATTAAGTGAAGTAAGCCAGGCCCAAAGAAACATAGGTCCCATGGTTTCCCTTATTTGCAGTATCTAGTATATGTATGAGTCAAGCGGAAAAGGTCAGATAATGTGAGGTCAGGAAAATGAACCCTTAGATATGTATTTTAATGTTTTTTTTCTTTCATGCATGTGTTTCTAACACATTGATAAGATTATCTCTTTGTTGCTTTGTATGTCCCTCCCCCACAGTATAACCCCTGCTTTCACTATATTTGATGTCAGTATAACTTGTAGAGGAGATGGGGAAAAACCAGTTGTTTAAGGATACAAGTGGACCTGTTGCAACAATGAGAAGTACAAGTTGTCATGATCAAAACGAGCTTTACAACGTCGGTGCGGAGGTGGGGGGGGGGGAAGGAGAAGGATTGGCATGGGGGGGGGGAGGGGGGAGGCTGGGAAGGTATGTGAAGGGTAAACCAAAGGAGGAGGGTACAATGCTTGGTAAGAAATGTATGCATTATACTGCCCATGTAATTGTAACCCCTCTTTACAGTATGTTCACAAATAAAATAAAATAAAATTTAAAAAAAAACGGTGATCAAGATCAGGTCTCATTGCTCACTTGAAACAGTCTGGATACAAACATCCATATACTGTGCCTGTACATTTAATCTTAGGATCTTCAGGAAAAATAGTTCCCTGGACTTTGTGCTACCCCATTCTGGGTGGGGAAAGCTTTTGTGATTTTTATATACACTGATTCTTTTTAGAAACTAAACTTGAGGTAAAGGAAAAGCAAAGTGTGTGTGTGTGTGTGTGTGTGTGTGTGTGTGTGTGTGTATGTGAGAGAGAGAGAGAGAGAGAGAGAGAGAGAGAGAGAGAGAGAGAGAGAGAGAGAGAGAGAGAGAGAGTGCACGTGTGCACGTATAGGGATCCTTGTAAAGAAATGGACCAGAAAACAACATCACAGAATATATCTATTTCATTATGAAAGACTACATACAGAGCAAATAAGAATCAGAAAATACATGACAACAGCATTGGGAGCCAGTAATAACTTCAACATAAATCATAGAAAACTGTTAAAATTTGATAGATGACTCTCTGTTTCCCTCCATTTTATTCAGACTTTCAACTAAGAATGAATTAGTAAAACAGATCTTCTGGCTCAGTCATGAAGGATCCCACACATCAAGTTGGTCCAGATTTCTCATGCCAGTAATCTCTAAGACAGTGTGGCTGAGGTACTCACTGTGATTTCTCATTAATATAAAGATTTCCCACAGACTTGACTTGTATTGTTTTCTTGTGAGCGGTCTCTTCTGTCAACAAAGTTTTACACCTGACTATTGAACATGCAAAAAAATTGCCATTTTCAGTATCCCAAAATCTTATATGAATAGATTCCTTATTACTATGGAAGAGATAAAATCAGATAGTGGAGATCCATATACCAAGAGACATGAAAAAATGATGCTTAGTTAACATTATGAAGTTGGGCACTGATGCCTCAGCTATAATCCTAGATACTTGGGAGGCTGAGCTCGAGAGGAATGCCGTCTGAGGCTAGTCCATTAAGAAACATTTACAAAACCATTTTTTAAAACCTCCTAGCTACAATGGGACTCTTAAAATAGATGCACCATAGTTTGGGTATGTGTCCCAAAAAGCAAGTGAGACCCTATGTCAAGAATATCCTGCACAAAAACTAGCTGGAAATGTGGCTTTCAGTAGAGTGCTTACTCAGCAACTACAAGGTTCTGAGTTCAAATCTTAGTACCACACCAAATAAATACCCTCCCCACCCCTGTCAAAATTTGTAAAAAGCAACATTTTGTAATTTATGTCCCTACATTGTGGAAAATTACTTTTATCTGTCCTCATGTAAAATAATTTTGGAAGTAGACACACCCTCCCTTACTTGCCTTTTTTAAACAAAGAAAAAGAATCTCATTTTCATTTCCTGGAGTATATTTTTTGTAAATATTATATGATCAGATGTACCTAGGCATAGAGCCTTTGTGTTCCTCTCCTAAGAGCCACAGTTATATTAAATAAAACAAAGGACAAGTTAAATTGCTATGCCATTTTCCAGAGGTAATAGGGTACTTCTAAAATTTGCTCCAAAACAAACTGTGAGCCAAATACAATATTTTCAAAACTATTAGTTTTTTCACAAAACGTTCTCAAATGCTGTCCAATATGCTCCCAATCCTAAACTATTTTGTCAAAATATCTAACTAAGCTTTGCCTTCTCCTTGTAATGCCCAATTTAAAATTAAGTGTCTAAAATCTGATGCTTCTGTTTTCTCCCCTTTTGTCAAAAATATTTTCAGCAAAAATTGTTCCCATGTTTTATTTTATCTATTAATGTTTCTCTTGCTAGTAATTTTTGATAGCTTTATCTGCAGTATTATAAATGTAAAATGAAGATCTAGTTAAGCAGGCTACATAAATGAAGACCTTTGAGGTAGAATGGTGCTTTTCTGATACTCCTTGAGCCATCGGTTCATGATCTTTCAGGCCACAAACATTACATATGTCCAGGAAAAACAAACAAACAAGCAAAGACCTACCTGGATTTCTCTGAAATATTTCCTCAATTCTGTGTATTTTGAGTAAAGGAATGTAGACCTCTCTTTCAGGGCTATTTGGAATCCCTATGCCTAGTGAAATTCTGCCATTTTGTCACTAACAATATTGTTTGTCCAATGTTGTTACCATATACTTAAGAATTAAATATTTTTGACATAATTACAAATATTCAAATAAATCAAAACAGTTTATATTATTTTTCTGGTAACTCATAACACGTTGAAAAGCACAAAGTTGTTTTACATTAACTTACAAAATATATTTTGCTCACCTGCTATAGAATGGTATTTGCATTGATATAAGATTTTATTTTTATTATTCATGATGTAATTCTTATATTAATTTTTGAACAAAACCATTGTTTCTAAATATGACTATTATAAAATGTATTGTTAGCTAAATAAGATTATATGCAAGATCCTTTAAAATGTTTCAAAGTAATGAATTATTTTGTTGCTATAATTATAAAAAAGATTGATTACATTATATACTATCAACCAAACTTCACCATACTTCATACTTCTAACTAGAAAAGTTAATTAATACATAATGTCTATGTAATCATATATAAAATAAAATATATTTATAATTATATAATGACATATAGTTAGTATGAATAATTAATTGATATATATTTGAATATTAGATGATTTCCAGATAAATCAAAGTATCTATTACTAAACTAGGTACCTACTATGCCTCTATATGTATATATATGCCTCTCTCTCTATTTGTATACATATATATGTACATAGGGCGGCCTAAAGAATGAGTGAAAATATCTTCAAGTAATATATTCTATAGATTTTTTTTAAATTTAAAATTGGCCAAGCAATATGTAAACTCTTTTAACTATATAGGCTTCTCTAAAATTTTCTCCTCCAAATTAATTACATTGATTCAAGTAGATAATTAAAATTCTTAATATTTTAAATAATCTTTCCATGTACCATACACAACTAGAACATAGATAATATAATGTATAAATTATACATACTAATATATAAATAGATAAATGAATGTTAATAGATGAATAAAATGTTTAGAAATAGGAAAAGTATAATGGTAATACTAGGAAAGAAAAGATCATACTATATTGCACAAATCTATAAATAATAACCACAAAGTCATTTTATTAAATAAGATCTTTTCTTTTTCTTTCTTTTTTTTTTTGTTTTTGTTTTTCTTGTCAGTCGTGGGGCTTGAACTCTGTGGCACTGTTCCTCAGCTCTTCAGCTCAAGGCAAGCATTCTACTACTTGAGCCACTGCACCACTTCCGGTTTTCTTGTGGTTAATTGGAGATCAAGAGTCTCATGTAGGAGGGGGACCAATATGGCAATGGGACAGTAGGGAAATGCCACAGCTCTCGCCAACCAAAAAGGGTTAGAGTTCCAAACCTTAATTTCCCCAAGAGACCAACAACAACAAAAATACCTAGAGAAAGAACAACAAACACACCCAGAGAAAAGCAGGAGGTGGAAAAAAAACAAAAAAGAAAGAAAGAAAAGGAAAAATTTCAGAACAGAGAAGCACAAAGACCCCTCTCTCAACCTTTACTGGCTGCGTGGCAATGTCCAAGCCGCAGCCAGCCTGGCCCGGTGGGGGGCTGCCAGAGTCCCCAGAGAAACAGGGTGTCGTCTTCAGATTACCCATGCAGAAGACACCTGAGGTACCAGTGTTGGACTCGCTGATTGTGACAGAGAAACCTCTGAGCTGGGAGCCTTCACAAAGATTACCCCCCCACCCTTCCCTCTCTGAGCAGAGGAGCTCCAGCCCACCAAAGCCACTTGGTCCCATGGTGGGAACCGCAGAGGTACACAGGTTGCCCACAGAACACCAGAGCAGAAGACCTGCAAGGTACTGCTGCTGATCAAGAGAGCGCAAACAGAGACATACCCCAGTGCTCAGAACCTGCATGGAGACCCCTCCTCCACCCTTCTGCCAGAGGCCGGAGGCCCATCCCATAGTGCCAACCCCAACAGCAACAGAGGCAGAGACAGAGGAGAAATATGCAAAGCCACCACTGTCTGGCCCAGTCCACAAGCATCTCAACTGAACTCTGATTGCAGCAGCAACCAGCAACCTACATCACCCAGAAACAATAACTAGCTCCAGAGTGAGTACCCTACATGGAACAGCGTATCCCTCCTCAAGGTCTGGGAACCCCCAGACCTTGACCCAGACCCCTACCCCAACACCTGGACTACTGGACCCACTAAAACTTGGAACTGTTTAAGAGCTCTACAAGCCTGTGGAGCACATGCAGCCGGCCAGGCTAGATCAAGAGCACCCCTGGAAGGGAGCTTAAACACCCAAGCCAGGAACAGCACCCGTGGGTCACATCAGCCAACAGTGGAAGAAACTTGAACTGTGTGCTACAAGCTGCATAACCCAGGTAGGATACACAGCAGCACAGGTCCGACTGGCATGCCCCAGGCCAGGGACCAAGAGTCAGGACCAGGTCTGGGGATCCAGTGCCTGAGCATATGCCTCAGCAGAGGGGGGAAAACAGGAACCTGCCCCCCCTGGGAATCATGCCCATGACAGCAAAAGACCTGGGTGTCCAGGGCAAGAGAACCAAAAGCCCAGACCCCACTAGAACCTGACCCATATATCTCAGACTGGGAATTGGACAACTCAGGCCACCAGCACCTGATAATAGTTAGAGCACAGGCTGGTAAGGTGGCTCAGTGGTAGTGTGCTTGCCTTATGTGCATGAGGCCCTGGATCTGATTCCACAGCACCACATAAGCAGAAACTGCCAGAAGTGGCACTGTGGCTCAAATGGTGGGGTGCCAGCCTTGAGTTGAAGAGCTGAGGGACAGCGCCCAGGCCCGGAGTTAAAGCCCACAACCAGCCATAAAGAAAAAAAGAAAAAAAAAGAAACAAAAAACAAAGCAAAACAAAACAAAAAAGCACCACCACCACCACTACCAAAAACCATCAGGAGCCCATAGCAGACTCCAGCAACTGGGAGAGTACATCCAGCACATCCAATCTTGCCAAGAGCACCTAGAGGAGTAAACAGGAGCAGTCTACACCACGCAGTCCTTCAAAAGGCGGGAACTGCCAGTGATCTACAGCAGAGAGCCTAGAGCACTATGTGGGTCAGACCAGCAGCTGGAGGTCAGCCCACAACAGAACAGGGCCAGGTACAGACTCTCTCCTCCAGCCCAGAAACAGCAACCAAGCAAAGACAGACACCTATTGACCAAAACAAAATTTCAGATTAGTCTCCAATAATCCCTGAATCCCCATGCAAAAAAATCACAGAGAAAGATTACAAGGTTTATCAGCACCCAGGATAGCAAGCTACCCCCAAAAGTCAGCAGCCACCCAGGGGAGAGTCCCAGTGGGAGCAAAGCCGGAATGGAAGACAAAAGCTACATCCAAGAGATGTTGCTGGCAATGAATCAAGTAATTCTTGCTTTAATTAAGCAAGAAATAGACCAGAAATTTAAAGAACACAAGGATGAACTATCGAAAGAGATTCAGGGTCTCAAACAGGAGGTGCAAGTAAAAATAGAGGCAGTACACACCTCACTAAGAGGTGAGATGAGTACTTTGAGAACCAACATCAAATCCATAAAGGAGTCCATTTCCTCCATACAAACCACAATGGAAGCCATAGTTAATAGAGTGAATGAAATGCAATGTAGGTGTCAGATACAGAAGACAGAATATATCAATTGGAGCAAAAAATCACAGATATGGAAAAATCACTTAAATTGTGCCAAAGGGAAATCCAAGAGCAAGTGGATAGTGCCAAGAAATTTAAGCTTTGTATAATTGGAATGGACAAAGGTGAGGAATATCAAAGCAAGGAAATGCAACACCTATTCAACAAGTTTATCAATGAAAATTTCCCTCATCTTAGGAAAGAACATCTTACCTACATAACAGAAGCATATAGAACACCTAATAAGCAGGATCCCAGGAGAAATACTTCTAGGCACATTGTAGTAAAAGTGATAGATCTGAATAATAAGGAAACAATCTTGCATGCAGCAAAAATGAAGAAGGAGCTATACTACAATGAGAAAAAAATTAGAATCATTGCAGATCTCTCCACACAGACACTAAATGCAAGAAAGTACCAGCCGAGCCCTGAGAACCAATAACTGCCAGCGCAGACTGATATACCCGGCAAAGCTAGCATTCACATCCTATGGAGAGATGAACATTTTTAATAGTAAAGAAAAACTAAATGAATTAATAAACAATAAGCCAGCATTACAAAGAATACTAAGAGGGGGAACATAACCTGAAGAAAGCAACCAGGAACGGGGACCCCCACCAGACAGTTATTTACGGAAGTCTAACTTAGTAAGCACAGGAGGAAAGGAAAGAAGAAAACCTTAGGAGAACAAGGAATGACAGGGACCACAATGCATCTCTCTATAATAACCTTAAATATTAAGGGACTTAATTCACCAATCAAAAGAAAAAGAACTGCAGATTAGATAAAACAAACAAACAAAAAAACATGACCCATCCATCTGTTGCCTTCTCCAAGGCACCTCTCAGCCAAACATACAAACAAACTCAGAGTTAAGGGTTGGAAAAGGATTTACCAATCAAATGCCCCCAGTAAGAAAGCAGGAGTAGCTATCCTGATATCTGACAAAATAAACTTTTCATTAAAATCAATACCAAAAGACAAGGAAGGACACTACATATTAATATGGGCAACAATCCAAGAAGATGATATTATCCACTTATACTCCCCAAACATTGGAGCACCCAAATATGTTAAGCAAATACTCTCAAACTTCAGAATAAAATAGATAAAAACAAAAAAACAAATACTATAATACTAGGATACTTTAATACTGCACTCTCACCAAATGACAGGTTTACCAACTGGAGGATTGGCAAAGAAGCTACCGAATTAAGTGAGACCATATCACAAGCAGAACTAACTGACATCTACCGAATTTTTCACCCTAAAACAACATAGTACATGTTCTTCTCAGCAGCTCATGGAACTTTCTCCAAAATAGACCATGCAAGGAACTTAAGCAAATACAAGGAGATTGACATAATCCCCTGTATACTATTTGACCACAGTGGAATAAAGCTAGTTCTCAATAACAAAGGATACTGCAGAAATTACTCAAATACATGGAAATTGAACAACACACTTCTAAGCAACACTTGGGTAACAGAAGAAATTTAAGAATAATTTGAAAAGTTTCTACAATTCAATGAAAATGAAGACACATCACAAAGAATCTTGTGGGACACAGCAAAAGCAGTCCTGAGGGGCAAATTTATTGCCCTCAGTGCCCACATCAAGAAAATAGAGACAGACCAAGTAAATAATCTCATGTTGCAATTAAAACAGTTAGAAAAACGTGAAAAATATGGAACCTAAATTTACTAGACAGAGCCATATAATCAAATTAAGAGCAGAAATTAATGAGATGGGGAATGGGAAAATTATAAATAAAATTAATAAAACAAAAAGCTGGTTCTTTGAAAAAATAAATAAAATTGATAGGCCTTTGGGAAGATTAATTAAGAAGAGAGGAAACCCAAATTAACATGGGAAAAATCACAACAAATACCCAAGATATACAAACAATAATAAAGAACTATTTTCAAAAGTTATACTCGCTAAAGAAAGAAAACCTAGCAGAAATGGATGCATTTTTAGAGTAATACAAGTTGCCCAAACTGAGCAAAGAAGTAAATCAATTAAATAAGCCAATATCTTACAACAAGATACAGGAAGCAATCAGAAGTCTTCCAACAAAGAAAATCCCAGGACCAGATGGATTCACAACAGAATTCTATAAGACCTTTAAAGAAGAACTAATACCCATACTCCTGAAGCTCTTCAGAGAAGCAGAAAAGGAGGGAGCTATCCCAAATTCATTCTACGATGCCAATACCACACTCATTCCCAAACCAGGCAAAGACCCAACCAAAAAGGAGAATTACAGACCAATCTCTTTGATGAACCCAGATGCAATGATCCTTAACAAAATCCCAGCAAACAGAATCCAGAAACACATAAAAAAATCATACACTATGACCAGAGATGCAGGGATGATTTAACAAATGTAAATCAATAAATGTAATCCAACACATTAACAGTACCAAGGTCAAGAACCACATGATTATCTCCAGTGTGCAGAAAAGGCTTTTGATAAGATACAACATTCATTTGTGTTAAAAGCTCTGGAGAAAATAGGAATTGAAGGTACTTTCCTTAAAACAATAAAAGCCATATGCAACAAACCAATAGCCAATACTATAGTTAATGGGGAAAAACCAAAACCAATTCTCCTAAAACCAGTAACAAGGCAAGGATGCCCACTGTCTCCACTCCTCTTCAATATAGTCCTGGAACCCTTAGCCAGTGCAATAAGGCAAGAAAAAAGATATTAAAAGGATCTGCATAGGGAAAGAAGAAGTTAAACTATCCCTTTTTGGAGATGACATGATACTATACTTTCATGAAACCAAAAACTCCATCCCCAAACTCTTAGAAATTATAAATCACTTCAGCAAAGTAGCAGGATACAAAATCAACCTACAAAAATCAGTCACCTTCCTGTACACTGACAATGTACAAGCAGAGACGGAAATAAAGGAATCAACCTCATCCACAATACCACCCCACCAAATAAAATATTTAGGAATTAACTTAACCAAAGATATAAAAGAACGATTAACAAAAACTATCAAAACTTGAAGAAAGAAATTACAGAAGACACCAGAATACAGAAAGATCTTCCATGCTCTTGGTTAGGCAGATTTAATATAGTGAAAATGGCAATACTGCCAAAATTGATATACAAATTAAATTAAATTTTTATTAAAATATCAATGATGTACATTTCTGAAATACAGAAAACAGTCCAAAAATTCATATGGAACAATAAAAGACCTAGAATAGCCAAAACAATTCGAGGCAAAAAAGACAACATGGGAGGAATCTAGATGCCAGACTTCAAACTCTATTATAGAGCAATAATAACAAATACAGCATGGTGCTGGCACAAGAACAGACCCAAAGACCAATGGAATAGAAAAGAAGATCCATGTGGAGTCTTTTGAGGAACCTCCATACTAATTTCTGAAGTGGTTGAACAAGTTTACACTCCCACCAACAATGCAGTAAGGTACCCTTCTCTCCACATCCTCTCCAGCATCTGTTGTTATTAGAGTTCTTGATTATATAGCCATTCTATATGAGGTGGTATCTCAATGTTGTTTTGATTTGCATTTCTTTTATGGCTACAGAGGTTGAGCATTTCTTCATGTGTCTATTGGCCATCCTTCTTTCCTCTTCAGAGAAGTTTCTCTTTAAGTCTTTAGTGAACTTATTTATTGGGCTGTTGTTTCTTTGAGTAGAGCTCCCCTATGACCCAGCAATCCCACTTTTGGGCATTTACTCAAATGATCACAAACAAGACCATACTAAAGCTACCAGCACAACTATGTTTATTGCAGCATTATTTACCATAGCTAAGATATGGAACCAACCCAATGCCCCTAAGTAGATGAATGGATCAAGAAAATATATATATATACAATGGAATTCTATGCCTCCATCAGAAAGAATGACATTGCCCCATTTGTTAGGAAATGGAAAGACTTCGAAAAAATTATATTAAGTGAAGTAAGCCAGGCCCAAAGAAACATAGGTTCCATGGTTTCCCTTATTTGCAATAACTAGTATATGTCTGAGACAAGCAGAAAAGGTCAGATAAGTTGATGTTAGGTGAAATGAACCCCAAGATAAGTATTCAAATGTTTTTGCTTTCATGACATTGTTTCTAACATATTTATAAAATGATTTTTTTGTTGCTTTGTATGTCCTTTCCCCCATGGTATAACCCCTGCTTTCACTGTATTTGATGTTGGTATAGTTTGTGGAGGGGAAAGGAAAAAACAAATCATTTTAATAGGGATACAGGTGGACCCATTGCAACAATGAGATGTACAAATCCTTATGTCGAAAAACGAACTTTACAACTTTGGTGGTGGGGGGGTAAAGGGGTCGGGGGCGGGGAGATGGGAAGGGACAGAAGGGGAAACAAAGGAGGAGGCAACAATGCTTGATAAGAAATGTGCTCATTATCTTGCCCATGTAATTGTAACCCCTCTGTATGGTATTTTCACAGTAAATTTAAAAAAAAGATCCAGATATAAAACCATATGCCTACAGTCCGCTGATATTTGACAAAGGAGCCAGAGACATACAGTGGAAGAAACACAGCCTCTTCAACTATGGGTGCTGGAAAATCTTGGAGATCACACGCAGAAAACTAAAAGTGGCCCAGCCTATCATCATGCACCAACATCAACTCAAAATGGATTAAAGACCTTAACATCAAACCTGAATCTCTGAAACTACTGTAGGACAGAGTAGGAGAGACACTTGAACTTCTAGGCACAGGCAGGAACTTCCTGAACAGAGTCCCAGGGTCACAACAAATTGGAGAGAGAATCGGCAAATAGGACTTTTTTTTTAATTGTGAAAATATCATACAGAGGAGTTACAATTACATGGGCAAGATAATGAGTATACTTCTTATCAAGCATTGTTGTCTCCTCCTTTGATTCCCCTTCCTATCCCTTCCCATCTCTCCCCTCACCTCCCAACCCCCGCCAAAATTGTAAACTTTATTTTAGGACATAACGACTTGTGCATCTCATTGATGCAATGGGTCCACATGTATCCCTATTTAAACCACTTGTTTTTCCCTGCCCCTCCACAAATTATTCCAACATCAAATACAGTGAAAGCAGGGGTTATATCGTGGGGGAGGGACATACAAAGCAACAAAGAAATCATCTTATAAATATGTTAGAAACAATCGCATTAAAGAAAAAACATTTGAATACTTATCATGGTTTCCCTTATTTGTAATAACTAGTAAATAGGACTATCTTAAAATAAAAAGTTTCTGCACAGCTAAAACTATAGCAACCAAGCTAGAACGACAAGCAACTAACTGGGAAAAAATATTTACCAGCAATGTATCAGACAAGGGGTTAATATCTAGTATATACAGGGAACTCAAGAAACTAATTCCTCCCAAACCTCACAAACCAATTACTAAATTGGCAAGGGAACTAAAGAGATATTTCTCAGAAGAAGAGAGAAAAATGGCAAATAAACTCAGGAGGAAATGTTCAACATCCCTGTTTGTGAAGGAAATACAAATAAAGACAACCTGAGATACTACCTTTCCCCAGTCGGAATGACTCACATCCTAAAGTCAACCAACCACAAATGCTGGAGCAGATGCAGAGAAAGAGGAACCCTATTACATTGCTGGTGGGAATGTACACTTATACAACCACTTTGGAAAACAGTCTAGTGGGTCCTCAGAAAGCTAAAGATTGACCTCCTTTATGACCCAGTCATACTACTTCTAGGCATCTATCCTGAACAACAGGAACCAGTATACAAGGACACATGCACTGCCATTTTTATTGAAGCACTGTTCACAATAGCCAGGATATGGAAACAACCCAGATATCCCACCACAGATGAATGGATCAAAAAATTGTGGTATCTATACAAAATGGAATATTATGCAGCCATTAGAAAGGACAAAATAATGGCATTTGCAGGGAAATGGATGGAGCTAGAAGAAATCCTGTTGAGCGAGGTAAGCCAAGAGCAAGGAGACAAATGGCACATGTTCTCCTTGATAAGTGGATGTTAAATCCAAAATGTAAGGTGATATGACAAAATTAACAAGACTTAAGAAACAAATGACTTCCACTCATCTGGTCAAATCACTGCTAAATAACCCCAGGCTGCTGATTGCATATGTGTTATACATGTGCACACTGGCGGGAAACCAGGAAGACAATACATAACTAGAGGGAATCAGGGAAAAAACATACAACAGCGGGACCCATCAGCTGCAGTGGGTATTGATCAAAATGAACTAAGCAACTCAATGGCAGCCATAGGAGGAAGGGAACAAGTGGGAAAGAGGGAACAGATGATGCTATGCAAAACAAAAGAAATGTACATATCACCCAATGTGGAAGAAATAATTGTATCACAAAGCTCATAGCACTCATCATTGTTAAAGACTGTGATAGACAATTTGCCCCATGAAAGTTAGAATGTGTTTGTGACTTTAACTAAGCATCACTATCTCACAATACTGTGAAATTTGAGAAATTATGTAATCGCTTAATCACAATTAAAAATTTTGAAAAAAAAAAAAAAAGAGTCTCATGGAGTGTCCTGCCTGGGCTGACTTGGACAATGATCCTCAGATCTCAGCCTCCCGAATAGCTAGGATTACAGCCTTGAGCCACCCGCACCTGTCATAAATAAATGTTTTTCTATGATGGTATTTTTTGATTTTCAAATCATTTGCTGTTGGTTGATTGTATGTTTGTGTGTCTGTGTGAGACAGTCTCCCAATATAGCCCATGTTGATATTAAAGCATCCACTACATTTTAATTTCATTTTACATTTTAAATTTTGTGTTGTATTTGAAACAATAAAATACATTAGTTACCTTCATTATCATTCCTAAAAGATTTAACAAATTTTACACATTTTTAAACTGCTTATTTATATACATATTCAGTCAATATGCACTATAATGTTTTTCGATAAACAAATGATAGACACAAAATAAGCATGCTTGTCTATAGGTTTCTCAAAGAAATGGATGTCATCTTACAAGATGATAAATTATAAATGTGTACCTAATCTTGATTCACCACTTGACTGAGAAGAAAGATGCCTACAAAATTCATAGCACATATTTCTCCATATGTCTATAAGTCTATTCCAAGATACAGCTGGGTTGTGGCCCTTTAGTGAAAAACCCATCCAATAGTTGGAAGAGCCAGACAGAATTCAAGAAGGATCTCACCAGCATCCAGGAGCTCAGATCTTCACTGATTTGTTGTTCTTCCTGGAACCAAAGCCCATGGATATGCGATTAAATTCTTTAGCAATGAGTACAGATTCACACCACCAATTCTGCAGAGAGCTTGTATGTTTGCAGTTTCAGACTGGGATTGTATCACTGGTGCCACTTTTTCTGAGACTTGCAGTGTTTCCACTGAACACCTTGTTTCTCCATTGCTCCACCTGTATATGGTACCAATGGAATAGCCAGCCCCTGATCACGTGAGCCAACCAGAGACATTCCCTTTTGTAATTATATATACTTTTGACTTGTTCCCATGTAGAATTCTGAGCAATACAAAAAAATATAAATTACTTCATGTTCTGAAAAGGTATATTTTAAAAGTCGGTTTAAATGGCTTTTATGTACATATGTATTTGATTATGTTTGTGAAGACATTAATAAACATGTATTCAAAGTTTAAATCAATAGGAAGATAAATTACTAATAATATAAACAAAATATGTAGAGATAGTTTCTCTTCAATGTTTTTGTATTAAGTTCAATATTTGCATATATTGATAAAAGGTCACATTTTACAAGGCATGTATTTTTAAAATTACATTAGAATGAAATATTCTCTTTATAAAATTATGTTTCTGTCCAGATTACAAAGATTACTTTTATCAAAAAATAGCATGATTTGAACTATTGTCATACTCAAATTATTTGATAGTTTCTTAATTTTGAAAATAAGCTTATATATGAACATATTTTTAAAATATAATTTTATTCATTTATATATATTCTCAAATGTTAATTCATTTATTTTCACTGCCTTTAAAACTTTTTATTTAACTTTTATTTGGCAATACTACTTTATTTGTTACAAGTGGGCTACATATTTACAACAGAGATTAAACCAAATGAAACCATCATGTAAAATTAAATTCATAGACAGGAGTAGAGCTCATATGGAAAGTGTATACATAACAAATATGAACTTATGTGTCCAAGTCACTGGCACCAGTACCAACAACAATAAGACATTTTTAGCCAGGCGCAGGTGGCTCACGCCTGTAATCCTAGCTACTCAGGAGACTGAGATCTGAAGATCGCAGTTCAAAGCCACCCCCGGCAGGAACGTCCGTGAAACTCTTATTTCCAATAAACACTCAAAACCGGAAGTGGCGTTGTAGCTCACGTGGTAGAGCACTTGCCTTGAGCTAAAGAGCTGAGGGAGCCCTTCAGGCCCAGAGTTCAAGCCCCAAGACCAAGAAAAAAAAAAAAGAAATCTTTAAGGCTTTCTAAAATGACTACACATACCCAAGTTTTTGTTTCTTCTTATAAATTAACCATAATGGAAAAAAAATACTTGTTTGACATTATCAATGATTTATTGTAAATAATCATTTTATTAAGTTTAAATGCTTAATTAAAAAACCTTAGCAAAATAAAAAAATAATTTAGTCTTCCTATTAATAAATAAAATTAAATAACATGGTTCTGTCGTTTTCTATCAGTAACATATCTTTATTAATTAGTTTTTATTCCACAATTATATAAAAAACATAGTCACATAGTCTTTCCAATTATTTCTTCTAAGTACATTAATGAAAAATAATTTGAAATATTCAACACTATAATATAACTTAGGCTTTGTGCTAAATGATTTTCCCAACTAATCTAAGTATTCTGAGCATGTTTAGAGTAGGGTTAATATCTGATGTTAAACATAGAAAGTGAATACAATGAATTTTCAACTTAAGGTGCTTTAACCCACTTACAGTGGGTTTGCTGAGATATGTTTCCATCTTATGTCAAAGAACATCTGCATTACGTATTTATTCAAATCATGCTCATATGCATATAGAACTCCTGGACAACTGGAGTAACATTTTGGATTTCACTAGGTTCTAGTGCATTTTCAATTAATATGATTACAGCACATATTGCAATATAAACTAAAAGTCTATTTTTTCTCACATCCTCAGTTTTTATAATATATTCTTAATTCTGTAATCATTAAGTACATTCTTCTACAGCAATCATTTGCATGTCATTATCATATCCAAGATAATTCACTTCTAAAATTATATCAAAGCAGAGTAAAGCTGGAAAAAAAGTTTTGAAGTGTGTTGACAGCATGAATTTTTTTATATTTAAAAGTGATATTCATATAAACTCGGAAGGACATCAAAGGATGAGACAGACAATACCTAGAGGAACAGTGATCCAAGGCATGGGGAGTTTATTGGAAAATCTCTAGGAGACTTTGGGAGTGTTTCTCCAATGATACTGGCAGATCCAGGAACTCAGGGAATATGCTTGGGAATACTTAAAATGATTTAAATAGTCCTAATTCATTAGAAAATCAATAATGCCACATTAGATCTGGTAATTCACATTCTTAATATACTCTTATGTTAGAAATTTATATCGGTAAATATTTAATGGAAGTTTTACTGTTATTATCTGTGTGCACCTGTGAGCCCACTCAGTAAAAAAAAAAAATGGAAAATTATTCCCAAATCTATGCTTCATTGCTATGGGACAATAACTACCTACATTCCTTAGAAAGTCAGATTCATCTTTACTTCAGAACAAGCAGTAGGCTAGATATGTCAGTTGATGCACAGATGTAAGTGCAAACTAAGGATGAACCCAAAGTATTAAGTGAACATTTAAAATGTTATTAACTACATGAATACTATATATTTATCTATTTTACAAAGCTATTATATTCATTTTGAGACTGTGTCTATCCCATGCAAATTTTATTAATGTCATGACAAGTTAACCTTCTGCATACACTTCCAGTTAATAGTAAGATTCATAGCTGTCTTAAAGTCTAACATTTTTACATTAGCCAGAAATTTTCTAACATGTTTGGATATATTTTATTTCTCAGACACTTATGACTTTAGATTCAATTTGTAAGTACAGTACATGAAACCATACAGACAATTGTAGTTTATATGTTTATCTAACAAACATTTGTTAGCATCTAGCAGTGCATGATTAGAGACAGTTTGGGACCAGGTGTGAGTATAAACATGCAAATATTTCAAAGCTCCTTTTCAGCCTGGTTATCTATAACATGACCTGTTTTTGAAATCTAAAAAGCATTGTTTTAAATAATTGAAGTTTCATTCCCCAAATAATTGTTTCCCTTCATTTTGACATCCTACTTTGGGGAAGTAAATTCTTACCATTAAGTAAATATAAATCTTGGCTAAGTTTTCAGAATAGTTAGTAAATTTTCAGTAAAACAACTGAAATAAATGGAATAAAGGAAAACAACTGTTAATCTTAACTCCTCTCTCAATCAAATTTCTTTCACTGTATCAAATGCACAAGACAAGAAGTCAGGCCCAAAGAGACAAAATATGCATGCTTTCCCTTATATGCAAAAGATAGATTTAGCTTATAAACTTGTAAGTAAATATGTTAGGTAATATGAAAATGTAAACAGATGTGTTTACTTAAGTATGGTAGATCCATGGGAAAACCCAACTTGTGAAATCCCTTAGAAAGGCAAAGTAAAAGATCAGCAAAATAAAATGGCAGGAAGTGAATATTTGAAAGGGGTGTGGTGGGGTCAAGGGGAAAGTGATAGAAGAATGAAGAAGAGAAGAGGGGAGAATGCAGGAGTGAGGGAAGGCATGGGTAAGGGAAGAATGGGTGAGAATGTTGAAAGGGGTGTCATTGAAGAAAATTATTGTATTCATAAATGTAAATGACAACTCAAGATAATAACAAAAGAAAGAAGTTGCATTAAATTAACATATAAGCACAAAGTTGGAAAGGTTCATTTTTGGCTTATGGTTGGAAGGTGCAGTCCATGATTGATTATAACCATTGTTTATCACTTTGGAGAAGCAGCCAATCATGGCAGAAATATACAGTTGAGGAAAAAACTACTTACCTGGTATGAGAAAAGACAAGAGAGAGGAAAGTGTTGGATTACCAAGGTCCTGCAATGACCATAATTTTGTCCTAAAAATATCTCGCTTTTGATGTGACTCGTATCTCCCAGTACTGACATTGTATGGATCAAGATTTCAGCACATTTTCCATTGGAGGACCCTCAAGACAAAAACTACAGGAAATCCCAATAATTTTAATTCTAATATCTTCATTCATCTTTGTTTCTTTTTCTCATATATATGAAACATATATATACACATATATGCATACATATACATACATACACATATTTATATATAAGTATATATTTACATACACATAGATAATCTGTATCTCTAAAAACATATACCTTCCTTGAGAGAGGAAGAGAAAAATGTATAGTTAGGATTTTATATGTGGTATCATATTAAATACAAGGTGGCTCAGTGGTAGAGTGCTTGTCTTGCATGCATGAGGCCCTGGGTTCAATTCCTCCACACCACATAAGCAGAAAAAGCCAGAAGTGGTGCTGTGGCTCAGGTGGTAGAGCGCTAGCCTTGAGCTGAAGAGCTGAGGTACAGCACCCAGGCCCAGAGTTCCAGACCCACAACCGGTGAACAATCCCCCAAAACCAAATAAACAAAAACAAAAACAAAAACCAGTGCAAAGGAAAAATGTACTACTTTTTCCTATGCACTATTACTTGCACACTCTATTAACCTAATACTTTCATTTTCAACACAAAAGTATTCTATTATATAAATTCACATTCTCGGCTCGTATTTATAATTTGATAAAATAGCCTGTGAGACTGGCCACAAGTGATACTTTTCCTTCATCTAGTATATCACAAAACATAAGAGTATGTTTGATATGAATTGATAGAAGTACCATTAAATACTTACAGATGAATGTACATGATCCAAATTCAGCTGGTTATTCCTGAGGCGACAGCGTGAGTGTTTGGAGGAAATGCACTTTAAAGTGTACTTGTCCTCAGAGTAGGAGCTGTATGGAAGAATGGGTACTTATACTGTGTTGTGGTCATGTTGTCAGCCTTTCCCATAACTAGGAGTTTCATCCAGCTAATACACTCCATACCCAAGTCATGATCAATGTGGAGACTAAGGAGGCTGAATTTCTCGTGCTTGTTACTGAAAAATCAAGTCACATTGTTGCTTCAGGATCCACTTTTGAGCTTTACTTATGCTGAGAAAATTAGTGACTCACAAGAAATTATGGAGAGATAAATGTATAGTCAAGAGACTCATCCCTGTAAGACAGGATTTTGTAAAGAACTGTATAAACATAATAGACTTTAACCAGGTTAACACAAAGAGTCGAAGGCTATCATTGTTGAGTAGATTGACAGAAAAGCCCTCCTACACACAAATATTAAAGGACTCCATGAAAGTCAATTCTTTTCATTTGAAGGCAAAAGGATAATGAGAAACTTGACCTTGAATTGTAAGAACGATTGTCTAGGAAATAAATTTAAATGATAATTGATGAAGGAACTAGTAGACTGAGTAAAATGGACAGGGGGTTGGAAAAGAAACTTATCTAAGGTTGTTTTTTTTGTTTTGTTTTGTTTTTGTATATGCCTCAGATCCCTAGTAGGCTTACAACACACATTTGTTCTTAAACTTGTTCATAAAACACAATCAAAAAATTTTTAAAGAATAAAGTATAAATTTAGATTTTAAAAAGTCCAACATTTGGATACGATTGAAGTAAAATGGTAGCATCTCATATATTCATGTGTATTATTAAGCTGGTTCTTTAATCTGACTTGAGAACACACTTCCATTTTCTGATACTGTAAAGCAAAAGGCATGGAAAATGCTTATGCCATATGAGAACATATAAAATATTCCAGACCCACAGAGGACTTTAATTTGAAACAATAATACAAATGGAGAATAAAAAGAGGTTACAAATTCAGTCCTCAAAATAGAGTTCTGATTTCAACTTATTTTCTTTTTAGTGGCCTGATGTGTGCCCCAGATCTCATAGAAACTGTGCCCTAAGTAATTTATGTTAGTTCTACATTCTTAGTTCTTAGCAGAGAGCTCCTAAAACCTTTGAAATTTCCTGAATAATCAGGATGATAGGAGATAGGAGCTTCTTTTGTTATACTATTTTGAATTGATAAAAATTTCCAAAAATTTTTGTAACTTTGCACATAACAAGTAGAAAGACCATTTGTTATCTGCGAGGAAGGTTTTGATCACACTTGAGTTTGTATTGATTAGGTCATGTGCAGTAATGTGCCACTATAGTTTCAGCATGGGGTTAATCAACTCAAGTACCATGTGATCAGAGGTTGGAAACTTGCAACGTCATTAACAAACCTCTAGGAAATGTCTGTGGAGTTGGATTTATGGTCTATAAAATTTTCAAAACAATGACACCTGATTCATTCAGGGAGTAATTTAACACATGCACAAACTGGGAAATTTGTATATACAGATTTCCAGGACAAAATCTCCTATAACTGAATCTTTTTCTAAGTTTGATCTCTTCATCTGTCTGTGTACGTGTATCTTTTATAAAAAAGACTCACAACAAACAAGTAACTTTATTCTTAGAAATAGTGCCTGAAAATGTTGAAGCCATTTTTTTTAACACAAGTAGCACATCAGAAGGAAACCTAAAGTTATAAGACCTCTTTTTTCACCAAATGAACAATTCATTTACTTCTGTTTTTTCTTGCTATTTAGTAAAAATAACAGCTTAGTATTTCACAATAAACACAAGAATAGATTCATAGAAAATATTGGTGAGTCTGCAAAAAAAAAAAAAAAAGAGAGATGTTGGGCTGGCAAGGTAGATCAGTGGTAGAGTGCTTGCCTTGCCTGCAAGAGGCCCTGGGTTTGATTCCTCAGCATCACATAAACAGAAAAAGCCAGAAGTGGCATTGTGTCTCAAGTGGTAGAGCACTACCCTTGAGCTGAAGAGCTGAGAGACAGTACCCAGACCCAGAATTTAAGCCCCACAACCGATAAAAAAATGATATTGACAATACAAGATAAATTTGCAAAATCAGTTGACAACATGGGATATTGACCTTCAATTAGATTATATACACTCTCTAAAAGCTGAAGATACAGACATTAAAAATTTGGAGCTGTTGCAAACAATGTTAATACCATTTAAACAGAATTTTTATCACATATGTAGGAGATGTTGGCAAAATGACCTAATGAAACAATCTGGGTAAGTTCACAAGAGAATGAAAAATGTTTAACCCAGTGCCATTAGTCCTTTTTAAAAGGTAATAACCCTAAGAAATGTGCTTCCAATAATTTATGGTGATAGCATGGATACAGCCTTTTCTGTGTGGGAAATGTGTGTATTGGACTGATAGTAAGATTATTTTATAAAAGTGTAAGCCACACTTACAATCACCCTTTTGAAGAAGTTTATTTTCAATTTAAAAGATCATGTGAGACAGACCATATAATAGTGCTCCATCCAGATGTAAACCCGATAAATTAATCGTGGTCACTGAATTAATACACATGACATACTCACCACTGCTGGTGAGAATACAAGTATGTCACAGAAGTTTGCTACTCTTTTCTTGTTTTATTTTACTGAAGTTAGTGGGAAAATTGTTTTCAACTCTGTATCTGGTCCCTCAGAAGTAATGGGGTGTTTAAAAAAAGTTGTACCAAAATTTTCATTGCAAGTGATATAGAGTGATTTAGTCATTAAAGCATAATTACATTCTTAGGACACCCTAGAGTATTAGTATTTTTCTACTTGATGTTCTGTGGCATGTCTTTGTGTTGTGCTGCTTTCCCCTGAATGGAATTTGTTGTGCATCAGATTCATTTTTCAGAGTCTAACAACCTATTATCAGTTTCTCCTTTTTTTCCCTTTGAATATAATAAGTCAAAGTTTGATAAAATCTAGTTAATATTTCTTTTAGTTCTTGCAATAAAGTTTGAAAGTTCCAAGAATTTTGACATTCTGGTGCCATAATTTTCTGATTTTAGAATTTATAATTTAAATAAAAATTCATTATTTGATTGTTTCCCCAATGCTTTGAAAGAATAAAAGTGGTTTAGTGGCTCTTTTGGCATTATATTGAAAATTACTTTCACTAGCTTAGAAAAAACACTGGTACATTTTTGACTCATCCCTGAAATAGTCAGTGATCGATTTTTATTCAACACATTAACACATTTTATATTGATTAATCCTGTGTCTCTGTATCTGCACATTAATGTCTTAAATTTTCTGTTACATACACGAGGAGATCTTTTAGTTGACTCCTAGGAGGTTGACTTATTAGAAAATAATAAATCAATATTTCCTCAAAATATAATTTGAGGGAAAAGAATAAAATGTTACAAAATAGTAATCCCTCTGTACAATACCATAATAATAAAATTGTTTTTTTAAAAAAATAAAATGACCAGTTATGCATCAAAAATGATAAAGTAATAAAACCTCACAAAATGTTCACCAACAAGATGCGCTTTACCCCCAAACTGACAAGTTGAATTAAAATCCTACTGTGCAACTAGTTAATGATAATTTTAAAAATACAAACTAAAAAATTATTCACCAATAAGAAAAAAAACCAAGTAACTGGGACATCCCTATTTTATTTTATTTTTTAAATATATTTTATTGTTATTGTGAAGGTGATGTACAGGGAGGTACAGTTACATAAGTAAGCTAGTGTATACATTTCTTTTTGAACAGTGTCACCTCTCACCTCTTCCCTTGTTTTCTTCCAATTGTCCCATACTGATCACTTCCCCTCATCTTTCATGGTACAGTTCAGCATAATGTCTAGTATGTATCACTGCTACTTTTATTTACTTTTGTCCACCATTTCTGTGCCCCTTTTTTTCTCTCCCTCAAACAGTTAAGCTTACATACAAGCCAAAAGGTACAGAAATCCAAAACAGAGGCAAAGGAGAAAATAAAAAAGGAAATAACAAAAACTTTGTTTCCATATTTTTGCCGTTCATTTCAACATCATCTTATATGACTATATGTACATATCTATTGAGCATTCTTAATCCTCTCCTAAGAATATTGTCATTTGGCCTTACTGAATGAATGATTAGGGTCCTGTATGATATATTAAATCTAAGCGTAAATTTTTGTCTTTTACCATCTAAAGTCTTAACTTGTAGATTTATAGACACATTCGAGTTACCACAAATGAGGGAAACCATGTAACCTATGTTTCTTTGGCTCTGGCTTACTTCATTTAACATAATTTTTTCCAAGTCCTTCCATTTATTCTGAATGGTGCAATATCATTCTTTCTGACAGAAAGATAGAATTCCATTGTGTGTGTGTGTGTGTGTGTGTGTGTGTGTGTGTGTGTGTGTGTGTGTGTGTGTGTACTACATTTTCTTGATCCGTTCATCCCCTGAGGGACATTGGGTTTGATTACATACAGTGGTTGATTACATACAATGCTGCAGTTATTGGTTGTGCTGGTAGCTTTAGTGTGTCCTTGTTTATGGTCTACTGGATAAATACCCAGTTTTAGAATTGGAATTGCTAGGCTATGGGGATCCTCTATATTTAATCTTTTGAAGAGCCTTCACTTAATATGATTTTTCCCAGATTTTCTATTTCATTACAAATGGCACAGTGTCATTTTTTCTGATGGAAGCACAGAATGCCATTGTGTGTGTGTGTGTAGACACACACACACACACACACACACACACACACACACATATGTATGCATACCAAATTTTCTACTGAGGGACATCTGGGTTGATATCTTAGCTATGGTGAATAATGGTGCAATAAACATAGTTGAGCTGGTAGCTTTAGCATGGCCTTGTTTGTGATCATTTGGGTAAATGCCAGAAGTGGGATTGCTGGGCCATAGGTAAACTCTATGTGTAGTCTTTTGAAGAACCTCCATATTGTTTTTCAGAGTGGTTAAACAAGTTTACACTCCCACCAATAGTGTGGTAGCATTCCATTTTGGCAACATCCCCTCCAGCATCAGTTGTTATTAGATTACTTAATTATAGCCATTCTAACCAGGGTGAGGTGGATTCTCAAAGTTGTTTTGATTTGCATTTCTTTTATGGCCAGAGAAGTTGAACATTTATTTATGTGTTTATTAGCCATTATTATTTCCTCCTCAGAGAAGCCTCTCTTTAAGTCTTTAGCACACTTGTTAATGGGATGGTTGTTTCTTTGAGGATTTATTTTTGGAGGATTTAATTTTTGAGTTCTAAATCATGTTAAGTGAAGTAAGCCAGACCCAAGGAAACATAGGGTTTCTTTTATTTGCAATATCTTATCTTATTTGCAATTATCCTAATAATCTTAACAGATAAGCAGAATAGCTGAATACACAGAATAGCTGTGTACCTATGACCATATAAGATGATGCTATGAGAAATAAAATATAAGGCATGGATACAAGAGGTTTCTGTTTGCTGTTGTATTTTTAAATGTATTATGGGATTTCTTGTTTCTTTTGTCTATTCTTCCTTTTAAAGTTTATCCCTTGTTATCACTGTATTTAATTTTGGTACCCTGGATATTGTATATACATTTATTTGAAGTAGGAAAGAGAAGAGGAGCAACAAAATGGTGAGACAAAGGGCAAGGAGGAACCAATGTAACAGTGATACTCACAAGACAATATGTTGGAAATGCTCTGTACAGCTTGGGGACGGGGAGGGAAAGTAGGAGAAAAATGAGGGATTGGGTAACAAGGTAGACAAGAAATGTACTCACTACCTCATTTATGTAACTGTAATCCCTCTGTGCATCACCTTGACAATAAAAATAAATAAACAATAATAAAAAGAAGCTTCATACTGCTTTTCAGAATGGTTGAAAAAGTTTAAATTCCCACCAATAGTGTAATAGTGTTCCATTTCAGCCATATTCTTTCCAGCATCTGTAATTGTTAGTTTTTTTTTTCCTGATAATGACCACTCTGACTGAGGAGAGATGGAATTTCAACATTGTTTTGATTTGCATTCCTTTTCTGGCCAGAGATGTTGAACATTTCTTCATATGTCTATTGGGAATTCTTACTTCTCTTTAGACATTTCTTTAAGTCTTTAGCACTTCTATTAATTGGGTTGTTATTTCTTTGAGGGCTTACTTTTAGATGATTTAATTTTTTGATCTATAAGTATATTTTAGATACAATACCCTTATGTAATGATAGCTGGTGAAATATTTTCCCATTTTGTGGATTTTCTATTTATCTTGTTAGATACTGCCTTTGCCATTCAGAAACTCTTCAGTTTGATGCAATCCCATTTATCTAGTTTTTTTCTTTGAGTTGTTGTGATAATGGATCTTTCCTTAGGAAAGTTCAACCTATAGTTAATAATTGAATGAGTAAAATATTTTCTAAATAGAACGATTTTACTTGGTTTAATTCTAATGCAATTTATTGCACAGGTAGAGATCTTAGATACAGTGATATAAAACAACTTAAAATAAGGTGATGAAAACAGACAATATGAATAATATATATGAATAAAATGGAAAATATTATTCCCTTAGAATTATGATGACATTAAGTTGCTAGAATTAATATGCTATTAACATGATTTTATTATTTAAAATACTAACAAATATTTGGTACTAACTACCTCACTAACAGGAAAAAGACAATAGAGTTCAGTTAAAGAAAAAAGAGTATATAACTCAAAGTAAAGGAATGTTTATGCTCTGGCATTAACAAACTATGGACTGAAATAGATTAATGTACTATTCTAAACAGTAACAACAAAAATGTCCTTTTTCTTTGTTTGTTTGGTTGGTCATGGGGCTTGAACTTTGCGTCTGGGCTCTGTCCCTGAGCTCTTCAACTCAAGACAAGTGTTCTACCACTTGAGCCAAAGTGTCACTTCCAGTTTTCTGGTGGTTAAGTGGAGATAAGAGTCTCATGGACTTTCCTGCCTGGGCTGGCTTTGAACCATGATCCTCAGATTTCAGCCTCCTGAGTAGCTAGGATTACAGGCATGAGCCATGGGCACCTGCCTACAAAAATGTTCTTGAAATAAACTAAACACTCCATGTGTAATACCACAGCAATTTACTTTCCATGCTCAACACAAATTTGTTTACTTCTAGTGACTAGAAAAGATGGCAGCAGGTAGAGAAGAAATATCCTTCTGAGTATTTGAGTGAGCTAGGTGGTTAAAGAATAGCTGGGTGATAAATGGTAGAAGTTTTGGGTTTTGCCTTGGAAATAAACTTTGCCCCATCTAGCTACATTGGCTAGAAATAACTGGAGGTCTCCTCTTGCAGTGCTGTCGCAAGGAGGGGAGTACAAATGCACTCTTTGTACAAATAATAATTTTCTATTTTTTAAAATAAAAAATATGAATCTGACTCACACTGATCCTTTAAGCCATTAATGGAATTAACATTTTTGTTATTAGAAGATGATGGCTTTCCAAAGATGCTAATATTTGTTTTCACTGAAAAAATCTGTGAAACAGAACTAGAGGAGCTGGTTAATGTATTTTCATGTAATTCTTCTATATTGGATTGAAAATGGTTAATTGGATCTATAGAGCTTCAGCATCAATCAGTATTTCTGTCTAATTCTTGCTGCAGTGCAGTTACAGTGCTTCTTTATTGCCAATATTTTCTCTTAGTAACAGGTAAAATGTGCCAGCAGGTTCCAGGATATATGTAAGTAATTGGTGAGATACAATTAGGTGAAGAGATATCAAATTCCTTTAAGTTATACATGCTTAATAAATATGAAAAATACTTAGGACATGCTGAACATGGAGAAATACTTATTTGCTTTTTGGCAATTATATATTGAATATATAATTCAATATATTCTATCTAGTATTTTTTCAGGTATTTTGACTTAATCAGTGAATAAAATATATTCTTTCCTTTGGAATATGAATTTGACTTTACAGAATAATTAGAGACAGTAACAAATATAATGTATAAACAAACTTAAATTAGAAGCTCCAGATAAATATAGGGTCCAAATAAAGTGGACCTGGATGATGTAGGAAAATGGGTAGTACTGGATTTGGGTATTTGAATCAGGTTAGTTACATTTATCATTTTCTTTTCTGGTAAAAGAAAATCAGATCAGTGAATCAGTGGGTAAGCTGTACAAATTGATGCTCTTTTTCAGAAAAGAACCACAATTCAATATTATGGCAATTATACAGAATCAGAGTTAATTAACCTTAATACTATTCCTACTGTTTGCCAAGTTTGTGTGCAAGAAATGACCACTAACAACATCTTGGTTAAATAAAAACCCTGTGAAGCAGTTATTGCTGAGGACAAATCGAAGTTCAAAGTGGTGAAGGGAATGGCTTGAGATGAGATTGGAAATTGAGATGAAACAGAGAAGATAAGGAGGCAAGTATAAAGCGAGAGGCCATTTACCAAGTTGATTTAACAGATGTTTCCTTAATTGGGTCATTAATTGCTTTTATTTAGTTTCCTTCAAAATCAAACTTTGAAAATTAACACATTACAAAGAAAACTTTATTTTTTATTTCCTGTTATGTGGTTTTGTGTTGAATATGTTTTTCTTATTTAAACACCCTTTAAGTTCTTTAGCTCATGACAGCTATGGTTGCATGAATTGAATTTCTTTGTATCAAAAAATAAGTTATCCACTCAAGGGTTCATTGATAGTCCACCTTAGAAGATGAAAGTGGCTGATTTTTATTTGTAGATATCTACATTGGTTGAACAGGTAATACAAGAATTTTTCATCTATACACAGAGTTAAAGTTCTTCAAATCTATCAGAACTATTCAAGTAAGGCTCATAGTATATACCAAGAAATAACTTTCAGATAGCACATAGAATAATTTCCAAGTCCCATTAGAAGGTTCATCAACATATTCAGTTATGTATGAAACGTGCATATAAGTGCATACAAGAAGGTATGTTAAACTTCACCACTTCATGAAGAAGGAATCCCGTCTTCCTATGGGAAGATTCTTATTAACTATGATGGTTTATTTAACTTGCTAACTTGCCTATGTAAAAAGATGCCCAGATAGATGGCAAATGGTCACTTCTTGGTGTGTCTGTGATGATAATTTAAGTGATTAATATTTGAATACACAGATTGAATAAAGACCATTATGCTTAATGTGGATTTATATTATTCAACAGAACCTACCAGAGCAAACACTCAAAGGAATATCAGACAATCTTCTCCTGTCTTTAAACATGTGGATCTCTGGATTCTTGGGCCTTCCAATTTGGACCAAGACTAAATATTTTCCCACTTCTGCCCTGAAAGCATACTTCTCTTTCCTGGGTTTAAATATATTGCTGGCTTCCCTGATTCTCTTATTTTCAGGCTACAGAGATGACACTTCTGGGTCCATATTATCACAAAAATTAATACTTCTAAATAAATTTATTGTTCCATAGAGAAGCCTGACCAACAAATTTGCTATTTACGCCATTTTTCTTATTCCAATTTTAGGAAACATTTTCAAAAACAGACTTCCCACTCCAAGGCAATATAGGTTTCCTCATGTGCTCTTCTGAAAACCTTTCTCTCCTTCATCTAGATTCTAGGTATCTGCAAAGCAGCTCCAAATGTCCATTCATCTACTGCCATATAATCAATAGCCCCCAAAACTTGCAGCTTAAAAGAACAAATGCTATCTTTTAGTCTCTTGGTTAGGAATTTTGACCTGGTCCTGTCTGGGCTTTAAATGACTTTCACATGCACTGACAAGAGCCTCTTCAAAGATCATTCAACTGGCTGGTGAGTATTATGAATATTTCAAAGCTATTTGCTTTTAAATCTCTCCATTTGCCAGCTCAGAAAATGTAGGAAGCTTTTCTAACAACAATTTATGAATAGAAAAACATAAAACCCAAACATGATAGAAGTGACACTCTTCCTAATTTTGGAAGTGACATTGCAACACCTATTGCCTATTTTGTAAGCATCATATCTCTAGGCATGGTCTGTATTTTAAGGGAAGAGATTATTTAGGGCATGAATAGCTGGACTTAGAGATCAGGGAGCATCATCTCAGAGGCTGCCTGTCACAACTTGCTGACAATTAACAGAGTTGTTACATTGTACCAGAAAATAACTTACACCAAAAAAAGAAAATGAAGTAACAAACATAAGAATGTGTTGTATGAAACAGACAGAAATCCATTAGACGTTCTCATAAACGACAAATGGTCAATAAATTCAGGAAATTCTGTACTATAAGCTGGAACTTATTTTATTTATTCATTTTTTGGATCCGGTCGTGGGGCCTGAACTCTGGGCCCTCAATTATTCAGCTCAAGGCTAGCGCTCTACCACTTGAGCCACAGTACCACTTCCGGCTTTTTTCTTTTTGCTTATGTGGTGCTGAGGAATCGAACCCCGGGCCTCAGGCATGCAAGGCAAGCGCTCTACCACTGAGCCACCTTCCCAGCCCTGGAACTTATTTAAAAATATGATCTACTGGTGCTTTTCCAAGAACCTATGTTCTCTGTTTTCAGTTTTTTTAGACTCTTTTTTTTCTCTCTTACATGTTTAATTTGGTGTGTCAGTTTGCACAGAGTAAAGGATTACAGAAAGCTGGTATAAAAAATATTTGAGGGGGTTGCCTATGTTAATGTTTCTAGACATGATTAGTATTTAAATCACTTTACTCAATAAGCAAGATCTATCTTCACTCATTGAGGAAAGGTCCATTCAAATAGCTGAGGGCATAGATTAAAAAAGGAGAGAAAGAGAGAGGGGTGAAGGAAAGGAGGGAGTGAGTAGGAAGGGAGGGAGGGAAGGAGGAAGAGAAAGAAGGAAAAAGAGCAAGCAAGCAAGCAGGAGAGCAAGGAAGTGAGTGAGCAAGACACCAGCAAAAAAGAAGGAAGGAAGGAAGGAAGGAAGGAAGGAAGGAAGGAAGGAAGGAAGGAAGGAAGGAAGGAAGGAAGGAAGGAAGGAAGGAAGGAAGGAAGGAAGAGAGGGAGGGAGGGAGGGAGGGAAGGGAGGGAGGAAATTACATTTCTCCCAAACTCGAACATGGAAATTTTGTTTGCTCATTGAATGTAATTGGAAAGCATCCAAGTATTTACTGTTGTGATCTAAGAATATGCTTATAAGTATATGAGCAAGATTTAGTAAAAGCTTCATATAATTATACTTGGGGCACATAAAATGCCATACTTACACACAAGTTGTGGATTCAGATCCCTATTGTGTTGAGAAAATAATTCTGGTTGGTAATTTAAGAGGTTTACCAGTTTAACAGAGTTGAGAATATTGGTGGTAGAATATTCTTTGGGACTTTTTGTGGGAACATGATAGCTTTTGGGAAAGCTTCCATCTCTTCTTTCATGTAAGGGCACACTGTTGCTCCTTTCTTCCCTTCTACAATGTAAGAAGGCCATTTCTGAAACAGAGAATAAGAACATCACCAGACATAAAGATTATTGCTACCTTGCTCTGGAATCTTAACCGTTGCAGCTGTAAAAGAACAAAAAATCCAACTTATGGTATTTTGTTGTTGAAGAACTAAAAGACTAGGACACAATTTTCTGCTATTTTAAGTTAATAAAATCTATTTTCTCCTCTCTCTCTCTCACTCACTTTCTCTTTTAAGTAATATTTTGTTTTCCAAATTTTTAACCCACAAGTTTATTGAACATAGTAAACATCTAGTGCACTATTATGACAACCCTACACATTTTATATTACATTTATATATATATATATATATATAATATATATCTTGAGCTTTCACACACACACATATATGTATATATGTGTATATATATATATATATATATATATATATATATGTCTTGAGCTTTCACACATCTCCTTGTATCCCTTCTAATAATTGTATAATTTAACTGTAGAGTCCATATATAAAAATCCAGTTAAAAGTTCATTTGAAATGTTCTGTTTTTACATTTTATTTCCAGACAGATTAAGAACTTGCAACTTCAGGAGTGAATATGGTGTGGGGGGATATGGAGATATGGTTACTGATGATTTCTACTCCTGAAATCATGTGCTTTCAGCTAATTTAAAATTCAAATTTTAATTCTACAGAGGTCCCTTGCAGTTATACCAACTTCCAATCACTGAAAGATGGTCTTTAAAGTATATCACCAATCAAGCTGGAAGAGGACACCTTGCATTTTTTCTACTTTAACAGCCTTGAGTTTTTATTACATTTTCTTGGAAGCTGTTAATGGTAGGAATAAGGGTTTTTGGTCTAGAAATTGATGCTTGATTCAGGGGATTTCTATTCATTTTTCTCAAGCCCAACAAGAATTTTCAGGTCCTGCTTGATCCTTTTCACCTCTGCAGAGTGACAACAGATGAGTTCACATGGCAGTCCTCTCACCTAGAGTCTACCACCATCCAGGCCTCTCATTCCCTGGGATCAGTTCACTGCATTGTGGCATTTAATTCCCAGAGACGCCATTTTTTATATTTATGCAATCATCATGATAGAATTTATGGATTTCATTTTGTCAACTTAATTCTTGTCATCAGAGCAGAGATTTTTTTGTCATTTCTTCACTATCCTTCCAGATAGGAACTTTTCCTAACCCTGAAATTAAAAAAAAAAACAACTATTTTCATCTACCATTCTTGTAAATGAATTTTATGAATGCACATTGGTGATTGTTTGAGTAACATTTATCTATTGAGACTTCCCTAACTTTTCAGACATTTGAGTATTATTACGATAATAAAATATACAATTCCCTTAAAATTATGAATTGCAGTTTATTGAATTATTTCAATAATTAAATGAGCACTTGACATTATATTTTCTTCAAACACAAAAAAATCTTCATTTTTATTCATTTTTCTTCATATTCCAAATCATTTCTGAACATTTTTGCTCATCATGGTATTTTATAACATTTCTTAGTTCATAGAATTTTAGAATGTATAGAAAATTTAGTGGCATCTCTTTCAATCCTTTCATAGAAAAACAAAGCCTGAAAATTATAGGAAATGATTCATGAATATATTCAGTATTTTATTTCCTTTCCTCAAAATGCTTTCCTGATTCATCCCAAGACTCATAGTCACTATTTTCCTGGCAAAGTCAGAGTTATCACTACCAATGGCAATTATCAAGAATGCATTTTCACCATACTGGACCTCGTATGTGATGCCTAAAACAGCAAAATTAAGGACACTGACATGGAGAAAGTAATACATATTTGATTATATCCTACCAGTATATATGGTATAACTAAATTCAGTGAAGCTGATGTCTCCTAAATTATAATCATCTTTGAAAATGAAGTTAATAAAGGTTAAATTTGTGATTTACAAAAACACTCAGTATATTACTATTTCCTTAATATTAATTTGCATTATAATATGACAAATCTATGAATACAATAAATATGTATTGGTTCCATCTTTGCATCTGTCTATGTGTCTATGTACTGATGTATTTGTGTATTTATCTATCATCGATCTATCTAATATCCATCTATCTACTTACCTATCTAATCTATAATCTCTCAATGTATTTCAACATGCCATTTTCCTTTGTTGCAACTTTCTCCATATTACTTTTTATTATTTATTTTATTGTTATCATAAAAGTGATGTACAGAGGGATTTCAATTACATAAGTCAGATAATGAGTGCATTTCCATTTGTAAAATGTCTTTTCTTTCCTCCTTCTTTCCCAGTCCCTCCCTTCCATCTCCACCCACAAGTTGTTACTTTCATCAATGTCCAGTGAGCTCCACCATACACTTTTTAAAACATATTCCTTTAACATAAATGTTTCTGTAAATATGGATACATTACTTCAAATATATAGAAAAAATAATTTTAGGAGTTCCGGGAAGATGGCTGAGGAGAAGCTGTAATCTGAACAAGCTCTCACATAGAAAGCAGTTTTAGAGTTCCAGTGAACAGTCCTAAGCCAGAGAATCACACCAAGTGTGCCATCACAGGACAGAGAGTTAGACAAGAGAGGGAAGCCAAGGCAAAAAGACACACCTGAGTGCTCGCCAGCAGCCGCGGCAGGGTCGCAGTGGCGACTGCAGCTGGGGCCATACCTGAGCGCTCACACAGAGAGTCCGGGACGAAGGAGCCAGACGCAGTGGGCGAGCGGATTCTACTCAACACCAGCAAGAACCAACAAAGAGCGGACATCTTCATCCTGCAGCTTGCAGACAAGAGACGACCCAGGATCCAAGACTCGGTGTGAGTAGAAGCCCGACGTCCTCACTCCTTCTCAGGGAGCAGAGGAGGGAAGGCCACCCCTTCCCCCCCAGCACCAGTGATCTCCATCTTGGATACCAGCTCCAACCCAGGCCTTGGAATAAAACGAGTCATTTAGCAGGTCACAAGAACTTAACAGCAAAGTGACCTGCCAAACTCGGCTCCATCCAGGGAAAAGTCACCCAGCTCAGGCGCCAGCCATTGGAGTGGCTTCCCTCACTGGGTAACCAGAGCCAGAGGCTGCCCCTCCCTCTAGCAGCCTCAACAATCAATTGAAAAACAGAATCCCTGAGAATGGCTCCAGGCTGGGCTCTGGGAGATTTTTTTTGCACAAAACAGCCCCAGGAAAAAGCTACTGATTGTTGAAAGGCCTCAACTCTACCCAGAACCTAGACTCACCACTGCATACCCCTCTTTTGTGATTCTCAAAGCAGATCACCCTCCTAGAAAACTAACCTGGGAGGGGGATCTCAAAATCTTGGGTAAAGCAGAGCATTTTTCTGCTTCTTCCAACAAACCGACTTAAGAAACCAATCAAGCCACAGGACCTCAAGCTGACCAGAGACTCCAATAAAAGGCTGGTTACAGACTAAAGGGAGATACAGGATTCTTCCCACCCCTCCCCCCCCCAAAAAAAATCAAAGGACTTTTTTTTCCTTTTTTTCTTTTTTTTTCTTCTTATTTTCTTTTTTTTTGTTTTTTGATTTTTGTTACCTTATATATATATAATTTTTTTCTCTTTTAAAACTTTTATTAATCTATAATTTTTGCCTCTTCTGAAAAAATAATTGATTTCCAGTAACTTTTTTTTTTCTCCTCTTATAATTTTTATTTTAGGAATATGTGAATAAGCGTTTTCCTTTCCTTTCTTATCTTCTTTCTCTTTTTCTTTCTTTCATAATTATCTTTTGGTCTTTTGTCTAGCTATACTAAACTTCTGATCTTTTCTTCTCCCTTTCCCATCCTTAAAGTTTTTCACATCTCCTCTATGTCCCTCCCTTTCTCACAACATATTCACATTCCTCTCTAAATAGATGGTTTTTAATCTCTACAATAACATTAATTTTTACGTTTCTATTTTTTTTCTGGTCTCTTTTCATTCCCCTATCCCTCTCTTCTTTTTCTCTCTCTCTCTACTTGCATCCTACCCAACCCATTTCCTGCATTGTGATTAGGACATAGTTAACTATCCCTGTGCATCCCTACACCAATCTATTCCTATTTTTGACCCACATCTCTCCCTAATCCTAATAATTTCTGGTTTTCCAAATTCTTTTCTGTGGTTTGAAGTCCTTTAAAATATAGTTGTTTGATGTTGAATAGATGTATCTGTTGAACTAGATGGTATCTGTAGACTATTGACTGTACAAATGCAAACTTTGGTTGGTGGTTGCCTTAAGATAGTGTTCTAGCACAAAACTGGTGCTATCTTCATCTCAAATGGGCAGAGTAAGCCGGAAAAATACAAGAAAAATGGCAAATTTGGGTATCTCAATTCCCAATCTTGATAATCAGGGGTCAGATCAGATAATGAACAATCCAGAGGAGAGTTCCCAAATAGCTCTACAAACACTGGTGGCAAACATGATAAATGAGAAGTTTGACAACTTACAAAGGACTCTCTATGAGAGTGATAGGGAGAGAGAAGAGGCATCCCAGAAGTTTATACAGGAATATCATAAGCGTGAGGAAGCTACTCAAAAACTGATACAGGATTTGCGTGAACAACTTGAGAATACTCAAAGAGAAAGGGAGGAATGGCGTGAGCAGGCTGAGAACACTCAAAGAGAACTGCAGGAATCCCAAGAACGTGAGGAAGCTAAACAAAGAGTAATACAGGAATTGAGAGACCAGGTAGAGAACACACAAAGATCACTAAAGGCATCCATAGAATCCATTAAAAAAGAGCTGAAGGAAGTCAGGGAGACCACAAAGGGAATGCTGAATGGAACCCAACAGAAGGAATGGGAGTCCAAAGAAACCATATCCAATCAACTAAGTGATTTGAGGACAAACACTGAACACCAAATTAAGGAAGTAAAGAGATTCATACAAGACCTAAAACAGAGCTTCAACAAAGAACTTGAAGCCATCAAACCTGACCAATTAGAAGAAAAAGAGATTAAAAACAAAGTAGAGAGTCTTGACAGCAGGTTAGACCATGCAGAAGATCGAATCTCAGCGATTGAAGACAGCCTAGATATTATAGAGAAAGAACATACAACCATCCAAGACAAGTCCAAGAAATATGATAGGTCTATCCAACACCTGGAAGACACCATCAGAAGGCCCAATCTAACGATAATGGGTGTAGAGGAGCACCTAGAAACAGAAGTTAATGGTCTAGGACATTTGTTTAACAGGATCCTAGCAGAGAACTTCCCAAACATACAAAAAGATAGGCCTATTCAAATACAAGAAGCTTTTAGAACCCCAAATAGACCAGACCAGAATAGGACATCCCACAGTCACATTATAATCCACACAGGATCAACCCAGACCAAGGAAAAGATCCTTAAAGCTGTCAAGGAGAAAAGGGTAATCACCTATAAAGGGAAACCAATTAGAATTACCTCAGATTTCTCAGCAGAGACAATCAAAGCAAGAAGAGCCTGGAATGATGTATGCCATGCCCTAAAAACAAACAACTATCAACCAAGAATACTGTACCCAGCTAAACTCTCCTTCATAACTGAAGGCCAAATAAAAACCTTCCATAGAAAAGAAAAATTGAAACAATACATCTCCACCAAACCAGCCCTACAAAAGATTCTTAAAGATGTCCTACACATAGAAAACCAAAAAGACCACAACAAAGGCCAAGAAACTGCACCCAAACTGAGAATCGAAGAACCATAGGAAGAACCCAGTTTTTGCAGCCCCCAAGAAGGTGGATAACCTGGCAGGAACTTCCAAATACCTCTCAGTCCTATCTCTTAACGTTAACGGACTGAACTCTCCAATTAAGCGACATAGACTGTCTAGTTGGATTAAAAAACAAGACCCTTCTATCTGCTGCCTGCAGGAGTCACATCTTGCCCGTAAAAACAAGCACATTTTCAATGTTAAAGGCTGGAACAAAATCTACCAAGCAAACGGCCCTCATAAACAGGCGGGACTTGCAATCCTAATATCAGATAAAATAGACTTCAAATTAAAATTCATGAGAAGAGATAAAGAAGGTCGCTACATACTAATTAAAGGATCTCTCCTTCAGGAGGATATTACAATTCTAAATATCTATTTGCCCAACAATGGAGCACCCAAATTTATCAAAGAAACACTACTTTCCCTCAAATCCCATATAGATCCAAAGACATTAATTGTTGGGGATTTTAACACACCACTCTCCCCACTAGATAGATCAACTCGGCAAAAACTCAACAGAGAAACCGCAGATCTAAACAGCTGCATAGATCAACTAGACTTAACAGACATTTCCCGAACATTTCACCCAGCAGCATCAGAATACACGTTCTTCTCAGCAGCACATGGAACGTTTTCTAAAATAGACCACATTTTAGGCCGCAAAGCAAACTTGTCTAAATTCAGAAACATTGAAGTTATACCTTGCATTCTCTCTGACCACAAGGGAATAAAATTAGAACTCAACACCAAAAGCCACCAAAGAAAGTCCGGTATCACATGGAGGCTGAACAACACACTGCTGAATCATGAGTGGGTCATGGAAGAGATTAGAAAGGAAATTCAAATGTTCATGCTATTCAACAAAAATGAACACACAAATTACCAGCTCCTCTGGGACACAGCAAAGGCAGTACTCAGAGGCAAGTTTATAGCTCTGAGCTCCTACATCAACAAATTGGAGATATCTGAAACTAACAATTTAATGACACATCTAAACCTCCTTGAAAAAGAGCAGCAAGATAAACCCCAATCCAGTAGACGGAAAGAAATAATCAAAATTAAATCAGAATTAAATGAATTAGAATCCAAAAAAACTATAGAAAGAATCAACAAAACAAAGAGTTGGTTCTTCGAAAAACTTAACAAAATTGACAGACCCTTAGCAAACCTTATCAGAAAAAGGAGAGAACACACCCAAATTAATAAACTCAGAGATGAGAATGGAAACATCACCACGGAAAAAACCAAGATTCAGAACATTATAAGGGAATACTTCTCAAAACTTTATGCTAATAAGTTTTTCAACTTGACAGAAATGGACCTCTTCCTAGCAAATATTGACATGCCAAAACTAAACCAAGATGAGTTAAACCAGCTTAACAGGCCCATATCAAGCATTGAAATAGAAACAGCAATAAGAGACCTCCCAGCTAAGAAAAGTCCAGAACCAGATGGTTTTACAGCGGAATTTTACAAGGCCTTCAAAGCAGAGCTCACACCTATATTCTCTAACTCTTCAATGAAATTGAAAGAGAAAGCTCACTACCCAACAAATTCTATGAAGCCATCATAACCCTCATCCCAAAACCAGGCAGGGACTCATCAAAGAAAGAGAACTATAGACCCATTTCTTTGATGAACATTGATGCAAAACTTCTCAACAAAATTTTGGCCAATCGACTTCAACAATTCATCCAAAAAATCATACATCATGATCAAACAGGATTCATTTCAGGGATGCAAAGCTGGTTCAATATACGCAAATCAATTAATATTATTCATCACATCAACAGGAGCAAGAATAAGAACCACATGGTTATCTCAATAGATGCAGAAAAAGCATTTGACAAGATACAACACCCCTTCATGATGAAGGTTCTGGAAAAATTAGGAATCCATGGATCATTCCTCAATACAATAAAGGCTGTATATGACAAACCTACAGCCAGCATTATACTCAATGGTGAAAAACTAAAGCCATTTCCTCTTAACTCAGGAAGAAGACAAGGATGCCCACCCTCTCCACTTCTCTTCAATCTAGTATTAGAATGCCTAGCTACAGCAATAAGACAAGATGCAGACATAAAGGGGATCCAAATAGGGAAAGAAGAAATAAAACTCTCCCTCTTTGCAGATGACATGATCTTGTATTTAAAGAATACCATAGACTCCACTCCCAAATTACTCAAGCTGATTCAAAACTTTGGCAAAGTAGCAGGTTATAAAATTAACCCTCCAAAATCAAAGGCTTTTCTATATGCCAACAATGAGAAAAGTGTGGCTGAAATTAGGAAAGCAACTCCATTTGTAATTGCCCCACAAAAAATAAAATACCTAGTAATTAACTTAACCAAAGAAGTGAAGGACCTCTATGATAAAAACTTTAAAATCTTGAAAAAGGAAAGCAACACAGAACTTAAAAAATGGCAAAACCTCCCATGCTCCTGGATTGGCAAGATTAACATTGTGAAAATGGCAATACTTCCCAAGGCTATCTACAAATTCAACGCGATACCTATCAAAATTCCACCCTCATTCTTCAAGGAAATAGAAGAGGCAATCCAAAAATTCATATGGAACAATCAAAGACCCCGAATAGCAAAAACGCTCCTCAACGGAAAGAACACTGCTGGAGGAATATCAATACCAAATTTCAAACTCTACTATAAAGCCATAGTAATCAAAACAGCTTGGTATTGGCATAAGAACAGACCTCAGGACCAATGGAATAGAATTGAAAACCCAGAAATGAACCTACAGACCTATAGCCATCTAATCTTCAATAAGGAAGCTAAAACAATAGAATGGAAGAAAGACAGCTTCTTCAGTAAATGGTGCTGGCAAAAATGGTTAACTACATGTAGAAAACTAAAGCTAGATCCTTATATATCACCCTTCACCAGAATCAACTCCAAATGGATCAAAGACCTTGAACTCAAAGCAGACACTCTGAAAACATTACAGGATGGAATAGGAGAAACGCTAGGTCTCCTTGGCTCAGGCCAAAATTTTCTGAATAGAGACCCGGAAGCACAACAAATCAAAGAAAGGTTGGACAAATGGGATTGCATAAGGTTGCAGAGCTTCTGCAGGGCAAATGACATAGCTAGCAAGATCAATAGAAAGCCCACCGATTGGGAGAAGATCTTTAGTAGCCATACAACGGACAAGGGTCTCATATCTAAAATATACTTGGAACTCAAAAAATTAAACCCCCCAACAACAAATCCTCAAAGAAACAACTGCCCAATAAATAAGTGGGCGAAAGACTTAAAGAGAAGCTTCTCTGAAGAAGAAAGAAGGATGGCCAATAGACACATGAAGAAATGTTCAACATCCCTAGCCATAAAAGAAATGCAAATCAAAACAACATTGAGATATCACCTCACTCCAGTTAGAACAGCAAAAATCAAGAACTCTAACAACAACAGATGGTGGAGGGGATGTGGACAGAAAGGAACCTTACTTCATTGTTGGTGGGAATGTAAACTTGTTCAACCACTTTGGAAAGCAGTATGGAGGTTCCTCAAAAGACTTCACATAGATCTCCCCTATGATCCAGCAATCCCACTTTTGGGCATTTACCCAAATGTTTACAAACAAGAACACACTAAAGCTACCAGCACAACTATGTTTATTGCAGCATTATTTACCATAGCTAAGATATGGAACCAACCCAGATGCCCCTCAGTAGATGAATGGATCAAGAAAATGTGGTATATATTCACAATGGAATTCTATGCCTCCATCAGAAAGAATGACATTTCCCCATTTGTTAGGAAATGGAAAGTTTTGGAAAAAATTATATTAAGTGAAGTAAGCCAGGCCCAAAGAAGCATAGGTCCCATGGTTTCCCTTATTTGCAATATCTAGTATAGGTATGAGTCAAGCGGAAAAGTTCAGATAATGTGATGTTAGGAAAATGAACCCTTAAATATATATTTTAATGTTTTCGTTTCTTTCATGTATGTGTTTCTAACTCATTTATAAGATTATTTCTTTGTTGCTGTGTATGTCCCTCCCCCACAATGTAACCCCCGCTTTCACTATATTTAATGTCATTATAACTTGTTGAGGAGATGGGGACAAACAAGTCGTTTAAGGATTCAGGTTGACCTGTTGCAACAATGAGAAGTACAAAATGTCATGTCAAAACCAACTTTACAATGTCGGTGTGTTTGGGGGGTATAATTGGGTGGGGGGAGGGGGGAGGCTGGGAAGGGAGGTGAAGGGTAAACAAAGGAGGAGGCTGCGATGCTTGGTAAGAAATGTATGCATTATCCTGCCCATGTAAATGTAGCCCCTCTTTCCAGTATGTTCTCAAATAAAATAAAATTAAATTAAAAAAAAGAAAAGAAAAATAAATCACATACTAATTTTGCACATTTCTATGTATGTATATAAATATATATATTTGTGAAAGTCAGAGCCATTTTCACAGGAAGAATCATGCAATATAGCATAAAGTGATCATTTTTCTGTCCTTGATACCAATATTTTAATTTCAATATATGAAGAGATTTAACATTAGAAACTACTGAAATAAATATTATTCAAATTTACAAGAAATTTTACTTAGAGTTTCACATTTGTATTTATTGAAAACCAACTAATGGCATTCTTTTTTCCCTTCTTAGGCTCAATAGTTTTATTTTAATAAGGAAAGTATGTAACTTGAAGGGAAATTGCCAATATTACTTAATATTTCTGATTGCATCAAGTAGCATTTGATAACCTGAAAGTGTTTTGAATCACTTTTCCAGCAACCTAAAATAATGCTTTTAACTTATGTGTTACTATTTTCATATGCTCATTGACTCAGGTGGAATATAACCACCTTCATCTTTTCTCAGTTTTTGTATTAATTTCCCAGAACAAGTTCAATTAACAAAGCATGAGGAACTCAACTTTTTTTATTGTCAAAGTGATGTACAGAGAGGTTACAATTACATAAGTAAGGTAAAAGTACATTTTTGTCAAACTTGCTACTCCTTCCCTCATTTTTCTCTTACTTTCCCTCTCTCCACCTCCCCCCAAATTATACAGATTATTTCCAACAGATTGTCTTGTGTATATCGCTGTTGTATTGGCTTCCCCTTTATCCTTTGTCTAACCATTCTGTTTTTCCCCTTTCCTTCCCTAGTTCTGATAAATGTATATGCAATACCAAGGTACCAAAATCAAATAAAGTGACAACAAGGAATATTCCATAGGAGGAAGAACATACAAAAGAATAAAAAAAGTTACATAGTACATTAAAAACAATAACAAAAACTTCTTGTATTGGATTTCATTTCGCTTAGCATCATCTTATATGGTTATGGAACTCAGCTTTTTTTATTTGTACATCTTAGGAGAATTTTGTAGTTTCAAATTAGGGTCAAATTATCCAAGTCTGTGCTCTCACTGATAACTTCTACTTGAAAAGCCAAACTGGGGACAGACTGAAATAACACAGTCCATTTCATTTTGTAAAGTAGTAACTGCAAGTGCAAGGTATTTACAAGGTATCATTAGCAAAACCACTTCCCATGCTGTAATGGTCTCTACAGCAAGGGAATACATTCTCAGGAAAATCTAAACGTCAGGGTTTTTTTTTTTTTTTTTTTTTTAGCTCAAAGTAGGTACCACTGCTATGAAAGATTTTAAAAAGTTTTCTTGAACATTTTTTGAGAATTCAAGTTATAAGAATATATTCTATTGACCAAGCTTAGTTTCAATAGGACATATTTGACAATCATTTCTATATCATTTTCCATTAAAAGTTAAATTCAGAAAAAATAGTTTTCCAGGCTTATAAATGAGTCATAATTGTACTAAGTTGCAATTTATTCTGCAACACAATAAACTTTTGAGAATCTTATTTCCCTTCTTTTGCATTCCTTAATATTATTTCCAGGCAATTCAAAACTTCAAAAGCATTTGCCATTTTAAAATCATAATTGTCACTGCTATTTTACATTTAATATACAACCCATCCCCCAAATATTCTTATTGAGATAAGTTGTTCTTTGTGAGACCAAGTATATTTTTTCCTCAGAAAATTTACATTTAAAAGTTTTAATGATTGCGAGGTTTTTAATCAATGTTAGAATATTAATTTGAACACCTATGTTATATGATTTTGCACCATGTGATAATATCAACATTAAGCGTATCCTTATCAGTTGGCTAGTGATTTATTCATTAACAGCTAGTATTTCTGGTTGCACCAATATTCCAGGTGTAATAAATCCTTAGAAACTGTTCTTCACACAAATCACTGCTTTATATTTGGGCCCACAAGAATTCACTAAAAGCAAGATAAATGCCTGGCTTCCCTGATTTCATTTTACATCAGCGTCCTTCTGCCTCTGTCTCTCTGTCTCCACTTGCCCCCCTGTCTGTCTCTGTTTCTGTCTCTGTCTCTGTGTCTGTATCTCTCTCTCTTTCTCTCTCTATATCTCTCTCTCACACACACACCTTGATACAGAATTAATAGATTACATCTTTATGACAAGAAATTAAACCACTCTAAAGAACAGCAAAACCTCACTGAACAGACCAGTTCCTGAATGATGACGTTCACCCATGCTGATAAGGCTTCTCTTTAGAGTGAAGTAAGAGCGGAATTAAATATCTCAAATGGAAACCAGATTGCTCCAGTTAAGTGGTGATAATTCTAACCACTTCTGTAGACACCCTTGTAGAATCAGAACTGAGATATGATCAACTGGTTTATAATTTGCCTGAGACTGTTAAGTTCATCTCTCCCTACACCTCAATTCTTGGTGCATTTATCTCCAAACTTTATGCACTCTCTCCAAATCTCTTTCTCCAACGAGGCTGTGTTGTATGATTCACTTCCTTTTCTGCTCATCTGCAGCTACTCTATTTGGCATGTGACCAAATCCGAGAAGTTGAAAATCTGGATTTGGGCTAGAACTTTCGTCGATTTTTTACATGGAGGAAATTTAATTGGGAACCCAACAAAACTAAACTTGTGGCCCTGGTAAAAATCTGATATTAGATTGTCTTATGTTTATTCATATGTAGTAAGGTGAAAACCCTTTTTACAGTGTCTTTATATGCTAATTTTCATAAGCTATTCTTTATGTTAGAGTTTAATTTCAGATTATTTAATAATTTAAATACTTGTTTAAAGTGGACATTAGGCTTGATCCTCTTAGTAATATTTGTTTTAACCTAAAGGATTAAAAAACACATAACTTAATCTAAGAAGTACTCAGTAGGAAAAAGTTAGTTTGCAACTAAAGTGAGTTGATTTTTGTATATTAAGTCAATTTGTCAAAAGCAGAATCAAAATCAGACCTAAAAGAATTAAATGATCTTTGGTGCTTAAGATGTCATCCTGACATCCAAAATGCTTTTTTGGTTAGAAATAACTATATTTAAATTATGATCAAAATTTGTGAGGAAATATTAAAAATAGGTGTATGGATTTTAAGTAGTTCCTTTCTGGAATATTAAAAAAGAGATTATTTTCTATCTTTTTGATTAACACAAGGATAAACATGACCAACTGAATATCTTTCACTTATTATGGAAATTCCCTTTCTCCTTTTCAAAAATTTTCATTTTGAAAATCAAAATATTAAGAGAACATTATCACAATCTATTAATTAAAATAATGAAGTAATTTCAAATCATAGGGTTAATGATTTTATAATATATGACATGGGCAAAATGACCTACTAAGTGTTGGATGTCTGATTATTTTCTTATTTAATCCCTGGAGCAATTTTCTAAAATAACAGGTACTGCCATAATACAGTACTAGAGATTGGGAAATTGAGATCACAGGGCAATTCATATCCAAAGATACAGCTAGTGTTTATAGCCGAGTTATATTGTTACTAAACAAAAGCTAAAATATCTATCATCAAATTTCAGGGTTTTTTTTTTCTGAAATAGGGATACAGGCTGACCCATTGTAACACAAGGTGTAAAAGACACTATGTTGAAAATGAACTTTACAAATTTGGGGGATAAGGGAGGAGTTATAGTGGTGGAGAGGAAAGGGATGGTAGGGGAGAAAGAAAGGAGAGGGTAACAATGCTAGATAGGAAATGGCTCATTACCTTACTCATGTAACTGTAACCCCTCTGTACAGTATCTTTACAATAAAAATATATAAAAATTATGTTTATCATTGAAATCAGTGTATATATGTGTGTGTGTGTATATATATATATATATATATATATATATATATATATATATATATATATATGGCTCACTTTGTGGCCATGTTTGTAAACAAGGCCCTGTCTATACATGATCATATTAAACTGTTGGTCACAGAAGAATGAGATTAGTTATTTTCATTGTGCATTCCAAGAGAATCTAATACAGTGTGATTAAGTCATTTATTGAAATTCACAAGTAGAAATGGTAACTTGAATTTTGTATTCATTATTCCACAACTTCAATTTGAAATTTTAAGAGGAGATGTGTCTTCTATTTGTCCCTGAGTCCTGATTGAATCCTGTAATTCCAGTCTCTTTCCATATTTAGACCCTCCCTTTCAGTCTATTATTCTTTTGTACTTTTTTTTTGAGATACACTAGTTGTTTTTATAGTCTTCACCCTCATTTTGTATCTTTTAAAAAATAGTTTATTTTATTGTCATAGTGATGCCAGAGAGGTTATAGTTATATAAGTAAGGTAATGGGACCCTCAGTAGATGAATGGATCAAGAAAATGTGATATATAAACAAAACAGAATTCTATACATCACCCCTTTTGTAAGGAAATGGAAAGACTTGGGAAAAAAATCATATTAAGTGAAGTAAGCCAGGCCCAAGGAATTATAGGCTCCATGATTTCCCTAATTTGTAATACTAGTATATGTCTAGGATAGTCCTAATAGTGGATCACAATAGCTCAATAGCTATGTAAATATGACCATATAATATGATGCTAATTAAAAAGTACTCCAAGATATCAATATATGGAAACGAGGGGTTTTTTTTGTTTCTTTGTTTTTGTTTTTCAATATACTGTATGAAGTTATTTTTTCTTTCAATTTTTTCCCTTTAGTTTATCCCCTGTTGTCACTGTTTTTGATTTTGGTAGCCTGTATCTTGTATATATGTTTATATGATTTGTGGAAGGGAAGGGAAATAATAAAACAATAAGACAAAGTTGAACCAATGCAACAGTGATACAAGATGGTATGTTGGAAGTCAACTTTACAACTTGAAGGGGGTGAGTAAAAGGGGAAGGGAAAATGAGAGAAAACAAGGGAGGTGGTAACAATGTTCCACAATCTCTGTTATTCTGGCCTCAAACTAAGCTCCCACATCTAATTGCTATGAGTCACATCTCGGGAATGGTGCTAGATTCATTAAGACCACCTCTGATGACACTGTCTTTCTGATCCTAGTACCCCATATTGGTTTCCTGGCTTTTTGGATGCTGCATGATGATAGTTGTTCCTTTCAGTGTCTTTTAGTCATGTTTGTTTTAGTATTACCTACATGGCAAAATGTCATGGGTTTGTTATTAGAAGGAATCCTTGCTGGAAACTGCTGGCTTATGCCTGTAATCCAAGCTACTTAGGAGGCTGAGAATTAAAAATTGCAATTGAAAGCCAGTTTAGGAAGAAAATGCAATGAGACCAGAAAAATGAACCAGAAAAATACCATAAGTGAAGGTATGGTTAAGTGATAGAGTGCCAGAGCAAAAAGCTAAAACAAGAGATCAAGGTCAAGTTAAAGTTTTAGTACCAGCACAAAAACAAAACAACAAACAAAACAAAACAAAACACTTTTTCAAATATATAACCATTATGAGAAAAGGATTTGCCTATGTCATCTGAATTGGTATGGATAATTGGGTTGATTAAAGAAGGTGTTTTAGTTATTTTTAGGATAAGGCCACATAATTCATCTTCCCAATTTCACAGGGCTGTGGAAGACTAAATTAGATAATGTATCCCTATTTACTTATTTAATATATATTTTTGATCCATGATTATTGTTAAATTTACAAATCTGGCCACACAGTTTCAAAACAGTGATCTAAGCTCACCTTATTATACTTTTAAAAATAATTACTCAGGCTAGGAAGGAGTGGTAGAGTGCTTGCTTGGCATACATGAAGCCCTGGGTTTGATTCCACAGCACCACATAAACAGAAAAAAAACATAAGTGTTGTTGTGACTCAAGTGATAATGCACTAGCCTTGAGCTGAAGAGCTGAGGGATGGTGTCCAGGCCCAGAGTTCAAGCCCCAAGACAATAAATAAATAAATAAATAATTACTCATTGAGTTTAAATAAAAACATAATTTTTAAAGTGCAAGTATATTTTGAAATTCTTTTCATATGAAAGCATACCTTACCTTTTAGAGAAGAGTAAATCTTTATAGTTACTTCTTGGGATTATTTTCTTGTTCTCTTCATAATTTGCTTTTGTAGTCTGACAGGACATACTGTCAAAGAAATGGCTTCATGATTAGTCTTTTCATTTTATTTTACTTGTGAGCTGGGAAAATACAGAATCTTAAAAGAGAAATTACTGCTACTCTCAAATGTGACTTTGACAATGTGACCATTCATCCTGGAGAGCCCTCAATAGTGACAGAGTTTGGCTTGTCTATGAACTTTAGCTCTCATTTAAGTAAAATGAAATGAATGACCTGAGGTTCTATAACTCCATAGAGATAATCATTAACAATTCATGGGAGAGTAGCTTCATAAGGTCAGTGGTATGCTCATCTCAGATTTCTTCACATCGATGCACAGAATCAGTAGGTAATTGAGTAAGTTAGTGCTGTCCTTTTGGCACTGAAGATTTGTTGATTGTTAGTTGATGGGGAAAATGCTATTATTATAATATCATGTCTTTCACATTATCTCTCTGTGTATGTAAAGACAGCATTTTATAACCTATCGGGTCTAAGATTTTGAGTGAAGATGTTTTACAGATCTAGAAGAAAACCTTTGCTTTCCAGAGGATGAATTACAGTTTTTACTGGAAGAGAGTCTTAAGCTAATAGCTTTCAAGCAAGTAATGTATTTCAAAGAACAAAAGAGCTTGAGAGGTCTCTTGGGTCTCTTTTCTTACTGTTATTATATATCTTATCATTCTAGGAAGTACCTTGAGATGTTATTCCTGCAAAAGAATAAGATACAACAGCACAATTTGCTGCAAGGGATATTTTGGTTTTGCACATCTACACCTAAGTTACAAAGTCAAAATCATACTTTCAACAAATATATTTATTTCGCAAGGCATATTACACTCAGTTTAAGAATTATTAGACTGGGGCCTTCACATTTCAGCTGTTTGATAGGTAGGCATCACATTAATTACCTTCTATGTGTTAGAAAGAACATCATAAAAAAAAGATAAAAAAGAATCCAGGTACAACTGGCTCACACCTGTAATCCTAGCTGCTCAGGAGGCTGAGATCTGGGCAGGAAATGCCGTGATACTCTTATCCCCAATACATTACCAGAAAACTGGAAGTGTCTCTGTGACCCAATGGTAGAGTGCTTGCCTTGAGCTGAAGAGCTGAGGGACAGCGCTCAGGCCCAGAGTTCAAGCCCCATGACCAACCAAACAACAACACCAAAAAGATTAAAAAAGAAAGAAATTTGTTTTCTTCTGAAACTGTTCCCAAGATTCCACAAATTTGAAATGAAAAGCAAGCTTCATAAATATACACATACACATGTTTATATATATGTGTGTATACATGCTTATATACATACAGATATATGCATAAGCATAAATATATATTTAAAATATTTATATTATATATGTAATGTTTTCAGCATTTAGAATTATTCCTGATTTTCATTTTTCTATTAAGAGCCCATCTTTATTTGCTAACAGGAGATGTTTCTCTTCAAAATTATCTTTCAAAATTAAGCATTTATCCTTCCACAGAGGTTGGCAGATAGAAGGAAATTTTTGTCAATACTGACATAACTAAAAAACAATTGGTGGTCTTGATGTATGAATTCAGGTTATTAGGTTAGGCAAACAACCAAAGCTCTTCCACTTGAGCCATGTCCCCAGACCTTTTGTTTTTTTGGACAGGGTTTCATGCTTTTTCTCAGGCTGTCTCAGACTGTAATCCTCCTAAATGTGCTACCCAAGAAGCAGGGATTAAAAGACTGTTCAATCACAAAGAGCTGGAGAACTGGTTACATTTTATCAGTGAATGGATATTTATATATTTGTATAAATTTATATATTTATACAAATATATAAATACAATATTTATATTGTATATTTATATACAATATAAATATATTTACATGTACATATATTTATAAATATATTTATATGTTTATATAATATATCTATGTATTTTTTTGTCAGTTGTGGGGCTTGAACTCTGGGCCTGGGCTCTGTCCCTGAGCTTTTCAGCTCAATGCAAGTGCTCTATCACTTGAGCCACAGTGCTACTTCCAGTTTTCTGGTGTTTAATTGGAGATAAGAGTCTCACAGACTTTCCTACCAAGGCTGGCTTTGAATCATGATCCTGATATCTCAGCCTCCTGAGTAGCTAGGATTACAGGCACGAGCCACCAGCACTGGGGTGGATAAGTAATTTTTAAATTTGAAAGATACTACATGAGAACATCCAAATAACACTATTTATTACATTGCATTGCAAGAATATGTATTGAACATTTAAGCACATTCACTATATAGCTAGATATTGGAATTCAAGTTCTATCTCCAAGACTGGGGAATGACTTAAATCAAGGTAATTCAAATCTCTACTACTCTTAATGTATATTAACTGTGAAACACATGTAATACTACTATTTCTTATTTTCAATGTGGGTATAATAAATCCATGAAATCATGGTTACAGATCCAGAACACATTTTACTTTTCAATTGTATTACCTAGTTACCATTGTATTCTTTTGGATGTGTATGATCTCAATGGCAGTCACTACAAATTCCTAATATTGTATTATAAAAACAATGAACCTAACGTAGAAAAATGTAAAAGGTTTATTTAAAATTGTGTGAATACCCTCATTTGTGACATAACATTACCAAGTGCCAGAAAACATTGGCAAACTAGATTTTTTTAATGTACCCAAATGCTGATATCACATAAGCAGGTTGGATTCATTGTAGCGATGCAAGACTAGTTCAACATATGTAAGTCAATAAACATAATATGGAATATAAAAAGAAGCAAAGATGAAAATCATATAAACATTTCAAGATGCAGAAAAACTTTGACAAAATTTCACATAGATTCATTTAAAAAACTTGGAAGAGTCTAGGAATAGAATAGCCTTCCTCAGTGTTAAAATGGGTATACATGGAAAACCTATAGTCAAGATCACACTAAATAGGGAGAATTTATAACTATCCTTCCAAACATGGATTGATACTCACTAGTCTTATGTAATATAATGCTTGAATCCCTATTCAGAGCAGTAAAATAAAGAAATAAGGAGAATATGACTAAAATTAAAAAGAACAATTGCAATTTCAAAAAATAATTGTGCGGTAAAGTTGCTATTATATTCAAGGTGAGAAAAGGAGAAGAAATGCAACAGCAATACTCAGATGACAATATGTTGGAAATGATCTGTACAAATTGGGAGAGTTGTGGAGGAGAAGTGGGAGAAAAAGTAGGGAGGGAGTAACAACTTTGACAAGAATTGTACTTACTAACTTCAATATGCAACTGTAACCCCTCTGTATGTCCCTGTGACAATAAAATTAAAATAATCATAAAAATAAATAATAAAAACTACAACATAGAAGAGTATTAGGTTCAGTGTCAATCTGTGGGAGATTGTTAAAATCCATAGAAAAAAATTAGTGTTATCCATCTAAACCCTCAGATATCCTTTAATAATCTAATTTGTGTTGTTCACTGAGCTGTTTCATCCTTTAAATAACCCACATATTCTATTTACATTAAAACTAATATAACAACCCAGGCCTTTTCTTCAAGGACACATTTGGCTAGTAGTATAGATTTCACAGACTGTTTTGTATTGGGTCACTTTTTTATTTGATGATAATTTCTCGATTTAATTATAACAAAAGATATTGAAATGAACATGCAAAATAGATTAAATTCATTTAAACCTCATACTTTTATTCTGTACAACCATGCTCACTACTCATGGTCTTCAGGTTATGTATTTTACTTTGACTAATACAACGGAGACACTGATGAATTTTTCTTCACTTAAAAATTCATTTTAGTAATAATATTGCTTCCCTCTTAGTAAGCTTTATGTCATCATATATAACTTCAGGATTTACCAAAATATGTAAAAATTAAAAAAAAAAAGCTTGGAAAAACAATAGAAAAAATTCACCTTAGATGATTAAAAAAATACAAGTATTGTAAATACGTGCAATTTCTTCTACACTTGATTTTAGAAATATGATTTTAGGTATTATTTTTAAAAGAATTTCTTTCTTTCATTTTTCTTATTCTTTCTTTCCTTCTTTCTTCTTTCTTCCTTTCAATTTTGTGTACAGTGTCAGTATATCATGATTAGTTGAACTGGTACACATCCATTTAACTACCTATATTAAAATGTGAATGTTTGGACCATTGGTATTTATTAGTTATTTTCAAATATTTATGTTTCTCTTATAAGTTATATTAAAAGAGTAAGACAAATCAGATATAAAATAATCAAACTGTAACATTTTATATGAATAGTTTCTCTGTTTTAGAACCATCTAAATTTTAATTTCCATTGAAGGAATATTTACAATTACAAAGTATTCATAAGTGTTCAAATGATTTTGCCCTGAAAAATTCACCATATATTTATATCTAGGGATATCCATTTATAATTTTAGTTTTAGTTATATCTAAATTAAGTTTTTAATTTACAGTAGGTTACCTTCTGATGAAGAAAATGGATGTTTTGTGCTTACTACTCAGAATTATATGGAGAAACAGAACAAATAGAAGAGATCTAGAGAAATCTGTGTATATGTGTATTTAAACATATGTATCTGTGTATACATGTACAGAATATACATGTATGATAGTATCACTATAAAATACTGTCATTTTCCAACTTTTTTATATTTATTTTTTTTCTCTTTTTTTGGTTAAGTCATATGAGCAAGGTAAGGAGCACATTTCTTATCAAGCATTGTTGCCTCCTCCTTTGTTTTCCCCTACCATTCCTTCCCTCCAATCTCCACAACTACTTTTCTCCCCTTTATCCCCCAATCCCCCTGCCTAAATTGTAAAGTTCGTTTTTCGACATAGCATCTTGTACATCTCATTGTTGCAAATGGGTCAACCTGTATCCCTATTTAAACAATTCGTTTATTTCCCATCCCTTCCCCAAATTATACCAACATCAAATACAGTGAAAACAGGGGTTATACCATGGGGGAGGGACATACAAAGCAACAAAAAATCACTTGGTACCTTATAAATATGTTAGAAACAATAGCAAAAAAGAAAAAAAAACCACTTGTGTCCTTACAATATTCATTTAATTTAGGACATGTTAATTTTTATGTGTAAAATTATATTATGAATTATATTTTTGTGTTAAAATTTATTTTGCAAAGTAAGTTTTATATTATATAAACTCTCAGATTTAACAATGAGTTTATTTCCTAAGGCTTAATACTTATAGTTATATGATGAATTTAATCTTTGAAAGTACAACCAAAAGCTAGATTTATTAAATATGCACATGTATTCAAAAATATATTTGATATTGTAAAGGGACATTAAGGGGAGGATATTGACAGTAGGATAGTCTTCAAAAATGATTAGAAATAAGTCTTAAAATCAATAAGTATCAACAATAATTTTATGGCAATTGTTGCAAATCGATTTTAGCTATGATTACTCATGTATTCAGTGGAATAGTTGAATGCTCATGTAGCTCTAAATTTATTCCACAAGATCAAAACTTACTAAAGTTTTAGATTATAATTTCACAAAATCTAGAGATATCTTTAATAGAAGAATGAATTTGAAACAAGCTTGAGTTTTAGAGTAAATATCACTACCATATCTGATGAAAACCTTCTGTTTTTCTGCTGTAATATAGATCCGAAGAAAACACATGGCTTATTTTTGATTAATGGAAGCTTTACCTCATTGATATTATTTAATATGTGCTTCTATATTTTAAGTAATCTTTAGTACTATCACAATTTTTGCATTAATTTCATTAAATTTTCATAAAATTGCTATAATATGAATTATTATCCTTAACCACTAAATAATAATAACTTACATTATTTACAATTCTTTACATGTATGATACAGTACTAAAAACTTTATCATTGCCTGTAAAGACTGGAAATGATTTCATGGAAGGTCAAAGAAAGAAAATTACAACTAATGTTCATCTTTAAGATTATATCTTACTCAATTATTGCCCATGATGTACATTCTTCATGTTTAATTCAACATAACACAATTTGAAGTGACAAATTCCTGTTTGAAAGGTAAGTGCCACACTTCTAAGCCCTTATACTATTTATTATGTAATGTTGCTTTTACCAATTGTATAGACTGTACAAATACTCTGGTGATGATTTTTTTAAGCAAAAGGTAGTTTAAATGATTTTTAAAAATTTATTTATTGAAGTTAGAAAATAAATAACATGTGGAGGAGATGGGGACAAACAAGTCGTTTAAGGATTCAGGTGGACCTGTTGCAACAATGAGAAGTACAAAATGTCATGTCAAAACCAGCTTTACAATGTCGGTGTGTGGCGGGGAGGGGGGTATAATTGGGTGGGGGGAGGGGGGAGGCTGGGAAGGGAGGTGAAGGGTAAACAAAGGAGGAGGCTGCAATGCTTGGTAAGAAATGTATGCATTATCCTGCCCATGTAATTGTAGCCCCTCTGTACAGTATGTTCTCAAATAAAATAAAATTAAATTAAAAAAAAAAAGAAAAGAAACTGACTCAATATTTTAACCTGGGCAATCTATGAAAGAGATTTTTTCCCCAGACTTGTAATTTTTAAACAAGTCATTGAATAGGAATATAGTATGAGCCATATATAGAATGATGTTCTGCATGCATGAATACAGGGTAGTCAAAATCAAAATCGATAGAAAATAAAATTGTGTGCTTCTATCACTGAATTCAAGTGCTGAATGACATATTTATTTGATTATTCAATTAATAACATGAACTGTCTTGGTACTTATTAAATGACTTACCTATTCCTTGGAGAAACTATACAGCTAGATTAAATAAAAACAATTCTCAGCTTGTTACAAATAGAGAGTTCTTCATCAAACTGAACTTCTACAAAATCCCTACAATACCTATAATTCTTAGGATTAGAAAAATCAAAGCATTTCTCTTATGATCAAAAACAAGGCAAACTTTATTCACAACTATTTTTGAATATTATAACACATGTACTAGATAATTTATACTAGAAAAATAAGTCAAAACTATACATACTGATAAAGGAAGAAATAAAAATACTTTAAAAATAGGTTATATGCTTGCCTACATATAAATGCCAAAAATGTACAAAATTTTATAGAGCTTTTAAACAATTATAGTATTTTTACAGAATATGATATTGATATGCAAAACCTAATCACTTTCATACATATCAGAAATCAACAAGTAGAATTACAAATTCAATACATTAAGCAGTCTTCAACATGAAATGTTTAAATAAAAAAATCTGTTATATATATGTATATGTGTATTCATGTGTATGTGTATGTGCATATGTATATATTTTTGTGCAAAGAAAACTATTTAACTTGATAAAAATTGAGTAACTAAATAAGTGGAAAACTATCCAATATTAATGAATATGAATGTTTTTAATCATGTTTTTTGACAACATGAGTATAGATTCAAAGCAATCTATTTTATGGATGGAAGCAAACTAATTTTAAAATTGATGTAAAGATTCAAAAGGCACAAATATCCAATACAATATTGGAAAGCAAACAAAACTAAGGATTACATTGTACAACCTGAAGATTTACTATAAATTTACAGTAATCAAGCTACGATAATGGCAAAAGAATGAAAAAAATGCAATGGAAGTTGAAACATGCACAAAGAGAACCACTCTAGTATGATTGATTGTTGATAAAGAAACAAAAACATAGCAAGGAAACAAAGCATTTACTCTAAAAACTAACTGAATTTTCCTAAGAAAAATTAAAAATCAAGACACATTCTGTTCGTTTAAATTTTGATTTTTAAGGTGTTGTACAAAGAGGTTACAGTACAATAAGTCAGGTTTTGAGTCTTTTTCTTTCTTTTTATTGTCAACCTGAGGCATAGAGTTGTAACTTTTACATAAGTGAAGTAATAAGTTCATTTCTTGTCAAATTTGTTAGCCCTTCTCTCATTTTCCTCCCATTTACCCTCTCCCCACCCCTCACCACATTGTACAGATCACTTCCAACACATTGTCTTGTGCATCTCACTGTTGCATTGTTTCCCCCTTTGTCCTTTGTCTCTCCATTCCTTTGTTCCCCTTCCCTTCCCTAATTCAAAGAAAAATGCATAAAATACCCGGGTACTAAATTCAAATACAGTGATAACAAGGGATATAACTTAGGGGGAAGAACATAGAAAAGAAACAAGAAATCACATCGTACATCCAAAACAACAACAACAACAAAGTAAAACTTCTTCCATCCATATCGTGGAGTTCATTTTGCTTAGCATCATCTTAGATGGTCATATGTACATAGAGCTATTGAGCTATTCTGCTATCTGCTAAGATTATCCTAGATTTATACTAAACAAAGAGCTCCCTTATGACTCAGCAGTCCCACTTCTGGACATTTACCCAAATGACCACAAACAAGGCCATACTAAAGCTACCAGCACAACTATGTTTATAGCAGCATTATTCACCATAGCTAAGATATGGAACCAACCCAGATGCCCCTCAGTAGATGAATGGATCAAGACAATGTGGTTTATATATATAATGGAATTCGATGCATCCATCAGAAAGAATGGCATTGCCCCATTTGTAAGGAAATGGAAATACTAGGGAAAAAATCATATTAAGCCAGATCTAATGAAACATAGGTCCATGGTTTCTCTTATTTGCAAAAAAGAGTACATTACTTTTTGAAGAGTGTTACCTCTTCCCTCCTGTTCTGGGGAGATATGTGTTAATAAAAATGGTATAACTATGGTAAGTAATCATAAGAATAGAGTTTCAACATTATAAGCCTTTAAACTTTAAACTTTCAAGGAAATCACACTAAACAAAATCTCTTCTGCTACAAAAAAATTCCAACATTTCCAAAATCGGATATATTTTGATGACATCAAAGCCTGACAGGAAGATAGACCAATAAGAAGTATCGCTTATTGCTAGTGGTGTCAAACTGATATAAACAATTTGCAAGCCATTTTCTTAAAAAGTTAAATATGCTTTTGCATATATGTCACACATAGTTACATTTAGCAAAATTAGTTGAAAACTGATTTCCGCACAGACATCATAAAACCCATAAAAACCAAGGTAGTACTGTTCATAATTGTCAAACAGATAAGCATCCAAATTGTCTTTCATGTCTTCCCATAGGCAAATGAATAACTCATGATAAAATAGAATATCATTTAGTTAGAAAATTTAAATTCATAGAAATGGAAATATATAAGGATAACTGAAATGCCTATTAGAGTGTAAGAATCTCACATGAAAAAATTTCTATATAGTTCCAACTGCATGATCTTTACTGGGAAAGACAAAAGTATAGATACAGAAAGAGAATTGGTAGGTGTTATGAGTTAGTATATGAGATAGATGATAGCCAGACAAAAATAATTCTTATGTAAATGAGAATTCTGTTTCATACTACAATGGTGAACCTTGTCATTATAAATTCATCAGAAGTAACAGAATGAACAGTGCCACCAGGAAAACTTAATGTGAGCTAGGGTCTTAGTGTGATAAGCATAGGTCAATGTAAGTGAATTGATCATAAATGAGCCTTGTTGTGATATAGGATGTCAAAAAGAACGTAGGTTGCCATGTGTTCTCAGAGCTTCTATGTGGAAACATGATACTTTCCCTCTGATTTTACTGTGCTCAAAAATTGTTCTTCATGAAGTTTATCACTTAAAAATTGATTGCAAATTATCTTATAAATATGAACAGTAATGAGCAGTCTCAAGATAATTCATGTTCACACAGATGGTTTTAAATGGAATGACACTGGAAACAAAAGAAACAAAAAGCTGAATCAATCTTCCAAAAGAATAACAGAGTCACTAAGAACATCTCATTAACAAGTTGTCCTAGCAAAAAAATCAGGAATTTTCTTGTAAATAGTTTATATGCAATAATGAAATGATTTGTTTGAAATTCTTCTACATTTCTTTACCCTTAATAATTTCTATGGCTACATATTCTGGCTTTAAAACTTTTTAATGTTTTAATTTTAACCATTTATGTCAAGTGTTCACTTTTCTGAAAAATATAATTGCTGAACTATAGCATTTAAAATAAAATTAAACTCTTTAATTATATAAGAATTTTAGAAATTGTCTTTTAAGTTCTGTTTATACTGATGTCTATATAAATAGATGCAAAACTATAAATATTTTCAATATATGTTATATCTTTATAATATTTACATGTGTTGATAGAGAATAATTAAAGTAGGTAATTACTGAGTATCTTTTCTAGGTACTCTGTTACGAGAAGTGTTTTTTAAATGGGAAAACAGATAAATTTCAATTAAAAAGATGATAAATGGTAAATATATGTGTGTTTCAGTTCATACATGTGCATAAATATATGTGTATCTCAATAAAATATGTTGCTGGATATTTCAGTTAAAAATACTAAAAAATTATTCAGTTGAATGTGATAGTTTACACCTACTATTGTCCATTCAACTCAGGAGCTTGAGGTAGGAGGATCTCAGCCAAAGGTTAGCATGTGCAAAATCACACAACCCTATCAGAAAACTAAAACAATAAGGGCTTGAAGCATAGTTGAACTGGTAGAACACTTACGTAGCTTGTGCAAGGCCCTAAATTTATTCTCCAGTGCCACCAAAGCAAGGACAAAAGCAAAAATAGAAAAAGGTTTGTAAACAGAAAAAGCTCTAAACCTTAATATGCATCAAGAAAGGTGACTTGAGAGAGTTTGGCATCCGTGGGGTATTTATAAAATATAATAAAATTGAGATTGAGTTCAAGGTAGAAATGTAGGGGGAGATGGAATTTATAGATCAAGTTGGCAGATCCCTAAGCTGGAAATGTATAAAGAGGATTAGGAAAATGATATTTGTATTTATTCTAAATGTAATAGGACAATACAAAATGCATTTTGAAATGCTAATTGTGGTAAAATACAGATTTTACATTTATTATTCTGAATCAACATAAAGCACAGTGAGGCAAATAAATTATAAGATGAAAACTTCAGAAATAAAATTAGGACATAGCTATTATATTTATATTTATAATTGTCTGTTTAGTAAACTTAAATGGTAGTTTTGATTTCCTTATATTATTAAAAATTCTCTCCACATGAGAAATCAAGCCAACAATGGAAAAGTAGTGAGGAGTTCTAATGCTTTAGACTTCATTTCCACGTGAAATAGACAACCCTGGGTACTGATGGCCAAGCCTAGCTGTAGGAAATCCTGAGAACTTTAGAGAGTTAACTGTCACTGAGCATTTTATGCTCAAGTCTACCATTCTACCAACTGAGCTACAGCTCTTTTTTTGGCTTTTTGGTGGTTAACTGGATATCAGAGTCTAATCTGTTTTTGTGCCTGAACTGACTTTGAACCATGCTCTTCAGGTCTCAGATGCTTGAGTAGCTAGGATTACAGGCATATAACACAAGTGCCAGACTGTCTCTTAAATATAGTAAACAATATAGTAAAAATAATTATCTTCAAAGATATTATTTATGAGACAGGATAGAGGAAACAGAATTTCATGTATCCAAAGTAGGTATGAAGTAGATTACTCCTTACAGAGCAGCTGTAGTTTAAGAATCCTGAAAAATATGACAAATAGAGCTTGATAGGGGTAGAAAAGAATGATCAAATAAGAATTCTTTTTTTTTTTTTTTTTTTTTTTTTTTTTTTTGTCGGTCGTGGGGCTTGAACTCTGGGCCTGGGCGTTGTCCCTTAGCTCTTCAGCTCAACGCGAGCGCTCTACCACTTGAGCTACAACGCCACTTCCGGTTTTCTGGTGGTTTTATTGGAGATAGGAGTCTCACGGTCTCTCCTGCCCGGGCTGGCTTTGAACCGAGATCCTCAGATCTCAGCCTCCTGAGTAGCTAGGATTACAGGCGTGAGCCACCAGCGCCCGGCTCAAATAAGAATTCTTAATGAAGGTTTGGAAGGTGGCTCAGTGATAGAGTGCTTGCTTTGCATGCATGAGGCCCTGGGTTTGATTTCTCAGCACCACATAAGCAGAAAAAGCCAGAAGTGGTGCTGTGGCTCTGGTGGTAGAGCACTAGCCTTGAGATGAAGAGCCCAGGTTCTTCTTGAGATGACAGTGCCAGGCCTAGAGTTCAAGCCCCATGACTGACCAAAAACATTCTTTATGAATAATGAGAGAATGCTCATTTTATGCAAGACCTATGGTAAGACTTGAAACAATCTTATTTGGATATGAAGACATTCAGGCTAGAATAATAATATTAGGGTGTGTTTTTAGCCCAACTTGCAAGTCTAAAAATGAGAGCTTTATAAGGTCACAAGGCAAATACCTAATATTATCATTCTTCTTCCAGGAACAGTAATTTTGTGTCCAAACTCCATTTACTTTCCTGTCTCACACTACCAATGTGCCAACTGCTGTGAACTCTATTTTTTGTCAATTGACAATAATAATGGTCTTTCAAGATCAAGTTGAAAATTTCTGCTATAAAGTGCTGAGATTCTGTTTCTTAGAGTTACTTTAATCTTAAAAATAAAGAGTGAAACTCTTACTAACTCCAACTCCTCGATACTATGGGACACTACCCAAGAAAGAAAGTGCCAATCCAACCAAATAAGATGACTTAACTGTTCTTATAACATCACTTCATGTATTGTATGTGTTACTGTCACCTACTGTTCATTCTTCTCACACATATTTCAACTCATGTCACAGTGGATCCCTGGTGATCCTTTACTTTAAAAATATTTTATATACCATGCTTCCATCAGAAAAAATGACACTTCCCCATTTATAAGGAAATGAAAAGACTGGTAAAAATATTTTATATACCATGCTTCCATCAGAAAAAATGACACTTCCCCATTTGTAAGGAAATGAAAAGACCGGGGAAAAATAATAAGTAAAGTAAGCCAGTCCCAAAGAAATATAGGTCCTATAGTTTCCCATATTTTCAATAATTAGTATACAACTAGGATAATCTTAACAGATGAGCAGAATAGCTCAATAGCTATGTATATATGACCATATAAGATGACACTAAGCAAAAAAAAACCTCCAAGACATGGATATAAGAGGTTTGCCTTTGTTGTGGTTTTTAATGCACAATGTGATTTTTTTGTTTCTTTTGCCTGTTCTTCCCCCTATTGTTCTTTCCCCTGTTGTCACTGTATTTTGATTTTAGTACCCTGATATTGTATATACTTTTATTCGAATTAGGGAAGGGGAGGGTAACAACAGAATGGTAAGACGAAGACCAATGCAACAGCGATATACACAAGACGATTTGTTGGAAATGATCTATACAATTTGAGGGGGGGAGGATTGTGGGGAGAAAGTCGGAAAAAAATGAAGGAAGTGGTAAGAAGTGTGATAAGAAATGTGCTTAATCCCTCTGTATATCACCCTGACAATTAAAAAATATTTAATAAACCCCATAGGAATCTTATGTTACATAATATTTTAAAATCTGAGATCAACTCTGTAAGAGAAACCATATTTGAATTAAAAAATTGTATAAGTTTAAAATATCAATTTCATGTATTGTTTTACAAATGTATATTTAGACAATGGCATTTCTCAACTTGGAATAATTTTTAAAAATAGAATGTACTTTTAAAACTAAAGAGCACTATGGATATTTTACATATAAGAATATGCACCTAGTGTATTTCATAAAATGCATTTCTAGAATGTCATCAAAAAATTGTTTGAATGTACTGATAGATAAAAGCACAAATAATCATAGAATTGCAATAATTATGTAGTACACAGAGCAAATGTAATATTTATTCTTTGGTCGGTCCTGGGGTTTGAACTCTGGTCTTGGTCACTGCCCTCAGCTCTTTTGCTCAAGGCTAGTGCTCTACCATTTGAACCACAGCACCACTTCTGGATTTCTGGTGGTTTATTGGAGATAGGAGTCTCACCAGTCCTGACTTTGAAGCGTGATCCTCAGATGTCAGCCTCCTAAGTAGATAGGAGAACATGCATGAGGCACCTGCACTTGGCCAAATGTAATATTATTAAAAGTATTTTGATTTACATTCTAGAAAAATATGTGGTTTGCAGGTTTTTATGGTAATATATTCAGAGACAAGTTTCAAAAAATGTAACATGTTTTACTTTAACATTTTTACTTAAACTGAAATTTCAGTCTGTCAGGATCAATAATATGTGATACTTTTGATTTTTTGTGGCAACAATATTTCTAAACTGGTATTAATTAGGACAAGAATTTTGGAGCAATACAAACATTGAATTTTTTATTTTTCATTTATTTTTATTTTTTTAAATTTTTTGAAATGATGACTGCTACTAATTATTGCAGACCTAAATAAGGCACAAATGTTGTTCTTCATTGTGTGTGTAAGGTCTATCCAATAAAGATGTTATACTGTGGATTTTCAAATTTAAAAGTAAATAATGTAATAAAATTAAATTATAAAAGTAAAATTGAATGAAAATTAAAATGTAATAAGTGTACACTCAGTAGAGCATTCAACATAACTAACACATTAGACCATGAGGGATGACAGAAATAAGTGGGCATGCTTCCATGTAAGAATGAAATGCAGCTTTCTAATAATTAAGATGTGACTAGAAGGATCAATAGGGCATAGTCTCACAAGTATTTAGAAGTGAAAGAGTTCCTAACTCGTTCATGTAGAGAAATAATATTAGATTGAAGAAGGAAGAAAAGTGATAGAAGGTGATGATTAATTATGTAAGCTGTTTAGTGAGAGAAATACACAGGACATGCTTTGAAGTACTGAGTAAATGGTAAATGTTTTGAATTTGATTTAAGGGTATTTTTGTCTCAATGTCCTTGAGAAAGCAGTATGAGCATAGTTGTTCAGGTCACTCTGATTTGCACTGTGAGGCATGGCTGGAGATCAATTAGAAGGATGCTACAATAACAAAGGAAACAGCTATTGACTTGGATTGTGGCAATGGGTAATGAAGAAAATTGAATGGAAATCAGATAGGACAAGATAGAATCAACTGACCTTATAGGCTGATTAAATGTGGAAAGGGTGAAGAAAAAAAATGAGAACATAACAAAAATGGTTAGGCTAACTGCAAAACTAGAAAAACACTACTATCATTTAATTAGACAAAAAGAAAATATAGGTTTGAGAAAAAATAATAATTTGAATGGTTTTATAAATGCTTAATTTGGGACATGTATACTTTCATGTGGAAATAAATGATAGGTGAACTGGATGTGTGTCCAGCACACGTGAAGAAGGGTCTGGTGATTGCTATGTATATATGTCATGTAACATACTGGAAAAAGGTTTCATGGAATTGCATAATTAAAACATAAGATAATTTAAAAGTGTTTAGAAGCATAAAAATTATGAGTTGAGGAGGCTCTGAACTTTGGTTATAGAAAAATGATTGCAAACTAAAAAAAATCAAAAGCTCTGGTTTTCCTAACAGGAATGAGTCAGTTAAGAATTCACCATCTCTTGATTGTACTCCTGGAAATCTAAAATAGAGAACAATGAATATTTATGTGCTGTCCTCATGTCTTGGTTCAGATGTAGTTGGAGCCATGTGTTCTGGTATAAGTTCAGATACACAATCATGAAATAAGCTTTGATAAAGAGACCAATCTTTACATGTAGATTTTGCCGAAATTGAGGTCAAGAATGATGAATGAACTTCTGTATTATAATGATCTTTCACAGTTACCATTAGTGTTTTCAGGCATTGATCAATTATGACATGGCTATGGGAAGACAAACTATTGTTACTTCACAATCCATGTATTGTTTCAATATAGTGTGTCAGGTACTGAATAACAATACCCTTGATTGGGCATGTTCTGGTGTGTTCATCATAAATCTACAGGTAAGTTGTGAAAATCTTTCATAAAATAAATTACATTTACTTCACTCAACTACCAATTATATACCAATGCCCGTGGATTCCTCAAATATTTTGTGGGTATTGATACAAAAGGAAAACAGACTGGACCTGTGCTAACTGACTCTACTTTGGAATTATAATCTAAGACTACTAGCATGGAGTTTGTTACTAACATCATTCACATCTGCATTTTTGGGTCTACTCTTCCTGTGATAAACATTATTAATAAGTTTATGTTGTTTTGGCATACTGTCCTGTTGGCTAGCACTAGACAGGTCCTAGATGTATCATGTATATTTCTTCCATAGCCCTAAGATGAATCTGAATATTGTTTTCATTGTATCCTTTGGGCTATCTGTACTGATATTCTTTTTGTATTTGTAAGTTTTAAAATTATTTAAAATTTATTAGTTTTTTATCATAGACTCATGAATTTGTCAGATATCTTTTGAAAAAAATTTCTATCCTGTAAAGACTCTACTTTCCTGTTCTCTTACCAGTGACTTTCAAGATACTAATTTATGGTAATTTTAATAAACTTCATACTTTTGTATGAGGCTTTTTTTCAGTAATCAAGAATGAGCTCAGGGTTTTGTATTTTGCTAGCTAAGTGCCTTTACAATGAGCTAAATCAGAAATTCTTCAATCAGGTTTTTGATAAAGTATATGTTTGATCACCAAAAACAGTTAAATAAATTTCCTTCTGTACTTCTTTTAAAAAACTTTACTTACAAAAATGACATGTGCTATATCATCCATTTTGAAGTACTTCTGTGCAATGTGTCTTTTCTTGGTTGGCAAATGGATGTTTATCCTGTCAGTGGCAGTTGTTGAAGTGACTCTCCTTACTTCATTGATCCTGCTGCACTGAATTCTCAGAGATCAGGCTCTTACATTTGTGGATTCCTTTTTCTGGACCACTCATTTTATTCTATTGATTTGGGCTTCTTCTTTGCCAGTATTATGTGTGGCTCTATAGTACTTCTTAAAAGTGGATAATATGAACATTCCAGCCACGTTCTTCATTGATTTCAGTGCCTATCACCTAGGCCTCCCACACATACTTTACCAAAATCTGGTCAAAATCTGTAAGGTGGCCTTTAAATTATTGCTTAATATCAATGAACTGGTTCTTTGATTACATAAACAGACAACTGTGGAGACAATTAAAATAGAAATATTTAGACTTCTATTCCATTAAAAGAATTGTAGATACTGGATTTGGAATATAGCAGAGGAGAAGCTGGAGGCTAAATAAGCTCTCGCATAGAAAGCAGTTTTCGTGTTCCTATGAACAGTCTTAGGATAGAGAACCACACCAAGTGTGCCACCACAGTACAGACAATTTGGTCAGAGAGGGAAAATCCAGCAGCTTGGTCAAGATCTGAGCACTTGCCAGGTAACCACAGTTGCAGCACCTGCAGCTGCCATACCAACAGAAAAAGTCTGGGACAAAGGCACCAGACTAGGCATGTATGTGGATTATAGTCACCACCAGCAAGAACTGACAAGGAGCAGATATTTTCATCTTGAGGATTGTAGACCAGGGATGGCCCAGGAACCAAGAGCCTGGCATGAGTAGAACTCTGAATCCTCACTCCTCATGGAGGAGCTGTGGGAAAGCTGCCCCTCCCAACCACTGGAGATCTCCATCTTTGATACTGACAAAGACCCAGCTGAGCAGCTAGCTCCAACTCAGGCCTTGGAAGAAAACAGAAAGAACCATTTAGCAGTTTACAGGAGCCTACCTGACCTGCCAGGCTCAGCTCCACCCAGGGGACAGTTCTCTTGCCCAGGCAGAGAAAGCTCTGCCCCAAGAGGAGTGACTGGGTAAACAGAGCCAGAGGCTGCCCATTCCAACTGTAGCCTAGACAAACAATTGAAACTCAGTAAACATAAACCCTGAGAATGGTTCTAGGCTGGGCTCTGTGAGTGTCTCAGTAGCTAGCCCCTCAGGGAAAAGCTACTGATTGGTGATAGGCCTCAACCCTACCCAGAAAATAGCTTCATCGCATCAACTCCAAGCTAGAGGAAAAAGCCATTTCCCTCTTTTATGATACTCAAAGCAGATCTCCCTCCCACTGAAATAGCCTGGGAGGAGGATCACAAAGTCTTGGGTAAGGTGGAGCATTTTTCTGCTTGCTCAAACAAACTGACTTAAGAAACCAATCAAGCCACAGGAAAGCCAAACACCAAAGCAGACCAGAAACTCCACCAAGAGACTGATTGCAGACACAAGGCAGAGTACAAGATCTCCCCCCCCTCAAAAAAATTGATGAACTCTTTTTTTTACCTATTTTTTAATTTAAAATTTTTGAATTATTTTTTCTTTCATAATTTTTATTTTAGGTGTGTATGTGTGCATGTGTGCTTTAAAAAAATCTCTTGAACTTTTCATCTTTTTTTCTCTCTTTCTTTTTTGCATGACCTAATTGCTGTTCTGCTCATCCCCAGATATATTTGTGTCATTGGTTATTAAACCTTATCCCTCATTGTGTACATACTTAATCCAGAAATTTATTACAAAATTCACAACCTCTTAGGCTTAACTTCTTTAATAGTAGTATTATTATTATATACCTATACAATTTTAAAGTATTCAAATTTTAAGATTTTTTATTTTCTATTTTTTCAGTTTTCCTTTTTATCTCTCTTCCTCTCATCCTATTCTTTTCTTCTCTCAATATCATTTATTTATAATTACATAATTTTTAAGTGTTTCATTTTTTAAATTAAAATTTTTGTTTTAACATTTTTTTCTATTTTTTTTCACCTCTCTCCTATAATCTCTCCTATCCATTTCCCTCTCTGAGATTGGGACTTGGTTAAATTCACTCTCCTTTTACCTCTCCATATCCCTCTAATCCTGTTTTTCCCCACAATTCTCCCTAAATCTAATAATTTTTGGTTTGCTGAATCCCTCTTTGATGTTCTTAGACCATTAATCCATAGTTGTTTGATGTTGAATAGATTGTATCTGTTGAACTAGATTGTATCTGCAGCCATTTTGACTGTGCAAATACAGGACTCTGGTTGATGCTTGCTTTAAAATAGTGTTCTAGGACAAAATTGATGTTACTTTTATACCAAATGGGCAGAACAAGCTGGAGAAACACAAGAAAAATGGCAAGTCTGGGTATCTCAATGCCCACTTATGATAATCAGGTGACAGAACAGTTAATGATTAATCCAGAGGAGAGTTCCCAAAAAAAGTTCCACAAACACTACTGGTGAACATGGTGAATGAAAAGATTGAACATCTGCAAAGGACTCAGTATGAGAATGATTGGGAGAGAGATGAGGCAAACCAAAGATTAATACAGGAACTTCATGAGCATGATTAGGCTAACAAAAAATTAATACAGGAATCTCATTAGTGTTAGGAAGCTATTCAAAGAGTAATACAGGAATTATGTAAGCAGCCTGAGAACACTTAAAGAAAACACAGGAATTGCCTGAGTAGGCTGAGAAAACAGTCAAAGAGAAATACAGGAATTGCATGAGCATGAGGAAGCTAATCAAAGAGTAATACAGGAATTGCATAATCAGGATGAAATTAGACAAAGATCAATAGAAGTATTCATGGAATCCATAAACAGACAGCTGAAGGAATCCAGGAAGACCACAAAGGGAATGCTGAATGGAACCCATCAGAAGGAAAGAAAGTCCAAGGAAACCATAACAGATCAACTAAGGGATTTGAGAATAAACACAAATTAAGGAAGTAAAGGAGTTCATACAAGATGCAAAACAAAGGTCCAACGAAGAATTTGAAGCCATGAACGCTGACCAATTAGAAAGAAATGAAATAAAACACAAAGTAGAAAGTCTTGACAGTAGGTTAGACCATGTAAAAGATCCAATCTTGAGGATTGAAGACAGATTAGATATTATAGAGAAAGAAAATAAAACTATCCATGAAATATGATAAATATATTCAATATTTGGAAAATATCATACAGAAAGTCAAACAAAAACCTTCCATAGCAAAGAAATTTGAAACAATGTATCTCCACCAATGAAACTTAGAAAAGATACTTAAAGATGTCCTACACATAGAAAGACTGCAATAAAGGCCAAGGAACCGCACCCAAACTGAGAATTCAAGAACTATAGGAAGAACCCAGTTGTCCCAGCCCCCAAGAAGGTGAGTAACATGGCAGGAACTACCAAACACCTCTCAGTCATAACTCTAAACATTAATGGACTTAACTCTCCAATTAGGGGACATAGACTGTATAGTTGGATTAAAAAGAAAGATCCTTCTATCTGCTGCCTTCAAGAGTCACACCTTGCCCATAAAAACAAACATATTTTTTAAAGTGAAAGGCTGGAATAAAATCTAAGAAGTAAACAGCCCCCATAAACAGGCATGAGTTGCAATCCTAATATCAGATAAAATAGACTTCAAATTAAAATTAGTGAGAAGAGATAAAGAAGGTCTCTACATACTAATTAAGGGATCTCTCCTTCAGGAGGATATTACAATTCTAAATATCTATTCCCCAAACAATGGAGCACCCAAATTTATCCAAGAAACACTACTTTCCCTCAAATCTCATATTGACACAAAGACATTAATTGTTGGGAACTTTAATCCACCACTCTCCCCACTCAAAACTCAACAGAGAAAACACAGATCTAAACAACTGCATCTACCAAATATTTAACAGACATCTACTGAATATTTCACCCAGCAGCATCAGAATACACGCTTATCTCAGCAGCAAATGGAGTATTTTCCAAAATAGACCACATTTTAGGTCACAAAGCAAACTTGTCCAAATTAAGAAACATTGAAGTTATGCCCTGCATTCTCTTAGATAACAAAGGAATATAATTAGAACTCAACACCAAAAGCCACCAAAGAAAGTCCTGTAACACATGGAGGCTGAAAAATACACTGTTGAGTGACCAATGGGTTATGGAAGAGATTACAAAGGAAATTAAAATGTTCCTGATATTCAACAAAAATGAACACACAAATTAACTCCTCCTCAGGCACACAGCAAAGGCAGTACTCAGAGATAAGTTTATATCTCTGAGTTCTTACATCAACAAATTAGAGAGATCTGAAACCAACAATTTAATGAGACATCTGAATCTCCTTGAAAAAAGAACAGCAAGCCAGGCGCCGGTGGATCATGCTTAAATCCTATCTACTCAGGAGGCTGAGATCTGAGGATCATGGTGCAAAGCCAGCCTGGGCAGGTAAGTCTGTGAGACTCTTATCTCCAATAAATCACAGAAAATCAGAAGTGGTGCGGTGGCTCAAGCAGTAGAGTGCTCACCTTGAGCTGAAGAGCTGAGGGATCATGCCCAAGCCCAGAGTTCAAGCCCCACGACTGACAAAAAAAAAAAAAAAAAAAAAAAAAAAAAAAAAAAAAAAAAAAAGAGCAGCAAGCTAAACCCCAATCCAGTAGATGGAAAGAAATAATTAAATTTAAATCAGAATTAAATGAATTAGAATCAAAAAATAGAAAGAATTAACGAAACAGATTTGTATCTATGAAAAATTTAACAAAATTGACTGATCCTTAGCAAATCTTATCAGAAAAAGGAGAGAACACACCCAAATGAACAAACTCAGAGATGAGAATGGCAACATCACCACAGGAACAACCAAGATTCTAAACATTATAAGGGAATAATCCTCAAACCTTTATGCTAATAAGTTTGAGTATCTTTAAGAAATGGATGATTTCCTAACAAATATCGATATGATGAAACTAAACCAAGATGAGTTAAACCAACTTAATAGGACCATATCAAGAACTGAAATAGAAACAGCAATAAGAGACCTCCCATCTAAGAAAAGCCCAGGACCAGATGGTTTTACAGCGGAATTCTACAAGGCCTTCAAAGCAGAATCAGACCAATACTCCTCCAAATCTTCAATGGTATTGAAAGGGAAAGTTTACTACTGAACTCCTTCTATGAAATCATCATAACCCTCATCCCAAAAACCAAGCAGGGACTCATCAAAGAAAGAGAACCATAGACCAATTTCTTTGATGAACATCGATGCAAAACTTCTCAACAAAATTTTGGCCAATCGACTTCATCCAAAAAATCATACAGCACAATCAAACAGGATTCATTTCAGGGATGCAATTCTGGCTCAATATATGCAAATCAATTAGTATAATTCATCATATCAACAAGAGCAAGGAAAAGAACCACCTAGTTATCTCAATAGATGAAGAAAAAGCTTTTGACAAGATCCAACACCCCTTTATGATGAGGGATCTGGAAAAATTAGGAATCAATGGAACATTCCTCAATACATTAAAGGCTGTATATGACAAACCTACAGCCAGCATTATACTTAATGGTGAAAAACTAAAGCAATTTCCTCTAAACTCAGGAAAGAGACAAGGATGTCAACTCCCTCCATTTCTCTTCAATGTAGTATTAGAATACCTAGCTATAGCTATAAGACAAGAGGCAAACATAAAGGGGATTCAAATAGGGAAAGATGAAATAAAACTCTCCCATTTTACAGATGACATGATCTTATATTTAAAGAAACGCATGGACTCCACTCCAAATTTCTTGAGCTGATTCGAAACTTCAGCAAAGTAGTGGGTATAAAATTAATCTTCAAAAATCAATATCTTAGCCGAGTATCAGTGGCTCACACCTATAATCCTAGCTACTCAGGAGGCTGAGATCTGAGGATCGTGGTTCAAAGCCAGCCCGGGCAGGAAAAACGGTGAAACACTAATCTCCAATAAACAACCAGAAAACCAGAAGTGGCACTGTAGCTCAAGTGGTAGAACACTCTCCTTGAGTTGAAGAGCTGAGAGAGAGTGCCCAGGGCCACAGTTCAAGACCCAAAACTGACAAAAAAAAAAAAATCAATGAATTTTTTATGCCAAAATGAGAAGAGTGCGGATGAAATCAGGAAAGCAATGCCATTTGTAATATCGCCACAAAAAATAAATAACTAGGAATTAACTTAACCAAAGAAGTCAAGGACCCCATGATGAAAACTTTTAAAATCTGAAAAAGGAAATCAAAGCAGAACTTAGAAAGTGGAGAAACCTCCCATGCTCCTGGATGGGAAGGATCAACATCATGAAAATGGCAATACTTCCCAAGGCTATTTACAAATTCAATGCGATATCTATCAATATTCCAACTTCATTCTTCAAGGAAATAGAAGAGGCAATCCAAAAATTCATATGGAACAATAAAAAGCCCAAATAAAAACAATCCTTAACAGAAAGAACAGTGTTGGAGGAACATCAATTCCAAATTTCAAACTCTACTACAAAGCCATAGTAATCAAAACAGCTTGGTACTGGCACAAGAATAGACCTCAGGACCAATGGAATAGAATCGAAAACCCAGAAATGAACCCACAGAACTGTAGCCACCTAATCTTCGATAAGGGAGATAAAAAAATCAAATGGAAGAAAGACAGCCCCTTCAGTAAATGTTGCTGGAAAGAGTGGTTAATCACCTGTAGAAAACTAAAGTTAGATCCTTATATATCACCCTTCACCAGAATCAACTCCAAATGGATCCAAGACCTCGCAGTCAAAGCAGACTCCAGAAAATATTACAGGTTGGAATAGGAGAAACCCTAGGGTGATACAGACCAACATTTTCTTAATAGAGACCCAGAAACACAACAAATCAAAGAAAGGTTGGACAAATGGGATTGCATGAAGCTGCAGATCTTCTGCATGACATAGAATATAGCAAGCATGATTAATAGAAAGCCCAAGGATTGGGAGAAGATCTTCACTAGCCATACAATGGGCAAGGTTCTCATACTAAAATATACTTGTAACTCAAAACATTATATACTTCAACAAGAAATCCTCTAAGAAACAACTGCCTGATAAATAAGTGGGCTAAAGACTTAAAGAGAAATGTCTTTGAAGGGGAAATAAGAATGGCCCATAGACATGAAGAAATGTTCAACCTCTTTAGCCATAAAAGAAATCCAAATCAAAACAACATTGAGATTAAAACTCCCCAGTTAGAATGGCTATAATCAAAAACTCTAATTACAACAGATGTTGGAGGGAATGTGGCCAGAAGGGAACCCTACTGCATTCTTGTTGGGAGTGTAAACTTATTCAACCAGTTTGAAAAGCAGTATGGAGGTTCCTCAAAAGACTCTACATAGAGCTCCCCTATGATCCAGCAATCCAACTTTTGGCATTTATCCAGACGATCACAAACAAGACCATACTAAAGCTACCAGCACAACTATGTTTATCGCAGCATTATTTACTGTAGCGAAGCTATGGAACCAACCCAGATGCCTCTCAGTAAATGAATGGCTCTCAAAAATGTGATATATAGATATAGATGTAGATATAGATATAGATAGAGATAGAGATAGATAGAGATATATGGGAATTCTATGCCTCCATCTGAAAGAATGACATCCCCCCATTTGTTAGGAAATGGAAAGATTTGGAAAAAATTATATTAAATGAAGTAAGCCAGGCCCAAAGAAACATAGGTACCATGGTTTTCCTTATTTGTAATAACTAGTATATGTCCCGGGTCAAGCAGAAAAGATCAGATAAGATTATTTTAAGTAACATGTACTCCAAGATAGGGACACAAGTGTTTTCTTTTTCTTTTTTGCTATTGATTCTAATGTATTTATAAGATACCATGTCATTTTTTTGTTGCTTTGTATGTCCCTCCTCCATGGTATAACCCCTGTTTTCATTGTATTTGATGTTGGTATAATTTGGAGAGGGAATGGAAAAAAAACCAAATTGTTTAAATAGGGATACAGCATGACCCATTGCAACAATGAGATGTACAAGATGCTATGTTGAAAAACAAACTTTACAATTTAGGCGGGGACGGGGGAGTGGGGCAATTGTAGTTGGAGACTTGGAAGGGAAGGGATGGTAGGGGGTACACAAAGGAGGAATCAACAATGTTTGATAAGAAACGTACTCATTACCTTGCTCATGTAACTGTAACTACACTGTACAGTATTTTCACAAAAAAACTTATTCCAAAAAAAATTTATACTGGATTTTAGATACTCACACACAGTGAGACCAAAAGAGGATACTCTATGGAAAGGTTGGGGGGTAGGGTACAGAAATCAAGGGAAAAGGGTGAAACGGTGCAGCAGTGGAACCCACTGGACATTGCTGTAATTGAACTATACAACTCATGTGTGGAAACAGGTGGGAAGGACTGAGAGAGAATGAGATAACATAGACACTGTAAGAAAGGAAACATACTCATTACCTAAATCATGTAACCTCTGTACATCAGCTCTATAATAAAAATAAAGGAAATTAATTTTTTAAAAAAGAATGTCTATTCATGTATTTGAGCCTTAAGTATTTCGTTAGTGATTTATATGTGTTTTACATATACATATATGCACATTATATATATTTGAATATTATCTTTGTTTTATTATTTATTTTTTCCATTGTGCTTGGATTGTTATTTGAAATTCTAAATATTTTGTTACTATGCAGGAGAGCCATTGACACTTTTTTCTTAGTCTTAATGAAATTCATTTTACATAAACTATGTCATTTCGGTATGTTTAAATGTACAATTCAATGATGTTAAGTGAAGGAACAATGTTTCACAGCAATCATTGTCATCATATTTCAGACTTTTTAACTTCCCTAAGTTAAAATTCCATATCTATAAAGAAATCACTATTTTTTCCTAATTGCACAACTCTGACAATGACTTGATGTGTTTTCTTTCTGCATGAATTAATATCTGCCAATACTATATTTTTTCTATTTGCATTATTCATTTGTTTTTATTTTGTAATTTGTGTTTCTGTGTTACTTGGGTTTAGTTAAGCATTTAGAGTATATTTGTTCTATCTCTCTTAACAAATATGTTACTGTAAAATATTATTAATTAAGTCTGCCTTCAAACAACAAAGCAGGTTGTTGCCCCAGCACAAATAACTAATACCAGAAGATTCTCTTTTCTCCTCAGCTTTGTGACATTGCTGTCTCTCATTTCATCCATATGTTATATATACACAATATTATGCAGCTTTTTAAAAATAAACAGTTGTCATCTTCAGATCTATTAAAAGAAAAAATAGTTGATTTTAAATACATATAATTCACCTTCTGCTTCCCATAATGCAATATTCCAAGAATTTAGACTCAGTGTACTCTTCCTTCAAAGGCTTACTGTTGAAAGGTTAATTCTCCTCCTAGTTTCCTTATAGGTAAAATAAATAACCAATACAACTATCTGTTTATGGCTGATTTCATTGAAGATATTTCTCAATCTGTGTTCTTTCTATGGTTTGAATATGTTATACCCCAGTGTGTGTGTGTGTGTTTGTATGTGTATTATCTGTGTCTGGTGTTCCTGTCTATCTCTGTATTTTGCATATTTAGCATTCCTTGATCATTTTGGATATCTGTATTTGTTACTAATTTAGGAAAGTTTTTACTCACTATTCTTAGGTAATATTTCTATTTATCTTTCTGCTTTTCCTAATATGAGAGATATTATCATTAATGATACCTCCTGATATTATCCCACATTTTTTCTCCTTGTGTTGTAATTTTTCCTTCCATATTAGTTTGTGATTCTTCCATTTTCACATTTTTGATTCATTTATTTATTTAGTTATTAAAGTTTAGTGATTCATCTATTGATGACAGTGTTTATTATTATTATTAACTTGTTATTATTAAACTATGCACTAGAAGCTCATACCTATAATCCTAGCTATTCAGGATGCTGAGAGCAGAGGATCACAGTTCAAAGGTAGACTGAGTAGAAAACTTTGTGAAATTCTTACCTTGAATTAACCAGTGAAAATCAGATGTGGTTGAGCACCAGCCAAGACTTTGGGGCCCTGAGTCCCAGCTCCAGTACTGAGCACAAAAATATATTTTAAAAATTTAATCTTTACAAATTAAAAATTAATCTTTACTATTGTATGCTTTCCCACACTGTTGCTCCCTCTGCTATTATCAATCTCCATGCTTGTTTCTTTTCTACTTTTTTTCACTAGAGCAATTAATATATCAATCATAGACATTATAATTGTCTTAATATCTTGTAAATAAGTCCAACTTCATATAATTTTCTTTGTAGACATTTGATATGCCTTGGATTTTCTAAAATTATTACACTTAGTAAATCATACAGTAAAGTAAGTAGGCCTTCTTCAAATAATCTTTGTGTTAACATGGAGATATTGAAGACTGTGTCTAATACTTATTGTGCCAAACAATTCCAGATGTTTTACAATCCTCTATTTTTTGGCTCATTTCATGACTGTCAAGCTTCTGTACAGATTTTTCTTCAGTAATTCTGAATTATGCATATCTTTCATCAGAAATCTACTGGGACTTTACTAGTGACCATTTGATGTGGTTGCCATATATGAGAAAGATGTTGGGTCTTTAATGTTCTAGTAAAGTTTCTTAGGTTTTCAATTTTCGTAAATGTTATGATTGTCCTCTCACAAGATAGTCTTATTCCTCACACCCTTCCTTCTCTCTAATTGGAACATTTTTTTTATCATTTGTAACTCTCTCTCATGATCTAACAAAACTGCTTAGATGAAACAGAGGAGGTTGGAGAAAGCTGTGGTTGGGTCAGAGTATTTTTTCAGAGATTAGGAAATATGTCTATGGTATTGATAAGTCTCTTTCTAATTTTCATCACTTCTTCTATACTAGAAGAGACAGAGAGGACTTTCTAGCATCCTAAATCGATAGACTGAGTGGGGGAGGAAAGCAAACTTGATGAAAATTTAGGAGATACATGAAACTATGATCCCAGAAAGTTTATCTTACTCTATTCCATATTGGCCTCTAGCTGCTGACTGAAATTGTGATTTGAATATTCTCATGGTAATTAGCTCTTAGTTCATCTATCTTATTATAAAGCACTTGTCTCTCCACATTTTAGAGCCAGAAATTTCAGTTCTCTGAGTAGTCCAATAAAAACTATTGATTATCTTTTGTTCACACAGTTTTTCTTGTTCCAATACTAATAGTGATGATTGACCAGGACCTTTAAATGTTGGAGCAGAAACTGAAACTGAATAATTGGTTTTCCCTCATCACATCTGCCCATATGCTACTTTGTGGAGAGTTGGTTATGCTAATAAGAATTAATATACCACTGAAAAGAATTAATGACTAAATCGTTACAGGCTCTGAAAAGAAATGACCATCACCTGCAGATTAAGGACTTTAAGATTGACAATGCTAAAGATTGCAGATCATATCATCAAGGGAACTTTTAAAAAATATCAATACCTATGTTCTACCTAAAAGGAATCTTACTTACTATGGGTGTGATGGGCTCAGGCATCAATGCTTTTTGATATCTCCCTAGGTAATGTTAATGTGCTCACCAGAGTTGAGAACCACAGCCTTAAAACACAACTTAAAAGGAAATGGAAAGATAAAATTTAAAATAATCCATTGACTTTTTTCTCATGAAGGAACTAAAAAGAGCTTCTAATATTTCTCAGTTGAGTTTTGAAATACATACTCTATAAATTAGAAAGGCTTTGCAACAGAAATCAAATGTTTCTGCATGTTATTCATGAAGAAATGGGTATTATGCTACTTACAGTGGCTATTCTGCTTAAATGGTCACCTATGGATTATTGCTTTACTTACAGACATTCTGTGTCTTTTGCTAACAAGGAGAATTGGTTAGCAATTCAGAAGGTGCATACTGACTCAAGTCTAACTATTTCAGATACACTTGCAAACTTATTCTAAAACAGGTGAGAAACCAATTATTTTCACTCAAAATGTGTAGCAAGAAATTTGTGGAAGAAGGATTTGTTAATCTTATCGCATATCAATGCAACACATAATATATTTAGAGGTCCTGATAGACCCTTTGTAAGCTGAGTTTGGGTAGGTACAGAATTGAAGCTTTGTAATTGTGTGAATGTGTAAATGTATCATGGCAGAGCACAAGAGCAAGGAGATAGAGACCAACAAAAAGCCTCCAGAATATTTTAACTCTAGAACTGATAGGTAACTAAAATTGCCATAGTTATGTTCACACTTGGATTTTATGAAACAGATCTTCTGTTATATAACAATAATCTTTCACTTGAGGCTGTTTGAAGAGGGTTTTTTTAAATCTTGTACTCAAACGTAGATGATTAAAATTTTGAAGTTTCCATATAATTTGGCCAAATGAAGCCCAGTTTGTTCAGCTATTGTAACCTGTACTTAAATAGCAATTCCAGTAGTTTCTAAGTTTCTAGAGAAAGCATAGCAGTGCTTGTAGGATCTTTGATCAACCCACGTCCTGCTTAGAAAACTACCTCTGGAACAAAACTGGTATGTAAACTTGAAACCCTTGATTATATTTATAGTATGGTTAGCTATATACCAATAGATAAGAATGTTAAGCTACAGAAATGTTGGATTCTAAAATAAACTTTATTAGTTCATCATAAAATTAAATGAATTCATTTCTAGAAATTCTAACTTGACACTTGAAAAGACTGACTCTATATCATTAGTGCATTTGTATTGGATGGAAGAACAGAGCTAGCCCTTATTGACATGCAGAAAGTAAAGGGCACATTGTTATTAACCATGATACAGTGGCTTCAGGGATTTTTACTTGGGTGATAAATCTTCATTGTGGTAAATAGGGTTTTGATTTATCTAAGAAGTTTACAATTATATTTTGGTCATGACAAGACTTGAGAAAGTTATTTTTTTAATTGAAGAGCCTAAGAATGAGATGAAGTATTTTAATTCTGCTAAATTCCACTCCATCTGAATACTAGGGGGAGCTATAAGTGGTATAGAACATGTCTGGATCTGTATGAATGAGGTAGTATATATCAGGGAAAATGAGACTTGGGAAATAACATTCAGGAATGCAGAAACAAATGCTCTAATGATGAATAGTTCAATTAGAAGTAAATTTACAGTATTTACTTTCTTTTAAGCCTTACACTTCCCCAAGACATATGAAGTTTTGTACAAATGAAAATGAAAATAAGAAAAGTTTCTCTTTCTTCCTCACTGTCTCTTTGTTTCTGTCATTCTCTCTCCCTGTCCCTCTGTGTGTTTCTGTCTCTCCGACCTTGACCGCTTTTCTAAGCAATTAATATATTTTGGGAACTGAGCAATGTTTTAAAAATTTTATGTTTAAGGGAGAAAAGTATTTTAGGGAAGGATGCCTGTCGTGTCTGTGACAGAATCCATTATTTCTTGCATTATTTCTTGGAGGGAATACCTTACCAACAGTGACTCAAGTTGAATAAACAGTCAAACTTCGAAATCACTGGACCAGTTATTAAAATAGTGCATAAGGAAGAATGAAAAAATGCACATGGTGTTGGAAGAAAATTAAATATGAGCCAAACCTCAATTTACTATTTTACTAACAATTCCAGTGATGTTCAAGCATTCATTTTCCTCTGTGTTGTGTATTCATTCTCTGATTTTTCCTTCTTAAACCTTAGTAATAAACTTTCTTAGTCTTTACTTCTAAATGTCCTCAAATTCTTTGTTTTAACAATATCATGAATTCAGTACCTAAGGGCCAGGTAGAAATTTCCTCCCTTTTGAAGACTTGGGCCATCTCCAGTCAGCAGATCAGTAACATGAACTGTGGAGTGACATATAAATAATATAGAAGTCTATGCAGGTGTTTCAATGAAATTTCTATAAAATAAATAATTTCAGGGCTCCAACATGGGGCAAACTATTGCACTGCAAGTACACCTAAGTAGTAGGGCTATGTGAATTCCTTGTGCTACAGACATATGAAATTATCTGGTTTTGATAATGAAGTGTTATATTGAATATCTGAGGTATGTCATCTCATCCCTTACTTTTTCCTGCAATTAGTATATATACATTATTAATTTTTTAAACCATAACTTCCTTTAATTTTAATTGTTTTTCCAAAATTTGTACAATCATCACCAATATCTAACTACTGAATATCTTGATAACTCAATTAGAAACCTCATACATATTAGCTAGTAATTCTCATTTTTCATGTTCTCTAACTTGTATAATGTTATGTTTGAATCTGTTTAGTCTAGAAAATTAAAGTCATTGAACCCATGAATTATTTATCTATTTTTTGATTTTTCTTTTCAATACATGATTCCTCAATGTTTTAATATGTGTCAATATTTCTCTTACCCTGTGGATGAATATTTCTACCACATAGCATTTCCTAGAAATAATGTAATAAAAGTAAGTGAAAAGCTTAAAACAGTAACAATGTATTTTACCATAATTGTGGAGAGAATTCTGAAATCAAAGTAATAATAGGGCCATGTACCCAATAAAACTCTGTGTTGAATGTTTACTTGCTTCTTCCTAGTAGCTCTTGGTATCTGTGATTTTCCTTGGTTTATAGTTGCTTCTTTCTAACCTCTCCCTCTCCTTTCACCTGGCTTTTACCCTGTGGGCTTCCCTCTGTATATTGGTTCTCTGTTTTTTCAATGACAAAAATGATGTTTCATTTCCAACTCACATGAACTCCATTTTTATTAAACACAATTTCAAAGATCTTATTTCAAAATAAGATTACATTTCCAGATACTCAGAGATTTCAACGAATTTTTGTGGGGACATGGAATCAACCATATCAAAAAGGCATCATCTACTATGAATTAATTAATTTCTTATTTTATGGCCATAGGAAATCTTTTGGATCTTATAAATAAGCTGTCATCAACATTATGTACAAGTTTTTCACATTGATTTTATTTGTTCATATCAAAGGCTTTCACCTGGTAATTTGGTTTATTTCTCAGGTATATATCTTGAAGTGGAATTTTTGATCATATGCTATCTTTTTTAAAAATTACCTTTATGATTGCTATTGCAATTGTATTACAATAGAATATTTCCCTCTGGAAATGTATCAAATTTCTCCATCTTCATCAATATTTCCTCTTCTTTTGATTATACATATCAAATGGGTATAAATTGTGTCTCATTTTGGTTTTGATACTTATTTCCCTAATTATAATATCAACAAACATGTTTTCCAGTGCTTCTGATCATTTCAGTATCTTCTTTGGAAAAAAATTCTATTCAAATTTTTATCTCAAATTTGAAATTGAATTTTTTTTGCCCATTATATTCATCAGACTGATGAACAGCTCATGTCATCATATCAGCAGCTAGCAAGAAAGTCAAGTCAAGGCACAGGCTCTGAGTAAAATCCTTGGTATTGGAAGATACACACACACACACACACACACACACACACACACACACACACACACACAAAACAAAGGATAAAAAAAAGAAAAAAATAAGCTCTGATATACTGTCGGCAAGATTGTAAATTAATACTTTCTAGGAAAGAAAACAGCACAAAAGTTCCTCAAAATCTAAACAGAACTACCATATAGTCCCTGCTATCCATGCTCATATATAAAACAATGTGATCTGCATACAAAAGAGTCACCTACATGCTGTGTTTTATTGTGGCACTATTCATAGCAGCCAAGATATTGAGTCACCTTTATTGCTCATCAGCAGATGATTAGATGAATAAAATGTGATGCAAATGTCCCATGAAATGTAATTCAGGCATAAATAATGAATGCCTGCATCTGTAGATAAGTGGATAGAACTGGAATATAATATTTAGTAAAATAAGAGAGAAACAGACAAACACACATGTCCCTTTCATATATGAAGTTTTAAATCAACATGAACATAGAATAATGATGAAAGATTGAAGAAAATGGAGGAAGTGCTTGAAGAGCAGATAAACAGAAGCTGAATTTGGTCTAGACTAATTCTACACATGTATGAAAATCAGATTCTGAAATAATATATTTACTTAATAAATGTTAATAAACAAAATAAAATAATTCTTAAAATAGCATTAATTCTCTAAAATGCAAAGAAATTCTTTCATGTTGAGTGAAATTGTATATTTCCATTCATTTCTATCTCTATCTCTATCTGTATCATCTCTATCAGACTTTCAATTCAGTCCTCATATTGATGTCTCTTAGAATAACTTTTGCCATTTGAAGACTAAAGAAGACCCTATTGCAAACAATCCCAATTAAAATCCACTTATCATTCTTTACTTCTTTCAGCTAAGGAATTTACCATGAACACCAGTACCAAATCCATTTCTATAAGATGTATATGTCAATATGCCCATGTTGATTTATTAACTATCTGCAACAACTTTCTTAAATACCATAGTTACAAGTAGCTTCATACTTTTGCTTCACTTGACATAATTTAAATAGTAAAATCTGTGTTTTAAAACACATTTCTTTTTAAATTTTTTTCATTACAGTTACACAAGGAAGGTAATGAGTACATTTCTTGTCAAATATTGTTACCCACTCCTTTGTTTTCTTCCTACTATCCTTTCCCTCCCCCAACTCTCCACTCCTCCACCCTCCTCCTGAAGTTTGTAAAGTCTATTTCCAACATAGTGTTTTGTGAATATCATTGCTACAATGGGTCATCCTGTGCGTCATCCTGTTTTGACATTTTGTTATTCCCCTTCCCCTCCCAAATTAGAAAATTGTATATAAATGATGCAGGGTACAAAAATCAAATATGTTGCCAACAAGGGATAAACCATAGGGGGAAGAACATATAAAAGAAACAAAAAAATCACATAATACATTAAAAACAACAAGAACAACAAAAGATCTCTTGTGTCCATATCTTGGGATTCATTTTGCTTAATATCATCTCATATGATTATATGATAGATAGCATTTGAGCTTTTCTGCTTATCCAATAGATGATTATCATAGATATATATTAATTATTGCAAATAAGAGAAACTCTGGGACCTATACTTCTTTGGCTCTTTCTTACTACATTTTCAAGTCTTTCCATTTCCTAACAAAAAGAGCAGTGTCATTCCTTATGATGGAAGCATAGAATTCTTGTGTGTGTGTGTGTGTGTGTGTGTGTGTGTGTGTGTGTGTGTGTGTGTGTGTGTGTCACATTTTCTTGATCCATTCATCTACTGAGGGGCATCTGGGTTGGTTACATATCTTAGGTATGATGAATAATGCTGTTTTAAACACAGTTGTGATGGTAGCTTTAGTAAGGCCTTGTTTGTGATTACTGGGGTAAATGCCCAGAAGTGGGATTGCTGGGTCATAGGGGAGCGCTATGTGGAGTTTTTTGAGGAAACTCCATACCACTTTCCAAAGTGGTTGAACAAGTTTACACTCCCACCTGTAACAATGCAGTAAGTTTCCCTTCTGTCCACATCCCCTCCAGCATCTGCTGTTATTAGAGTTCTTGATTATAGCCATTCTAACTGGGGAGAGGGAAAACTCAATGTTGTTTTGATTTTCATTTTTTTTTGTCGGTCGTGGGGCTTGAACTCTGGGCTTGGGTGCTGTCCTTGCCCTCTTCATCTCAAGGCGAGCGCTCTACCGCTTGAGCCACAGCGTCATTTCTGGTTTTCTAGTGGTTTATTGGACCTAAGTGTCTCACAGACTTTCCTGCCCCCGGCTAGCTTTGAACTGTGATTCTCAGATCTCAGCCTCCTGAATAGCAAGGATTTCAGGCTAATATTACAGCTAGGATTATACCAGGACCCGGCTGATTTACACTTCATTTCTGGCTAGAGAGGATGAGCATTTCTTCATGTGTCTATTTTCAATTCTTATTAACTCTTCAGAGAAGTCTTTCTTTAAGACTTTAGGCCACTTATTAATGGAGCAGTTGTCGATTTGAGGATTTGTTTTGGGGGATTTATTTTTTTTAATTCTAAGTATATTTTCTATATGAGGCCCCTATCTGTTCTATGGCTAGTGAAGATCTTCTTCCAATCGGTAGGCTTTCTATTGATCTTTCAAGCCATGTCATTTGCCATGCAGAATCTGCAGTTTCATGCAATCCCATTTGTCCAACCTTTCTTTGATTTGTTGTGTTTCTGTGTCTTTATTAAGAAGCCCTAGATTTTCTCCTGTTCTTTCCTATAATGTTTTAGGCTGTCTGCTTCACTTCGAGGTTTTGATCCATTTGGAGTTGATACAGGTGCAGGGTAATATATAAGAATCTAACTTTAGTTTTCTATAGGTTTTTAACCAATTTTGCCAGCACCATTTACTGAAGAGGCTATCTTTCTTCCATTCTATTTTTTTGGATCCCTTATTGAAGATTAGGTGGTTATGGGTCTATGGGTCTTTGTTTTATTCTGTTGGTCCTCAGGTCTGTTCTTGTGCCAGTCCCAAGCTGTTTTGATTATCATGGCTTTGTGTAGAGTGTGAAGTTTGGTATTGACATTTCTCCAGCACAGTTCTTTCTAATAAGGGTTCTTTTTGCTATTCAGTATCTTTATTGTTCCATATGATTTTTTGAATTGCTTTTTCTATTTCATTGAAGAATGAAGTTTGGATATTGGTGGGTATTGCACTGAATTTGTAGATTGCCTTTGGCAGCATTACCATTTTCATGATGTTAATCCCCCCAACTCAGGACCATGGGATGTTTTTCTACTTCTTTAGTTCTACTTTAACTTTCTTTTTCAGGTATTTAAAGTTTTCATCATATAGGTCCTGTACTTCTTTAGTAACATTAATTCATAGATATTTTATTTTTTGTGGGGCTATTACATAAGCAGTTGCTTTTCTGATTTCATCTGCACTCTTTCTCTTTATTGTCATACAGAGAAGCTATTGATTTTTGAGGGTTAATTTTATACTGTGCTACTTTGATAAAGTTTCAGATCAGCTCAAGTAACTTGGGAGTAGAGTCCATAGTGTTCTATAAATACAAGATCATGTCTTCTGCAAAGAGGGAGAGTTTTACTTCATTATTCCCAATTTGGATGCCCTTTGTGTTTGCATCTTTCCTTATTGCTCTAGCTAGGCATTCTAATACTAAATTGAAGAAGAGTGGAGATAGTGGATGTCCTTGTCCCTTTCCTGAATTTATAGGTAATAACTTTAGCTTTTCGCCATTAAACATAATGGTAACTGTAGGTTTGTCATCACAGCCTTTATTATAGTAAAGAATGGTCCATGGATTCCTATTTTCTCCAGAGCTTTCATCATAAAGGAGTGTTGGATCTTGTCAGATGCTTTTTCTGCATCTATTGAGATAATCATGTGGTTCTTAGTCTTACTCTTATTTATGTGGTAAATTACATTAATTGATATGCATATCTTGAACCTGCTTTGCATCCCTGAAATGAATCCTATTTGATCATAGTTATGAGTTTTTTTATTTATTGTTGAAGTTGAGTGGCCCAAATTTTGTTAAGAAGTTTTGCATCGATGTTCATCAAAGAAATTGGTCTATAGTTCTTTTTCTTTGATGACTCCCTTTCTGGTTTGGGGATGAGGGTTATTATGATGGCTTCAGAGAAAAAGTTTGGTAGTAAATTTTCCCTTTCAATGTCATTAAGGAGTTGGAGAGTTATTGGTATGAGCTCTACTGTGAAGGCCTTGTGGAATTCAACTGTGAATCCATCTGGTCCTGGGTTTTTTTGCTTTTTTTGCATGGGAGGACTTTTATTGCTAATTCTATTTCAATGCTTGATATGGGTTCGTTAAGTTGGTTTAAATACTCTTGGGTTAGTTTTAGCATATCAATATTTGCTAGAAATTCATCCATTTCATCCAGATTCTCAAATTCATTAGCATAAATGTTTAAGAATTTCCTTATAATGTTCTGATTCTTGGCTGTTTCTGTGGTGATGTTTCCATTCTCATCGCTGGGTGTGTTCTCTTCTATTTCTGGTAAGATTTGCTGAGTGTCTTTCAATTTTAGAATTGTTATATCTTCCTGTTGGCAATATCTCTTTATTAGTATGTATTGTCCTTCTTTATCTCTTCTCCCTAATTTTAATTTGATGTCTGTTTTATTTTATATTAGAATTGCAACTCTCACCTGTTTGTGGAAGTTGTTTACTTGTTAGATATTGTTCCAGGCTTTCACTTTCAGAATATGTTTCTTTTTGTGGGCAAGATGTGTCTCTTGAAGACAGAAGATAGTTGGGAATGATTTTTGATCTAACTAGACAATCAATGTCACTTAATTGGAGAGTTTAGTCCATTGATATTGAGAGGATTGAGAGGTGTTTGGTAGTTCCTGTCATGTTATTCACCTTCTTATGGACTGTGCCTACTAAGTTCTTACTATTTTTATCTTATTCTCTGTTTGGGTGCTGTTTCTTGGTATTTATCATGCTCTTATTGGATTTCTATGAGTAGGACATCTTTTCATATCTTTTGTTATGCTGGCTTGCTGATTTATTGTTTCAATTTTTCTGTTTATTTTTTATTTGACCTTCTGTAATGATGGAGAATTTAGCTGGCTACAGTATTCTTGATTGATAGTTGTTTCTCTTTAGCGTGTGGCATACATCATTCCAATCTCTTCTTGCTTTCATGAACTCTGCTCAGAAATCTGAAGTTATTCTGATTGTTTTCCCTTTCTAGGTGATTGATCTTTTCTCTATGAGAGTTTTAAGGATCCTTTTCTTGATCTCTATTGATCCTGTTTGGATAACAATGTGATGGTGGGATGTCTTGTTCTGGTCTGATCTATTTGGGGTTCTAAAGGCTTCTTGTATATGAATGGGTTTATCTTTTTATGTGCTTGGAAAGCTCTGCTAGAGTTCTGTTAAATAAATTTCCTAAACCTTTAGCTTCTGTCTCTAGGCCCCTCTCTGCACTCTGTCTTATGTTAGGCCTTCTGATGGTGTCTTCTATCTGTTGAATAGATCTATCATATTCCTTGGATTTGTCTTGAATTGTTGTCTGTTCTCTCTATAATGTGTAAGCTATCCCAGAGATGCAATCTTCTGCATGGTCTAATCTACTGCCAAGACTTTCTACTTTTTTTTTTAGGACCTTTGTTGGACCTTTGTTTTAGGTGTTGCATAGACTTCTTTACCTCCTTGATTTTGTTTTTAATGTTCACTCTCAAATCCTTTGGTTGAGTGATTACAGTTCATTCACTCGCTTTCCTTTAGTTCAAATTCATTGAGTTTTCCATTTATGGACTCCAGGGATTTCTCTAGTTTCTGTTTGTGTATTCCATGAATTCCTCTATTAATCTATTAATCACAATCATGAAGTTCCTCTATTATTCTTTGCGTAGCCTCATCACAAAACCCATTGCTCTATCATGCTCACATAAAGCTGGTTGCAGGTTTTCAATCTTTTCATTCAGCATGTTTTCAAGTAGTGTTTGTAGAGCATATTGAAAACTCTCATTTGGATTATTCATTAACTACTCTGTTGTCTGTTTATCATGAGAAGGAAATGAAGTTCATTGACTTCCATTTTTCTTGTGTTTCTATGACTTGTTCTGCCCATTTGGGTATGGAAGAAAAACCAATTCCACACTAGAACACTGTTTTAAGGCAATCATCAACTTAGAGCCCTGTGGTTGCACACATTTTTGACACAGTCAAAATGAACTGATACAATCTAGTTCAACAACAACAACTAGGGAATGAATGAACAAAGAAAATCAAAGAAATAGTCAGGGGAAAAGTAATTAATAGATATAGCAAGAACTGTGAGGAGAATATAAGTTTAGAGGAATTTAGGGAAGGAAAGAAAGAGAGGGAATGATAACTAAGATCTAAATTCAGAGAGGAAAAGAGAAAGAATGGAGAAAAACAATAAGGAAAAAGAAATAAAACATTTAAAAATGAAAATCTTAAAAAAATTACCTAAGTATGGACATATAATATCACAATTAAAGGAACTAAGGTTGAGAAATTGTGAATTAAGTAATCAATGTGGAAGTAAGTATGTACACAATGAAGCATAAAGCTTAATAATCAAAGATGAGTACATATCTGGGGATGAACAGAACAGCAATTAAGGAGAGTGAAAAAAAAGGACCAAAAGGAAAAAGAAAAAAAAAGAAGAAAAAAAATGAAAAGAACGAAAATAATAGAAAAAAATAAAAATTAAGTAGAAAAAAGAATTATTTGATTTATTTGGCGGATCTTGTGTCTCCCCTGTATCTGTATCTAGCCTCTTGGTGGAGTCTCAGATTTGCTTGTGGTGTTTGGTTCTCCTATGGCTTCATTGGCTTCTTAAATCAGTTTGTTTGAGCAGGCAGAACAAAGCTCTGCCTTACTGGCCTGGGATCTTTGTGACACTCCTCACAGACTAGTTGAGTGGGAGGTCAATTGCTCTGTGTATCACAGAGGAGATAGCTGTTTCCTCTAGCTAGGCCTCACTGTGAGGGAATTTGAATGTGCATGGGGTTGTGTCCTGTCAGCAATCAATTGCTTTTCTCTGAGGGGATAGTTGCTTAGATACTCTTGTGGCCCAGCCTGGAGCCAATCTCAGGATTTATGCCATATCCAGTTTTGAATTGTTTTTCTTTTAACCTTTAGCAGTTGGGAGAGCTGCCCCTGCTGTAGACGGTTTGGGCCACCTTTGGCTCTGTTTACCCAGTTTATAAAGTTGCCCTGCCTTGGGCAGAACTTCTGTTACCTGGGAAGTCAGCTTTTCCGTGGGTAGAGCTGAGCCCCACTAGCCAGGTTCCTTTGTCCTGTTAAAAAAATGGCTCTGCAGTGTCTGCTCATAAGGCCTAAGTTATCTGCTAGCTGCTCTGGCCCAGTCTTTGCCAGTATCAAAGACAGTGTTCTCTGGTGGTGGGAGAGATGTTGTGTGAGGAGTGGGAATGTCTTGTGGTTTGGGGGCCATCTACTATCTATCTGTATATGTCTGTGGTCAGCAGGATGAATATTTCCTCTCATTGTCAGTTCGGGCTGGTGGTGAGTAGAAGCCATTCTCAATCTGTCTCTCCAGCCTTTGTCCAAGGCTCTGTCTGTTGATATGGTGGTAGTGGCAGCCACTGGTACCACCACCACCATGGTCACTGGTGAGTGCTCAAATCTGTCTCATTAAATAAGATGCCTGAATTTTTCCTCTCTGGCCAAACTCTATGTGCTATGATGGCACACTTGGTGTGACTTACTAGCCTTGCATTTTTCACTGGAACACTAAAACTGCTTTCTTCACCAGAGCTTGGTGAGCCCACAGCTGCTCTTCTACCATCTTCCAACTAAAACACATTTCATAACACTCATCCTTCAACTGTTAAACAATTCAGATATATATGTGAACAATATTAGATTACTTTGTTTTAATATTTAATACTCTGGAATTTTAAATATTGTGAAAATAAATTTTAAACCCATACCACTCTGCTTATTTAAATAGAGTGATATTCAAGGACCAAAATTTACTAAAGAGATAATATCATTGAATTGGATTATATATTTAATTATATATGCATATATGAAGTATTATGTCTAGGTAATTCCATTAAAATTACTAGTTCTATGATTGCATTTACTAATATATATATTTTACATTTAGAAAACTGGTAAATATCTAAGAATACAGTTTCCTAGATAAAAATAAGAATAGAAAAATAAAATAAGTAATGAACCTCTATTAAAACATAAAATCTTAGATAATGAATTTAAATCTTTATTGTAACTTATTTCCTCCGAGTAAAATTGGTCACTCTGAAAATATTCATAGACACATCTCTATATCTATGTATCTGACAATATTATGTTAAAAACAATGAGCAATTTATTTTTATACTTACATTTCATAAGGAAGACAAACTTTTTTCTTAATTTGTTTGGTATTCATTAAAATTTGTTTCTACCTGTTCACATTTGTAGAAATATTCATTTTGTAATAAAGATTTAAATTTTATTAAATTGTATTTAATTACAACATTTACAATTAATGCCAACATTAAAAAAAATTCTGCTTTCAGAGCTCACACCAATACTCCTCCAACAGTTCAATGAAATTGAAAGAGAAAGCTCACTACCGAACACATTCTATGAAGCCATCATAACCATCATTACAAAACCAGGCAGGGACTCATCAAAGAAAGAGAACTATAGACCCATTTCTTTGATGAACATTTTTGCAAAACTTGTCAACAAAATTTTGGCCAATCAACTTCAACAATTCATCCAAAAAATCATACACCATGATCAAACAGGATTCATTTCAGAGATGCGAAGCTGGTTCAATATACGCAAATCAATTAATATTATTCATCACATCAACAGGAGCAAGAATAAGAACTACATGGTTATCTCAATAGATGCAGAAAAAGCATTCGACAAGATCCAACACCCCTTTATGATGAAGGTTTTGGAAAAATTAGGAATCCATGGAACATTCCTCAAAACAATAAAGGCTGTATATGACAAACCTACAGCCAGCATTAAACTCAATGGTGAAAAACTAAAGCCATTTCCTCTTAACTCAGGAACAAGACAAGGATGCCCACTCTCTCCACTTCTCTTCAATCTAGTATTAGAATGCCTAGCTACAGCAATAAGACAAGATGCAGACATAAAGGGGATCCAAATAGGGAAAGAAGAAATAAAACTCTCCCTCTTTGCAGATGACATGATCTTGTATTTAAAGAATCCCATAGACTCCACTTCCAAATTACTCAAGCTGATGCAAAACTTTGGCAAAGTAGCAGGTTATAAAATTAAACCCCCAAAATCAATGGCTTTTCTGTATGCCAACAATGAGAAAAGTGTGGCTGAAATTAGGAAAGCAACTCCATTTGTAATAGCCACCCAAAAAATAAAATACCTAGAAATTAACTTAACTAAACAAGTGAAGGACCTCTATGATGAAAACTTTAAAATCTTGAAAAAGGAAATCAACACAGAACTTAAAAAATGGCAAAACCTCCCATGCTCCTGGATTGGCAAGATTAACATCGTGAAAATGGCAATACTTCCCAAGGCTATCTACAAATTCAATGCAATACCTATCAAAATACCACCCTCATTCCTCAAGGAAATAGAAGAGGCAATCCAAAAATTCATATGGAACAATAAAAGACCCCAAATAGCAAAAACGCTCAACTGCTGGAGGAATATCAATACCAAATTTCAAACTCTACTATAAAGCCATGGTAATCAAAACAGCTTGGTATTGGCATAAGAACAGACCTCAGGACCAATGGAATAGAATTGAAAACCCAGAAATGAACCTACAGACCTGTAGCCATCTAATCTTCGATAAGGGAGCTAAAACAAAAGAATGGAAGAAAGACAACCTCTTCAGTAAATGGTGCTGGCAAAATTGGTTAACTACATGTAGAAAACTAAAGCTAGATCCTTATATATCACCCTGCACCAGAATCAACTCCAAATGGATCAAAGACCTTGAACTCAAAGCAGACACTCTGAAAACATTACAGGATGGAATAGGAGAAACCCTAGGTCTCCTTGGCTCAGGCCGAAATTTTCTGAATAGAGACCCGGAAGCACAACAAATCAAAGAAAGGTTGGACAAATGGGATTGCATAAGGTTGCAGAGCTTCTGCAGGGCAAATGACATAGCTAGCAAGATCAATAGAAAGCCCACCGAATGGGAGAAGATCTTTACTAGCCATACAACGGACAAGTGTCTCATATCTAAAATATACTTGGAACTCAAAAAATTAAACCCCCCAACAACAAATCCTCAAAGAAACAACTGCCCAATAAATAAGTTGGCGAAAGACTTAAAGAGAAGCTTCTCTGAAGAAGAAAGAAGGATGGCCAATAGACACATGAAGAAATGTTCAACATCCCTAGCCATAAAAGAAATGCAAATCAAAACAACATTGAGATATCACCTCACTCCAGTTAGAACAGCAAAAAACAAGAACTCTAACAACAACAGATGCTGGAGGGGATGTGGACAGAAAGGAACCTTACTTCATTGTTGGTGGGAATGTAAACTTGTTCAACCACTTTGGAAAGCAGTATGGAGGTTCCTCAAAAGACTTCACATAGATCTCCCCTATGATCCAGCAATCCCACTTTTGGGCATTTACCCAAATGTTTACAAACAAGACCACACTAAAGCTACCAGCACAACTATGTTTATTGCAGCATTATTTACCATAGCTAAGATATGGAACCAACCCAGATTCCCCTCAGTAGATGAATGGATGAAGAAAATGTGGTATATATACACAATGGAATTCTATGCCTCCATCAGAAAGAATGACAATTCCCCATTTGTTAGGAAATGGAAAGGTTTGGAAAAAATTATATTAAGTGAAGTAAGCCAGGCCCAAAGAAACATAGGTCCCATGGTTTCCCTTATTTGCAATATCTAGTATAGGTATGAGTCAAGCAGAAAAGGTCAGATAATGTGATGTTAGGAAAATGAACCCTTAAATATGTATTTTAATGTTTTCGTTTCTTTCAGGCATGTGTTTCTAACGCATTTATAAGATTATTTCTTTGTTGCTTTGTATGTCCCTCCCCCACAGAGTAACCCCCGCTTTCACTATATTTGATGTCAGTATAACATGTGGAGGAGATGGGGACAAACAAGTCGTTTAAGGATTCATTTGGACCTGTTGCAACAATGAGAAGTACAAAATGTCATGTCAAAACCAGCTTTACAATGTCGGTGTGGGGGGGGAGGGGGGTATGATTGGGTGGGGGGGAGGGGAGAGGCTGGGAAGGGAGGTGAAGGGTAAACAAAGGAGGAGGCTGCAATGCTTGGTAAGAAATGTATGCATTATCCTGCCCATGTAATTGTAACCCCTCTGTACAGTATGTTCTCAAATAAAATAAAATTAAATTTAAAAAAAAGAAAAATAAAAGGAACATTAAATCTTAAAAAATATCTGCTTTCTATTATGTTTACTGTGTATATAACATGTCAAATTAAAAAGGCATGATATGACATTTTTGCTTTAAATCCAAATAGTGACCTATATGGTCTTGCTTTTTGATGTTTCATTAAATTATTGTACTTACCTAAAAAAATTTGTAAATGTGATTGTTATCTTTCATTCCAGTTATTGAAATCTCTTTATAATTTTTGCTCTTATTTTTAAGAGAGGTTTATTTCAAGTACTAATTTAATATCATATTAAACTCTATACACATTCAAATTTTCCTTCATTTTTATAAAGTAAGGATTACAGCATATTATATTCTTGTTGCCTGCTTCATTTTTCCCTATGACATATTTCACTACATTTAATCCTATTACTTTAATCCTAATAAGATTTTTTTATTTGGTTTAGCAACCTGTAATTATTTTGCATAATGGTCCTGTTTTTGACTTTTCAGTTCTTTTGTTCATGAAAATGCCACCATGTTCATCATTGTATGAGGCTTTAGAAGAAAAGCAACCACAGATCATTGAAAAATAAAGCATAGAAGACCACCTTAATATCACTTGTTTTCTAGGCCACTATGGATAAATCTGTTTGAAATTTAAAAGATTGCTGTGAGATCGTGCAGGTCGAGCCCTGTTTTAATGACATGATCAGATAATTTTGTTTCAGGTTGTAGATAAGCATAATCAGTGCTTCAATCATAGTGTTGGAATGGTACAGGGCTTTTCTACAAAATGCAATAAATTACTGTTTATAGTTATTATTTTAATTTTTGGAATATTTGTCCTGGCTTTTGGTCTTGGCAAAGATAAACCAAGTCTAAAAATAATGGATTTTTTAATTCACTAAAATGAATTATAAGTAATTTGTAATATCTATGACCCCAAATGCATTAATGTAGTTCTTTAGTAATTTAGTCTGAAATTGAATAGAAAATAAAATATTTTCTATTTCTTATATTACACTATGAACATAAAATTCTATTGAATTTTACTTGTAGAGATAAAACATTCAATAAAAAACTTCCTAAAAAAGCATTCTTCTAGATGCAATAGAAATATTTAATTCTTTTTAAGTTGTGAGAATAGAGCCATAATGTTTTATTGTTTATTTCATAAATTATTGTAAGTATTGTTACTTGGTGAAGTCAGTTATTTTATTGTAAAGTTGGTGTACAGAGATGTTACTGTTACATAAGTAGGTAATGAGTACATTTCTTGTCAAATAGTGTTTTCCTCTCCTTTGTTTTCTTCCACTTTCTTGCTCCTAGCCAAGCTGTAAAGTTCATTTCCAACTTAATATCTTGTGAATATGGCTGTTGCATTGGTTCACCCTTTGTTCTTTGTTTCATAATTTCTATGCTTTCCCTTCCAATCCCCAAATCAGACAAACTTATATACAAGACAAAGGCACCAAAACATTGACAACAGGGGATAAACCAAAGAAAAATATGAAAGAAAAATAAAATAACTGCAAATAGTATACAAAACAACAACAATAACAAAAAGCCCTCTTGTTTCCATATCATGTAACTCATTTGATTAGCATCATTTTTTATGTTCATATGTACAGAACTATTGAACTATTGTTATCTTCTTAATTTTTATTTTTATCTTTGTCAGTCGTGAGTCTTGAACTCTGGGCCTGGGTGCTCTCCCTCAGCTCTTCAGCTCAAGGCTAGCACTCTACCATTTGAGCCATAGCACAACTTTGTTTTCTGGTAGTTAATCACTGGTAAGAGTCTCATGGACTTTCTTGCACAGGCTAGCTTTTAACTGCAATCCTCAGATCTCAGCCTCCTGAGTTGCTAGTATTACAGGTGTGAGCCACTGGCACCCAGCTTATTGTTATCTTCTAGAACTATCCTAGACATATACTAAATATTACAAATGAAGGAAAACATGGAACCTATGTTTCTTTAGGTCTGGCTTACTTCATTTAATATGATTTTCTCCAAGTCTTTCCATTTTCTTACAGATGGAGCCTTACCATGTTTTCTGATGTATACTTGTATCCATTAAGAATGTATATATATATATATATATATATATATATATATATATATTATGTATATATTAGGTATACATAATCCCCAATCCTGAACCACAATGCTCCTCCCCCACCCAAATAAAGGAGAAGTGGATAGGGGAATACCTATGTATGATTTTGAACCTCTAAAGTCTGTACAATTACAGGACTTTGGGTTGATTCTTGTCCTAAAATTGTGTTCTATGTGGCATTAGATTACTTTTGCTTCCAAATGGGCAGAACAAGCCATAGAAACACAAGAAAAATGGCAAGTCAAGGAACCTCAACTTTCACTCAAAATAAACAGGCAACATAGAAGTCAATGAAAAACCAAGAGGAGAGTTTCAAAATGCTCTACAAACACTACTGGTTAATAAGCTGAATGTAAACAATGAAAGTCTGCACAGGAATATGTGTGAGCGTGATGAGGCTAAGCAAAGATTAGAAGAGGAATTCATGAAATCCACAGACAGAAAGCTGAATGAATTCCAACAGAAAGAAAAGGAATCCAATGAAAAATAGCTATTTCTTACAAATGATAAAGTGTCATTCTTTGCAATAGATATGTAAAATTCCATTGTGTGTGTGGGATATATATATATATATATATACATATACATATATATCATATTTTTTGATCCATTCTTCCATTGATTGGCATCTGGAGTGATTCTGTACCTTTTCCATTGTGAAAAGTGTTGTAATAATCATGATTGTGCTGGTGCCTCTACTGTATCCTGGCTTGTAATCCTTTGGGTAAATGCCCAGGAGTGGAATTGCTGAATAATAGGATTTATTTCAGGCTAGTTCAATATATGTAAATCAATAACTATAATATATTGCATCAACAGAAGTAATCTTCATCTCAATAGATGCTGAAGAAGCTCTTAGTAAGATCCAACACCTCATTATGATAAGAGCTTTAGAGAAGCTAGGAAGATATAGAATATTATTCAATATAATAAAAGTTGTGTATGATAAACCTACAACTAACATTATTCTTATGGCGAAAAACTAGAAAAAAAACTATTCCCTCTAAAATCAAGAATGAAACAAGGATGTCCAGTCTTACCACTCCTCTTCAATATATAATTCTGGATTTCCTATCCAGAGCAATATGGCAAGATAGAAACATAAATGCAATCCATATAAGGAAACAAGTAAAATGATCACTTTTTACAGGTGACATGGTCCTGTGCTAAACAGACCCTATGTACTTCTCCTCCAAGCCACTATAGCTAATTGAAAGTTTTGGTAAAATGGCGGTATATAAAATCAACTTACAAAAATCAATAGTTTTCTGTATGCCAATATAGAGAAGATGAAGACCATGAAAGCAACACTTAGGAATTAACCAAAGATGTGAAGGACCTTTATAGTGAAACTTGAAAATTTTGAAGAAGGCAATTGAAGAAAAGTTAAAGAAATGGAAAGACCTTCCATGCTCCTGTATTGGAAGAATTAACATCATGAAAATAGCAATGCTGCCCCAAACAATATACAAATTCAATGCAACACCCATCAAAATCCCTACATCAATCTTCAATGAAATAGAGAAAACAATCCTAAGATTCAGATGAAACAACAAAATATCCTGAATAGCAACCAAAATTCTTAGCAGGCAAAAAAGAAAGGCTGGAGGAATAATAATAATAATAATAAAAGTAATAATTAAAGGGCTCTGTGTTAAAGAGCCCTCGTAATGAAAACAGCTTTGTATCAGTACAAAAGTAGGCCTGAAGATGAATAGGACTAACAAACTGACATACCTACAGCCATGTAATATTCAAAAAGGTTGCCAAAAACTGGTTTAATGAAAGACAGTTTCTTTAACAAATGGTGTTGACAAAACTGGATATCCACATGTTATTCCTACTTGCCAAATTGTTTTGACTTAAGAGTTTGTGTTTTCTACTATCATGGCCGTTATTATTGAAATTCTTCTTTGACTTTGTTCGTTTCATTTGTAAAATTCATGAATTTGATAATAGTTGTTTTACCAATTTTGAACTGTTAAATCAATAGAGATTGTGGCTATTGAGTCTGGATGTTCAGTACCCTGATATTTCTGAGTTATATGCCTACAAGTAATTGTTTTCTAGAAAGATTTTATGATTGCTAATTAAATATAAATCCTAATACAGGTAAAAATATTCTACTGGTCATTGTTTGTTCCAGTTTATATTATGACTGCTAATATAATGAGAATAAAAAACAACTGTATACAATTATTTACAGCTTCCTATATATGTTTTATGCTTTCACAAAAATTGTTTTCAAATCATTTTTAGTTTCCTTAAATGTCTACTAATAGAAATTTTCTTTCTTTGCATGAGCTAAAATACTCAGCATGTCTTCCAAATACAGTGAAAAATATGCACAAATCCCTGTACTTGCAAATGTGATTTGCCAGGTTGGCTCTTTGCTTTTCCCGAGTTAGCATTTTTCCCTTATCTTTTACATCATTTTGGTTTGTAGAAATATACCTCATATCTTAATTTTATGGCACATGCACCAGAAATGTTTTGTTTCTCTCATTCATGCTTTTAAAAAATATATGCTATTAAATAGATGGATAGTCCACCTAACTCAGTGAATCAGTTTTCTGTACTTAAGTTTTATGAAATGATTCAAGTCAGCAGTTCTGAAAGTTGACACATTTTCTTGTGAAGTGTGATTTGATAAAAAGACATGCTGATGTGCTAAAAGCTAATGTAGCTTCCTATGGTGCCAAATTTATATCATGGGAGTGTCTTATGTAGGAGAATCTCACTTGGTATTCCAGTATTTAAGGTCAATGGTTTGAGGTGTTCTGGGACATAAGCAAGGAAATGGAGAAATGTCACACAGAGTGCCAAAGTCATGCTTCCTACTCCATAAGTGTTTAAATTGGGAACTGATGACAAAACTGCACTGTACATTGAGAACTGCTGACAGAGAGACAATATTTCATCATTACAACAAAGGTTAAATAAAGATTAAGCTCTAAGCAGCAGCAAGTGCTCTGGAGACCTTGGGTAGACAGGATGCCCAGATGTTCTTTCTATCCTGTTGGTCTGGCATGGGAGCTAAGGTGAAGGAGGTCAATTGAGCCAGCAGCTGATGGGAGAGGAGACAGAGGCATCGTCATCAGTTATTGAAAGTCTGAGAATAGAACAGCCACTGCCAGCTGGTCAAGTAATGATATCCTGTGTGTGTTTAAGACTCCACTGAATTTAAAGCACATCTGAAACCAAGACCCTGTTTTGTACATGTTACCACTATGCATTGGTTTTTGTTACATTCAGGACAATTAATGTGGTTTTCAAAAAGAATTAGAAAAAGAATTTTGTGATTTTCATAAATATATAGCAACATGGGTGGTACCAAATGATAGTAGCACACTAATCTAAGAATATAAGGATTGCAAATATCACAATATTAAACAATGAGATTTTTCCTTTGAAAAAAGAAGACAAATTTATGAAACTTTTCCTGCTGAACCATTTTTATTTCCTACATACATGATTATATTTAGTCTACCAAAATGACACTGACACAGACATGTGTACTTTATGCTTGTTAATTCTCTTCAGGAGACAATGTTTAGTACTGGCCAGAAAAGGATCATGTTAGAACAAAAAACAGCATGGGGTTTTACGATGAATTTCAGAAATATTTATAGTCAATGCTTTCTCCTGGTCAAATTGCCTACAGACATAGTCACAAATTGCATTGATAATCAAATAGGTATATAGCAATACCTTATTTTTCAGGAACCCAGACACCCAGGAAATAGTTCCAATTCCAACATAGTTTGAGTTTATGGAATGTCACTTCTCACTTCTCATTCAGAACTCTCATGGCCTTACAGATAATACTAGATGTATCTTCTCAGTATTTCGTGTGCGTGTTTGTGTGTGTGTGTGTGTGTGTGTGTGTGTGTGTGTGTGTGTGTGTGTGTGTGTGTGTGTGTAGATGTATTTGTGTCAGTTAGCTTCAAAGAATCTTAACAGGACTCAGGTACCATTGAGGAAACAATTGCAGTCACAGAGACTCAAAACTATGGTCATGCTAAGATTAGGCAAAAGTAGATTTTAAAATGTTTGTCCATGCAATAAAGAGAAGCAAACTAGAGATGGTGCATGTAACAGTGCACATGGGTAGGAGTACATGTGTATATAGATGCACACATGCTAGGACACATATACACATATATGCACACACATGCAGGAAGAGAATGGGAAATAGAACAGGAGAAAGAAGGGGCAGGAAGAGGCTAATGTATTTGAGACATCAGATAAAATGAGATGTTAAATATGGAAACAAGAAACTGAGCACTGATGGCTCACAGCTGTAATGTTAGATACTCAGGAGATTGAGATCTGAGGATTACAGTTCAAAGCCAGCCTTAGTAAGGAAGACCATAAGACTCTTTTTTTCAAATGATCTACTCAGAAAAAGCTGGAAGTAGAGCTGTAACTCAAGTGGTAGAGCAATAATAGCCTTGTGCAAAAAGAGGCTCCGAGATAGCATCTAGGCCTGGAGTTCAAGCCCCCAGAACAGGTGAAAGAAGAAAAAGAAACAAGAAATTTAGACAATGTCATTATAGAAGTATTGAATCTAATAAAATTAGAGGAACTGCAAATAGTAAATGGGATTCACATTTGTCTCAACAATTGTATCAATCGTATTCCGTGACATTCTTTGTATTTTGTCCTGTAAACTTTAACCTACATATCATATCACCTTCCTAAGAAATTTGCAAATTTTTCCTCTTGTGACATTTCTCTTATTCTCGGCATTAAATAACACCACCTCACTGAATGTATGAGAGCCAAAATCTTCTCAAACATGTGCTAAGAATACTTGTGAAAATTACAGTTTTCAATACCATGAAATGCTGTACTTTTTCCATATACTTTCTTCTACATTTTTATTAAATTTTTATTTGTCTAACCTGTTGCTTCTTCACCTTTTCTTTAAAAAAGTTGGGAAGGGAACTAACAAAATGTTTAAATAAGGATACAGGTTGACCCATTGTAACAATGAAATGTACAAAACACTAAGTTGAAAATGAACTTACAACTTGGGGGGGATGAGTTTGAGAGGTGGAGGGGAAGGGATGGTATGGGAAAAACAAAGTAGGAGGTAACCATGCTCAATAGGAAATGTATAATTACCTTATACCCCTCTGTATAGTATTTTTACAATAAAAACATAAAAATAAAAGGTTGGTGTAAACTTGAAAGACAACTATTAGTTGTTCAATTTGGCCAAAACAATATAACAAAAGCCAGTTTATCATCAGTTGTTGAAAACAATTGGTGGTTACAGAATAAAGCAATATAGGCAGCACTGGTTCAGTGGTACAAACTAGCATGCTTTAGGTTTAAGGTTCACTCCCCAGTGTAGCAAGACAAATGGGAAGAAAGAGATGGGGGAGAGGATAAGATAGAGAGGGAGAAAGGAATGGGGGAAGGAAGATAGGCATAAAGGAAGGAATAAACAAAGCAGACAATAACTACTGTAGGTTCTTACAGAATCTGGTTTCCAGAAAAGAAAATTTCCTTAGGAAATTTTTGCCAATTTTCAATTTTGTCTTACCAAATATACCATTAAAGTTACATTATCATTTTGAGTCCTTCTCCTAAGAAAACTACAGTGTCCTTCATATGATTTTCCTAGGCCATGACCTCTCAGTTTCTGGCTTACTGTCAGAGAATTTCAAATTCCTCTATTTTATTTTGCAGAACATAGAATTAGTGTGTACATGATACAACTGAAACTCAGCATTTCTAATGTGCCTATAAGGTCAATTTCTACAGTGCTCAAAGCATTTTTTTCCTGATCTTTAATTCCTACAGAGTTTTAATCTCTTTGCTCTGGGTTCTGTCATTTCCAAATCCTCCTTCAAAAATCTTCAAAGAAGTCCAGAAGCAAAATATAATTATATCTCCTGCTACCCGGTATTGAGGTTTCAGAATTCCTAAAGAAGAAATGTTAAGTTTTACTTTTAGTAGGAGTATGAAATTGCAATGTTGAAGACATAACTGCATGTATATCTATTTTTGCTCTTGGCTGGCACTCCATCTATCTATGTATTGATATCACTAGCAACTAAAAACTACAATAGAATTTTCATCAGTTATTTATTGAAAACTAAATTTGATATTTGGAACAATATTTCCATGGATTTATGTGCGGTTAAGCAAGAAACACTTTGTCTTCTACAAGCATGCTAATGAAAATTGCAGTCAGAAATATACATTCTTTTATTGGTCCTTACCTAATTTAACTGTGTTTACATATATTTTGTAGCAGGGAAACATTTTTTCTCATGCTTAAATGAATAACTTTTAAGTTTGAAACTTCCCACAAATTTTTATACAACTATCTCATAATTAACTTAGTATGAACATGTTATCTATTATAGGAATGTTAGGCTTATAACTACTAGGACACTTTACAATAAACATGTTATTTTTTCACTTTTAACATTGGTTTCATTAAGTAATGTAGCTATTTGAAAAAGAAAACATTAAGATAATAGAGGAAAGTAAAGGATTACTCTACTAGGAGAACCTCTAAACAAAATCCACGTATTATGAAGTTGAATTCCAGTGAAATTTGGCACCAGACTTAACACTAGTATGAAGTCCCAAACCCTTTCCTTAGAGAAGTTCTGATAATTTCAGCCAGCAGACTCTCAGTAGCTTGCCAACAGGCGTGCTGGAACACAAGCTCAATAATAGCAGAGGGGCCCTGCTGAAAAGAATTTCAAACCTAGGAGGAATGTGAATTTGCAAAACTTTCTCCTTTGCTGAGACAGAGCTCTTTTCCTCTTGATAGATATCTATCTATCTATTTATCTGTCTATCTATCTACCTTTCTAGTTCCTGCTCCAAAAAAATCAAAAAGAAGAGGGAGATACTTCTTTCTCCAATAAGATTGCTAGGTTTTAATGCCTAGTAAGTAAAGCTAACAAGGTTTTATTTTAGTGAGATGTTTGTGTAATTTCAATGTGAAAAATTTTACATGCGTTTGTTATTAAAAATCTCAATCTGTGAGATGGGAGACAAAGAATAAACGGGTTTGAGCCAGTGTGTCACAACAGGAAAGAAAAAGCATTTAATCTCTGGTGATTTTTCCCAGCCTTTACTCCTAAATTATAAAATCTAAACATGGTTAGACATACTGTATATTGTGTGGTATTCCTCACTTCCTGGTACTATGGCTTATTCTTTAATGCCTTTTACATTTGGACATAGAGTTACATTTTCTAGGGTTTTACTGAGATGTTGTCAAAATAAGTGTTACTGTGTTTAAAGCTTGATTTTTTTCCCCCTCAAAAATGTCTTAGCAATGGGTCCACTTGTATCCCTATTTAAACAATTTGTTTTTTCCCTTCCCCTCCACAAATTACACCAATATCAAATAGACTGAAATGAGATGTACAAATCGTTATGTTGAAAAACGAACTTTACAACTTCGGTGGTGGGTGAGTAGGAGGGCGGCGGTGGGTGGAAGGGAGATTGGAAGGGTTGGGAAGGGGAAACAAAGGAGGAGGCAACAATGCTTGATAAGAAATGTACTCATTATCTTGCCCATGTAATTGTAACCGCTCTGTACGGTATTTTCACAATAAGAAAAAAATAGGCAAATTAACCTATTTAATCACACTTAAAAAAATGTCTTAGCAAAAGTTAACATCAAATTTCTAAGTCAAAGCCTACATTTTGGTGTGTGACATGGGATAATTTTTACTTTACATTGACTATGGCTGGGCACCTGAGAAGTCTAGGTGGTGGGCACTGGGACTGCTTACCTAGGTCCTGGCAAGCCCATTCAGGCTCTTGGATAGAGCTAGATGAATTCTTTACCTTATTAGCTGATGTAAACAATCGTTTGATAAGGGTTTTGACTATGCTATCTTAAAGGTAATGTACAAAAATGTGCATTGTAACAATGAGGTGTACAAGACACTGTTGAAAACCAACTTTACAAGTTGTGGGGGGGAGGGAGGGAAAAGTTGGGGGTATGGGGAGGGAAGAGATGGTAGGGGAAAAACAAAGAAGAAAGTAACAATGCTTGATAGGAAATGTGCTCATTACCTTACTCATGTAGCTGTAACCTCTCTGTACACTATTTTTACAATAAAAAAGTATAAAAAAGTGCATTATAAACATTCTTAAATTGTTTGCCTTATGCAATAAAGAAAGTGCCTGGATCTTTCTGAGTTAATTACAACTTTTAAAAGGAATGTAGTATATTTATAAAGATATTATCCCTTTGGATGACTAACATTATTTTACTTTGAAAGTCTATTAAAAGCTACACATTGGGAGCACGAGTAGACATACCTTAATTTTGAACTTTACATGGAGCTTACTTACAACCCCAAATGACATCAAAAGCTGGTCACTGACTTGGAGGCAAAATCTGTGGTAGCCAGGGCCTTGCTATGGTGGTGTCTTGGGTCAGAAGATGAAGGATTTCCACTTTTGGTTTTCTTTCAATTTTTCTTTCTTTCTTTTCTTTATTTTTTGTCAATCATGGGCCTTAATTCTGGACCTGGACACTGTCCCTCAGCTCTTCAGCTCAAGGCTAGTGTTCCACAACTTGAGCCACAGTCCCACTTCAGTCTTTTTATGCTTATGTGGTGCTGAGGAATCGAACCCAGGGCCTCATGCATGCAAGGCAAGCACTCAACCACTGAGCCACCTTCCCAGCCACTCTTTCACTTTTTAAACTTACTGACACTTTGAAAACTCTGTTATATTAAGCTGCAAATAAGTCTAGAGACTGGATAGACTATTCTATTTAAAAATTACATGATACCAAGTAGAAACCATATTTCAAGCATTGGAGAAATTAATTTTCAGTGATGACACATTTAAAATTTTGGTTCAATACTTTGATTTTGTGACTTTCAAGCATACCTAAAATTTAATCTTTCTAGCTATGTTTATTATTTGCTTACAGCTCCTTAGGGGAAAAATGTTCAAACTATCCCAGCAATTTTCCTGAATGAATTTTTTAAGTACAAATTTTCATTTCTATCAAATAAAATTTAAGATTTTTAAATATATGGCATTATAGATAAGAAGATTTAGTCATTTCTACTCATTAAACTTTAAAGGTTTTGTTAAGACTACACTGAACCCAGCTACCTAGTTTACCTCTTCTTTGGTATATTTGTCCTTAAGTTTCCTTAACTGTTTTTCAAAAGTCTGTTAGTCCAGTATCAACATACATGTATATATATATATATATATATATATATATATATATATATAATTGTAAAAATACCGTACAGAGGAGTTACAATTACATAGGCTAGATAACAAGTACATTCTAATCAAGCATTGTTGCCTCCTCTTCCTCTTTGTTTCCCCTTCCCATCCCTTCCCATACTCCTCCTCCTTCCCCTACCTGATCCCCCCCACCCCCCACCAAAGTTGTCAAGGGAAGAAAAAGCATTTGAATACTTATCTCTTTCTCTTTCCTTTTAACAGACAATTCTATGAGTGTCTCCCAAGGCTCCATAGATGTAAAATCACATTTTATAATATATTCTCATTAAGTAACAAAACATTGCATGCATATAGATGCATGTATATAATTAAGAAGCAATACTAAGATATTTAGTCTACATTTATCCATTAGCGTACATTGCAAATGATATTTGAAATACTTGACATACATTTTTGTGTCTGAAAATATTAATATATGTAAGATAAAAAATTTGAAACAATAATGTTCAAACAAACATCCTAATGAAACTTACTCAGCAACAGGAGACAAGTGGTTTTAATTAAGCAGCACAGTAGTCCTTCACTTAACAATTGCACTGGTCAGAAGGAGAAGTAATTAAAGACCTACGTTGGGTTTTTCTTTAGTGTCAATAACTGATGCTCATCTTTTACGAATTTAATACCTCCTTCAAGTAATGTGTACAGGTCAAAAGTTCTCATAATCCCTGCATAGATCAGTTTATGCCTGTAGTATTAGCCTTCAGATTTTCATTACTAAATTTTTCATTTGCTAATAGGGAAGTATGTTTAAGAAATGTAACATTGCATAAGACAATCTGCATTGATTTGAACATTTATTCCAGGTTATATTTTTTGTCGCCTATTATCTGTGCAAATATTTTAGAAATAATTCTGTGACACATAAGTTCATGTAAATCCTGATCTACACCTGCCTTAACATATTCAAATTTACATTTACTCAAAGTAATAGTTACTCTACTAGTTTCATCTCGATCTGAATTACATGGGAAAGTCTAAGATTCATGTAATTTTTTTGCCAAATCACAAATATAGTTTTTTAAGTTTCCATGTGCGTATGCTCATATGATAACATTAATCCATTCTCTTGGCTTCTACTGAGTTTTTATCTGTTATCAAGTGAGTGATTTTTTAAGGCTTCTTAGTTCCTTTCATAATTTTCACAACATATGCTCAGATTATTTTGGTTATCATTATGCTATAACTCCAGATACATTAAGGGCATTCCATCTTCAATGAACATAAAATCATTTATAGCTAAGCATCAATATTTTCTTAGCACTATTCTCTGCACTGGTAACCAAGACAGAATTCTTATTAGTAGCAGTAGTATTTTACATTTTCTTTTGAACTGTTTACCAGAAAAATAGAATTTTCATTTCAAAAGAATTTTCTATTCTGGTGATAACAAGCAAATAATAATAATAAAAAGAACCATGCTGAGGGGTGCTGGAATAGAGTCCCTTTCTAGGTAAGCATTCTTGCTGTGTGAATTACTGAATTTATAAGAAAACATGATTTTAAAACCTCATATTGTATGTCTGTTTCCTTGAAAAACTTAAAATACAAAAGACATGACATCTCTGCAGAATTTATCTCTATTGATTCTATATCTGAAAATGTGTGTGTGTGTGTGTGTGTGTGTGTGTGTGTGTGTGTGTGTGTGTGTGCGTGCGTGTGTAAAAAGGTTTGTCTTGATTTTTTGTGGTGCTAAAGATTGAACCTATGGTCTTGTACATGGTAGACAAGTACTTTTCTACTGAGTTTTATCTTCAGCCCATGTTTCACACACATATAAGTATATATGTATATATGGATTTTTATAACACATTTATTGCACCAATAAGAAGGACAAGTGTATCAAACTAGCACACATGCATATGAGCACACAGACATGCACCCAGATGCGTACATTCACACAATCAGAACAAGCTCTATGAGCTAAGGACAAATTACTATGAAAGTGAGAATTTCTTGACTACTAATTCATGTCAAACTAAATATCTCATCTCATAAAACATGGAAGTAACTCTGATACTAATTTTTATCAGGAACTGCAGTGATGTTTTAATTATTAAAGTTTCAATTTTTCAATATTAATTTTATCAGTGTAATAATTATAATTAATTTCAGTTCATCTTTCATATTGAAATGACCATATCACCTCCATTTTCAATAAATTCTTTGTAATTATTTTTAGCTATTTCGATATTTAGAAGCAGGTTAAAGAATTCATATTACTTCAAAACCCAAAATCCAGTCTTCAAAGGTTATAGTTCTTACTAGAATGAGTAAAATTGAAGTCCATTTTCTAGGCCCATGATGTTGATTAAATTTAATTTCTCCTACACATATCAATGTAAATTATATGTTTTGCAAGAATACTCTCCTTTAATTTTTAATTTTTATTTTAATGTAATTTCTTAAAGAGAGGTTCAAAATCTCAAATAATAGCTTATATAAGCAGCTTGGACTAAAAAGTCTGTTAATGATTTCAGATAGTTTTAATTTTTGCTTTGTACCATGCTGACACATCAATGGTCTTGTTATATACAGATATCAGTGAAGTAGGAATGAGGAGACTTAAATATACAGAATACTCATATTTTTTCTGTTTAATTTGGCTTAGCTTTAGATTTGAAGATGTGTATCATGTCTTTATCAATATGAAAAACACTTTAACTTGTTTCAGTATATGAAGAAATTTTTTAACTTTAGAATAGATTATTTTATTTTATTTATTTTTGTGGTCTTAAATATTTATGAGTAAGCTAATTTTTTGTTACTATAGAATAGTTACAGTTACACAAATCAGGAAATGAGTAGTGAGCACAAGCAGAAATTTTTAGCCAGAAAATAGGACACAAGTAGTTCTGGCAATGGGCAATAGGAATCCAGTCAATGCTATAGTTTGATGTGAAAAATATACTAGATGCCACAAATCATCAGAGAAGGAGAAGCCAAAATCAAATGTGATAGTGCTTCATGCCAGTAAGAATGGCTACTATTCGAAAGACTAAAGAAAACAAGGATAGATGATGGTATGAACTGAAAGGTACCTTGTACAATCTGATGAATGGACAAAGAAAATATGGTCTACATGCACCATGAAGATTACATTTTGTGAAATACATTAGAGATATATATTTTTTACAGAAAAACATGAAGATAAATATCAGCAGCTTCCTTCCCAACAATGCAACCTGAGAATCAATACACATTTTCATGAAATGCATTCAAAGACACCATAGATTGGTCCCTTGAAGCCAATATTTGGTATTTTACTATCTAAAAAAAAAACCCATAGGTTCTTTATAGCCATTTCTTTGGAGAATATTAGCTCCTTAGAAGTTTGTCTTATTTTTTTTATCAAGTGCTTAAGAAAAAAATTTGGCACATAATCATTTTATAGAAATTATTTCTGGGCATATGCATAATGCTAATTATAATTTTTTGGAAACTATTTTGCTACTTTTCGATAGTTTTCTAGAGGTCTAGGAAAGGGTATTTCTTTTTTGGGGGGGGTCAGTTTGTGGGGCCTGAACTCTGGGCCTGGGCACTGTCCCTCAGCTCTTCAGCTCAAGGCTAGCGCTTTACCATTTGAGCCACAGCTTATGTGGTGCTGAGGAATCGAACCCAGGGCCTCATGCATACAAAGCAAGCGCTCTACCACTGAGCCACCTTCCCAGCCCCTGGAAAGGGTATTTCTTCAGTAAGTATCACTTGTATTTGAGTGAGTTAAATTAATCTCAAGATAGATTTAATGTCTTCAGAAAGCTTCTTTACCAATGTGCTGCAAGTTGGGTCTTCTAAACATTATCATCATGGATCTCCTTATGTTTCATTTTTTACTGTAGTAATAATTCTCAAAAGTTATTTTTTAAGAAAATCAGCTAGATACTATTTAACTCTGAATATATAAAGAATTTAAAAAAATCAGTGACCTCTTATGACCACTGCTAGAGAAACAATATATTCTAGTTTTGAAGTATTTTACTACACATTCTTTAACAAAATCATCTTAAAAGTATAGCATAAGACATTCATTAATTTTTATACTCACTAATAATATATAGTATTAAGAAATTCGTTGTCAAAAATCTGTTACAGCATGTTTGATTTTTAGCATATATCGTATTATTATCTCTTAAAAACCTTGCTAGTGGTTTTTGTTTGTTGTTCCACCTACTCAGAAACCAGAAATAGGAGAATCACAATTCCAGGCCAGACTAGCAAAATGTTTGACTCCACTTCAATAGAGAAAAAAGCGAAGCTTGTTTTTGTGCACCACCATCCCACACAGTGTAGTGAAGGAATAGTAATGGAGAATTTCACACAAGGTAGGGGAGCCAAAAGTAAGAGGCTGTTTCAAAAACATCAAGAACAGAAATGGCTAGAGGCATGTCACAAGCGCTTGATTGACTACCTATCAATCATGATGCTACCCCAATGCTACCCCAAAAGAATAAGAGAAACAAATGCTTGCAGTGAAATTTATCTGTAATCTACTAAAGATACTTTCCTCTACTAAAGAATCTTTTTGTTCTCACAATATTATTCTAAGTGTAGGCACAGGTATTATTGAAACAATATTATAAGAAATGAATCCCCTTATATGTGATGAAGCTCTTTCAATGTACATTTTAGGCAACTATGCATTTTTGTTTCCCAAATATGATGTCCCAGGCATTTAAGGTTTTCATTCTTCCTGAATGAATCTAGTGTTAAGATGGTTTGAGAAGACAGAGAGAAGTATAAATCGAAATTTAACAGGCATAGTGACCCTAGAGACCTCTTGTTAAAAATGTATATGGTGATTTAGTAGGTCTTGGATAGAGCCCGTGTTTTTTGCGTTATCTAACCAGCTTCCAAGTGATGCTCCTGCCACGGGTTCATGAACCATATTTTGTGCCTCAAATGCAAGGTTTAGAGGTGAATGCTAAGAAGAAAGGTAACAAATTAGCTCTTTTTGGAAAGAGGGTGAGGAAAATAAGAAGGGACTGAAGAAAATGAAGCAGAAGCTTGGAAAAAGTTTTGAAGAAAAAAATTGAGTAGTGTTAGCTTAGCATCATCAAGCTTTATTTATTGAATACTTGGATTCAAATCCAGGAAAATTGCAATCGCTTGATTTCTTTTACTTTTTTTTTCTTTGTTTTGACGTGTACAAAAAGTTCTTGAAAAATCATCTTGATTCTAAATGGGTTTTGCTCAAATATATTGTCTCCAGGTAAAAGTTTCTAAAAGAGTAAAGCACACATTACAAAGCAACCTTTGTGTCCAGACACTGAGGAGCCTGGTTGTTCTTAGTCTTTTTTTCCTCAGTCCAGTTTTTTGGTGTCACCACACAGCCATCTCCAACAGGACAGCTGGTGAAGACTGCTTGCATAGCTCCCAGGGGAATGAAGCAGGTGAAGAGGTTGGATAGCAAACAGTTAGCTGGCAAAACCTGGAGACAACTCTTGGCACCGATTCAGAAGGTATTTGAATGTAGGCGCTTATTCCATCAACATGCTTTGGTGGAAATGGTTACCACCTGCCCTGTTTCCCAGGGGCTAATTTTCCTGCTGTCTAAGGTAGCTTATAGTTCACGAGGCTGTCACTGTCTGCAGAAGGAAGGATCTGGAGTCTTGCCCTTGCAGCCCAGATGGTGGCTGTGGACATCAGGTACAGTATATTTAGATTGGCGGTGGTCCCTGCTTAGTACTCAGAGATCTGTATACTTTGCTGCTATTCAGTTGGGCAGCTGCCTCAGGTATAGTGAAGGCAGCACATTTCCAAAACACCTAAAAAGGTTTGTGCATAGAAATGTCAGATTGGATTTATTTTGACATAGAATAACTCAATACAGTTCAAGGAAAAAATAGTGTGCTCATTTCCCACATTAATAAGTGAATTGATAAAGTTGAAGTCTCTAAACATGTCAAAAATTATAATGAAAGTTTGTATGATTTTATTTTCCTTATTTCACATTGTGTAACACACACTTATAGTTCCATAAGCATAGTTAGAGCTATGGATATAGTCATGCAAGCATAAAGTTATATGTATATTTTTTATACATCTTATAACACATTATGTAAGATGCATTAGCTTACCAGTTGTTTTAGTGGAGAAGGCTAAGTAAATGGCTAAATGTGATTATAAAGCTATGTAATTTGATAGTTTTAAAAATTCTAATCTTCAGGTAGAACTACAGCATTGGGAATGGAGACACGCAAGAAAAACAATAGGAATAAACAAGATGAAGGAAAACTAAGAGGTACAACGACATGTAAATTAAGAGTTAAGACATAAAGAAAATATCAAGGAAAAATTTTCCAAAATTCTTCCCACCATTATAAAATAGTTTCACAGAACTTAAGCTCCACTTAAATTTATGTTTGAGGACAGTTCTATGCTTGAGGAAACCTAGTATGATAAGCAGTTTCTTTATCAGTGATTTGTTGACAAGAAAATTCATAGGAAACTCAAGGTTAGATCAGCTATATTAGAAAGTGTGAAAATTTGCAAGGTTAGTGCCAAGTGTTAAGTAGGCATGTCAAACTATAAAAAAAAACCCAGTAACATTCCTTATTCACCATGCTCTCCATACTTTATTTTAGTTTATAGGTGAGAACTGGTCATAATAATAAAGTATAAGTTTCACATAGACAAATGGAAGTTTTCATAAATATTATAACAATATTCTGATTTGGTTGATTCAAAACATATTAGTTGGCTCAGTGGTAGAGTGCTTGCCTCGCATGCATGAGGCCCTGGGTTCAATTCCTCAGTACCACATAAACAGAAAAAGCTTGAAGTGGCACTGTGGCTCAAGAGGTAGAACGCTAGCCTTGAGCTGAAGAGCTGAAGGACAGCACCTGGGTCCAGAATTCAGGCCCCACCACTGACCAAAAAGAAACTATGATTATATGGAAAACATAAAATACTAATGCGCAGCTCAAGTGGTAAAGCACATTTTTAGCATGTGCAAGGGCCTAGGTTTAATCACCAGTGCTGAAAACAAAATTGTTGGCCTTCTTAAAGTAGAGGTATGAAAAAACACAAGCATGAAAAAGCAAAAGAATAGAATTGATTACTGTATCTAAGGCACAGAAGGTGCAGTGCACAGCAGAAAAGTCATTAACACTTCATGAATTTTCAGACTAGTCTTCAAACCAGGAAAATATCAAGTAAGATTTCCCAAATGAGTCTTGTCAATGTAAAGCAGATGACAGTTTCTCATTTGTACTCAGTTTTCATCTTAATATTTCATACTAAAAGCACTTGAATCCAATAGTGAGATGAATATTATCAAAATATAGGCATATTAAACATCTTTTTATCCAATAATATATTGGACAGATAAAGGGCTCAGCTCTCTCAATGGAGGTCTAAGAACAACTCTATGTACCATTGTCTGGATACAAATATGATTTATGCATGTATACATGAATATATGTATGCACATATGCTTATATACATATAGAGATAGATATCTATTTACATAATCATTACATAAAACTATCTGTACAGAAAATAATTGACAAAGATGCTTTATAGCTATATGATGAAATAGATAACAAAATTATTACATGATCTTCAATTCCATAATGCTGTCAGGAAAATTCATATTATAAATACAGTGTGATGTGGTTATATACAGACCAGAAAAGCTGGAAGTTATATGCATACCTGGAAAACCAGAAGTTAAAAGAACCTACAAGAAGATTTTCACCTTTCATATATTCTTAGAAAAATATATACCTTTATCCTATTTGGAAAGCTCTAATTTTGTGTGATAAATTAATACAGACATAAAAAATACACCTATGGCTCAGTTATTTTTGTCTATCTTATTCATTTGAGAGAACTAGGAACTATTTCCCATGGCAGAAGAATGCCCCACAAGAAAATATTTTCAGAAGCAATTTACTTAGGAAATAAACTATATTCAGTTTAGTAGCATACTGTGGAGATTATATGATGTATATTATATTCAAAAATATTTAATACTTATGATCAATCTTGTCTGTTAAGCAGTGCATGTTCTTTTTTTTTTATTAAATTTGCTTCCATTTCATTATATTTCAATTAACATAAAAAGGAGCTCTTCTATCAAAACAATTGCAACATTTCTTATAAAAAAATTTCTTGTGATTTTAAAGCTTTGCAGTCCCCTGGTATTGATACTATGTTTATTATCAAAAATATAATTGATTTTCAACTTATCACAGCATAAGGCTTAACCCAGTTTTTAATGGTCCCTCCCTTTGTGGTATGTGTAAGGCCTATTTCCAATCTGCTTATCATATTCCACTGTTCTACCTTGCCTATTATTACTCCGTTTTTAAACTGTCCTAATTACTATTGCTTCATAAAGGTTCTCAATACCCTATAAATTTCTCAGAGGACAATTAGTCCTCTTCCTCTATCATCATCTTGTAGCCCACATGATAGCTATTTTTAAACATTACTATACATTTCTTTGAGCTCCTGTCCTGGCAGTTCCCCATTACAGTCAGCAGAGTACCTTGAGTATTACTTAATAGAGAATGTAATGGCTTCCTGGCCTTCCACCTACAAACTTATCGCATCATCAATCACCCTTATAGTCTTCTTTCTAGTTGTAGTGCAGGAGATGTTACTACTGTGGAATAGCAATAAGTATAACTGTCCTCTGAATCCCTTCTTCCATTTTGTCAAAACCATCTATTTCATTCCACATATTATCTACTGGAAATACTTTTGCCTTGCCTTTTAGTAAAATAATAATGATAATAATAATAATAATAATGGCACTTCTTTGTTTTCAGAAGGAATGTGTTTTCTGGATAAAATCCATATGTTTTTATGTTTATCTTTATGATATATAAGGTGTATACACAGAGTTCACACTGCACTCTAAGTAGTCTTGTACCTGCAGATCCCCTTCTAAAGACTGAACATTCCTATACCTTCCATTCTTCATACATATGAGAACTTCTGAAGAGAGTTCCCTTATATGGATGCACATGTACCTTTTGTTTTATAACATTTTGAAGACAATGTAAGCATTTTAGATTTTTATATATTTTTTGTTAATATTATTTCCTGTGATTTTTTTTGTTTCCTAAGATACTTTCTTGCTATGTTGCTGGCATTGAATTTTCAATCCTCCAATACTGGACTTCCTCATGCTAGAATTTCTGATGAGCACTATTACATCCAGCCTTGAAATTTCCATTTTGTTCAAGTCCATTAAGTCTTGTTAGTGTTTCTTCTGCTTTGGAGATGGCAGTTCTATTGGTCTCATTTCATAACCAGAAAAGAAATCATCCCATTTTTCCTTACTCTGTTCAGTCAGGAACAAACTTTCTTAGTGCTATTCAAATGTTACTCTCATAGGTAAGTAGCTAGTCCTTTCTGATTCTTGATTTTCCTGTTGGCTTATCTTCAAACTGAACAACTACATAACCATTTTAACCATGACTCTATCCAGTCCCTCATACTGTAATATTTATAATGGCACATTGTAACTGTGCATTATGACTAGCATGATCTTTCTTAAACAAAGAATAGAATCTGTTGCTATTGCTTTAATGTATAAATTATTTAACTGATCTTCTTCTTGGAAAAAGAAGTTGATTTTATTTATTTACCAAATTAAACTTCAATATAGCTCTCAGTAGAATTTACAATGCAATAATATCCTTCCAATATTCTGTTTTTTTTTATTTTATTTTAACAAAGCACTATGTAATGTTGTGAAGAGGCTAAATTCCCATATAACCTTTAAATAGAGACTACTTCATATTAGAGAAAAAGAAGGCATGATAGACATAGGATAATCATAGGAAAATCAAAGGGATTTACAGCATGAGAAGAACACAGTTTTAATTGCTAAATGCTGATCCATGAAAGAGCAGCATATCAGTCATTTTAAGAGTAGTGTGGTCCTCCAGACAATCAGCAAAAGTACAGGACAGCAGTCCAAAACTACAATAAAATGAATTCTCCCCACCAGTAGAATTATGCTTAGTCACTTGGTAAGATGTCAAAAGACTAAAATTTTGTCTTAGATCTTGTGAAACCCAAACAGAGATACCAGTCAAGGTCTCCATGTAGTTTTCAGATCTAGAAAATAATGAGAGAATAAATTTGTGCTGTTTACTCTAACACAGTCAAGATAAATTTCCATAATAGCAATCCTCCACACTCTTGATCTTGACTCCTATGGTTGCCTCTTCCCTATACACGCTAATTTCGATAAAAGCACACAATACATTCAATGGTGGTTATTAACATGTCTGTTCCCTCTTGAATATAAAGTCTTAAAAGACAAAGATGATAAATCACATCCTATAATTCCCTGGGCCTAGCACAAAGCCCAAAACTACATGTCAGTAAATATATGCCAGAATGAGAGTTTGCACTTGGCAATGACCTCTAAGCTAAGGAAGCACTCATGATTTCTAAGTATATCTATGAAAAATCTTTCATAATTTAGTACAATTATATTGTGCAGTAAGGATTAATCTAAAGAGATTTCATTATATCCCATCAATTTACTATTTTACCAATAGTTCCTCTTGAGCTAATTATCTTTATTTGACACTGACAATAATTTCTGCTAGTTAATTAAAAGGAATATAATTAGCATAAAACTATGACTTCTTGGGGAAAACCTTAAATAATCTTCTATATTTGCTTACATCTTTTCCAGGCAGATACTTTTTTCATGTACTTTCTTTTTTCTTTTTCTTTTTTTAAAAGAGGGATAATTAAATTGTAGCCCTCTTCAAAGAATAATAGAATAGGATTGATTCTTCTCCATGTCACTACCTGGTTCCACCAAATACAGCAGGAATACTCATAAATGGAAAGCCTGACCTCCACTGACCAACTAAATTCAGTCTCCCCCTCCACCATAACTAGTAAGACCTGGTTTCCTACAGCAACATCTGTTATTACTCCCACTGTTGCTCTCAGTGAGACTGACTCATCAGCTGGAGAAGTTTGGGTTTTGCTAACTCCTTTCTTTGCAACAGCCTTAGTCATTCATTTATCAAGGGCTGGAGCAGACTGCAGTAGAAAGCCCATAGATGCCTTAGGCCAGGCAGAGCATCACTTGACTTGTACCATTCTCTGCACACAAGTATCTGCCTTAGGTTTTACCGGTACTGATGTGATCACTTAATTTCCCCAATTCTACACTACACAAGGCAAAGACCAGAAAATGGCCTCATGTTTCTTCTCATGAAGATATTGCAAATGTGTTGTTCCAGACTCTTCTCTATTTTCATTTGGCACAGACTGAATCTTTAAGAGATTTCATTATTTAGCTAATTTAAAATTCTGCAGCAGAAAATAGTGCAAGTTTAACACCATGTCATTTCCCAAGAGGTAATGATTCTACTGAAAATAATTTTTTTTACAGTTTATAAATATCTTTAATCTTTTTTAACATATTTTTATTGTAAAGATACTGTACAGAAGGGTTACACTTACATGAGTAAGGTAATGTGTACATTTTCTATGGAGCATTGTTACACCCTCCTTTGTTTTTCCCCTATTATCCCTTCCCACCTCACCTCCCCAATTCCTCCTCCCCTCCACCAGAAGTTGTAAAATTCATTTTCAACATAATGTCTTGTGTATCTCATTGCTACAGTGGGTCAACCTGTATCCTTATTTCAGCATTTCCCCTTCCCATCTCCAAATTAGAAAAATGTATATATAACATGCAGGGCACTAGAATGAAATACAGTGAAAACAGGGGTACCAAGGGGCAAGAACATGCAAAAGAATGGACATACTATTTAGTAATTAAGTAACCAAAAGTATCTCTGTGCTAGTAATTTGTATATGCAAAATTTGTGCATACATTCATGGTAAACTAATCACATCATATTCTAATCTTAATGCTATTCAGTCTTTAAAAAGAAACCATCAGTTTTTGTTTTCCAATTAATCCCTGCTGTTATTCACCTAGATATTAGTATTAGCTTAATAATACAAGGTTCTGTTTTGAATGTATTTGTGTTTTTGCATAAATCAGAATGTAACTTCCTGAATTAATATGAGTAATAATTATGATAACTTTAATTTTGTAGTGAAGTTTAACTGCACTGAAATTCACATTTTGGGGTATTTCCGTTCATCATCAATCTTTGAAACCACTCATTTCCCTTTGCAAAATGTTTCTAGGATGAGGAAAACAGTTAAATGAGTCTGAATGCCAGATGTTTGATAAGTACCACTTCATCGACTCCACTTCAAATAGCATAATACTCTTACAGAGGAAGAAATTTTCTGTCAGTATTCCATTTAAAATGAGCGGTAAATACTTCTAAATGATTTAATGCCCCTATATTCAAAATTAGTTAATTCATCAAATGAATAGGGAAAGAAAGCACTTATGTCTTAGTTTCCTAAAATCATGGTAGGACAAGAAAAGAAGACACAGATTTTGCATGGTAAATATATGTCAGTATAAAGTCAAACCACATTCATGTCATTGTTTACAAAACTGTTTATTTCATTTTCTTTTCCAAACAAAAACTCTGAGTATAAAATTACCTATATTAGAAGAAAGAAACATACAATAACTTTGTATTATACTTTTCTATTCTCCCAAATTCTGTAGGACAATAGATTTTTTTTCTTTTTTTATTGTTAAGATACTGTACAAAAGGGTTATAGTTACATGAGCACGGTAATGAGTACATTTCCTATCAAGCATTGTTACTCCCTCCTTGGTTTTTTCCCTACAATCCCTTCCCTCCCCACTTCCCCAATTCCTTGCCCGGACCTCATAAATTGTAAAGTTTGTTTTCAACATAGCTTCTTGTATGTTTCATTGTTATAATGTTTCAACCTGTATCTTTCTTTCATCATTTTTTATTCCCCTTCCTTTCCCTAAACTAGAACAATGTGTATGCAAGATGCAGGGCACCAGGGGTAGGGGAAAGAACGTACAAAAGAACAAACAAATAAAAATCACATAGTACATTAAACAAAACAAAACAAAACTAAAAAAACAGCAACAAAGAAAAAATCTTGTGCATTCCTATCTTGGGGTTCATTTTGCTTAGCATCATCTTATATGGTCATATGTACATAGCTTTTGACCTTTTCAGCTTGTCTGATAGGATTATAGTAGACCTATACTACTTATTGCAAATAAGGGAAACCATGGGACCTATGTGTGTTTGGGTCTGGCTTGCTTCATTTAATATTATTCTTTCCAAGTATTTCCATTGTCTAACAAATGGGGAATTGCTCAATTCTCTAGTCATAAAATAAATGCAAATCAAAACAACATTGAGATTCCACCTCACCCCAGTTAGAATGGTTATCATCAAGAAATCTAATAACAACAGATGCTGGAGGGGATGTGGCCAAAAGGGAACCCTACTGCATTGTTGGTGGGAGTGTAAATTTGTTCAACCACTCTGGAAAACAGTATGGAAATTCCTCAGAAGATTACACATAGAATTCCCCTATGACCTAGTAATCCCACTTTTGGGCATTTATCTAAACGATCACAAACAAATGCATACTAAAGCTACCAGCACAACTATGTCTATTGCGGCATTATTCACCATAGCTAAGATATGGAACCAACCCAGATGCCTCTCAGTAGATGAATAGATATGAAATGTGGTATATATACACATATTGTTCTTATATATATATATATATATATATATATATATATATATATATATAAATTCTATCTCCATCAGAAAGGAATGTAGATGTATCCCCAATATAAGATTTTTTAAAAAGAGCTTATTTGAAAATGAAGAATGGAGAAAAAATATATGAATTTGAATCTCAAAAGATTTATCTTAATAAATTCTCCAATTTTATTTGATTTTTTAAAACATTCATAATTAATCCCATTAGACATTATAAAATATTTAAGTGTTTTCTAGAGTATATTGAATAGTTTCAATTTTGGCTCAACCAGCCTATCCATGTGCAATCATACCAAAATGTTGATCAAAATGTGCCATATTGGATACAGTTTTGATATTACTTAATGACTGTTAGGAAAAGTCCATTTGAAAAAATAGAAATGAAAAATTTCCATAGATAAATTCAGTAGAGATAAACTTTAACCTCTATTCTTCCTCCTGAATTTAAGAATATGATTGTTTTGCCTTTGGTTTTTATAATTTTTAAAATATTTTTGTGAGTATTCATGATCTTTGAATATATACCTGATTTTGGATAACTTTTTTCTTTTTTTTACAAAATATTATTTCTCAAGTTTAGTATAGTATTATATATAAATGTGCCATAGTATTTTATATTTAAAAAGAAAGAAAATATATTTGACAAGTATATAATTGTATTGTAATTGTAATGCTATTGTAATTGCATGTCAATGGAGTTCTTAACGGATTTTATTTCTGATCTCATTGCAATGAGCAGTTGAAAGATAAAGTCTTATCAGAGTCACTAACTAGCCATCACAAAAATGTTTTTTTAATAAGAAAAATTGAATGAAGAAATAAGAAAAAAAATAAAATTCATATATTTGTGATTTAATGGTTACATGAAGTTCTAAATGAAAATAATCAATAATATGCAAATCATTGATTTTCTACTACTACCACAACATCTATAAACATTTAAATTTGGACTAACATAACATACAGAACACTGGGCATATTTGTACTGTCATTAACTTAAATGTGAATATAAGGCTTCACAATAGATAGAAAAGTATACAAAGTTCAAATATTGTAACTACTGACAAATCAACCATATCTCCTGAATTTGAAATTAAAGTATAAGAGTCAGACTAACTATTAGGATTTAAGAACGATTTTTAAAAGATACTTTATGTCATTAGGTCATTATTTAGAACTTGTGATAATTTAAAAATGGAAGGCATCTTCAAATATTGTCTTAAAGTTTCATACCTCTATCAAAGACAGAGCTTTATTCCAAAGCTGAATATGTAACTAATGAAATGGCAACAATGTTCAGAAATTGATGATGGCTTTCACTTTACTCAAGTGCACCAAGTATCAGAAAGGACTCTAAAGTTTAGGAGCAGTTAATCTTTTCCAAGTATATTAAAAATAGAAATGCATATCCATTGTTAACATAGATAAAAAAAAATTTCATTTATATTGTTTTATCATTTAAAATTGAAAAATAAGTTTCCTTCCCTAAAACATATCATTATAGTAATCTAGTTTTAAAAAAACTCATTACTATTCACATATAATATAGTGCACAATCAGATATAGAAAAACAGTGATGGGTGACTAAAGTTTGACACTTATTTAGTATGAATTAATCTGGTTTAGGAAAAATGTCAAAATTAATTTTCAGATTGTAAAATTATGAGTTACTAATATTCATGTGTTTCTCATTTAATTAATTTGCAGGTGAGAAGTTGGAGTGTGATGTATGAAAAGAGAGAATGCCATTATAATCCTGGGGACATTTATGTCAAAACAAATTTGGATATTCACCAAATTAGGAGTTCTAGTTTGCAGAAACAGGAATTTCCCATAAAAGGGAAACATCTAATAAAAATATCATGCCAGTCACGGGTGGCCCGTGCCTGTAATCCTAGCTACTCAGGAGGCTGAGATCTGAGGATCACAGTTCAAAGCCAGCCTGGGCAGGAAAATCTGTGAGACTGTTATCTCCAATAAACCACCAGAAAACTGTAAGTAGCTCTGTGACTCAAGTAGTAGAAGGCTTGCCTTGAGCTGAAGAGCTGAGGGACAGTGCCCAAGCCCAGAGTTCAAGCCCCATGACCAACAACAACAACAAAAAATTAAAAATATCATTAGGCTTCATAACTGAGCTTATTAACTAATTTTATGTTTCTTGTTGTATAACTAAAGTTAATGATAAAATACTACAATCATTATTACTGTTATTTGCAGATCCATATGTAAAGTGAAGTAGCTAGAAATACTAAATTATAATTGAGCTATGTATAGTTAACTTTCAAAAGATTACTTATGTTTAAAGAGAAGCATAAATTTCATTTCATTGTTCATATCTGTAGTTTTATGTAATTTAATTTAAATCTACTGTTCTGAATCTAAGAAATGGACATATATTTTGCTGGTCATTTTAAAAAATACAATTTGTAACTTAATGTATTAGATTCACCTCAGTATTTACAGCAAATTTTCAATATTTAATTTTATGTCATACAAATTATTTTAAATTAAAGTGGTCTTTCTTTGTCAGGTATTTCCTTGTGCAAAATTTACCTTATTTGTTTTTAGTTTAAATGATATTCTTTAATATGTGATTCTAAGGGCATAGACCATATCTCACCCATGTATCCTCCCCAAACATACATGTTTATCAACAGCTTTTTCCCTGAGTTACATATACACTGAGAATATTAAATTCCAGCACCTGTAGGTGATTTCCATAAATGATGTTAAATGGATATATGGAAGAATATAGTAATTAAATAGAATTTGCTATTTAAGTATGTCATGGTTCATGAAATTTTTTTTGGCACAGTGGTTTTATTTTATTTTTTTTAATTTAATTTAATTTTATTTGTGAACATACTGTACAGAGGAGTTACAATTACATGGGCAGGATAATGCGTACATTTCTTACCAAGCATTGCAACCTCCTCCTTTGTGTACCCTACACATCCCTTCCCAGCCTCCCGCCTCCACCCCAATCGCAATCCTTCTTCTTCCCCCCCCCCCGACCCCCCCACCGCACCGACATTGTAAAGCCCATTTTGGACATGACAACTTGTACTTCTCATTGTTGCAACAGGTCCACCTGTATCTTTAAACAACTGATTTTTCCACATCTCCTCCACAAGTTATACTGACATCAAATATAGTGAAAGCAGGGGTTATACTGTGGGGAAGGGACATACAAAACAACAAAGAGATAATCTTATAAATGCCTTAGAAACACATGCATGAAAGAAAAAAAACATTAAAATACACATCTAAGGGTTCATTTTCCTGACATCAGATTATCTGACCTTTTCCGCTTGACTCATACATATACTAGATATTACAAATAGGGGAAACCATGGGACTTATATTTCTTTGGGCCTGGCTTACTTCACTTAATATAATTTTTTCCAAGTTTTTCCATTTCCTAACAAATAGGGCAATGTCATTCTTTGTGATGGAGGCATAGAATTCCATTGTATATATATACCACATTTTCTTGATCCATTCATCTACTGAGGGGCATCTGGGTTGGTTCCATATCTTAGCTATGGTAAATAATGGTGCAATAAACATAGTCCTTCACTTCTTTAGTTAAGTTAATTCCTAGGTATTTTATTTTTTGTGGGGCTATTACAAATGGAGTTGCTTTCCTAATTTCAGCCACACTTTTCTCATTGTTGGCATACAGAAAAGCCATTGATTTTGGGGGGTTAATTTTATAACCTGCTACTTTGCCAAAGTTTTGAATCAGCTTGAATAATTTGGGAGTGGAGTCTATGGTATTCTTTAAATACAAGATCATGTCATCTGCAAAGAGGGAGAGTTTTATTTCTTCTTTCCCTATTTGGATCCCCTTTATGTCTGCATCTTGTCTTTTTGCTGTAGCTAGGCATTCTAATACTAGATTGAAGAGAAGTGGAGAGAGTGGGCATCCTTGTCTTGTTCCTGAGTTAAGAGGAAATGGCTTTAGTTTTTCACCATTGAGTATAATGCTGGCTGTAGGTTTGTCATACACAGCCTTTATTGTATTGAGAAATGTTCCATGGAGTCCTAATTTTTCCGAAACTTTCATCATAAAAGTGTTTTGGATCTTGTCGAATGCTTTTCTGGATCTATTGAGATAACCATGTGGTTCTTATTCTTGCTCCTGTTGATGTGATGAATAATATTAATTGATTTGCGTATATTGAACCATCTTTGCATGCCTGAAATGAATCCTGTTTGATCATGGTGTATGATTTTTTGGATGAATTGTTGAAGTCGATTGGCCAAAATTTTGTTGAGAAGTTTTGCATCAATGTTCATCAAAGAAATGGGTCTATAGTTCTCTTTCTTTGATGAGTCCCTGCCTGGTTTTGGGATGAGGGTTATGATGGCTTCATAGAATGTGTTGGGTAGTGAGCTTTCTCTTTCAATTTCATTGAAGAGTTGGAGGAGTATTGGTGTGAGCTCTTCTTTGAAGGCCTTGTAAAATTCCGCTGCAAAACCATCTGGTCCTGGACTTTTCTTAGCTGGGAGGTCTCTTATTGCTGTTTCTATTTCAGTGCTTGATATGGGCCTGTTAAGATAGTTTAACTCATCTTGGTTTAGTTTTGGCATGTTAATATTTGCTAGGAAGAGGTCCATTTCTGTCAAGTTCTCAAACTTATTAGCATAAAGTTTTGAGAAGTATTCCCTTATAATGTTCTGAATCTTGGTTTTTTCCGTGGTGATGTTTCCATTCTCATCTCTGAGTTTATTAATTTGCGTGTGTTCTCTTATTTTTCTGATAAGATTTGCTAAGGGTCTGTCAATTTTGTTAAGTTTTTCGAAGAACCAACTCTTTGTTTTGTTGATTCTTTCTATAGTTTTTTTGGATTCTAATTCATTTAAATCTGATTTAATTTTGATTATTTCTTTCCATCTACTGGATTGGGGTTTATCTTGCTGCTCTTTTTCAAGGAGGTTTAGATGTGTCATTAAATTGCTAGATTCAGATCTCTCCAATTTGTTGATGTAGGAGCTCAGAGCTATAAACTTGCCTCTGAGTACTGCCTTTGCTGTGTCCCAGAGGAGCTGGTAATTTGTGTGTTCATTTTTGTTGAAAAGCCTGAACATTTGAATTTCCATTCTAATCTCTTCCATGACCCACTCATGATTCAGCAGTGTGTTGTTCAGGCTCCACGTGATACCGGACTTTCTTTGGTGGCTTTTGGTATTGAATTCTAATTTTATTCCCTTGTGGTCAGATAGAATGCAAGTTATATCTTCAATGTTTCTGAGTTTAGACAAGTTTGCTTTGTTGCCTAAAATGTGGTCTATTTTAGAAAACATTAAATGTGCTGCTGAGAAAAACGTGTATTCTGATGCTGCTGGGTGAAATGTTCGGTAGATGTCTGTTAAGTCTAGTTCATCTATGCAGTTGTTTAGATCTGCGGTTTCCCTGTTGAGTTTTTGCTGAGTTGATCTATCTAGTGGGGAGAGTGGTGTGTTAAAATGCCCAACAATTAATGTCTTTGGATCTATATGGGATTTGAGGGAAAGTAGTGTTTCTTTGATAAATTTGGGTGCTCCATTGTTTGGCGAATAGATATTTAGAATTGTAATATCCTCCTGAAGGAGAGATCCTTTAATTAGTATGTAGCGACCTTCTTTATCTCTTCTCACGAATTTTAATTTGAAGTCTATTTTATCTGATATTAGGATTGCAACTCCCGCCTGTTTATGGGGGCCGTTTGCTTGGTAGATTTTGTTCCAGCCTTTAACTTTGAAAATGTGTTTGTTTTTACGGGCAAGATGTGACTCCTGCAGGCAGCAGATAGAAGGGTCTTGTTTTTTAATCCAACTAGACATTCTATGTCGCTTAATTGGAGAGTTCAGTCCGTTAACGTTAAGAGATAGGACTGAGAGGTATTTGGGAGTTCCTGCCATGTTATCCACCTTTTTGGGGACTGCAAAAACTGGGTTCTTCCTATGGTTCTTGGATTCTCAGTTTGGGTGCAATTTCTTGGCCTTTGTTGTGGTCTTGTTGGTTTTCTATGTGTAGGACATCTTTAAGAATCTTTTGTAGGGCTGGTTTGGTGGAGATGTATTGTTTCAATTTTTCTTTGCTATGGAAGGTTGTTATTTGGCCTTCAGTTATGAAGGAGAGTTTAGCTGGGTACAGTATTCTTGGTTGATAGTTGTTTGTTTTTAGGGCATGGCATACATCATTCCAGGCTCTTCTTGCTTTGATTGTCTCTGCTGAGAAATCTGAGGTGATTCTAATTGGTTGCCCTTTATAGGTGATTATCCTTTTCTCCTTGACAGCTTTAAGGATCTTTTCCTTGGTCTGGGTTGATCCTGTGTGGATTATAATGTGACATGATGGTGGGATGTCCTATTCTGGTCTGGTCTATTTGGGGTTCTAAAAGCTTCTTGTATCTGAATAGGCCTATCTTTTTGTATGTTTGGGAAGTTCTCTGCTAGGATCCTGTTAAACAAATTTCCTAGACCATTAACTTCTGTTTCTAGGTGCTCCTCTACACCCATTATCCTTAGATTAGGCTTTCTGATGGTGTCTTCAGGTGTTGGATAGATCTATCATATTTCTTGGACTTGTCTTGGATGGTTGTATGTTCTTTCTCTATAATATCTAGGCTGTCTTCAATCCCTGAGATTTGATCTTCTGCATGGTCTAACCTGCTGTCAAGACTCTCTACTTTGTTTTTTATCTCTTTTCCTTCTAATTGGTCAGCTTTGATGGCTTCAAGTTCTTTGTTGAAGCTCTGTTTTAGGTCTTGTATGAATCTCTTTAGTTCCTTAATTTGGTGTTCAGTGTTTGTCCTCAAATCACTTAGTTGATTGGATATGGTTTCTTTGGCCTGCCATTCCTTCTGTTGGGTTCCATTCAGCATTCCCTTTGTGGTCTCCCTGACTTCCTTCAGCTCTTGGTTAATGGATTCCATGAATGCCTTTAGTGATCTTTGTGTGTTCTCTACCTGGTCTCTCAATTCCTGTATTACTCTTTGTTTAGCTTCCTCATGTTCGTGGGATTCCTGCAGTTCTCTTTCCTCTCGTTCTTGGGATTCCTGCAGTTCTCTTTGAGTGTTCTCAGCCTGCTCATGCCATTCCTCCCTTTCTCTTTGAGTATTCTCAAGTTGTTCACGCAAATCCTGTATCAGTTTTTGAGTAGCTTCCTCACGCTTATGATATTCCTGTATAAACTTTTGGGATGCCTCCTCTCTCTCCCTATCACGCTCATACAGAGTCCTTTGTAAGTTTTCAAACTTTTCATTTAACATGTTTGCCACCAGTGTTTGTAGAGCTATTTGGGAACTCTCCTCTGGATTGTTCATTATCTGATCTGACCCCTGATTATCAAGATTGGGAATTGAGATATCCGGATTTGCCATTTTTCTTTGTGTTTTTCCAGCTTATTCTGCCCATTTGAGGTGAAGATAGCACCAGTTTTGTGCTAGAACACTATCTTAAGGCAACCATCAACCAACGTTTGCATTTATACAGTCAATAGTCTACAGATACAATTTAGTTCAACAGATACATCTATTCAACATCAAACAACTATATGTTAATGGGCTTCGAACCACAGAGAAGAATTTGGAAAACCAGAAATTTTTAGGGTTAGGTAGATATGTGGGTAAAAAATAGGAATAGATTGGTGTGGGGAGGTACAGGGAGAGTTCACTATGTCCTAATCTCAATGCAGGAAATAGGTTGGATAGGATGCAAGTAGAGAGAGAGAGAAAAAGAAGAAAGGGAAAGGGAAATGAAAAGAGACCAGAAAAAAAATAGAAACGTAAAAATTAATATAGTTATGGAGATTGAAAGACCATCTATTTAGAGAGGAATGTGAATATATTGAGAAAACAGGAGGATAGAGGAGATGTGAAAAACTTAAAAAAATGCTTAAAATATTATATAGGTATAAAGAGGTAGTACTGCTATTAAGGAATTTAAGTCTCAGAGGTTTTGGATTGAGTAATAAATTTGTGGATTAAGTGTGTACACAATGGGGGATATGGTCTACTAGTTAACTATGGGTTTATCTGAGGATGTGCAGGACAAGAGTTAAGTCACATACAGAAAATCAAAAGAGAGGAAAAGTTGAAAAGGATAAGAAAAACAGAAAAAACAAAGATCAGAAGTTCAGTAGAGCTAGACAAAAAACAAAATGATAAGAAAGAAAGAAAAAGAGAAAGAAGACAAGAAAAGAAAGGAAAACGCACATTCACGTAATCCTAAAATAAAAATTATAAGAGGGAAAAAAAAGTTACTGGAAAACAATTATTTTTTCAAAAAAGGCAAAAATTAAAGATTAATATAATTTTTAGAAAAAGAATTTTTTTATATATATATAAGGCTCCAAAAAAAAAAAAAAAAGAAAAGAAGAAGAAGAAAAAAAGTTCTTTGATTTTTTTTTTGATTTTTTTGGGAGGGGCGGGAAGAATCCTGTATCTCCCTTTTGTCTGTAACCAGCTCTTGTTGGAGTCTCTGGTCAGCTTGAGGTCCTGTGGCTTGATTGGTTTCTTAAGTCAGTTTGTTCAAACAGGCAGAAAAATGCTCTGCTTTACCCAAGATTTTGAGATCCCCCTCCCAGGTTAGTTTAATGGGAGGGTGATCTGCTTTGAGAATCACAAAAGAGGGGTGATGAGGCTAGGTTCTGGTAGAGTTGAGGCCTTTTAGATTTGAGGCCTTTCAACAAACAGTAGCTTTTCCCTGGGGCTATTTTGTGAAAAACTCACAGAGCCCAGCCTGCAGCCATTCTCATGGTTTCTGTTTTTCAATTGATTGTGGAGGCTGCTAGGGGGAGGGGCAGCCTCTGGCTCTGGTTACCCAGTGAGGAAGGCCACTCCAATGGCTGGTGCCTGAGCTGGGTGACTTTTCCCTGGATGGAGCTGAGTCTGGCAGGTCACTTCGCTGTTAAGTTCTTGTGACCTGCTAAATGACTCGTTTTATTCCAAGGCCTGAGTTGGAGGTAGCAGCTCCTCTGAGCTTTGTTGGTATCCAAGATGGAGATCACCAGTGCTGGGGTGGAGGGGTGGCCTTCCCTCCTCTGCTCCCTGAGAAGGAGTGAGGATGGCAGGCTTGTACTCATGCCGAGTCTTGGATCCTGGGTCGTCTCTGGTCTGCAAACTGCAGGATGAAGATGTCCGCTCCTTGTTGGTTCTTGCTGGTGTTGAGTAGAATCCTCTCGCCCGCTGTGTCTGGCTCCTTTGTCCCAGACTCTCTGTGTGAATGGTCAGGTATGGCCCCTGGCTGCGGTCGCCGCTGCGACCCTGCCGCCACCGCGGCTTCTGGCAGGCGCTCAGATGTGTCTCCTTGTCTTGGCTTCCCCTCTCTTGTCTAACTCTCTGTCCTGTGATGGCACACTTGGTGTGATTCTCTGGCTTAGGACTGTTCACTGGAACTCTAAAACTGCTTTCTATAAGAGAACTTGTTCGGATTCCAGCTTCTCCTCCGCCATTTTCCCGGAACGTCCCACAGTGGTTCGGTTCATGAAATTTTTAAGCCAGCTATGATTTATAGAAAATGAGAATTTAATGCAAACCCAATTGAGTCAATATCAACCTACAATAATTAGGTCTTTCTTCAAATAGAAGAAATAAAGTTGAAAATCTCAGCTCTGAAACTTTAGAAACATTTTTACATGTCTACCTGCTCTCTTTTATCTTTATAACACATCATAGAACCCTCAATTTAATGTAACTATGAGTTGTAGAATATAATTCATGTATTGAATAAATCAATTATTATAATTATATGAAGCAAAATTATCTGTATTGCACCCTTACAAAATTACCACTTGCCAAATTGTTCTATAGTTAATTAAAATATCATTAGAATGAAGTTGATGAAACCATCATGAGTATCTGGAAGCATTAATTTCAAATGCATTTTTATAGTGATGAATCACAAACTTTAAAATCTTTCGTAGAAATGTGGTGTCTGTGCCTCATCTAAGTGCATGATACTTTTTTTTACAATCAAATAGCAGTATTTGGTATAATTTTGTTTTATTCAATGCATTAGAAAACCTTTGGTATCACAAATAGTGTATATGAATGTAGTATTTTATGTTATGATATGTAGGTGGGGTGTTCTCTCAATCTAGATTGGATATGTTTTTCAATCCAACATGGGAAATTTACTAAAGATAAAAAGAAAAGTTTTAAGAAACCCAAGGGTAATGTTAAATAGAGTATTCTATACATAGAAAAGTAAACAATTTGTTCCAAACAAGCAGTAGGTAGTGTTGTATTTACTCTAGATACGGTTCTAGAAACTGTAGCAAGTACAGCACATTAAGTTGCCATACATGTAACCTAGGAAACAGGAAGAGGAGCAGTAGCATCCAAGTTTGGATAGATTCTGTTGTTTTCAGTTGGCGTAACATAAAGGAATGTTAGAGAATGTGCCTGGGAGACATAAATATACAAATTCAGGCTGTAGATCCATATACACCTAAAGAAGAAGGAAAGACAAACCTAAAATAGATTTCATTGTTAAAAATCAAAGGCATTAGATGGGTAGGGTACTATTTTCTCCATATTCTATGAGAATAAATGTGATGGAATCTATTTTTCCTGGTATTAGAAATCTATTTGGTACTTGTATTCTCACACTCCCTTTCTCCTCATTGTCCTACTCCATTTATCTATAATAAATTCATTATGGATAAACAAGAAAGGGGATGAAAAGCTCAGATGGTCATTAAATGAGAAGATACTGTTAGGAATAAAATAGTTTCTAAACTCCCTTACCCATGCAACAAGAAGTGGGAGTCTTCCTCATTTCTTAAGATAGACACACCTCCATGAGATGCAACCCAGTGTGTATAGAAACAGACATTTCAGTATTCTAAATGAAAGAAGAGTTGTCCTCTTACCCTGACTAATTAGTCTTCATTCTCTTACTATGAGGGTAACTGGGTTATTGACATTCAGAGCGAGCCACATACTACTTTAAGAGGGAGAACACAGATTCCTGCATTGTGTTTGCAGTTGTATTATTTTTTTCTTTGAAGTATAGCTTAAATGAGAAGCCTAGGGCAGAATAGAATTTAATCTTGGGCATTATTTATGCCTGGAAAGAAGACAATGAGGCCAATTCAGTGTTTCCCTGGGCCCCTGAAGTATGTGGAAGATCATAGAGCAGACTGCCCCAGGGTCTGCTTTATGGCAAGGGGAACAGTGAAGTGAATCAAGGAGATGGTTTGTGATAGGACAGGAGGGGACCATATTGGGACGGATAGGCTCCTTTATGAAGACTATACTATGACAAACTCAATTTACTTCCTAGAATGTCATGAACATAGTGACCTGAAGGAAAGAAAAACAAAGTAAGTGATATAATCAAGGCAATCCAGACTGAAAACATAGATATTTTCTTTCTTTCTTTTTTTTTTCTTTTTCATGGGGCTTGAACTCTGGGCCTGGGTGCTGTCCCTCAGTTCTTCAGCTCAAGGCGAGCACTCTACCGCTTGAGCCACAGCACCACTTCTGGTTTTCTAGTGGTTTATTGGAGGTAAGAGTCTCACAGACTTTCCTGCCCAGGCTGGCTTTGAACCTTGATCCTCAAATCTCAGCCTCCTGAGTAGCTATGATAAAGGCGTGAACCTAACATAGGTATTATCTAACATAGGTATTACCTAACATAGGTGAGCTAACATAGGTATTATCTAAAAATAAAAAGGAGAAAAAATTAATCAATGAAGTTAATAATCTCTCTATTTCAATTCAATGCCCCAGTTTCTAAATTTCATAATGATAAGATCATCAATACAGAAAGAAGGATCTATGACAAAATAGAAGGTAATACTTTTTCTATTTAGGCAAGGCCCTGAGGAAAAAAGAAGATAAATGAAAGAATAGCCAATGTCCTCTTTATAGTTCAGTTGCATCATGATAAGAAACAGGCTTATGCTGTACCTAAGGGAGTAGGAAGCATAAGATTAATCAACTGTAAGATTAAACAGAACATCTCTTACAGAAATTTAACTGAAGATTAAGCAGTATTTAACCACAACTGATCTATATGTTTAACAGAAGTGATAGACCATATCCTATGGGAACTTTCTGAGATATTTTTATTGATTGTGAAAGGGGATCTAATGACAATAGTTTCAAGAAAGTGACTGAAGCAAAAATTTAAGAGTTTGGATGCCCTGCTTTGGTGGGATTTTAATAATTACTCATATACATCTACAAGTTTATTTTGTTTCCTGAATTGCAAAACATTTTTTGAATGATTTCCTTTTGTTTTCTTCCTCTTAGACTTTTCTGTTTCATGTTTCTGTGGAATTGTACTAAGTTTAGATTTTTCCTAAAATATTGATGTAAAATACACCAGGCATGGTGCCTCAAGTCTATCTTTCTAACTACTTGGGAGGCAGAGATGGAGGATTGTGGTTGAAAGGCTGCCTGGGTATGAGTGCTTACAAGAGTCTACCTCAAACAATGGTTGGGTATGACAAGGCATGGCTATTATACCAAATATGGTGGGCAAACACACACAACGGATGGGCCAGCTGGGCTCAGGTACATGCTGCTGTCACAATTAGCAACGTAGAGACGCACAAGTAGGAGGTCAGCAGTCAATCTCGACATACAGAGAAGCTCAAATATGGTCAATACAAAAGGGACCAAAGGCATAGATCAAGTGGCAGAGACCAGTCTATCACTAAAAATAGTAAAATAAGCACTTACTGAGATATACTTTCTCTACTGAGGTTGACCCACTAGAATTTTCTGCCTGACTCACTAGAATTTAATTTCCAGTGTAAAGAAAATATGCATTTCAGTTAAACTAACTTCAAGAGCATCAAGAATCAACACATAATCAAAGGGAGTTGCCTACAGAATCTAAAAATATGAAGCAATTGTCCACATATCTAAGATAAAAAGAAAACTTAAAAAGAAAACCACTTGCATGGGCTTTAGGTTATTTAAAAATGTTAAATGTGTACTCCATGGATTTAGCTTGATTTCATTCAATTTGAAATGCATTGGAATTTACTTTTCCTGTTCTACATTGCTACACCTTTTCTTATCTCCATTGTCTAATCTCTTTATTTTTATTATACCATTTATTATGCCCTCTTCTTTGACTAATTTTCAATAATCTTTAAGGTTTAGAGGTCATATCTCATATTGGATGAAAGAGGGTTCCTGAATTTCCATGGGACTTTTGATTTAAAATATTTAACTTTAAAGTTGTACAGAAAGGATACACATTCAGTTAAAAAAAACAATGCAAAACACTGTGCTTTGATATTTACTTTGCTTGAGTTAACAATGAATAGTAGTACTCTCTATCTTGAAGCTGAGTATCAAAATAGATTCTCAGCTCCTACTCTGTTCTGCAATGTCAATGGTAAGCCAGAATAATCAAAAGGATCCTGCACTTCTGATCCTTCATATTCGGTAGATTAGGTATACTAACTGCACCTTCATTTTCCAACATTTTCAAGTGTGAGGGATGTAACACTGTTGTAAGTGAAAGAACATCTGTAATGGTAATATTTCAAGACTAAAATAAATCACTGTTGTCATTGTCCCAAGGCAATATAAATATGGAAACTTAAGTAAAATAAAAATAGTCACAATGTTTAGGGTCTGCCAACTCAAATCACTCTTTTAGTGCAACTTTGATTTTATCTATGAGATCATATGATTTAAAATACAACTATTTTTAGTCTTTTGAAGAAACTTCATACTACTTTCCAGAGTGACTGAACAAGTTTCCACTCCCACCAACAGTGTAGTAGCATTCCCTTTCAGTCATATCCCCACTAGCATTTACTATTATTTCCTATGTTGATAATAGCTATTCTAACTGTGGTGAGGTGGAATCTCAATGTCGTTTTGATTTGCATTTCTTTTTATGGCCAGAGATGTTGAGCATTTCTTCATGTGTCTATTGGCCTCTATATTTTCTTTAATTTAATTTTGTCAAGATGATGTACAGAGGGGTTACAGTTACATACATAAGATAGTAAGTACATTTCTTGTTGAATTGTTACCCCTATGCCCATTTTTCTGCCACTATCCCATCCTCCTAATCCCCCCCAAATATTACAGTTCCTTTCCAACATATTGTCTTGTGACTATCACTGTTGCATTGGTTCTCTTTTTGTCCTTTGTCTCACCATTTTGTTGTTCCCCTATCCTCCCCTAATTCAGATAAATATATATAATATACCATGGTACCAAAATCAAATACAGTGACAACAAGGGATAAGCCATAGGAAAAAACAAACACAAAAGAAAAAAGAAATCACCTAGTACACTAAAAACAACAAGAAAGAAAAACCTCCTGCCTTACTTCATTTAATATAATTTTTTCCAAGACTTTCCATTTTCTAACAAATGGGGCAATGTCATTCTTTCAGATGAAAGCATATAATTCCATTGTGTATATATACCACATTTTCTTGATTCATTCATCTACTGAGGGGCATCTGGGCTGGTTACATATCTTAGCTATGATAAATAATGCTGCAATAAACATAGTTGTGCTGGTATCTTTAGTGTGGGCTTGTTTGTGAACATTTGGGTAAATGCCCAAAAAGTGGGATCGCTGGGTAATAGGAGAGCTCTATGTGGAGTCTTTTGAGGAACCTCCATACTACTTTCCAAAGTGGTTGAACAAGTTTACACTCCCACCAACAATGCAGTAAGGTTCCCTTCTCTCCATATCCCCTCCAGCATCTGTTGTTATCAGAGTTCTTGATTATAGCCATTCTAACTGGGTGAGGTGGTATCTCAATGTTGTTTTGATTTGCATTTCTTTTATGGCTAGAGAGGTTGAGCATTTCTTCATGTGTCTATTGGCCATCCTTCTTTCCTCTTCAGAGAAGTTTCTTTTCATTTAACATCATTTTATATGGTAATATGTACATAGCTATTGAGCTGTTCTGCTCATCTGCTAGGACTATCCTAGACATATACTAACGATTACAAATGAGGGAAACCAGGGAGTCTGTGTTTCTTTTGACATGGCTTACTTCACTTAATATGATTTTTTTCCAAGTCTTTTAATTTCCTTATATGTGGGGTGATGCCATTCTTTCTGATGGAGGCATAGAATTCCATTGTGTATATATAGCATATTTTCTTGATCATTCATCTCCTGAGGGGCATCTCGGTTGGTTACGTATCTTAGCTATGGTAAATCATGCTGCAATAAACATGATTGTGCTGGTAGCTTTAGTATGATCTTGTTTTAATTTAATTTTATTGTCAAGGTGATATACAGGAGGGTTACAGTTACATGGTAGTATGTACCTTTCTTGTTGAATTGTTACCCCATACTCATTTTTCTGCCACTTTCCCATCCTCCCACCCCCACCCCAGTTGTACACAGTTCCTTTTCAACATGGTCCTTTGGGTAATTGTCCAGGAATGTGTTGCTAGGTCCGGGGAGCTGTATGCATAGTCATTTGAGGAAGTTTTGCACTGCTTTCCAGAGTGGTTGGACAAGTTTACACTCCTTTTGGCCACATCCCCTCCAGCATCTGTTGTTATTAGATTTCTTGATAATGGCCATTCTAACATGGGTGGAATCCCAATGCTGTTTTGATTTGCATTTCTTTAATAGCCAGACATGTTGAACATTTCTTCATGTGTCTATGACTATTCTTATTTTCTCTAAAGGGAAGTCTCTCTTTAAGTCTTTAGCACACTCATTAGTGGGAGAGTTGTTTCTTTGAGGATTTGTTTTTTGGAGAATTAATTATTTAAATTTTAAGAATCTTTTAGATATAAGGCTCTTGTCTACAAAGCTATAGTAATAAAAGCAGCTTGGTATTGGCACAAATACAGGACTGAGGAGCAATGAAATAGAACTGAAGATCCAGAAATGAACTCACAGACCCATGGCCACATAATCTTCAATAAGGTAGCCACAAAAATAAGATGGAAGAAAGACAGCCTCTTCAACAAATGGTACTGGAAAATTGGTTAAACAACTGTAGAAAACTAAAAGTAGATTCTTTTGTATCACCCTGAATTAGACTCAACTCCAAATAGATCAAGGTAAAAGCAGACACCCTCAAAGCATTGCAGGAAGGGATAGGAGAAACTCTAGGGCTCCTTGGCGAAGGCCAAAATTTCCTTAATAAAGACCCAGAAACACAACAAATTAAAGAAAGGTTGGACAAATGAGATTACATTAAACTGAAGAGCTTCTGCAAGGCAAAGGACATATATAGCAAGATCAATAGAAAGCCCACACATTGGGAGATCTTCACTAGCCATACAACAAACAAGGGCCTCATATCTAAAACATTGGCCCTTCTTATTTCCTCTTCAGAGAAGTCTCTCAAAGTCTTTAGCCCACTTTTTAATGTTGTGTTTGTTTATTTGAGAATTTGTTTTGGGGGGATTTAATTTTTTGAGTTCTAAGTATATTTTAGATATAAGACCCTCTTCTGTTGTATGGCAATGTGAAGATCTCCCAATCTGTGAGCTTTCTATTTAGCTTTCTTGCTAGCAATGTCATTTGACATAAAGAAGCTCTGCAATTTAATGCAATGCCATTTATCCAACCTATCTTTTATTTGTTGTGTTTCTGGGTCATTATTAAGAAAGTTTCAGCATGTGCCAAGGAGACTTAGTCTTTCTCCTATTCCTTCTTGTAAATTTTCAGGTCCCACTTCCAGGCATTTACCCTATTGACATCAAACAAGGGCACACTAAAGCTAGCAGAGCATCTGTGCTCATTACTATAGCTAAGATATGGAAGCAACCCAGATACCCCTCAGTACAAGAATGGATCAAGAAAGCGTAGTATATATATGCAATGGTATTCTATGCTTCCATCAGAGAGAATGACATCACCCCATTCATAAGGAAATGGAAAGACTTGAAAAAAATCATATTAAGTGAAGTAAGCCAAACCCAAAGAAACATAGCCTCCAGGTTTTCCCTCATTTTTAATCATTAGTATATGTCTAGGATGAGCAGATGAGCAGAAAAGCTCAAAATCTATGTGCATATTGTTATATAACATAAATGGTAGGGTTGGGAAGGTAGCTCAGTAGTAGAGTGTTTGCCTTGCATGCATGAGGCCCTGGGTTTGATTCATCAGCACCACAGAAGCAGGAAAAGCCAGAAGTGGCACTGTGTCCCAAGAGGTAGAGCACTAGCCTTGAGCTGAAGAGCTGAAGGACAGTTCCCAAGCGCAAAGTTCAGGTCCCACGACCGACAAAAAAATAAAAAAAGATAAATGCCAATGGAACTCCAAGATTTGTAAACAAGATGTTTTTCTTTGTTAGTGTTGTTTTTAATGTACAGTATGAAGTTATTTTTTCTTTCACCTTTTTCCTTTGGCTTATCCCCTGTTGTCACTGTATTCAATTTTGGTACCCTCTGTCTTACATATACAATTATATGATTTGGGGAAGTGAAGGAGAACAATGAAATGGTGAGACAAAGGAAAAAGGATGAGCCAACACTACAGTGATACTCATAAGATACTATGTTGGAAATGAACTTTACAATTTGGGGAGGGGATAGGGAAATTGGGAGAAAAATGAAAGAGGGGGTAAGAATATTTGACAAGAAGTGTACTTCATACATATAACTGTAACCACTCTATAGCACTTTGACAATAAAATTAAATAAAAAATAAAATATTACTATTACACATAACATTTTAATACATTAAAAGAAAAGAATAGCTAGGCTCCAGTGGCTCATGCCTGTAATTCTAGCTACTCATGAAGCTGAGAATGAAAAATCTTTGAAGCTAGCTGGGACAGAAAAGTCCATGAAACACTTTTCTTTTTTTGTTGGTTATGTGTCTTGAACTCTGGGCCAGGGCACTGTCCCTGAGCTCTTCAGATCAAGGCCAGTGCTCTACTACTTGAGACACAGCACCACTTCTGGTTTTCTGGTATTTAACTGGAGATAGGAGTTTCACAGACTTTCCTGCCTAGCTGGTTTTAAACTGGGATCCTCAGATCTTAGCCTTCTGAGTAGCTAGGATTACAGGCATGAGCCACTGGTGCTCCTTATTCCTTGATACTCTTACCTGTAATTAACCATAAAATGCTGGAAGTGGAGCTGTGGATCAAGTGGTAGACTGGTAAGCATGGAGCACAAAAACTCAGGCCCAAAACTTACACCCAGAATTCAAGGACCAGGTCTGCCAAAAAACAAAAAAGACAAAAGAAAAGGAAAATAACAATCGAAACACCACAATCCCAGTATAATAGTCTCATCTTTATACATTTATTTCTTAGATTTCATTAGAAAAAGAATTTTGTCATTAAGAATTTATAGAGACCTACCGGTTATAACTAGATCTATCTTGTTCAATACTGCTAAAGACAGAACTTTCAAGACATATTAGGATGTAAGAAGAGCAACACCTAAACTCTGTGCAAGTTGGCATGCCTCCTCTGTATGAGACTAATGCTGATGAATATTCAATCATGCTCAAGTCCTTTGGAAGTAAATGAATGTTTCTAGATGCCAAGATAACTAGACTATGGTGAAGGCCGAATGGCTGCCTGCTACAAGCAATCTGTACAGAAATGAGGAAAACAGAAAGAAATCAATAAGACCTTATCCAAACATAATTCGCTGGGTGTAGTTAAATAAGCATTTCCTCCATTGAATCTGTTTCAGTGATTCCAATGTAGACATGGTTGTGTTCCAGGATTGAAGATGACCCTTCCCAATATAGAATTCTTTGAGCCAAGTTTTGATCCGGTAGAAATTCTGCCCAAAGGCTGGCGGCAATTATTGCCAAGTCGGCCTGAAAAGAAACAGGCATGTTATCAGTCTGCTTCCCCTGGGTTGTTTTCAAAAATAGCTCCTAACGCTGTTCAATATGCAACTCTAGCCAAAATATAGATGATCAGGGCCTAATGATGCCCATGTGCTTTGTTTTTTTGTTTGTTTTGTCTCATTTTACCCCCTTTTCTCTGGTCGTAGCTTGGAAATTTAGTAAATACTTCCTATTCATCTCTTTACTTATCTAGTGTTATTTGGACTTCTATGAGGTGCTACTAATTAGTAAAATATTTTAGCAGTTATAGTGAACTCAAAGTGACATGCTGAACTGAAACCCCATTGTACAACCACTTAAAGATTTTTTTTAAAGAATTAGTTATATTTCAATCAGAAAGCAAAAATTTTGTGGTGATTTGAACAGAGAAGGTGAATATAAAGTTCCATGTGTACAAAAAGAATTAGAAGAATTATGAATTTGTTGGTAAGATTTTATGTGTATTTATTAATCTAAATATTTACATGTACAAAACTGGCAAATGAAAGCTGGATGCCAGTGGCTCATGCCTGTAATCCTAGCTACTCAGGAGGCTGAGGTCTGAGGATCATGGTTCAAAGCCAGCTCATGCAAGAAAGTCAGTGATTCTCTTATCTCAAATTAACCACCAGAAAACTGGAAGGGGCTCTTTAGCTCAAGTGGTAGAGTGCTAGCCTTGAGCTGAAAAGCTCAGGTCAGGGCCCAGGCCCAGATTTTAAGTCCCATGAAATAAAAACAAAAACAAACAAACAAAAAACTGGAGCAGGACTCCAGTGGCTCATCTGAGATCTAAGGATTCCAGTTCAAAGGCAGCACAGGCAGGAATTTCTACTTTCCTTTATGGCTCCACAAATTTTCAAAAACAAGATATAATATCTGGACATATACATACATGCATTAATTCATATATGCACGTATGTATATAACATAGAAGAGTAGATACAAATAATATTCATTACAATAAGTTTTAGGATAAATGACCAAGGAGGGTTCTTTTCACAAAGCTAAGGATTCAGATCTATCTCCCCCTACCCCTCCAGTAATGTGTATAAAATCAGATCCTCATGCTTGATTTCTTCCCTCAGGATCTGATAACCTTCTATTAGATCAGTATTTGGGGATTCTAATTATAAGAAAATTATTCTAGAATATTTCCTTCTGTGCCTCTTTACTTCACTTATTGTAACATCCCTCAAGTTCATCTATTGTGTTCTGAAGATAGAATATCATTATTCATGATATTCTAAATAACATGTCAACAATATAAATATTTTATAATCTTATAACACTTTATGCATTGTTGCATAATGTGAATGGTGTTTGAAAATAAACAGGGTAAATTTTATTTTCTCTGTATATGTATGTAATATTCTTACATAGATCCATCCAGTAGCCATACTGTTACATGATATTGTCTTTGTTATTTTAAGTTTTTTGAGAAATGTCCACTCTGATTTCCATTTTGGGTCTACAAATTTTCAATATCAAAGCTCAGGATACAAGTTTTCCCTTTTCTCTTCATTCTCATGTAAAATTGATATCTTCTCACTTTGGTAACAGCCATACTGGTAAGAGTGAGGTAATCTCATTGTGGTTTAGACTTTAGTAATCTTATTCATATACCTGTGTTCTTTATTTGTCTTCTTTCGAGACATATATTTGTATTTTTATATTTTGATTGAATTAGTAATTTTCTTACTATTATTTTTCATACATTATTTATAGTAACTATCAGATACATAGTTAGCAAATAGTATCTCTCAGTGTGTAGCTACTCTCCACTCTGTTATTGCTCCATTTGCTGTGGTGAAGATCTTGTAGATTGATGTCATCCATACACCTGATTTCTGTTGGTTACTTGTGTTTTTGAAGTCATGTCCAAAACCCATTCCCTGCATCAGTATTATAAGCGCTTCCAATTTTTTTTATTCTAGTACTTTTAGAAATTGGACTCTCATGATTAAATCTTCAATCCACTAAAAGTTGTTTTTTTGTGAGGTAAGGTAGAACTCTAAGTGTATTTTTTTCTGCATGTGTATATCCTAGGTCACCTGCACCATTTATTTCAGATTTCCCTGTCCTTTTCTGTATTTTTGGAAAATTTATCTAAAATCATTTGGTTGTGAATGTGTCAATGCATTTCTAAGTTCTTTATTCGGTCCCTTTGCTCAGTTTGTCTTTTTTATACTAGCATCATATTTTCCTAATTATCATGGATTTAATTATTTTAAAATCAGGTAGCATTAGGCCTCCATCTTTATAATGTTTTAACCAAAATTGTTTATCTTCATTTATTTTATTGTCAAGGTGATGTACAATGGTGTTACAATTACATACATAATGTAGTGAGTACATTACTTGTCAAACTTGTTATTCACTCCCTCATTTTTCTCCCAATTTCCCTTCCCCTCACCCCATGCAAGTTGTACAGTTCATTTCCAACATATTGTCTTGTATTGAGGTTGCACTGTTTCTCCTTTGTCCTTTGTCTTATCATTTTGTTGTTCCCCCTCTCTTCCCTAATTCAGATAAATGTATATGCAACACCCAGGGTACCAAAATCAAATACGGCAATAACAGGGGATAAAACATAGGGGGAAAAACACAAAAGAAAAAAGAAATCACATAGTCCATTAAAAGCAATAATAACAAAGAAAAACCTCTTGTTGCCATGTCTTGGAGTTCATTTCATTTAGCATTATCATATTTGGTCATATGTACATAGGTATTAAGATATTCTGCTCATCTTCTAGGACCAGAGCTCCTTGACACAGGTTGAAACTTTCTTAATAAAGACCCAGAAACAACAAATAAAAGAAAGGTTGGACAAACATGATTGCATTAAACTGCAGAGTTTCTGCATGGCAAATGACATAGCTAGCAAGATCAATAGAAAGCCAACAAATTGGGAGAAGATCTTCACAAGCAGAAAATATATTTAGAATTCAAAAAATTAAACACGCCCAAATCAAATACTCATAGATACAACTGGCCCATTAATAAATGGGCTAAAGACTTAAAAACAGTCTTCTCTTTAAGAGGAAATAAAATTGGTTAATAGACACGAAGGAAGGCTCAGCATCTCTAGCCATAAAAGAAATGCAAATCACGATTGTTTTTCATAGGTGAGGTTTTTGGTAATTTTATGTGAATCTGCCTTTTGATTTTTGTTTGATTTTTGTCCAGCACTTATGATCAAACAGAGGGCTTTACAATTCTAGGCAAACACTGTACCACTGAGCAACCTTTCCAACCATTCCTTTTTGATATTTGTGAAATGCTCTCTTTCAGCAGGTCTTAAAAATGGGAAGAATTTTTCCCAAAAAGTGTTCAAAAGCTGATGTTGTGCTTATAGTAAGTAAACTATTATGTTAAATGAAACAAAACAACTTCTTCATGCTCAAGTCAAACCCCTCTCATCATTCTCTACATATAATAAACATGTTTGCAGACATGTAAGAGACCACTAAAAGAATTGAAGGGTATTATGTAATTTCAAAAATTTTAGTTAATGTCTCAATTGATCAAGGAAAAAGGCCTCAAGAATCTGAATAAAACATGCATGCAGAGAAAAGTGATTATAATGATGTTTGGAACTTTAAAATTAAAATATTTATCTGAGATGACTGTTCTGTAGGATATTCCAGGTAGGGAGAAGAGTTTTGTCACACTATGTAACAGAAGTAGATATAAATGACTTTGTGCAATCTGTTTTCTTTCCTAAGAGACTACTTGTGCTGTTATTAACATCACCAAGGGAAACAAATATTATGCTGGTGAATATATTGGCAATCTGAATCACCTGCTCCATTTTACAAAGTAAGGTTGTAAATGGACAAATTGCAAAGACACACAGTGATCCTGTCCATGTGAATAATTGGCTTCTATACAGAGCTCCAGATGATAAATAAATATAGCAGAGTACCATCAGTGATAAATTAATATATTTACAAAATTAAACACCAATGTTCATAATAAATTATGTGGCTCCCAGCATTAGTAGGTTCTGTAAATTATCCCCCTGTACCTTCTCAAGGACAATGAATCCTCAGACCTCTAGTGGGTGCTTGAAAGAGAACATAGCTCTGAACACTACAAATAATACATATTTGTTCACAAACACAAACACACACACACACACACACACACACACACACACACACACACACACATATATATATATTTATAATATATCTGTATATATACATGCCTATGGTAAAATTTCACTTCTTAATTAGGTGGAGTAAGACATGAAAAACAGCAGTCAACAATAAAGTAAACAAAAATCATATAGTGAATTTGCTCAAAGTTATAAATCTTGTAGTTCAGGAATGTCTCATTTTAACTTTGCCAATCCTGACTGACCATGACTAACTGAGATGATGCAAAGTAAATCCACAAATAAGGAGGAAGAACTGAAGCTGTCTCATTGGCTCTGTTACTTTATTAATGCAAGAATTTTACTGAAATTACCTCAAGTTTCTCCCTTGCTCTACTGCAAAAGTTATGCTCTCTTGAGTGGTTATCATTTCATGTTTCCCTCAAAGGCTCAACAACTCTAGGATTTAAAATGGAAATCTATGAATTTATAGATTACTTTTGTGTCATTTTCTATATATTTAATATTTATATATATGTGACCATATGACAATTGTTTTGGGTACAGAAAATATATTCAGTGTTTTTCCTTTGATATCTGGTGGATTGTCAAGAGAAATTTTAATCCTACATGATGTTTTACTATTCTTACTAGTTTCATATACGAAGCATTCCTGAATGTTTTTACAAAACCCTAAAAGGTAAATTGCTTTAAATGAACAAGCATCTATTTTATGTTCATGAATAAACAGATTAGAAACATTTCTTTTTGGATGCCTCTGGATTCTACAGACATCGGTCTGCTTCCAAGCTGGTGTTGTGGTTAAAAATGTTCCATGCTTCTCAACATGCCAGGAACCAAGCTCAAAAATCATGCCCAGTCTGAGATGTGAAAATTTCAGATCTAAAGACAGGACCAAAATAGAGAACAAACAAATCCACACGAACAAAGTATCTGTTTGGATGTATTTCTGTGTCATATTGCCTAACATTCTTTGGCAAAGTGTGTTGTGGGATAAAATGTATTATACACACAGTGATAAAATTAAGTAATTCCAAAAGAAGCTGAGGAAGATTACTATTTTCTAAACCAAGTCATCATATACTATACTATTTAAAAATAATTCTGAAGTCAGCTAGAATATCCTTCTGATAAATACGGATTTTTCAAGTGCAACTATGGCAAGAGGCATGTTATCACAAATACAAGGAAACATTATATTTCAGGAAGACTTGTACTATAATTTCCCCAACCTTAGAGTTTTTATTATAACATTTCAATAAGATTTTAAACACTTTTATAACTTTTTTAAATTTCTTAACATGTGACATAATGTTAAACAAGTTGTTTGTTAGATATTTCAACACATACCATGTTTCTTATTACTAATTAGCTTTACAGAGGAAATTCTAAAGTACCAAAAAAAGTGTTATTTGTAAGGAGTCTAAATTTCTTCAGATTTTTTTACAGTTATCTATTCTTTGCTGGAAAAAGTATTTCTATAGTTGTATTGAATAAGTTGTATAAATCATGCCTAATAGAGTATGGCCTACTGTTGATTAAAACTGGAAAATGAAAACAGAGTCAGGTTATATAAACATATTAACCTAGAAAATATAGTTATAAAAGAGATTGAGAGAGAGTGGAGATTTGTAGAATGAAGCGTATTTATTTACTGCCAAATTAATATCATTGAGTTTCCTAAATACCGTGGGTTGTAACATGTGGGTGTTGGGCATTATGTATAACCTCCTATTATACATTGATTCCCAGAATCATGGAGATTATTTGATGTCTGTATTCTGGAAAGCCAAGAGTTGCTTACCTTCAGTTTTTATTTAAAAGACTGAATTTTGAACCTAATTGATCTAGATAGCCCTTCTATTCATTTCAGTATTTACAATGTTCATTTAGATTTGCATTTGTAATATCTTAACCACTAGAGTTATTGCCAATGACTTGGATGTTTAATGCAAAATCTGAGATAGTTTCTATTTCTTGCTTCCTTCTATTTCCAATTTATGGCTGCAAGATTACTCTCATATTGTTAGCTGCTTAGATAAGTTACTAGTGGATTTTTTTCTCATTATCATACAAATGGCACATAGTTACTTTGGATATATTTTCAGGGAAGATGTACGGAGTGTGACATAGTCTGTAAGGAGAGTTGAAAAAGATTAAAATTCACCTACCTGCTCTTGTTGCTGAGATGACTTTTTCCTAAATATTGGACATCTGTTGGGTGGCTTTTTACTTCCTTATAGAGGAAACAAGTGCTAATAGGCAAATGCTGATGCTGCTTCTTCTGCATTCTTTTCTTGGAGATGTGAGGACACATTAAAAAATGATGAAACAAAAATGAGGGGAAAAAACTAAAACGTTTAAGATGTCAAGAAACAAATAATGCTCCCAAACTCCCTAGATTTGGGGACAATTTTCTCACCACCAAAATTGCCTTGTTTAATTATTGAAAGAAAACATAAACCTTTTTAATTTTATTTTCAAGGTGATGTACAGAAGTGTTACAATTATATAAGTAAAGTAGTGGTTACATTTCTTATCTAACTTGAACCTTTTCGCTCCTTTTCTCCCTCATTCCCTCCGTCCCCAACCCCCTTGACTTATCTATCAGTAAAGACTATAGTGAATTAAGGTAAAATTAACTGTGTAAAACAAATAATTAAAGATAATTTCCTTCTTAAAGAATATATGTGCTTTCAATTATAACTATTAATATTAAAAGTTATATAGTCTTGATACTGTGTAAGTGAAGGCATTAGTTATTTCTTCACTATCATACTATATTTTATTAAAGTGTACATTTATGAACATTGTCTAATAAACTGTTTCAATATTATGTAACTATAAAAATGAAAAATGGACAATATTTTTCAAGAATCTAAGATATGGGCTTTGATACTTCATGTTCTGCATTGAAACAGTGATTGGGACTAAGCTATACATAAGAAAAAATACTAATCTGCTTTAGGTTGGAGTTGTGTTGTCACCTTAACAGCTTTGTAGTGAAAATAATTTCTCTTCCATGAGCCTTAGTGGCCTTACTTGAAATTTGTGACTTACTTGAGTCATCATAAGATCTATGAGTCATGTAAGGCCAGCAGGGCCATCTAAGGTTATCTGAGATTATTGTAAGACTGCCATGTTACTATATTATACAAGTAGTTTGATTAATATGTGTGAAAATATCAGATATTTTAGTATATTAATCTGTCTATAATTGCATTAGTGAAATAGAGTTTACCATATAGAGTTTACCCATAGTTACACTAATATGTTTTTAAATATTTAATGTCTGAAAAATCACTGTATTTGTTCCTACGCCTTTCAAAAATTTACCATTTCTTTCTCTTGTGTAATGATTTGATTAAGGTTTCTTAAGCAGAGTTTTATATGTATATATAACATATATATGTATGTATATATATATATATATATATATATATATATATCAATAGTGAATTATGCTTTTAAGCCAGAGCTGCCTTAGAGCATGATCATTCTATCTCTTCCAGGTAGAGGTAGCAGGGATTGCAGGATTGTGCCATGGCATTTGATCCTTTGTACTTTTTTATTATTTCAGTTCCAAGGCTTGAATTAAGCCATGAGTTCTGTCCCTGAGCTCTTTTGCTTAAGTCTACCACTGTACCACTTTGAACCACAACTATACTTCCTGTTTGCTGGTGGTTAATTGAAGATAAAAGTCTCATGGACTTTTCTTCCAGGACTAGCTTTGAACCACAATTCTTGAATCTCAGCTTCTAGAGTAGCTAGGATTAAGGTATGAGCCACCAGGAGCATGCTAAGTAGTTTTCATACCATTAAACAACATGTTCATTAGAACAATTAATTAATCTTAGCTTAATTTATTAATTCAAATTTAGTAGTTGTATTCGATTACTCTGACAAAAATATTATATTTAGTTCTCTATAAAGATGTCCCTCCCCCACAGTATCACCCCTGCTTTCACTATATTTGATGTCAGTATAACTTGTGGAGGAGATGGGGGAAAAACAAGTCGTTTAAGGATACAGGTGGACCTGTTGCAACAATGAGAAGTACAAGTTGTCATGTCCAAAACGAGCTTTACAACGTCAGTGCCGGGAGGGGGGGGGGAGGATTGGGACTGTGGGGGGGGAGAGGAGAGGCTGGGAAGGGATATGAAGGGTAAACAAATGAGGAGGCTGCAATGCTTGGTAAGAAATGTACGCATTATCCTGCCCATGTAATTGTAACCTCTGTACAGTATGTTCACAAATAAAATAAAAAAAAATAAAATTAAAAAAACAATTACATGCAGGAAATAATTTGCAATATATTTAATGGAGTTTTAGGGAACTAAAATTCTTAATGCTCCATATCTTTCATAATAAGTTGTCTATTTCTGAGAGAAAAAAATCAGAATAAAAGAACGGATGGAAAGATAGCTACTGAATAAAATTAAAACATGTCTATCAAAAAAAAGAATCATAGAATGATGAATTTGCCAATTCTTAATCTTGTATCTCCTTTACAGGGACTAAATCTTGGCAGGTCAGTGAAGCAGTCAAACGTCCACTAACATCAACATCTCTGCATAATAATCCAGAAAAACAATGAAAGCCTTAGTGCAGAAAAACTATTAACATTTATTTATCCTACTGTTGCACAGATTTTCAATTTCACTGAGCTAGGCCAATAGCTAAGTTATTCTGACTTCATGTACACTACTTCATGTTTGTGTGGCCAGTTGCTGGGTGAGTTGTGGTTGGCTAAGGGCCTAAGGACCATTTAAGATGGTCTCAGGATTGAAAAACCATTTATTCTCTGAGAGTTTGTTTTTATCCAACAGTATCCTGTGTTTAGTAGTCATTTCATAATGAGAGAGATGGTTGAAGTCCACAAACTGTTAAGAGAAGCTCCAAATGAAGGTATACAGATATAATGATTAGTCATTTTTGGACTTTTTGGAAAATAATGTATCCACCATCCTAAGGAACCGTAGTTTTCATTTAGAGATGAGTTTGTCTTTCTCCTTAGCTCCTTGTATATAATCTAATTACTGCATTTAAGTCAGATTGCAGTTCCTTTCAAAATAAATCGGTGAACTTAGCAATAATCTGAAAGTTTTCATTCAGCCATAATTATTTGTTTAACACATGTTAATTTGAATTTTCCATATGTCTGAAGCTCATTATCGCCTCAGTAGTGCTTGAGTCTTTCTTCACCTGAATGCATGCAACAACTAAATACATGGCCCACCTCCAAGTCCTTGGAAACCTCACGCAACTGCTCCAGAAATTAAGGCAATGAAACCCACATTTTGTTAGTGTTTAGTTGCAACTTGCTGACACTGCACATTTCCCTTTGATAAACAAAAAGCAATAAACACAATTTCTTCACAATTCATAAGATGACGGAATGACTGTTATTCCTATATCTATATCCACCAAATGCTCCTCATGATAGTGCTTAGACATTTAACTTCATAATCCATTTGTGTCATCTTCTATATCCTGACCCCTACTTCCCACAACTACACTCAGTAGTGCCCCTATTTATTTCTAGCAGGTGCTGAGAACATCACTAGCAATAATAATGTTGATCTGGATTTTGTTTTTATTCCATTAATTTGAATTTGTGTCTCTTTGAGGAGTACAAGTTTAGAAGAAAAATAACAATACAACTCCACCTTCAGATAGATGGAATAAAATAAAATCATACTTACTCCCAGGAATACTGTTAACTTTAATGTATCACTTATACTCTTAACTGAAACTGAGAAAAGGCATTTTCAAGACTAAGAAGAGCAGATATGAATAGTATATCCCTAATGACAAATTGTTACATATGAGTTCAAATACAAAAACTCCAGAACAAATCAGTCATGGTAGTGCTTGCCTAAAACTCCAGATATTGGGAAGTTCAAGGTAAGAAGATGGGTTTGAGGTTGGCAAAGGCAAATTATGACACCTTATTTGACAAACAAAGTAGAAGCCAAATCACTGGAGGCCTGGCCTTGGGTTCAATCTCCAGAGTCACAAAAGCAAATTTTATAGAATAAAATTAGAATCATATATGAGAAAGGTATGATTATTAGAAAATAAAAACAAGCAAAATCCCTGTCAATGATTAAAGGTCACTAATGGACAGTTTCTATAATGGTGGAAGTCTAAAATTCATTTTGATTTAATAATTTTGATTTATGCATACATGTACACATACACAAAACACACATATTATACTACTTATAATACAGCACAGATGGACACACATATTACACACATTGAAATAAATATATGACATCAAGTGTAAACATGCATGTATTAAACATTCAGAAGCATGTATAGTATCTGACAATCCATACATTATACCTACACAAAAAACATATATACATGTGCACATATATGTGTACATACATTCCACATGCATGTGTGTATGATTAAACATGTATACAAGATACACTTGTATAATTGTACAGTGTCTATATATGTATGTGTGTTTATATATAGTTATATATGTACAAATACTTGAAAATTTTATTATAACTTTTCTTAATTTAAATACCAATAAGCTGCAAAGAAATCAAAAGTGATTGGAAACACTGGTGTTTAATTTCACTTTAAGGACTGCAAGTAGACAATAAACAAATCATTATGCAGGTCAGGTGTTCTCTAGTGCATTGTTATTGACAAAATTGTAGAAGACTTGATCTAGTTGTCAGGTGACAGAATTGTTAAAATGATTTCATATAAGTCACATTTTGCCTTCTGGCACATAAATGAAAGGTTTTAAAGTGCTGTGTTGCTTTGCTTTAGAAAAAATGCCACATGAATTTGATTATTTGGATGAAAAAGTCCCTTTGTTCATCCATATTTCAGTCTTTGAAAATTATCATTCAAATATAAAAATTATGTAAATACAACAAACAAATTCAGTTCGTTAAGTGAAGTACTTCTAATCTCTACAAAAATTATATTTTTACAAATATCGAAAACTATTGAATTTATTTCAACTTTTATCTCCTAATAATATTGACTATTAAATTTAGATAGACTTATGAAACGTAAAGACGTATAAAACTTAGATAAAGACATAAAAATTAGGTGTCTGAAGAGCATAATATAAATATATGAACAGCTAATATATACACATACTTTTATTGAAGACAAATTTTGTCCTTACACTGGAATAGAAATCTAAGTTCAAGAAGGAACAAGACATGATATAACATTGTTCTAGCTACATGATCTTCAGGCTCGATTTTAGCAATGACAATGTTTGTAGGACTGTATAAGTTAGAACTTTTAGGAGCAAAATAATTCCATACGCAGGTGTCTCACACCTGTTATCCTAGCTATTTATGAAGATAAGATTTTTAGGATCACAATTTGAGGACAATACAGGCAAAAACAGAAAAAAATGTTTTGAGGACTCTTGTTCAGGAAGAATGGATATGTTGGGTTGAACATTTTCATAGCTCTTGGAAAAGACTTTCATAAGTAGATCTCACTCAAGCAAATGCTGGACAGGAAGTTAAATGCTATCTCAAAAACAAGCAGCAAGAAGTTTTGTCATTGTACTGTTTGTAGTTTTATTTTTTAATCTATTCTTTTCTTCTTTACTTTTTTCTTTATTCCCATATGGGAATAAAGCAGTATGATTTCTGTAGCCTTTGTCTTGTACATAAATTATCTGATTTGGAGAGAAGGGAAAGCTCAGAAACAGTGGGACAAAGGGTGTACCAATTCATCAATAAAACCAACTAGACAATGTGTGGAAATGAACTATACAACTGGAGAGAAGGAAGACAGAAGGGGAAAAAGTGGGAGAGAAGAAGGATAGGGTAACACTATTCAAAAGGAAATGAACTTGTTACTTGACTTATGTGACTGTAACCACTTGGTATATATCACCTTTACAATAAAATAAAAATTTAAAAATACATATCATAATAAGCCAATATCAGGGTTGCTGGTGCAACTTAGTGACTAGAGAGACTATTCAGTCAAGTATGACAACCAAGTTCCAATCCTAATATTGACAAAAACTGTTCATCTATACATACTCCAAAATTCTGTTAAGCACAGATTTGAACACATTTTTTATTTGTAAAAATACCGTACAGAAGGGTTACAATTTCATGGGCAAGGTAATGAGTACATTTCTTATCCCATCCATTCCCATCCCACCCCCACCCACCCTCCTTGCCCCCATGCCACTCTCCACCACTACCCCCACCCCCGTCAAAGTTGTAAAGTTCGTTTTCGACATAACGTCTTGTACATCTCATTGTTGCAATGGGTCCACCTGTATCCCTATTTAAACAATTTGTTTTGTCCCTTCCCCTCCACAAAGTATACCAACATTAAATACAGTGAAAACAGGGGTTATACTGTGGGGGAGGAACATACAAAGCAACAAATAAATCATCTTATAAATTTGTTAGAAACAATTGCAAGAACAAAAAAACATTTGAATCCTTATCTTGGGGTTCATTTCACCTAACATCAACTTATCTTACTGTTTCTGCTTGTCTCAGACATATACTAGTTATTGCAAATAAGGGAAGCATAGGACCTATGTTTCTTTGGGCCTGGAAAAATTATATTAATTGAACACATTTTTTATAATCTATTTTTTCTTGTTCCTGGGATTTGAACTTAGAACTTATGATTTGTCCCTAGGTCTCTCTGTGCTCAAGGCTAGTACTCTACCACTTGGGCCAAAGTACAACTTCTGACTTTTTCTGTGTGGTTTATTAGAGATAAGAGTCTCTCTCTTTTTTCTTATCTTTCTAATTTCTTTCTATTTTTATTGTAAAGATGATGTACAGAGGGGTTACAGTAACATAAGTAATGAGTACATTTCTAACAGTGTTACTTCCTTCCTCCTTTTTTCTCTGGCTTTCCTCTCTTCCATCCCCCTGCTCAACCAAAGTTAAGAGTTCATTTCCAACATAGTGTCTAGTGAGTATCACTTTTCCATGGGTTCACATTTTTTTTTTTTTAGGGAGCTTGAATTCTAGGCCTGGACACTATCCCTCAGCTCTTCAGCTCAAGGCTAGCACTCTACCACTTGAGCTACAATGCCACTTTGGTTTTATGAGCAACTGGTTTATTGGTGCCTGCCTGGGCTGGCTTTGAACCACAATCTTCAGATCTCAGCCTATTGGCCATTCTTAATCTCTTTGAATTCTCATGGACTTTCCTACCCAGGCTGGCTTTGAACTATTATCCTCAGATGTTAGCTTGCTGACTAAGGATTACTGGTATGAACCATCAATTCCCAACCTATGTAATAATCTTTTTCATCCTTTCCAATATATTATTTTATGTCATGATTAAAATCTTGCCTTTAGATTTTACCATTCACAAATTTCTTCTTTAATGGCCTTATAATTCACTTGCTACAGAACTGTATGCCTCTGATTATTATATTTAAAGTTATTAAAATTTCAAAATTCATTGTTCTGTGTTCTGGGAAAAATTGAAAAAATAAACTTAAATTAACAAGAGACAAGAGACAAAACTGGGGTGAGGTGGAATCTCAATGTAGGTTTTTTTGTTGTTTTGTTGTTTCTCCATATTTTTGTTTTGTTTGTCATGAGGCCTGAATTCTGGGCCTGGGTGCTGTCCCTAGCTCTTCAGCTCAAAGCTAGCATTCTACCACTTGAGCCACAGTGTCACTTCCAGCATTTTCTGCTTATGTGGTGCTGAGGAATTGAACACAGGGCCTCATCAATGCAAGGCAAGCACTCTACCACTTAGCCACTTTTCCAGCCCTCAATGTTGTTTTGATTTGCATTTCTTTTATAGCCAGAGATGTCAAACATTTTTCTATTTTTTATGTTTTTTATTGTGAAAATACCATGCAGAGGGGTTACAATTACATGAGCAAGGTAATGAATACGTTTCTTATCAAGCATTGTTGCCTCCTCCTTTGTTTTTCCCCTACCATCCCTGCCCTCCCATCTCCACAACTACACTTCCCCCTCACTCCAATCCCTCCCTTCCCCCCCAAAAAAAATTGTAAAGTTCATTTTTCAATGTCTTGTACAACTCATTGTTGCAATAGGTCCATTGTATCCCTATTTAAAAAATGTGTTTTTCCCTTCCCCTCCCCAAATTATACCAACATCGAATACAGTGAAAACAGGGGTTATACAGTGGGGGAGGGACATACAGAACAACAAACAAATCACCTTATAAATACATTAGAAACAATAGCAAGCAAGAAAAACCATTTTAGTCCTTATCTTGGGGTTCATTTCACCTAACATCGATTTACCTGGCCATTTCTGCTTGCCTCAGACATATTCTAGTTATTGCAAATAAGGGAAATCATAGGACATATGTTACTTTGGGCCTGGCTTACTTCACTTAATATAATTGTTTAAATAAGGATACAGGTGGACCCATTGCAACAACAAGGTGTACAAGACCTTATATAGAAAAAGGGACTTTACAACTTTGTGGGGGGGGGTGAGGGAGATAGGAGGGCAGGGATGGTAAGGGGAAACAAAGGAGGAGGCAATAAGAAATGTTCTCATTACCTTGCTCATGTAATTGTAACCCCTCTGTATGGTATTTTCACACAAAAAAAAACTTATGAATAATTTTAAAAAATAGAACAACTAACATGGGGCAGTTAGAATCTGAGAATGGTATTGTCAGAAGAACAGGGTTTTTAAATATGTGAATAAAGATAATAGAATCACTGATTCTAATGTACAAAAAAAGAAATCATCTTATAAATATGTTAAAAACAATATCATGAAAGAAAACAATTTGAGTCCTTATGTTGGGGTTCATTTCACCTATCATCATCTTGCCTGACCCTTTTTGCTTGTCTCAGACAGATACTAGTTATTGCAAATAAGGGAAACCATGGGACCTATGTTTCTTTGGGCCTGGAGTACTTCACTTAATATAATTTTTTCCAAGACTCTCCATTTTCTAAAAATGGGGCAATGTCATTCTTTATGATGGAGGCATAGAATTCCATTGTGTATATATACACCACATTTTCATGATCTATTCATCTACTGAGGGGCATCTGGGTTGGTTCCGTATCTTAACTATGGTAAATAATGCTGCAATAAACATAGTTGTGCTGGTAGCTTTAGTATGGTCTTGTTTGTGATCATTCGGGTATATGCCCAAAAGTGGGATTGCTGGGTCATAGGGAATCTCTATGTGGAATCTTTTGAGGAACCTCCATCTTACTTTCCAAAGTGGTTTAACAAGTTTACACTCTCACCAACAATGCAGTAGGTTTCCCTTCTGGCCACATTCTCTCCAGCATCTGTTGTTATTAGAGTTCTTGATTTTAGCCCATTTATATATATGTATATATATATATATATATATATATATATATAACTATATATGTTTATATATATATAAACTGTATATGTTTATATATAGTTATATATATGTTTATATATAGTTATATATATATAAACATATATAAACTATATATAAACATATATATATATATATATATATATATATATATATATATAGTATCCTTTCCTTTGAGAATTTGTTTTCGGGAGGTTTACTATTTTGAGCTGAGTATATTTTAGATATGAGGCCCTTGTCTGATGCATATTAGTAAAGATCTCCCATTCTATGGGCTTTCTATTTATCTTGTTATCTATGTCCTTTGCCATGCAGAAATTCTTCAGTTTGGTGTTATCTTATTTATCTAGTCTTTCTCTGACTTGCTGTGATTCTGAGTCTTAGGAAGTTCTGACTTATGTCAAGAGCCCTATCCCTTCGTGTAATATTATCAGGGTATCTGATATTACATTGAGGTATTTGATCGTTTGGAGTTGATTCTAGTTTTCTGCAGGTTTATAGATGATTCTGAGTGAACCATTCATTGAAGAGGCTTTTTAAAAAGAGATGCTTGTGGGGATATTGCCAAAATGGAACACGATTATATTTTTGGTGGGAATGAAAATTTGTTCAACCAGTCTGGAAAACAATATGGAGGTTCCGCAATGGATTAAACATACATTTCCATATGAGCTGGCAATCCCACTCTTGGGCGTCTATCTGACTGAACACAAAACAGGCTACACTAAAGATTGCCAGCACAACCATGTTCATTGCAGTATTGTTTACCATAACCAAGATATGGAATCCACAAAATGACCCTCAGTGGATGAATGGAAAATGTGGTAAATAGTCTGTGCTTCAATCAGAATGATAATTGCATTCTTGGTAGGGAAATAAAATGACTTGGAAAGCATACTAAGTGAAATCAGCCAGAAAGAAATATAGGCTGCAGGTTTTCCTCCATTTGCAATTATTACAATGTGCCTGTAAATCTACAAGTAAACCCAATGGAGAGTAAAGGACAAACAATTACACCTGAACATGATTAATGAATATTCACCCAGTGAGAACACAAGGGGATATGCTTAGGAGAGGATTGCAAGAGCACAATTCTATTTGCATATGATCATATAAAATGATGCTTACTGAAATGAACTCCAAGGAAAGGAAGCAAAAGGTCTTTTAATGTATTGTTTCCTGTTTTTTTCTTTTCTTTCATTTTCTTTTCTCTTTTTCTTTGGCTTAGTCTCTTCTGTCCCTGTTCATGATTGTTGTTTCCTTTGCCTTGTATATAAGTTTATCTCATTTGAGAAGGTGAATGGGAAAGTACAGAAATGGGGGGACAAAGGATGAACCTAATCATCAGTGAAACCAACCAGACAACCTGTTGGAAATGAACTGTACAGCTTTGGGGAGAGGGAAGTCAGGAGGGGAAAAACTGTGATAGTATGAGGGAAGGCATAATGCTGTTCCAAAAGAAATGTACTCACTATCTGACTTGTGTAAGTGTAACCCCTTTATACAACTCTTTTCAATAAAAAATTAAAAGGTAGACAAAACATGTTACTTGTGAGAGTTAGTACACGGATTGTAAATTTTCCCAAATTTGTCTGTAGATTCACTATAACTACAAAACACAACCCCCCAAAATTTGCCATAATAAATTGGAAGAGATATGGGAGATAGCAAAGATCAAGATGTATTGAACTTACAAGTTGATTTGTTGAATGTTAACTCCTTTGTACAAATACTTTAATAAGAAATAATTTAAAAATTACTTCAAAATATTTAAATTTACAAGTCATTGTAATATATCAGTTAATATGTCAGGGTAAAAGTGGTATAGAACAGATATTTGGCAATTGGATGATTATTAAAGTCTAGAAATAGATTACATATCTATATATCTGCATGAAAAATAATATAATTAGACAATTCTTCATAGATGAAAAAATCAACTCCAGATATTTTGTTTTGTTTTTCATTTTCCCCGTTTGTCATTTTTGTTGAGTTCAGTACATTTTGTCTTGTATGAAAGTTTATCTGTTTTGGGGAGGGGAAGGGGAAGCACAGAAATTAACTCAGCAGTGGTACCCATTAGACACTATGTTGAAAAATGAATGGTACAACTTATGGAGGAAAGAGTTCGGGAGTGAAAAATAGAGACAAAATGAGAAAACAATGGAACTGTTTAAAAAGAAATGCACTCATTATTTGACGTATGTAACTGAGGGGCATCTGGATTGATTCCATAATTTAGCTATGGTAAAGAATGCTACAGTGGACATGGTAGCTTTCATGTTACCTGGTTTGTGGAAAATTGGATAAATGGCTAAGAGTAGAATTGCTAGGTCACAGCTTTATGTTTAGTCTTTTGAGGAATCTCTATATTGCTTTCCTCAGTGGCTGACCAAGTGTACATTCCCACCAACAGTCTACTTCTGAGGTTATTTCTTTTTCCTTTTGTTTTATTTCTCCCCTTGGCTTATCCCCTGTTGTCACTGTATTTGATTTTGGTACCCTGTCTTATAGATACATTTAGCTGAATTAGGGAAGGGAAGAGGAGCAACAAAATGGTGAGACAAAGGACACAGGTCAAACCAATGCAAGAGCAATACTCACAAGACAATATGTTGGAAACGAACTTTACAACTTGGGTGGGGGAGGAACTAAGAGGGAGGGAAAGAGGGAGAAAATCAAGGGAGAGGGTAACATTGTTCAACAAGAAATGTACTTATTACTTTACCTATGTAACTGTAACCCCTCTGTACATCACTTTGACAATAAAACTAATTTAAAAGTAAATTGTGGACCAAGGTGCTTAAAAGTATTACAGTATTTATAATAATTAAAATTATATTTTAGGCTATGTAAAAGTTAAGAACTTGTATACAAAAAACTCTATAGTGGGTTTAAAAAATGTTTATATGTAAGGGGTAGGCATATTCATTATTTTGTACCTACTCAGGAAACATGCACCACAGGAATGTAATCTGAGGCAAAATGTTAGTAAGTCCCTATCTAAAAAAGTAAACTAAAATCCAAAGACTAGAACCATAGATCAAGTGTTGTCTTACTTGCTTAGCAATCTGTGGCTCTGAGATCAATCCTGACCACAGCCAATGGTAATCACTATATTATAATTTTAACATAACTACTTTTTGAATACCCTATGTCCAAAAAATATAGGACATTGTGAGCTATTGTGTTTAAGATTTAACATGATTTTTTTAACATACCATAGAGTCATCCCAGTTATATTCTTATGAAAACTTGCAGAAAAAATAACGGGCTATTCTAAGCACCAAGTTAAATATATTGGTACAAGCAATAGATGTAAAATAAATGTCCCTAGAGAAGAACATCATTGAGTTCTCAAACAAACAAACAAATGAGCAAAACACAGGTGGTATTGATAGACTAAAAGGTGAGCTCTGGTAATGGGGACAGAAAGAGCAAGCAGATTACATTCTGTAATGAAATGGGAGCAGAAGCTGATTTATCCTCTCACAACCTTTTCAAATTCAGTAAAACACTGAAATATGACTCAATAAAATATATTCAGTTAATGCTTTCCATTCCATAGCTTGTAAACATTAGGTGATTTCATTAATATGAATAGGAATGCTAACTGATGCATATCTGCCCGTTGAAAACACTGAAGAAAATTTAGAAAATTAAAACTAAAAAAAAATAGACAGTAAGGAATATTCCTTAATTTGTGCTTTTGAGTGCCCCATACTTTGATTATTGAAGGGTTTTTAATTTCAGAGCTCATAAAATAGTTTTTAAATAACATAGTCCAGTTACTGCAATATTGTGCTATGGAAAAAGCTCTGTTAACAATGAACTTGTATTCTACAGAAACTGTAGATGATGTTGCTATCAAAAGAATGTGGCAATTTTGCTTCCAGGAGAAGTTCTGCTAGTTACCTAGACCTAGTGATAATGGAATGTTTATTGCTTAAATTGAAATACTTGCAATACTTGTACTATAAATTCTATCACTCATCACAAATGAATTTTCTATCATGAGTGGTTCAAAAGTGCAGAAAATAATTACTATTGATTTCCCAGAACTGGTTCCTTTGAGATGATTTTCCTTAAAATCAAAATTTAAATTTAAATTTGAAGATCCTTAGGCCAGAATGGAAGAGATTTGAAAATATTATTGTATATGTCCTTCACTAGCTGGACTGAATGGTGTTAAGCAATATTCCTGCAGACTGTAATAATTTTTAACAGTTGGAATTAAAATCAAGTTTCCACAGGTTAGTCTCCTTACTTTAAATGCCAATTCTAAAGACTATTTGGTCAAAGAAGAGTTCCATTCTCCTGTAAGTTTCCTAGAATATTCATCCACTTTGACATTGAAATTGAGAAAGTAGATAGTATGAAAAGAAAAGGATTCCAGGAATTCACTCTCTACTTCCTTGTAAAAATTCACAAAATTCTATATACCCATGAAATGTGAAGCAAAAACACTGTAAAAGATGAGAATTCCTGGAGAGCATAAAGATGATTAGACAGTAAGATGACTGTTCAATTGATGTTTCCAGAAATTTTAACGGCATCTTTGGTGAGAAAGTTCATTATACTACTACCAAAAATTAATGATCTGGTTCAACATTACACAAGAACAAAATGTGTATTTTTTTTACTCAAAATCTGCAGTATGGCAGGTATATGAGAAGATTGTAGTACTCTATTCCCCATGAACACCCTTTCAAAATAGCTGCTTAAAATTACCCTAGCCAGGTGCTAATGTCTCATGCACATAATCCTATATACTCAAGAGGTTGAGATCTGAGGATCACAGTTTGACATCAGCTCAGACAGGAAAGTCTCTGGATACTCTTATCTCCAATTAACTACCAGAAAACAAGAAGTGGATCTGAAGATCTAAGTTGTAGAGTCCTAGTCTTGATAGCAAAAGCTCAGAGATAGCATCTAGGCAGACCCTGAAGTCAAGCCCCATGACAAAAAAATTCATCCAGCCTTCTTAGAAGCATTCATTCAATTCTCAACTTTATACTTACTAGTTATTATACTCTTGTTCTTGTAAAATTTTGCTATAAGCATTCATCATAAATAAACCAAGTCTGACTTTTATCAATATATTTTATAATTCTGTCAGACAAAGCATTGCAATGTAACTATAATCACTGTTTATTATTTTGTTTAAATATGTACCATAAGCTAAATATAACAATGTGTACATCTGTGCTATATGAAGTCACTACAAGAATTCAAAGTAAAATTGTATTTTCAAGACAGCACTTACTAAGCTAAAAATTTAGCTACTGATAAATTTCAAGATACATATTTTTTCAAATTATTACAAAAACTCTTTCTCATTTACTATACAGTGGCATATAGTTTTAGCTAAGCTTTGGATCCAGTTATAGAGTGCAAATGTGAATGAACTCATTTTTGTGATGTATGTGCTTAAGATTGATACTCATAAAATACTGATTCACATTAAGTAGGATTGAGTTGGGACTAACATTCTGAATTTTTACTATATGTCTAGTTGATACCAATACTTTTAGTCTTGTTAGTCATGTTTTAAACACCAATGCTTAGATGCTATTCTCTCACCAGAATGTGACAATTCTATGTGGTATACATATTTAACATTTTACTCTGATACTCATTAGTATCCCAAGGAAGGTTTTGTCAGACTGATTATATATTCTCTAAATATCAGGAGCTGGAGATTTTCTTTTTCTCTTCCAGAAAAGATAATTATTGTCACTATTGCAAGAAATTTTTTTCCTTTGAATCCACTTGGACATGAGGTGCCAATCTATGTCTATTTTCTAAGAGCTCACTGTTCTAAGATTCACTTGACTTTTCAGCTTGTGAAGGGCAAAGGTGAACTTGCCAGACTCTACCATCATAATTCAACATATCTTTGGTGAAAGATAAGAAAGGTCAAAACCACTCTGCTAAACTAAATGCCTTACAAGGTATCAAGAAATAAAAATACCCATCATTTTTCAGAATCTTCAAGTCTAGAAATTTTAAAGAGAAGTTTTGCCATGTTTGCAACCTCAAATAAAATATTCTGCAGGAATTTCAGGAAGTTGTTTTGGTTTATTGTTGAGAGCACAAAACAGAGGACAAAGAGTAATCTTTACAGGAAATCCTTAAAAACCACTTTGAAAAACCAATCAGATAGTTAAGATAATCTTTATATAGACAATTATCATTACTGAGATGAGACCAGGGTATTATACCATTTTCTAATTTAACACCTTGTGAATACCTTGATTATTCTTTCACTTACTCTTTAAGAAACAACAATCCTATAATACATATTACTATATGAAAAGCTGAGAGAGAAAGAATTAAATAAAGGAAAGGAGATTTTTTTAAATTAATTCCTCTAAATCTATGGAAATTCTTCTGAGAAAATAACCCAAAATCTATTTTCATCTTCGAGGAGATAAATGGTTACAGAAACCACCATCATACTTCCTATGGGTTCTTGAGAGAGTATATCACAACTGAAACCCAAATAGGTTAGAATCATTATGATACTGTTAGTGTATGGGTGGTTCTTAGTTTATAGCCCATTAAAGTCTATTATGGGAAATCTAGTGTTTCTTTGTTAGCTGAAGCTTGTAAACATTTGAATGCTTTATTTTGTATATTGACAGACTTCGGGGGGAAAATAACCTAGAAAATTTAAAAAAATTATTGAAGATCTATAGACAACACAAGCATACAGAATCATAATGAATGAGACATGAGAAATACTATTGACAGAATAACACTTTCCTTTCAACTGGTGTACAAAAACAGTTTGTCTCATGAAGGTTCATTCTCTTTACAAACAAGGCAACCTGCCTTGTTTTCTCTCTTAAGATGATATAATGATGAAATTAGTTCCTTTATAAATTGCTTTATAGGTTGATTTATAAATTGAGAAAAGTATAAACAAGTATTTGTAATTCACTGATAAAGATACATAATAATGATATATTACATACATGATGAGTGCCAAATAGATGCAGAAAGTCATTTTTTTCCCATCTCAAAATTTTCTATCCAGCTGGATACCTGTGGCTCATGTCTGTAATTTGAGCTACTCAGGAGCCTGAGATCTGAGAATCCTGGTTCAAAGCCAGCCCAGACAGGAAAGTCCATGAGACTCTTATCTCCAATTAACCACAAGAAAAACAACAACAACAACAACAACAGAAAGTGGCTTTGTGGCTCAAGTGATACATCACTATCCTTGAGCAGATGAGCTAATGGACAGAGCCCAAGCCCAGAGTTCAAGACCCACGACTGACAGAAAACACACACACACACACACACACACACACACATACACACACACACACACACACACACACACACACAAACAATAACAACAACAAACAACTTTCTAACCTACCATGTTATTGATAGTCTATACATGAAGGCAAAAACAAAGCAGAACTCCTTTCAAAGAACTAGAAAATATTTACAAATACCTTATTTTCTCATTTTCACATTTGGTGAATGAGTTTTTTTCTTCTCAGAATCCTCACTTCATGTCTATTTATTGCTAGTAAACAATTAATGAATGTTTTTCACTGCACTTAAACAATGTACTCTTAAAAGTACAACATTTCATTAATTATGATGACTATAATTTATATCAAATTGTTCACCTTGATTTTGTATGTTTCTGTTTTTATGCCATCATGAAATTAACTGAGGTTAAACTGCCTCATTTTTTCATGTTCTTTATTATTGTTTGCTCTCAAATAGTATTTTTAGTAATACAGTTTGTCAGTAATTCTCAGGAACAACAGTATTTTAATTGCTTTTATATTTTTAGAGAATTATGTTATTTCCTCATGGAAGAGTTTGGTATTTTCCAATTATTTTTATGATACTGTGTTACATATGTAAGATAAAATAGTATAAATATTATAAATGTAATCCTGAAGAGATGGTACTTGCCAAGAACGAAAGTTTCATTTTTCAATAAACTATGCTAAAATTAATTAGGAGAAAACAAAACTTACTTTTTAAACTGTGGTCTATTCATCTTTATTAGACATATCCAGTTGCACTTAAAAGATATATTTTTCAAAGCAATCTATGCTCTAGCTTACAATCAGTGTATCCGATCTAATTAACTAGCTTTCTAACTCTCTCTTTTGTACTAGCATTTCATTGAGTCTCCTTCTAAGCTTTCTACACAATAATTCTTCCCAGGAATGATTCCTATGTGGAAAACATAAAAAAAGTTTAAAGCATGGTTAGTGAGGTTACTGCCCAGTAAACTTTGAACAGTGTACAAAACCAAAAAATAAAACAAACAAACAAAAAAACAAGTGCAACATTTTCTTTTCATATACAAGGCCCTTCTCCCAATACAGATTGGACTAATAATAATAATAATTACCCTTTGCAAAATTTTAAAATTCCAGTGACAAGCTGCACTACATGCTTGGAACATGACAGATTGACTTGCTGTGCTAAAGAAATTGACTAGAATGCACAGAATCGACTAATATAAGTCCTCATTTGTAAACAATGATATTGAGTACCTTCTATGCTCAGAGACTGACTGGCAAGCTATGAGACCAAAGCCTGATCAGAGGCACAATTTTATCCAAACTGATAGCAAACTTTTCTCATAAGCTTTCTTAATTTAGAAGTGAAATTGTATTAAGAGGACACAGGTGGTCTTTGAAAAGGAAAACTCTTGAAGTTATTGTATTACTGCTTTCCATCAAGGGAGACTAACTTTCCTTACTAATAAAGAACTAATCGTCATTGTAAATTCCATGTATTATCTATGAGTATCTCCAAGGAAGACTATTTACCTGCTTCCCTAGGAAGACTACTGCTCACCTTTGTACTAAATGAGTTGCACTTGTGAATTACATACTGGCAAGGAATGTCAAGAGTAGGATTCTGGTTCTTTGGCATATTTAGAACAAGCAAGTAGTCACATTGAATACATTGCATCTTCTCTGCTTCTTCTGATGTTTGGGGGCATTTAGCCTCAATTCAACAAGGCCTGACATGACCTATATTTTTTTCACAGCAAAAATAAAGACAGTGACTTAGATTGTGCTGAGAAGAAAGGGGCTGGGATGTGGAGCAACTTACTTGGTTAATTCTATTTTTTGCAACATTCCATTATAACAAAATGATTGCCAGTTTGCATGGACTGAGATTCCAGTGCAGAAATAGATTTTTTAACACTTTCTTTTTTTTCTTAGTTTTTGTCTAGTTGAATATGTTATGGAATAGCAACTGGAAGTGACAGTAGAAGTCTTGCATAAACCTCTTAGCTTCTACAGGCTCTCTGATCACTAAACATAAGTTCACCCATTGTCAGTCAGACACAAGCTTTGATTAGTGTAAATATTAAGCTTTCTGTTGAATTATCTTACTTTGTAATTATTTAGGGTCAGTTGTTTGAAACTGAACACTGTGATCTACATGAATTATCTTAAGTATTAAACGCCACAGAAAGATATTTTGCCAAACCAAATCAACTGAAAAAACAGATTTCTGCTGAGATATTGTTTACAAAATAGCATTGATCCTATGATACATAACAGGAAAATAAGTCAAAAAGCACAGAAGTGATAATAAAGTAAATTATTCTGTGGTTATACCTCAGAATTGAGTGATATTGAGACTTTCCATGATTCTTTGATCTTGATTGGTTTTTTTTTTCATTACAATACCTTTTTCCAAAAATCAAATACAAGACTTTAATCCTCTACATAAGAAATAAAATATTCTGGACTTTATGTGATTTGTATACGTTACATAATGGCTCATTTTATCCCCTCATTCTTTTTTAATATCTATTTTTATTGTAAAGATACTGTACAAAGGGGTTACAGTTACATGAGTAGGGTAATGAGTGCATTTGCTATTGAGCATTGTTTCACATTCCTTTGTATTTCCCCTAACACCCCTTCCTCACCCCCAACCAAGTTCCTTCTTCTCCCCAAATTACAAAAATGTATATACAAGATGCAAGGCACCAAAAGCAAATCCAGTGAAAACTGTATGGGGGAAGAATATACAAAAGAAACAAAAAAACCCACAGTACATTATAAGTACATTAAAACAACAACAACAGAGATAAAACATCTTGTGTCCCTATCTGGCGGTCATTTTGCTTAGCATCATCTTATATGGTCATATGTACATAGCTGTTGACCTTTTCTGCATGTCCTAGACATATATTAGTTATTGCAAATAAGGGAAACCATGGAACCTATGTTTCTTTGGGCCTGGCATTCTTCACTTACTATTTTTTTTTCCTGAGTCTTTCTATTTCCTAACAAATGTGGCAGTGTTATTCTTTATGATGGAGGCATAGAATTCATATATATATATATATATATATATATATATATATAATTCATATGTATGTTTATGTATGTATATATTTTTATCATATTTTCATAATTCATTCATCTACTAAGAGGCGACTGGGTTGGTTCCATATTTTAGCTATAGTGAATAATGCTGCGATAATCCTAGCTGTGCTGGTAGCTTTAGTATGGCCTTGTTTGTTTTCATTTGGGTATATGCCCAGAAGTGAGATTTTGGGTCATAGGGGAGCTCTATGTGGAGTCTTTTGAGGAACCTCCATACTGCTTTCCAAAGTGGTTGAACAAGTTTACACTCCCACCAGCAATGCAGTGGGGTTCCCTTTTGGCCACATCCCCTCCAACATCTGTTGTTATTAGATTTCTTCATTCTAGCCATTCTAACTCGGTTGAGGTGGAATCTCAATGATGTTTTGATTTGCTTTTCTTTTACAGGTAGAGACGTTGAGCATTTCTTCATGTGTGTATTGGTCATTCTTTTTTATTTTTATTTTATTTTTTGTATTATAATTTTCTTTCTTTCTTCCTTTCTTTTTTCTTTCTTCCTTTTCTTCCACTCTCCCTTTCTCCCTCCCTCCATCCTTACCTCTCTCCCTCCCCCTCTCTCTTTCTCTTTCCCCTCCCTCTCTTGCTCTCTCCCCCCATCTCTCCCTTTTTCTTTATTTCTTTCCTTTCTTTCTCCAGGATTTGAGTTTAGGGCCTTATTCAACTATTTGCTTATAGCCAATGTTCTGCCACTTGAACAGAGCCTCTAGTTCTCTATTCTCACTTTGTACCTTGAACCAAACCCTTGTCATGTCTAGCCTGAAATATGACACCATTCCCTACTTATATGGTAGACTTTAGAGACTTAATGCCTCAGTAGATTCTACTTTATTGTATTTATTGCTTGTGAAAGAGACATTTACAATTTTCCAATTCCTTAACAAAAATGGAACGTAAATATGATTAAAGATGTTGAAAAACATTTAAATTAAAAACAAAGAATAGAAATTACCATTAAGCAAAATCTGACAGGATTTTTCATTTATAATATTTATGTTTTAGCCTATTCATTCATAATATATTTATATATTCATAAAAATACTGGAAAATTTTGTTTTTTACTAAATATTTTATAAACAATTTTGTCTTACTCTGTAGTTTTCATTATGCTGCCAAGCATTCCATTAATTTTGTTCCATAATTATTTGATATTGAAGAAATAGATTAGTTCCAGTTTTGTCTTGGTGTACCATGGCTATAGATGTTGGACAAATGGCCTTTTCTTTTCAATACTTTAATCTCAGAATTGAGCCAAATGTTATGATAAATTTAAAAGTTCTCTATTACATTTTTATATAATGTTTTCTACAATTCTTCAATTGATAAACCATATATAAGTACTAAACTAACCTGATCTAACTTTCTCAGATTGATTTTTTTCTGTAATACTTTGATTAATTTAAACTATGCTAATATGAAGTATGAAACACAATTATATGTGTTTGAGCATTTCTTCATATGTCTATTGCCCATTCTTATTTCCACTTCAGAGAAGTCTTTAATTAAGTCTTTAGCCCACTTATTAATCGGGCTGTTGTTTTTCGAGGATTTGTTGTTATGGGCTTTAAATTTTTTGAGTAAGAAGTGTATTTTAGATATGAGACCCTTGTGCACTCTCTGGCTAGTTAAGATCTTCTCCCAATCCATGCGCTTTCTATTGATCTTCCTAGCTATATTCTTTGCCATGCAGAAGCTCTGCAGTTTCATGCAATTCCATTTGTCCAAACTTTCTTTGATTTGTTGTGTTTCTATGTCTTTATGAGGAAAATGTCAGCCTATGCCAAGGTCCCTTAGAGTTTCTCCTCTTCCTTCCTGTAATGTTTTCAGGGCACTTGTTTTTACTTTGGGGTCTCTAATCCATTTGGAGTTGATTCTGGTGCAGGGTGACATAGAAGGATCTAGCCTTAGTTTCCTACAGATGATTAACCAGTTTTGGCAGCACCATTTTAACTGTACAGGCTGTATTTCTTCCATTCTGTATTTTAGCTCCCTAATTGAAGTTAAGGTGGGTATAGATCTGTGGGTTCATTTCTGGGTCTTCAGTTCTGTTCCATTGGTCCTCAGGTCTGTTCTTGTGCCAGTACCAAGCTGTTTTGATTATCATGGCTTTGTAGTAGACTTTGAAGTTTGGTATTGATATTCCTCCAGCACTGTTCTTTCTGCTAAGGATTGTTTTTGCTATTTGGGGTCTTTTATTGTTTCATATGAATTTTTGTGGTTGATTAGAGTATGAGAATGCTTTTATATTACTTATTATATGAAATAAGATTAACTTTTTAGACAAACCTGTTGATTCTGATTAATCTGATTCAAGTAACAATCAGAATCAAAATTTTATTTCTGTATGCTTCATCATAAGTATTCCACTAGTTGATAAATGAACAAGGAAACAAAAAAGTTAAAATAAAAGTTACAGAAATAATAAAATAGATTAATTATCTCTGTTGTCTTCTTAGCCCAGATGTAAATAAATTTATTTTGAATTGGGTGTTAGAGGATGAGAATACTGACATGAAATGATGTGAATGTTGATAGTGAACTGAAATATTCTAAAAGACGTTAAATAATAGATATAGAGGAGATGGTGAAGGCAAGAGAATCAAGAGACTTAATCTGTTTTTAATACTGTATATGCATTTATGCAATAACATAGAAAATTTTCTTCAAATGATTATTATAAACTGAAAAGAAAATTGATTGCAAGGTAGAACAGGTCGTGTCCAGAGTATGGGTACCAGAGAGACAAAGGAGGCAGGGAGCGTGAAGGAGTGTTAATATGGTAAAAAATTATATGTACATGTGTGAAAATGGAACAATGTACTTGTTGAAATTGGTATGAAAAGAGGAAGGAAACGATGATTGGGAGTGATGAGGAGAATGAATTTGATCACAGTACACTGCATGCAGATGTGAACATGTCGAAAGAAACCACTCTTAACAAATAACTGATGCTAACAACATATGAAAAATGACTTCTACAAAAAATAAATGCAGAGGTATTTCTAGTGATCAATTTCTTCATCGACTTTTCCAGCTTTGTTCCAGAATTCCCAGAGCAGTAAGATCAATCTAAAAACAAAACAAAACAACAACAAAAACCCACAGAATTATTACTCTTAGCTAAACAATGATCCATTCCACTTACCTTCTATTTTTATTTCAATGCTCATTGATAGGCTATTTTCCTGTCATACTGGAAAGTGACAGATTAAAAAAATTTACTAAAACTTAGTCTAAGCTATATAATATGATTTTTCTTGGTCTGTAATATATTTTAAGCAAACATACAAAGAGGGAAATACAAATTATTATAATAATAAAATGGTTGATCTAATATCCACTTCATGTTCTAATGAATAGGAGAATTTAATGGAGATATTGGAACATATATATTTTCAACTGGCACTTGAGGAAAAATTCCAAAAAACTTACAGTTGGTTGAAATTGGTTGGCAGAAATACCCACGTCCATGGTCCAAAAATATAATGTCTTACATTACACTGGCTAAATTTTGGAAAGAAATATATTTAACTGGCAAGTATATGACCTTTCCCAAATACCTCTGCAGATGAACTTTTTTTATGAGTGATGATCTGTTTTGAGTAAAATACAGACAAATATGTTGCCTTGCAGATTGCTGCGCTTCATTTCCACAGTTAGGCCAACTGCAAAAAAACATCATCATAAGCATGACTGTAAAAGCAATTGAAAATTCAAAAGCACTTCTAAAAATTACCTGGAAGGAAACATTTTATTGCATTTTTACAATTGGACACTTAGAGTGCACATTATGAATCAGAACGTAATGGTCACATTAATTGATTTTACTACTTTTTAATGTGCCAAGGAGCATAGTTAGGGCAAGTTTACTTAGCACTTCATGAAATAAGTAAGTGGATGCTTTTTAAAGGAGAATAAAACATATGGTAAAATAATGGATTGCGTACTGTGTTTGGAAAACCATAAAAACTGAAAGACTGATTGTATTGTCTATTTAAGGCACCACTTTCTTTGTCCCTTTTAATATGAAGAGAAAATATTTGTTTCCCATTGTAGGATGAGTGTCTTAATCAATTTTTCATTGCCACAGAATATTTAAAACAGAGTAATTTACAAGGAAAATCAGTTTATTTCTTGTGATCTTTGAGTCTGGAAAGTCCAGAGTTGAGAGTTCTACATCGTAAAAGACTTCTTGTGGGTTTAATGAAATAGTGTAATATCTCAGAATAAATGCCTTTTATGGCCATGAACAATCCAAAGAAAGCAGATATTTATGGAGAATTAGTGTTTATTAATTTAATTAGGATTTATTCATCTTACATGTTCCAGACATTAGAATTAAAACTAACACCAGTACACAAACTATCATCAGTCAACATGCTGACTTAAGCATTGTAAATTTATGATGTAAGAATTTATATGTCTATGGTTTCATTATATAAATGATGGCTCATTGGTTAGAAAATCTAAAGCTACACATAAATTATCATTAGTAGGAATAGGTTACACCTGACAAAACCTGGGGACTTCTTACCATGTTTTATACAAAATGCTTAGATTTTGTATATTGCATGTCTTTTCAGACCCTGCTACTAGCAAAGGATCCTTACATGTTCAGTACCATATAACATTACATCTGGTCTTTGTGCCAGTGAAATTTCTGATTGGCATCCCCCTCATTAATAGTTTGTGCTATAATATGTCGAACACTTATAAATTGATTCTCTTACTTGTCATTAATGGCTTATGCCCATAATCCTAGAAAATCAGGAGGCCAATATCTAAAGGATTGAAGTTCAATGCTAGCCAGGGCAGACAAGTCTGGAGGACCCCACCTTAAATTATCCATTGAAAAGCTAAGTTGGATGCACGACCCAAGTGATAGAGCTCCAATGATGAGCAAAAAAGCCAAACAAGATTTTCAAAGCCAAGTCCATGCTAAGCCTGATCTCTCTCTCTTTGTCTCTCTCTCTGTCTCTCTCTGTCTCTCTCTGTCTGTCTGTCTCTCTCTCTCTCTCTCTCTCTCTCTCTCTCTCTCTCTCTCTCTCTCACACACACACACACACACACACACACACATACACACACCATGGAGTTTATAAAGTACTCAAAATTTTAATTATGGCTTTTGGATATATCTACAGAGTATATAATTACAATGCGAAATGAGAGAACATATTAGTGAAATAAATTTTATTAGAAGTATAATTACAAATATGATTATTATTTAAATCAACTCATTGAGACAATTATTTAATTGGATTACGTGTCAGCAGTCCTGAGGAAAGTCTTTGGAAGATATTCACACTCAGCCTTCCATGAGTTGTTCTTCACTCACTTGCCATTTGTAATCTAATCATATTTGTACTTGATGAAAAATGTTTGGGTTACAGAAAACCTCTGAAGGAACAAAATCATGGCCAATTTTTTCCCCTATGGCGAATTTGGGTTAGTCCCTCCAAGTCTACAGTGCTGGCCTCCTTAGTTGTAACTGAGATAATATTGCTCGTCACTGCAGAACTATGAAACTTTGAAGAAAATCATGGAGGCATTAAGACCAGTTGTTAGTGCTGATATTCTAACTATATTTTTGGTCACGGATCCCCGGTGAGTATTTTAAATGTGCTGGCTGGCAGAAGCAAAACTGCACGGTGTTTTCTGACCTACTTCCTCTAGGAGATAAATAGTTGGAAATCAGCAAGAGAGGTACCTGCTGTGTGAATTACCAATGGAGGAGTCTTGAAGAGGAACTCCAAAATTAAGTAACAATATTTATTTTAAATGTGCAACTGAGATATTCCATATCCTTTGAAAAGATATTCGCAGATATCTTCTAAGGCATTGTACGTTATCCTCAATATAATAATTTCTGAAACTGAATAGAGACAATAAAATTGAGAAAAATAACAACTAAGTAGAAGAAAATGACCTGGTTCTTTAGGCAGAGCTTGAAGAAGAAATAAAATACAATATAGATTAGAGAACTTTCCAATTTCCTAAATTACTTTTATATATTTAAATATTCAGAATCTACACCTTTTGAAAGTAATTGCATTTCTCTGATAAAGTCTGTCTTGAAATACACATTGAAAATCATTATAAATTGGTCAAATTAAGAAGCTAAATTTGTATAACACCTTTAATTTCTCAAAAATCAAGAAAATTACTTCTGACAAAATCCAGATTTTAGTTGGAAATTATTATGTACACCTGAAATCCCCTTGATACTTAGAAAACTAAAATCGAATGATTGTGAGCAGAGAAGGCCAGCCTAGCAAATTTCATGCCACCTTATCTCAAAAATTAAAAAAAAAACAAACACAATCAAAATGTGTACAATAGCTCATACTTGCTGTGTGCTGTCCTGGGATCAGACCTCAGTAGTGCAGAAAATTCACTGTTTTGCATTTTGAAATCAAAATTTTAGCGGTAAGTATACATAGACCTAACAAACTCTGTGGTTGAAGAAATTATTTATGACAATAGACATTTGAGACATTGGTCAGCTTGGCTCTCCTCCTGTCTGGTTTTACCTGAAACTGGAGGTGAAAATTATCCTCTGAATTGAATTGGTTAAACATATTGATCCAATTAAGAACATAAACATGACTCTTGGGCCTTTTCTGGTGCTTTATTCTAATGCGGTCTCTGACGTGTATGAGTATGTTTGATTCTAGGAGGGCTTAGTGTAGCACGCCTGCCCCAGCATATCCCATGCTTGTATGATGTTTAGTTTTTTTTTTTTTTGGGTGGGGTGTCTGGTCGTGGGGGCCTGAACTCTGGGCCTGGGTGCTGTCCCTCAGCTCTTCATCTCAAGGCTAGCGCTCTACCACTTGAGCCACAGCACCACTTCCGGCTTTTTTTCTTTTTGCTTATGTGGTGCTGGGAAATCGAACCCAGGGCCTCATGCATGCAAGGCAAGCTCTCTACCACTGAGCCACCTTCCCAGCCCCGCTTGTATGATGCTTTCTCTGAGCTGCTTACTGCCCTGCATCCTCTGAAAGGCAATGACTGTTAAACTGCAGGGGGTATGCATGAGAGGAGAGCTGCTCTTGGTAAGACAGGATGGCATGGTTGATTTTGTATGTTTCAGAGAATCTGTCCATTCCCACTCTCCATTAACATTAAACCTAGAGAAAACCTTATTCTAGTCCCAGGGACCAAATCAACTTGGTCCTTAGTACAGGGAGACAGGGACAACATCATATTTAAGATGTTGCTTTTGGAACGTCAATAACAAAACTACTGTTCTGAGCACCATCTTGTCTATTGAGGAAAAGCAGCTACTCAAGAGGCTAGGATCTGAGCATTGTGATGATTCACAGCCATGCCAGAGAGAAAAGTTAATGAGACTTGTCAACAGTTGACCAGGCAAGTCCTTGGTGGGCCATATGGTTTAAATGATAGAATCCCAGTTGTAATGAAGTAAACCAAATAAGTCTGGCTCTGGATTCCAACCTAGTTGTCTGAAAAAAAAGGAGAAGAAAAGCAACTCCCTCTTTATCTACTTCCTAAAACTTTCACCATGTCTGGTTATAGCACCACTAGGTGGGTATCAAGTCTTCAACACTTAAAGACTTTAGGGGACACTAAATCTAAATCATTAAAGAATAAATGATGATTTAATAAGGAGTGAACAACAAACCCTAGCTTCCCTAATGCTTCTTGAAACACAGGATGTCTATTCAGGTATCAGAGAGATTGATTTTTGTTTACCAGAGATTTAAATTCTAGAAACTCAGTTTTCTAAAATTGCTTTGTGAAAATTACTAGCTTTAAAATTCAAGTTCTGGCACAATATTTGGGGTTTTTCTAATGATTTGAATTTCTATTCTCACTTTTTGGTTATTTAGATGATGCAAATGTCATGTCTTATTGATAATTTTTGTGACAGATGTGTACTTTACATAAATTAGAATTTTTAAATTCATGCTTTTTATCATGAAATATAGGAATTTCATTTTGTATTTTTGGCTTGTCTATTTTTTGTAGCATTTAGAGGACAGCTATAGACTGAATAAGTGTTCATAGTGATGGATATCCTGAGTGTTTAATGCTGACTTTATGATGAGCCTACTATATATCTAAAATTAGTCTGCTCAGTTTTTATATGACTCTAAAGCTTAGGGGAATGTGGAAACTAACAGCTGCCATCTCTATTATGACACAACCAGTTGCTAAAAACATTAAACAGGTGGTTGATAGACCCAGCGGAAATTCTGAAACAAGTGTTATGGCTTAAATTCCAATAGGTCACTTTTCCCCATTTGGTACCAGCATTTGAGGATGTCATTATGTCATAAAGTATATCATGAACTGAAGTAATTTGCTGCAGAATTCTTGGATGTTAATACAGTTTATTTCAACAAAGAACTAAATTTGCATGTTCCTTCATTTTTTAAATATTTCCTATCCTTTCTCTATAGATTTTTGTGTCCTGAATTCAAACTTGGCCATACCAAAATCTGTATGTGCTATACATTTTACACTCTCACATAAAAATTGTGTGTTTGCTGGGTGACAGTGGCTCACGCCTGTAATCCTAGCTACTCAGAAGGCTGAGATCTGAGATCATGGTTCAAAGCCAGCCTGGGAAGGAAAGTCCATGAAACTCTTGTCTCCAATAAACCACTAGAAAACTGGAAGTGGCGCTGTAGCTCAAGTGGTAGAACGCTTGCCTTGAGCTGAAGAGCTGAGAGACAGCGCTCAGGCCCAGAGTTCAAGCCCCACGACTGACCAAAATAAATAAATAAATAAATAAATATTGTGTGTTTATATATAGAAAGATATAGATAGTATAGATTATAGATACACGTAATATATACAAATAAACTATGTATAATATATACAATATGCATATATATAATATGCATATATAAATATACATACTGTACATAGATATATGTGTGCATTTATATTTTCTAAATAAGGATAAATAAGCAAAAGATACAATAAATAATAATAAATAAGATATAATAAATAATAATAATAGGAAGAAATCAATAAGACTAAATAAAAATAAATATTTTTATATCCTAGTGCTTTAATGCAGATATTCATTTCTCGTCATCAGTTGAAATGTTAGGATATACAGTTATATCCTCCTGGAGTAGGCAAAGACTGCTTCATATTTCAATTTTATAATAAACTTTCTGGAATAGAGGATACAAATTTTTACTCTTCTCACAAAATAATATATGTTTAAAATGGGAAACTTGTAAATAATGAAATATTTATGTGAGTAATTCTTATGTTGTTCCTGCTCATTAATAGGCATTGTTATAATCTTAAGATCTTTCTTCCCATATTTCTGAAGACAGGTGTAGAAATACAGACATTAAAAACCTGGGCATGATTTAAGGTTGACTTTCTCTATAAAGACTTGAATCATGATTTTTTAATCAGTTTTAGGTTAGCATGATAAAAATTTATAAGTTTGACTGCCTGCTCTTTTCTCTTGTAAATGCAACATCGATTCTATGATTATTAGCTATGCTTGAATATTTTGAGATCTCACAAATAATTGTTATTTGGTTGGTATCTAAGCTACTCTAGATATTTTGACATTTGGAAATTTGTGGAAATAGTAATGCTAAAATTTCATTGCAGTTAATCATGCCCTTTCATGCTTTCTTTCACAGCGAGTAAGGATGGCTCATTGAACTTACCACAGAAATCACCGAATATTAAATACTGACTGAAGACTTTCACACCATTTGATTATTGAAGATATGATATTTGTGTTACTTATTGTATTATATAGCACATTGTCATATCGCTAATACTTCTTAATACTTTGTACTAAGGATATTATACAACATTACACAGTTTATTGTCTGGTATTATGTATATATATGTTTGATTTATAAGAGTTTTGAAAGATTTGCATCTGTCATGATATTTATGCTTCCCATTTGTTTTGTTTGCTTAGAAATACAATCCTAAACCCAAAGCAGAGTGGATTCATTTTTGTCCCTTTTCTAATTGTATTTTTTCATAGATTTAGAGATTTATTTCAATTAAGATTTAGAGAAGATAAAAATCTATTATCTTTCTCTTAAGTAATAATTATTCATTAATTTGGCCCTATCTTCTTATAATTTCTTTCTTTACAAGTGTTTTGATGTTTTTTTCTAGTCAAGATGGAATATAAAATACAATAAACAGGGGCTGGGAAGGTGTTTCAGTGTTAGAGTGCTTGCCTTGCATGCCTGAGGCCCTGGGTTCAATTCCTTAGCAGCACATAAACAAAAAAGAAAAAAGCCAGAAGTGGTGCTGTGGCTCAAGTGGTAGAGCGCTAGCCTTGAGCTGAAGAGCTGAGGGACAGCACTCAGGCCCAGAGTTCAGGCCCCACACCTGGAACCCAAAAAAATAAAAATAAAAAAGAAAGAAAATATAATAAACAATACAAAAGTTCAAAAATTATTTTCAAATGCTCTTTGGAAATATTCTATTGGAAGCAAGGATGTATTAAAATCTTTGAGTAGGAAAAGCATATGGAGTGAATCCTGTATTCAACTCTGCTCTTTTTTTTATGCACTCAATTTATTTATAAATTATCAATTACATTTAGAAGCCAGTAACATAAAACAAGATTTTTAAAATTCATTAGATTCATAAGAAAATATTATGTATTTATATACTATATTGGAAAATATTTACAATGAGAAATAATACCTTATACATGTTAAGGTAAAGTATTTTATTATATTTTCCTGATGTGTGAATGATGCTATTGTGAATGCAGTTGGAAATGGCAGAACATTTGTGGTTTTGAAGTAAGATTAGCATTATTTAACACAATGTTAGAAAAGTGAAACAGATATTATTCAAAAGACAGTAAAGACATAATTGAGAAGTGTGTCTGGGATGGATCATACTGTATGAATAACAAGTAAATATTTACTTGTAGAAGAATAAAAATAACGCTGTAGAAAAGCCAAATATGGTAATAATTTAGAAAACTTCAATAGTATTAGTAAAAATATTCTCAAATTTCACCCGACTGAATGGAAATAATTAAATAATTGAATCAAATTAAGCAGTGATTTTATTTTTGGTTTCTACATTGAGTTTAATATGTTTGGTTTTATAAATCAAATACTATGCATGTAACAGTAACATAAAGTCAAATCAAATAAATAGCTACTGAAAAGTTAGCTGCTTTATTAACTCATAAAAAATTTAATAACATATTTTTAAGTCTTTTATCAAGAAAAAATACAAGTATTTGTCACACAAAGGACAATCTACTGTTAAGGCTGAGACTAAAAATTACATGCTTTTTACCAGATAACTTTTCAAAGTATTTTCCACTTGTGAGTCCAACTAACAATATGATATCCTTGCTACCATCCTTATTTAACTGAGTAAAAATGAAACAATGTGTACTTCATTTGTAATCTGTCACGAGATTTTCTAAGTAAATCAAATATTTTTATGCTCCATAATAATTTTATTGATTCCATGAAAACAAGTGAGTTTTCATTCCAATTCCTCATTTTGGTCCAAAAATGTAACATTAACAGAGGTACTATAAAACACAACTGTCTTTTGGAAATTTCATAAAATATAGTTTTATGTAGCCCCATAGGTAAGAGAGAAAGTACACAAGATGATATAGGTTTTAATTTATGCTTTTATATTATTACTACATAGATAATATTCATGCAATTTATATTCTTACCAGATTTCACATTTAAGTATTTATAAAGATTATGTTTTCTGATATCTAGAATACTTCATATAAACCTGTGGTGGCATTAGTTACTTCTGTTTGTTCTTTCAAAATATACAGGATGTTACTGGACAGAAATGAAATGTGACAATATGCATTATCTTTCCACTTTTTGCTTTATAACTTTATGAGAAAAGTACATCACAAAAATTAGGACAAATGTTTATATGCATTTTTGTTAATGATTGAAAAGATCCTTCATATTCATCCCAGGGGAACATGCAGAGGCAAGCAGTCACACGAGAAAGATTATTGTAAGGTTTATTAGAGGGACCATATTTCCCAGGAGAGGGAGCACATGGCATCCATCCCTATTCAGGTAGCAGAAAGGTCTGGGTGCAGGAAGTGAGGTAGGTGCATGCTCGTGAGAGGGAGTGGCCACCGGTATGGCAGGAACTCTTGGGTGGGGAGGAGTTCAGGTCTGGGCAGAACAGAGGAACAAAGGTTGGCATAAAGCTAAAAATGATGAACCCTCATTTCCTTTAAAATTTTTTTGTTTTATTGTAAAGATGCTGTACAGAGGGGTTACAGTTACATGAGTAAGGCAATGAGTACATTTCTTGTTGAACATTGTTCCCATTCCCTTGTTGTTCTCCCATTATCCCTTTCCTCCCTCACCTCCCTCATTCCCCGTCTCCACCCCTAAGTTGTAAAGTTCGTTTCCAATATATATCCTGTGGGTATCGTTGTTGCAATGGGTCATCCTGTGTCCATGTTTCACTGTTTTGTTATTCCCCTTCCCCTTCCCAGAATAGCCAAATGTGCTTACAAGATGCAGGGTGCCAAAATGAAATACAGTAACAACGGAAAAATGAATATACAAAGGAAAAAATTAAAAATCACATAGTACATTTAGAACAGAAAGATGAATATACAAAGGAAAAAATAAAAAATCACATAGTACATTTAGAACAACAGCATCAAAGACAGATCTCTTGTGTTCATATCTTGGGGGTTATTTCACTTAGCATTATCTTATATGATCATATGTACATAGTGTTTGAGAGTTTCAACTCATCTAAGATAATCTATATTTCAAATATTCTTGATCCATTCATCTACTGAGGGACCTCTGGGTTGGTTCCATACCATAGCTATGGTGAAAAATGCTGCAATAAACATAGTTGTGATAGTAGCTTTAGTATGGCCTTGTTTGTTTTCATTTGGGTATATGGCCAAAAGTGGGATTGCTGGGTTATAGGGAGCTTTATGTGGATTCTTTTGAGGAAGCTCCATACTGCTTTCCAAAATGGTTAAACAAGTTTACATTCCCGCTAACAATGCAGTAGGGTTCCCTTTTGGCCACATCCCCTCCAGCATCTGTTGTTATTACATTTTTTGATGATAGCCATTCTAACTGGAGTGAGGTGGAATCTCAATGTTGTTTTAATTTGAATTTCTTTTAAAGTCAGAGAAGTTGAGCATTTCTTCATGTGTCTATTGGCCATTCTTATTTCCTCTTCAGAGAAGTCTCTCTTTCAGTCTTTAGCCCACTAATTAATCAGGTAGTTGTTTCTTTGAGGATTTGTTTTTGGGTGACTTAATTTTTTGAGTTCTATGTCTTTTTCAGATATGACCCCCTTGTCTGTTGATTAGCTAGGAAAGATCTTCACTCAGTCTGTGCGTTTTCTATTGATCTTGCTAGCTATGTCCTTTGCCATGCAGAAACTCTGCAGTTTTATGCAATCCCATTTGTCCAACTTTGCTTTGATTTGTTGTGTTTCTGGGTCTTTAATAAGAAACTTCCAGCCTGTACCAAGTAGCCCTAGAATTTCTCTTATTTCTTTTTGTAATGTTTTCAGGGTATCTGCTTTTACTCTGAGTTGTGTGACCCATTTAGTATTGATTCTGGTGCAAGGTGATATGAAAGGTTCTAACTTCAGTATTTTACATGTGTTTAACCAATTTTGTCAGCACCATTTACTGAAGAGGCTGTCTTTCTTTTATTCTAGTTTTTGGATCCCTTATCAAAGATTAGGTGGCAGTTGTAGGCTTGTAGGTTCTTTTCTAGTTCTTCAGTTCTATTCCGTTGGTCCTCTGATCTATTCTTGTGCTAGTACCAACCTATTTTGATTATTATGACCTTGTACTACAATTGAAGTCTGGTATTGTTATTCCTCCCGCACTTTTCTTTCTGCTAAGGATTATTTTACTATTTAGGGTCTTTTATTATTCCACATGAATTTATGGATTGCCTCTTCAATTTCATTGAAGAATGAGGATGGGACATTGATGAGTATTGCATTGAATTTTTAGATAGCCTTTAGCAGTATTGCCATTTTCATGATGTTACTCTTCCCTATCCAGGAGCATGGGACATTTTTCTACTTCCTTAGTTCTGCTTGAATTTCCTTTGTCAGGTTTTTAAAGTTCTCATTGTAGAGGTCCTTCACTTCTTAAGTTAATTCCTAGGTATTTTACTTTTTTGTAGGGCTATTACAAAAGGGGTTGCCTTCCTGTTTCCAGCTGCACTCTTCTCATTATTGGCTTACAGAAAAACCAATGTTTTTGAGGGTTAATTTTATACCCTGCTACTTGGTTAAAGATTTGAATCAGCTCAAGTAACTTGGGAGTCAAGTTCATAGGGTTCTTTAAATACAAGATCATGCCATCTGCAAAGAGGGAGAATTTTGTTTAATCTTTCCATATTTAGATCCACTTTATATTTGCAACTTGTCTTATTTCTCTAGCTAGGCACTCTAATACTAAATTGAAGAGGACTGGACATCCTTGTCTTGTTCCAGAGTTTAGAGGAAAGGGCTTTAGTGTTTTGCCATTAAGTATAATGCAGGCTGTAGTTTGTCATACATACCCTTTATTGTATTGAGAAATCTTCCCTGGATTCTTAGCTTCTAAAGAGCTTTCATCATAAAGGAGTGTTGGATTTTGCCAAATACTTTTTCTGCATCTATTGAGATAATCATGTAGTTTTTATCCTTGCTCGTCATGATGTGATGTTTTACATTAATTGATTTGTGTATATCAAACCAGCTTTGCACCCCTGGAATGAATCCTGTTTTGTGACTTGTTGAAGTCAATTGGCCCAAATTTTGTTGTGAAGTTTTGCATTGATGTTCATCAAGGAAATGGGCCTATAGTTCTCTTTCTTTGATGAGTTCCTGCCTGGTTTCGCAATGAGGATTACGATGGCTTCATGGAAGCAGTCCGGTAGTGAAGTTTCATTTTCAATTTCATTGAAGAGTTAGAGGAGTATTGGTTTCAGTTCTGCTTTGAAGGACTTGTGGAATTCAGCAGTGAACCCGTCTGGCTTTCTTGGATGGGAGGTCTCTTATTGCTGTTGCTATTTCAATGTTAGATATTGGTAGTTAAGTTGGTTTAGCTCATCTTGGTTTAGTTTGGGCATATCAGTATTTGCTAGAAATTCTTCTGTTTTATGCAGATTCTCAAACTTATTAGCAAAAGGTTTGAGAAGTATTACCTTATAATGTTCTGAATCTTGGTTGTTTCTGTCGTTTTGTTTCCTTTGTTTGTGTATGCTTGTGTATTTGGTTTATTTGGTTGTGTATGCTTCTATTTCTGGTAACATTTGCTAAGGGTCTGTCAATTTTGTTAATTTTTTTGAAGAACCAACGCTGTTTTTTTTTTAATTCTTTCTATGCTTTTTTTGCACTCTAATTCATTGAATTCGGATTTAATTTTAAGTATTTGTTTCCATCTACTGGATTGGTGTTTGGCTTGTTACTTTTTTCAAGGAGCTGCAGGTGCCTTGTTAAATTGATGATTTGAGATCTCTCCAATTAGTTGATGTAAGAACTCAGACCAGTGAATTTTCCTCTGAGTACAACCTTTATTGTGTCCCAGAGGAACTGGTAATTTGTGTGTTTTTTGTTAAGTACTATGAACATTAGAATTTCCTTTCTAATCTATTCCATGACTTAGTCTTGGTTCAACAGTGTGTTGTTCAACCTCCATGTGTTATAGGATTTTCTTTGGTGGCATTTGGTGTTGAATTCTAGTTTTATTCCATTGTGGTCTGAGATAATTCAGGGCATGATTCCAATGTTTCTGAATTTGTACAAATTTGCTTTGTGATCTAAAATGTGGTCTATTTTGGAGAATGTTCCTTGTGCTGCTAAGAAGAATATGTATTCTGTTGCTGATGGGTGAAATATTCTATAGATGTCTGTTAAGTCTTGTTGGTCTATGCAGTTGTTTAGATCTGCTGTTTCTCTGTTGAATTTTTGCCGAGGTGATATATCCAGCAGGGAAAGTGGTGTGTTAAAGTCATTAAAAAACAACATCTTTGGATCCATGTGTGGTTTAAGGCAAAGTAGTGTTTCTTGGATAAATTTGGATGCTCCTGTATTTGGTGAATAGATATTTAGAATTTTTATATCCTCCTGTAGGAGAGATCCTTTAATTAGTATGTAGAGTCCTTCTTTATCTCTTCTCACTAATTTTAATTTCAAGTCTATTTTATCTGATATTAAGATTGCTACTCCAGTCTGTTTGTGGGGAACATTTGCTTGGTAGATTTTATTCCAGCCATTCACTTTTAGAATGTTTACTTTTGTAGGGAAGGTGCATCTCTTGAAGACAGCAGATCCTGTTTTTTAATCCAATCAGAGATTCTATTTTGTTTCATTGCAGAGTTAAATCTATTAATATTGAGAGTTAGGATTGAGACGTTTTAAGCAGTTCCTGTCATGTTTTCCACTTCTTAGGGGCTGTGTCACTTAGGTTCTGCCTATCTTTATCTGATTCTTTGTTTGGGGGCTGTTTCTCTGCCTTCATCATGTTCTAATTGGTTTTCTATGTGTAAGATTTCTTTCAGTATCTTTTGTAGGGCTGTTTTGGTGGAGACATATTGTTTCAGTTTTCCTTTGCTGTGGAAGGTTTTTATTTTTCCCTCAGTTATGAAGGAGAGTTTAGCTGGGTACACTATTCTTGGTTGATAATTGTTAGTCTTTAGCGTGTGGCATACTTCATTCCAGGATCTTCTTGCTTTCATGGTCTCTGCTGAGAAATCTATAGTTATCCTGACTGGTTTTCATTTATAGGTGATTGATCTTTTCTCCCTGACAGCTTTAAGTATCCTTTCCTTGGATTCTATTGATCCTGTGCAGACTACAATGTGGTAGAAGGATGTCCTGTTCTAGTCTGGTTTACTTGTGGCTCAAAAGGCATCTTGTAGCTGAATAGGCCTATCTATTTGCATGTTTTGGAAGTTCTCTGCTAAGATTCTGTTAAATAAATTTCCTAGACCTTTGGATTCTGTTGCTAGGTCCTCTTCTACACCCATTAGCTTTAAATTAGGATTTCAGATATTGTCTTCTATATGCTAAATAGATCTATCATATTTTTGGATTTGTTTTGAATATTTGCCTGCTCTTTCTTCATAATGCCTAGGCTGTCTTCTATCCCAGAGATATGGTCTTCTGCATGGTTAGCCTACTGTCCAGACTGTCTAGTTTATTCTTTCATTTCCCTTCTTTCTAATTGTTCAGTTTTAATGGCTTCAATTTCTTTGTTGAAGCTTTATTTTAGCTCTTGTATGGATTTATTAGCAGCCTTGATTTGGTTTCCCCTATTCACTCTCAAATCCCTTAGTCAAGTGCCTATACTTTCACTGGACTCCCTTTCCTTTTGCTGAAATTCATTCACCTTTCTGGTTGTGGGTTTCATTAATTCTTCTATTAATCTTGTGTTTGCCTCATCAGGCTCACACATAGCCTAATGTAGGCTTTCAGTTTTTCCATTCAGCATATTTACCAGTGTTGTAAAGCATTTTGAGAGGTATCCTCTGGATTTTTCTTTTATTAAATTCTCTGTTACCTGTTTGTCATGGGTGGGAATTGAAATTCCTTGACTTGCCATTTTTCTTGTGTTTCTGTGGCTTGTTCTGCCCATTTGGGAATGAAAGCAAATCCAATTTCTCATTAGCTTGCAAGTACCAACCCAGAGCCCTGTGGTTGCAAAGATTTTGGAGATCTACAATTAATGATGGGTTATTTCACACTATCTCACCTTTTTTTTTGGGGGGGAGTGAGTGTATTTCCAATTACATACCAGAACATAATTCTAAGACAAGTACCTACCTATAGTCATGTAGTTGGGAGTTTACAATCAATGATGGGTATTTTCACACTATCTCACCTTTTGGGGGAGTGAGAGTATATCAATTACACATTAAATTACAATTTGAAGATAAGCCCACCTAAAGTACTGTAGATACAGAGGGGGTTCACAATCAAGATGGTTATTTTCACTCTATTTCTCCTTTTTGAAATTGAAAATGTCTCTGCTTCCCATCCAGAAAACAATTTTATGGCGTACCTGAATTCACAGCCCTGTAGTTCCTTAGACTTTGGAGGTTTTACTCACAGATAGGTGTTTTCAATGTATCTCTCCTTTATTTGAGAAAGAAGTACATCTAGTCCCTCACCAGCACACAATTTTAAGATAAACACTAAGTCATAGGTATGAGGTTGTGCAGACTTTGGAGGTACACAATCGAAATAGGTATTCACTCTATTGCTTCACTGTTGGATATGTAAGTAGGCTCAATACCACCCTTCAGCATAGTTTTAAGACAAAATCCATACTTGGGTGGTATCTTTGCACTGTTTTTAGTGGTTCCCAATCATATATAGGTGTTCCCCTATTTATTTCTGCTTATCTTTGTCAGGAGAGGGATGTTGTGTTTCAGAAGTGGGATGATAAAGACTTGTAATCAGTAAGTAGCTAGGTCATGAGGTTTAGAATGATTTGGGCCAAAGAGATAACACCCTGAGCCACTTTGACACTGTCTTACTGACTACCAACATAGTCTAGCTCAATGTTTCACACGGGAGTGAACAGAGTAAAGAAACTGAAGAAGGAATGGAGTAGAAATAATTGAATGGGTTGAGGTGTGTATTTAGAAGAAAGATTAAAATGTACAATGAAATATAGGTGGAGAAAAATCAGATTAGAGGGATGTAGCAAGGAAAGGAACAGAGGGAGAATTATGACCTAACTTCTAAGTAAAAAAGGAGGAGAAAAATTCAAACAAAAAATGAAAGATGAAAACATATGCATAAATTTTTTTTAAAAATTAGAACATTTGTGTATGTATGAGATAATAATACTAAAATTAGGAATACTAATATTTTGTAGGGAATTCGGTGATCAATTTATACTCTGGGTTAAGTCTATACATAGTTATGGAGGCAGTCTAGTGGTCACCATAGGCTGTGTATCCAGTTGTAAACAGAACAACAATGAGGAAGAAAGAAAAGCCAACAGGATTGTTGCAAAAAGAAAACACAAGAAAAAACTAGTTGCAAAATAAAAAGAAGAGAAGAAGCAATTTTTTTAAAGAACTTGAAAAGAATAAAGAAAAATGTAAAAAATGTAATTGGGGAAAAAGGAAAGAGAAAAACATCATCTATTTATTTGGGGGGCTCTTATTTCTCCCCTAAGTCCACTTTCTAGTCTCTTGATGGCATCTTTTATTTGCTTGTACTACACGTCAGTTTTCCCTGTTGCTTGGTTGGTTTCTGAAATCAGTTTGTTTGTGTGAGCAGAAAAAAGTTCTGCTTTACAGGCTTGGGGACTTTGTAACCTTCTTCCCAGAATAAAAAGCACAATCTGCTTTAAAAAAAATAAAATTCCTTTGTGTTGCCATAAGGAGGTGTCTGGAGTCTGTAGTTTGTTGCTGCTGGGATTGAGCTTGGGGATGATTGGGGTTTTGGTCAGTCTGGAGTCAGTGGTCTTTCCCAAAGTGGGAGCCCCCTTTGGGCCTCTAACCTGGATCCTCTCTGGGCTTTTATACCCTGTCTCTTATTTATTTATTTTTAATGAATTTCAGTGAGATTCCTGCAGCTGGCTGTGCCAGTTTGGCTGCAGTATGGGTGGAATTCCTTTGTTGACTGCAGGGGAGCATAGCTCTCTCTGGGCTCAGCAGGTAGTTAAGGTTAATCTGCCCTGGCCCTAGGAGGCATTCCTTCCTCCTGAGCAGGGCAACCTTCCCCTAGGTGGAGCAGACTCTCACAGGTCTAAATCCTTGCCCTGGAGAGAAATGGTGCCTCCTGCTATTGTGCCCTGAGTTATCTGCTAGCTGTTATGGCAGAGTCTATGCCAGTATCAAATATGGTGTTCTTCTCTGGTGGCAGAGAGCAAGGCACTGCCTTCCTTGAGCTGTTCTGTAGGAAGGAGTGGGGATATTCACAGTTTCCCTTTGCTTTTTGGCTCATCCCGATCTGTGCCAGTGGTCAACAGGGTCCTGATCTTCCAGTCCATGCTGGAAGTGGTGAAGAGATGCCCACCTTCAGTCTCTGACCAGTCCCAGAGCATTTGTCAGCAGCTGTGGCAGCCGATTATGCTCGTCTGTCTTCTGGTGCAAAACTGCCTGAATTTTTCCTCGCTAGGTAGAATCTTTGTGCTATTACGGCTCACTAGCTGTGATTTTCCCATAGTGAGTTATTCCCTGAACTGTGAAAACTGTTTTCTTGGGGAGAGCTCACATACAGCCCAGCTATATCCCCACAATCTTCCTCCAGACCCCTGAGCTTTCATTAAAAAAATAATGATATTAAAATGTAGATAAGAGAGAGTTGGTTAACCTATTAGGTGTTCTTGAAAAAAGAAAGCAATGGGGTGGTTGCTGGTATTCACACCTGTAATCCTAGCTGCTCACAAGGCAGAGATTGTGATTTGTGGTTCAAACTAGCCCAGGCAGGAAAGCCAGTAAGACTCTTAGCTCCAATTGAACACCAAAAAGCTAGAGAATTGATCTTTGGCTCTAATAGTAAAGCATTTGTCTTGAGCTCAAAGCTAAGTGATAATGCCCAGAGCCTGAATTCAAGCCTCATGATTGCTCCCAGCCGGCCTCCCCCCACAAAATGAAAATGAAAAACTGCTTGAAAAATACTTCAAATATTGACAATATTTTTGTTCAAAAGGAAGACAGAATTACAATAACTTTAAATAAGCCTCTGTAATTACAGAACATTTGAGCACAAATACCACCTCATTATTTTTTTTTCTTTTTTTTAGTTATTTTATATTTTGAAAATACTGTACAGAGGGGTTACAATTAGATGGGAGAGATAATGAGTACATTTCTTATCAAGCATTGTAGCCTCCTCCTTTGTTTACCCTTCCCATCCCTTCCCAGCCTCCCCACCCGTCCCCCCCCAATACTCCCCCCCCCACCAAAGTTGTAAAGTTTTGTTTTTGACATGACAACTTGTACTTCTCATTGTTGCAACGGGTCCACCTGTATTCTTATATGAACGACTTGTTTTTACCCTTCCCCTCCACAAATAATACCGACATCAAATACAGTGAAAGCAGGAGTTATACTGTGGGGGAGAGACATACAAAGCAACAAAGAAATAATCTTATAAATGCGTTAGAAACAAGTGCATGAAAGAAAAAAAATTTGAATACATATCTTAGGGTTCATTTTTCTAACATCACCTTATCTGACTTTTTCTACTTGACTCATACATATACTAGATATTGCAAATAAGGGAAACCATGGGACCTATGTTTCTTTGGGCTTGGCTTACTTCACTTAATATAATTTTTTCCAAGCCTTTCCATTTCCTGACAAATGGGGCAATGTCATTCTTTCTGATGGAGGCATAGAATTCCATTGTGTATATATACCACATTTTCTTGATCCATTCATCTACTGACGGGCATGGAGTTCCTCAAAAGACTTCACATAGAGCTCCCCTATGACCCAGCAATCCCACTTTTGGGCATTTACCCAAATGTTTACAAACAAGACCACACTAAAGCTACCAGCACAACTATGTTTATTGCAGCATTATTTACTATAGCTAAGATATGGAACTACCTCATTTTTTTTATAAATTGATTGCTACTAATTTCTGTATGTTCTGAAAAGGAATGGCATAAAATCTAAGAGGCATATGCTATTGGTGGATGTAAGAACAAAGGAAGGCATTCCCCTAGCAAAAATTGTGAAGCTAGGTATTATGCTACTTAATTTCTAAATATTATGTACTTTTAATATTATGTTCATCATATATGTCATGTATTATTAATTCTTGCTAAGAATTAATAATATTGGTTTATGATCTAAACCAATATTTTTATTGGTTTAGATCATAATTAGGATCCTACTACAAGAGATGTACATAATAGAACACAGCAGAAAAAGTAGAAAGACAATACACACTTAAGAACTCTGGATAAATATTAAATAAATAAAATCTAAAATTATTTATACATGAATATATGCATTTATATATATTCCTGTATGTTCACATATAAATACTTATGTTTATAATAATAAATTAATAATAATAAATGTAAATATGGATGTATTTCCTATATGTTCTTAAATATGAGTTCTTAAATTTTCCTTCATAATACTTTAACATGGCTATGATGAACTGAATGTTTTTCATATACACATATATAATTTACTTTTCATTTATAATATAACAGGATTTAAAATAATGAAATTTTGGTATACTTCTATTCTTATTTTTCTCACTTTCAGTTCAGAAAGGATATAGAAAATGTGAGTTCAATTTCTACACACACAGGCAATTTTAAAATAGTAATTTGTACTTCATCCCCTTTTTGTATATTGCATATTCTGACTTCAGAATATATATATATATGACATATTAGGCATATTTGAAGCATTGTATATTAAATGGATACATAGAGATAAATGACTAGATACATAGAGATATACAGATAAGCAGTAAGATTTTAACTTAGAGTCTCAAGGTTGTTTAGGTATATGCTCTCCAACTTGAGCAATGCCTCCAGCCCACTTTTACTATTACTACTAATTTTTTCAGATAGTTTTTCAAACTTTTAGCTTTGTAAATAACTTCAGATTGAGTTCCTTTTACCTACACTTTCCAAAATCAACACAATTGGTTTTATTTTGAGGCAGGAACTATTCAACTTTATCTTATCTAAAACTGAAATATAATCCGTCCTTGTCTGTCTAATTATAAGCATATTCTGTTGAGGTCAGAAGATAAAATTTCAGTATTTTTGTAGGATTAAAAAATGTTATAATTTGTGCATTATATAATAACATACATAATAATAATGTACATAATAATACTGTGCATTTTAATAGTAATGTAATAATTTTAACTACAAAATAGTTAATTTTAATTTATCACAGCATAAAATATTGAACTAATTAGTTGAATTAATTGAACTAAGGTGTGCTTAAGTGTATGTGTAATAAACATACATATGAATGTCCATATACATAAAATATAAAACCTTACAATTTTCAAATTTTATCTTTTGAAAGTACTATAATTTTATCATTTTGTTTTCTTTTTGTCTTTATTTGTATTATCTTATGTGGTTGTACAAAAAAAATTATCATTTAGAAAAGCAGTTTGTGAATATAATGTTTCTTGACATTGTCACCCTTTTCAACATTCTTACCCATCTTTTCCCTACCCACACTTTCCCTTTCTTTTCTTAATCTTGTAGACTATACACCGAAATCTTGTCTGCATTCTTACCCTCTTCTCTTCATTTGTCTATGTCTTTCCCCTTGCACACATTCACTTCCTTGTATGTATTTGTTTCAAATTTGACTTTCCTTTCTAAGAAATTGCACTATTACATTTGTAAGCATTAGTATATTTTTACAAGCTAAATCTAGCTTCCACAGATGAGGGAAAATGGGCATCTATTTCTCGTTAGGCCTTGCTTAACTTGCTTCATTGACATAATTATTTCCAAGTCATTCCATTTCTTTACAAATAGAACAATATCATTCTTTCTAATGAGTAAGTAAAATTCCATTGTCTATATATGCCACTCGACCCATTTTCTCTACCATCAAAGAAAAAAATTCAAAGACATATATTCAGAAATCTGAGTTATTCCTGTACAATGATTCTGCTTTGTGATTTTTTCCTCCGGGTCTCTCAGAACAACTGATGGAGAACCATCCTGGAATGATTGGATGTTATATTGAATTCACAAACAAACACATAAGGGAAAAATATCTACTACAGTATGCACTAGAAAGTCATTTATAAGCTAGATAATAAACCCAGTATTATCTGTTTCAGATTCACCATTTTGTTTTGTTCTAAAACTTCTATACAAAGGCCAATATCTCACCAGATGTGAGATTTATTGAAACTTTTTCACTCAGTACAAAAGAGTCATTAAAATTATATGTGCTTCTATCATATAAAACATGTTTTCCATGGTAATGAGTATTCCAGATTAACCAGCAGCAAAAGGGGTTTCTGAATCATTTTCATTATATACTTCATCATTTTACAATCATCACTATTAGACATTTAAGGGAACAACGTGAAGAATGTGGCATATCAACTTTGCCTATGAATGCACTCACTTGTCTTGATGAGCCATATTAAAATGTTTCATAGTTAGGTAAGATTTTACTCATATTATGTGTTTTCCCCATATACATGTGTGCCTCATTATTTGCAAATGCTGGTAATCATTTAAATATTGGTTAATGGACTCCTTCAGTAATAAGAATTGATAGTTCATAAATTAAACTAAGAATTTGCTTATCGAATTTACAATTTTTTTGGCCATTTGGCTATTAGTATTATAGGTTCAGATTTTGTTTAAGTCTTCAAATAATAGTTTAATTTCAGTCTAACTATTGTGAAGCTTTCCATCACTGTGATATACTCACTTTGTTAGCAACACCCTTGTGGAAAGCCACTTGGCTGTAGATGTATAGATTTATTTCTAGGTATCCTCTCTACTGGTTGATATATATATATATATATATATATATATATATATTATATAGATAGATAGATTTTATATATATATATATCAGTGGCCCATTGTTTTGATTATCAGTGCATTCAGATATAGATAATGTGATAAATCCATCTCTATACTTTGGGTTAATAAGATTGTGTCTATTCAGATTCTTTTGGGGATCCACATGAATTAAAGGATTGTTGTCTATTTCTGTGAATAATGGCTTTGGAATTTTGATAGAGATTTAATTGGACCCATCAAGTACTTTGGGTAGTTCGCACATTGGACAATTTCTAGGCTATAACTTGAAAAGCACAAGCAACAAAAGCAAATATACAAATCAGATTACATCAAACTAACCTTGTCTGTGCAACAAAGAACACAGTAACAGACTGAAAATAAAAAGATTGGGGAAAATATTTACAAGTGGCAAATAAAATTAAGAGCTGATATCAAAAATATTATAATATTCTAGTCAATATCACCATTAAGCACAAAGCTGGTGGGAAAGCTCACCTGGTAACTATCTTGCCTACTAAATTCAAAGCCCTGATTTCAAACTCCAGATTACCAATAACAAAAACATCAATCAATAATCCAGCTGTCAAAATAAAATAGCCATTTCTTAGATAATATAAATGAGCATCAAATATAATTTTAACTTCACTAACCATTCAGGAAAAACCAGCCATAATGAGGCAGTAGTTATACCTATTTAGAGAGCATAAGCAGTAAGAGTAGAGGCTCAACATCAGCATGGACATAGCAAGACTGTGTCTCAAAAACAAAATGAAAGCAAAAGGGCTTAGGACTTGGTTCAAGTGGTGAAATGTTAGTCTAGTATGTTCAAGCCAAAATATTACAATATATAAAACCAAATAAGGAAGAAGTAGGTAAATAAATAAACACAATGGTCTATTGACTCACTTTTATTAGAATGTTTATTATCAAACCAATAAAATTAAGTGTTACCAAAAAATGTATTAAAAAAACATTTATATACACTTCTTATTTGAAAGAAACTTAGTACAGCTATTTAAGAAAACCATATGGAGGTTTGAAAATCAAAATTAAAGATAACATTTGATCCATCTCTGCACTTCTGGAAATAGATACAAGGGACTGCTACTCAGCATGAGAAGAGCTGGCTTCATGAGCATGCTCTTCGCATGTCTGTCCACTGGAGCCAATAAGTCAATCCACCAGTAAGTTCATCAAAATAGCATGGGATAACAAGTTTGACAAGAAATGTACTTACTACCTTACTTATGTAACTGTAACCCCTTTGTACATCACCTCGACAATAAAAAAAGAGAAACTAAAAATAAATAACCTGGGAAGTAAAACAAGTCATGTATCAACACAAGAGAATCCTTTTAATCACTAAAAAAAGAAAATTCTGTAGGTTGTGAGTGCATCGATAAATCTAGAGAATTTTATAGTAAATAAAAGAATCTAGACATAAAAATAATACCTCATAATATCATTGATATGTGATATATGTAATCTCAAAAAGTTAACAAAGTAGAAAGCAAGAATAAGTAGAAGAAAACAAACAAAACACAAAACAACAACATACAAGCCACTAACTGGATCCAAAGAACGTATCCAAGTTGAGCAAGTACAGAATCCATAAAATGAAAATCTGAAGCCCTAAATGTTCCCAAATTGAAAACTTTGTAAGTGCACCACAAGTGGAAAATTCCACAATTAATGTCCCATGATAGGTCATAAAAGTTGTCATGTCGAAAACGAACTTTACAACTTTGGTGGGAGGGGCGGGGAGGATTGGGTGGGGAGAGGGGGGGGGAGGCTGGGAAGGGATGGGAAGGGTAAACAAAGGAGGAGGCTACAATGCTTGATAAGAAATGTACTCACTGTCTTGCCCATGTAATTGTAACCCCTCTGTACAGTATTTTCACAATAAAGAGAGAAAGAAAGAAAGAAAGAAAGAAAGAAAGAAAGAAAGAAAGAAAGAAAGAAAGAAAGAAAGAAAGAAAGAAAGAAAGAAAGAAAGAAAGAAAGAAAGAAAAAGAAAGAAAGAAAGCAGAGATGCAAAGGAGTGGATAACAATGTTGGACAAAAAGTGTACTTATTACCTTACTCATGTAACTATAATTTCTCTATACAGTATCTTTACAATAAAAAACTGAGAAGTACATAAAAAAGAGAAAATCCTTCAAGTGATAGTACATAATAGTTGCCATTTAACAAAGGTGTTTATGAATAAAAATGCATTTGGAACAGTGTTACCCTTTTCAAGATTTACCCATCCCTCCCAATCACTCCTTCCCTTACTCTTCTTAATTTTATGCATATACTACAATATAATATGCATTATTTACTGCATTATTCTCTTCTCTTCAATGTCTTTCTTCTCCCCTTTTACCTACTCCTCAAATACTTGTTTCCTGATGCATTTTTTGTTAATTTCATGCTTTGTGTCTCAAGCCCAAGATGATTTCTTATGCATATTTAACTACTGAATTTTTTAAAAACAAATCAAAATACTTTTGGTCATAACACTTATAAGAAGCAGTTTTCATGTTATTTAAAATTGTATGAACTATGCACACTGAGCATATGAAAGATAAAATTCTGATATAAGTGTTTAAGGAGTCACTTACACTATTAAAAAATAACACATCATATTTGAAAATGATTGCAACAACTACTCTAGACTGCAAAATAAATTACATTAAAAGTACCACACATTAAAGGGGGTACCCAGAAGACAGAGACAATTTAAAGTTCTGTGTAATGAGTTTCATTTGGGCATATTACCTACCTCAATATAAACGAGTAGGAACTGAAAAAGAAGAGAGAAAAACAATGAGTGTGTACAGAATTCAGAAAGAGAAAATAATGTCATCATCCTCGATAAAGCTTATGAGATGCAGGAATTAAGACCAAAAAATAAATAAAATAAAAGTACCACACATTGATGCATACAATAATAGGTTACTCACCTTTCACCAAGAAATTTGAAAAGAAATTATTTTCAAAAGAATTTTCCTAGTCTTTCCATTTCCTAAAGCATGGGGCAGTGTCATTCTTTCTGATGGATGCATAGAATCTATCTATCTATCTATCTATCTATCTATCTATCTATCTATCTATCTATCTATCTATCTATCACATTTTCTTGATCCATTCATCTACTGAGGGGCATCTGGGCTAGTACCATATCTTAGTTATAGTGAATAATACTGCGATAAACATAGTTGTGCCGGTAGCTTTAGTATGGTTTTGTTTGTGATCATTTGGGTAAATGCCCAGAAGTGGGATTGCTGGGTCTTAGGGGAGCTCTATGTGGAGTATTTTGAGGAACCTCCATACTGTTTTCCAGAGTTGTTGAACACATTTACACTCCCACCAACAATGTAGTAGGATTCCTTGTTGGCCACATCCCCTCCAGCATCTGTTATTAGAGTTCTTGATTATAGCCATTCTAACTAGGGTGAGGTAGAATCTCAATGTTTTTTTGATTTGAATTTCTTTATGGCTAGAGAAGTTGAGCATTTCCTCATTTATTAGGAAATAGAAAGACTTGGAAAAATTATATTAAATGAAGTAAGCCAGGCTCAAAGAAACACAGGTCCCATGGTTTCCCTTATTTGCAATAAGTAATATAGGTCTAGTATAATCTTACCAGACAAGCAGAAAAGGTCAAAAGCTATGTACATATGACCATATAAGATGAGGCTAAGCAAAATGAACCTAAGATAGGAACACCAAATGTTTTTACCTTTGTTGCTATTGTTTTATTGTACTCTGTAATTTTTTTCTTCTGTATGCTCTTCCCTCATGGTATAACCCCTGCATCTTGTATATACAGTTTTCTAATTTGGGGAGGGGAAGGGAAATGACAAAATGCTGAAATAGGATACAGGTTGACCCATTGTAACAATGAGATGGACAAGACACTATGTTGAAAACTAATTTTACAACTTTGTTGGTGGGGGAAGGAGGAGTTGGGGAGGCGGGGAGGGAAGGGATAGTAGGGAAAAAACAAAAGAGGGGGTAATAATGCTCTATAGGAAATGTCCTCATTACCTTTCTCATGTAACTGTAACCCCTCCATACCATCTCTTTACAATAAAATAAATAGAAAAGTAAAAAATAGAAATATCCTAATTTGGTGTGTAATAAAATAGATTTATCAAAAGAAATTCCCTATCTTGAAATATGCATAAGTTGGGTATAAGATTAAAGATTTACAAATTTGCATATACTATAAATTGTACAGACTACAAACTGTTAAAGTTAATATAAGTACCAACAGATTCTTAGAAAAATAGAATGAATAGAGAAAATACTTGAGTTAAATAATGTTTGACCATTTTACAAAGTAACACACTTTTAAGATAAAGAATAACAAGCTCAGATAATACAGGAAAAGTAAAGAAATACAGGTACAATTTTCAGAAGCTTCAGAAAACGAAAGAAAATTTTATAAACAATGAGATTACATTAAGGAAACAATACACTAAGAGCAAACTTCTAAACCAACCTTAAAAGTCAAGAGTTGGAAAAATTGTATTATACTAAAAAGGGCAAAAATGACAGCTAGAGTAATGGTCATATAACTCAGATATAGGGAATGATGGAAAAGGGAACGCTGCAGCAGAGAGCTAGGAATTGGAACACAGATCCACTTTTAGTGAAATTCTCGAGTTCCTTCAGAATGTTTCACAAAGCTGAAATGTCTCAAATACAAAGTCAGAGATGAAAGATGAAATTAAGAGAGAGAATGAAAAGAATATTATTTATTAATTAATGGTTACTTTAATCTTATAATTATGAATTTCACATATATTCATACATACATATTTGTATCCATAGTTTGAAACCATGGAAGAACAGAAGCAATATGATATAAAATATGAATGTTGTATAGGCTCAGAGATGAATAATGAGTTTCATTAATATTGAATTACATCACTGGTAAATTTCACATGCATCAATCAACATAATCTAACTTATTCTACATTTGCAGTTACATTTTAATGACTTAAAATCAGTTTCTTTTGCAATGACCATTATTAGTTAGGTACAATCTAAACCAACTGAAGCATTGAAGATTGCCCTGCAGATAGAAAGAAAAAACTGATATAAAACTCATTATTTTCCATAATGACTAGTTCATCCCACTGTTCTGATTATAGAGTATGAAATCTGCTTTCGTTAAAGAAACATACTATGTTTTATTGTAGTATTAGATCACACCTAAAATAGGAATTGGATGACACAGTAGCAGTTAGGTGATTAAGAATTGTTTTTTTTTGTTTGTTTGTTTGTTTCGGTTTTTTTGGGTCCGGTCGTGGGGCCTGAACTCTGGGCCTGGGCCCTGTCCCTCAGCTCTTCAGCTCTAGGCTAGCGCTCTACCACTTGAGCCACAGCTCCACTTCCGGCTTTTTTCTTTTTGCTTATGTGGTGCTGAGGAATCAAACCCAGGGCCTCATGCATGCAAGGCAAGCGCTCTACCACTGAGCCACTTTCCCAGCTCTAAGAGTTGTTTTTGTATAGAAATGTGTATAATAACAGCATGGATGCTGGTAGAGTCTCTTCATCCTGGTAAGAGAAAAATAGTTTACCATTTAGGACGTTAGCAGCAATCAGAAAGCCAGCATTTATATTTTGATTGTTTTGTCAGTATGTTGTGTTCCAGTTTGTACACCGGGATATGGCAAAGGCTTGATGATCCTTCCTTGGTGGTGAAGGTAGTGACCTATAGTTCAGAAGTGGAGTGTACCTGTCTCTTATAATGGAAAGGAAATGAGCTTGGCTTTTGTTCCAGAGGGAGTGGGTATGCATCTCAGAGCAGTTTGAAATACAACAGTCACTGAAAAGGTGCTCTGAAATGAGAGGGAGGCTGAATTCCACATCACAAAAATTGCAGAAACCTGAGAAATGTATGGAAATTTGCCTCTCATCAGTTCTAAGCTCAAGTCACAATATCTTTTTTTTTATTGTGAAAATACCATACAGAGGGGTTACAATTACATGGGCAAGATAATGAGTACATTTCTTATCAAGCATTGTTGAAGGGATGGGAAGGGGAAACAAAGGAGGAGGCGACAATATCTTTTTAAGCATATGATAATTTTAATAAAATCTTTCTGAGTATATAAATGGAAAACAAAACATAATCAGTTTTATGATTCATTTTCTGCAGGATATGTTCATGTGCAAATACCCATAGCCAAAGCTATATTCTAAATAAATATATATTTTTTCTTTAAATTGATATTTTCCTCATGAAATTTTATACATAATAAAACTTGTATTACAACATATATTATATTAAAATTTTATCATATTTAAAAAGCTGTAAAACTGTACTACAAATGATATTTAAAGTATGTCTATCACACCAGAAAGAAGTCGCATGCTTTACTTACAGGTGATCCCAATTTATTCTAACAGAAGACAACCACCAACATATTTTGGTCTGTAAACAGTTGTCTTCTTTGATTATTTTGTATAACTTAAGCATAAACTAAGTTTTGTGTCTTTTATTTCAGTGAGCATGTTATTATTGGCATACACTCATTTTTAGCATCTATCAGTAACTCATTTTTTACTTTGTCAAGTAATATTCCATTTTGTATATTCATTCACTAAATAATTAACACTTCAGTTGTTTCCACTCTTATTGTCAGTAACATTTTCTTCTTAAGTTCCCAGGAATAGAGTTTCTAAGTCATATATTAGTTCTATGGTTCAGTATTTTTAGAAACTGCCAAAGTGTTTCGAAAGTATTATATAATTTTACATTTCCACAATGTGTCACTTTGACTTTTCCATTCAACTCAAATCTGTTACCTTTTCTAGTCCATCCAGACATTTTACAATCTTTTTTTAAAATTCAATTTAATTTTATTTGTGAACATACTGTACAGAGGGGTTACAATTACATGGGCAGGATAATGCATACATTTCTTACCAAGCATTGCAGCCTCCTCCCTTGGTTTACCCTTCACATCCCTTCCCAACCTCCCCCTTCCCCTCCAGATATTTTACAATCTTGAAGTCACATCTTCAGTGATATTTCCATTTTAACTAGTTAATCAGCTTGACATCCAGCTTTGATTTGCTTATTCATTTGTTGATATTTTATGGACATGCTTTTCCAAAGCAATACTTCAAGCATTTTCCAAGAGACCTGTTGTTTTACTCAATGGTAAAAAACTTCTTTATACATTCTGGACATAGTCTTTTTTCAGAAAAGTTTACTGAAATCTGTGAGTTGATTTGTATTTCTTTATTAAATATATACACTTTATATGTAAATAACATCGCATTAATAACAATATACTGCTTATATATTATTAATGCAAACTCTTTAGCTAATATTGATATATAAATGTATAATTAATAATACTACTTTTGGTATTATATATTATGTAACATAATAGAATGTAATATTACATATATATATATATATATATATATATATATATATATATATATATATCCTAAGGCTTGAACTCATGGCCTTAGCAATGTCCCTGAGCTTCTTTGCTCAACACTAGCAATCTACCATTTGAGTCACAAAATCATATCCTGCTTTTTAGTGTCTAATCATCAATAAGGCTCTGATACTTCCTGCCTTGGCTGGATTCTCAGATCTCAGCCTCCTCAGAGCTACAGTTACAGGTATGAGCCTGGTTCTAATTATACTTTACATTTAATATATATTGCATATGTTATATCAAGAGAAAGGAACAATTGTTTTCATTACTGTATCTATCCTTTTCACTCAAGTTTTTGGAGCTGTATCAGAAAAACTGTCACCTACTTGAAGATTTATATTTGTTTTCTTTATAGATTTGTCTCTCACCTATAAACTTGTGTGAAGTGTACTTCTTATATTTCTGTAATTCATATATGGTGATTGTCTAGGACTGATTGTACTTGTTAATTATAAAGAATTAGTGAGACAGTCTAATGATTAATCCATGCCATTTAAGCCCTTTCTCTTTAGAATAGTAATTTATTTCATGACATACCAATAATTGTACCTTTACTACAAGATTTTTCAATCAATTTGGTGATTAATATAACTAATATGTGTGACCTTAGTATACTTCACTTAAGCCTTAGTACAACACTGAGTTTAATTAGTACTTATTGTGGAAGGCATTATCAAACTTAATTTTGTTTAGGGATTAGAAGCACTAACATTTTCAGATCCGTAAGTTATTAAGATTGTTTCTAAACATTGGGTTTCTAAATTGTGGGGTTTGTCCTTGAAGCCCATACTTTCTTGAGCTTAATTATTTCTAGTACGACTTTGCATAATTTTGTTACAATGGTCACATAAATGAAAATTTTGTACTTGCATTAGATTCCCAACCTCTTCCTTCAGATCTGTAAGTGTATTGCCTGCCTGATGCTCTTCCTCCAAATTCCACAAACTAATTAATTACCAAATAATATATCTCTGTTCAAAAGATCATCTTCACAATGTACTATGAAAACTTCCTTATAGAACACCACACACATATACACACACATATACACACAAGCATTCCTTAGTTTTTGTGATATACAACTTATTTCTTATATAGCACTCATTTATATTTTAAACATAGTTCAGTAACGATAAGCAGAAATCTTAATTGTTTATGGAAACCATCACACTATCATCCATTTATTTCATCTTCGCTAGGTGGTCCAATCCATATATTTCTCTTCAAGGACCCAGTTCATAAGAAAATAGCACCTGTAATATATTTCTGGGCATACATGGAATAGCACATCTGCTACCATACAGGAATAAACTTTAAAATAATACGACTAGAGATTATACAGTCCAGACTCATTTGTAAAGGGTGAAGATAAAGACAAATATTACATACTTCTAACAGAAGAGATAAGGAGAAAATGGAGAAAAAGTAAAGGTAAAAGTTATAGGAAATAATTAAATGAAAACTGTGACCTTAAAAGAGTAACTATAACAAATAAAAACAAACATAACATGATAACATATCATGATAAAAGTATTTGACTTCACAAAATAACTACGCATGATAATGTGGTCTTTCTTTATAGATAAAGCACATGTAATGTTTTCTAAAGATTTGAAAGTGAAGTGGCAGAAAACAAACCATACAATATTTATTTGAGAATAAGACTGAAGTCTCTTTAATTATATGAAAATAAATGTTTTTTTAAATAAAAACACACTTCTAGAGACAGAGATCACTTTCTAGAAATGCTATGCTGAATTTATTATTCTACATGTTACACTTTATTTTATAAACCCATTAAATGAAATATAATAAGATGCCAAGAATCAAGTTAGATAATAAGAATATCTGATTCTTAATTTTACCTCCCAAGTAAGGTATTGATGACCCTTACAAGACATTAATTATTCACAAATATAGTGATATACCATGATCACATTGAATTATATGACTTAAAACAAAATATCAATTAATTAACTAATTAATTCAGAACATAAACTTAAATCAAGAAATTATCATACTACCCTACTAATTATATCAAATGTATGATTAAAATTAATATCTCTTGCTCATTAAAACCTTACTTATTGGTAAAAACTTAGAAGCCAGTTATGTTTAAGGACAATTTTCTTGTACATGCATTTGTATCCATAAATACACACATTTACATCTGTTTTCATATTTTCCTTATACTTCTGTATAAGGAAGATATTAAATTTCGTCTTATATAAGAAAGAAAATAGGTCTCTATGAGAAAACTGTTAAGAAATGCTTTCTTAGCAGTTAAAATTTCTATTTTCTATACATTGCCCTAACTTTATGAAAATTTTGTAAAAATTTTAAGTTTAGTTTTATCTACATATAAATCCTGTCCATGGATAAAAATTAACTTCAATTCATAAAGTAGAAACATACAATTCCATTATGTATAAATACCACATTTTCTTGATCCATTAATCTATTAAGAGGTGGGTTCCATAGCTTAGGTATGGTAAATAATGCTGCAATGAACATAATTGTCCTAGGAGTTTTAGTGTGGTCTTGCTTGCAATCATTGGGATAAATGCCCAGGAATGGGATTATTGGATCATAGGAGGTTCTATGTTTAGTCTTTTGAAGAACCTCCATACTGTTTTCCAGATTGGTTGAACCAGTTTACATTCCCACCAACAGTGTAGTTGCATTCCCTTTTAGCCACATACCTTCCAGCATCAGTTATTATTTGTTTTCTTGGTAATACCCATTCTAACTGGGGTGAGGTGGAATCTCGGTGTGGTTTTCATTTGAATTACTTTGTTTTTTTGTTTCTACGTATTCATTATAGTTTGACCACTTTTGGTGAAACATGTGCATTAAATCCATGTATAAGATAGACTAACTGTAGCTAATTATACTATACATTTAATATTTTTGAGCTTTTTCCACTTTAGCACATAGTCCATCCTAATATACACTCAATAAAGAAATAAATTAGAGAGCTTGAAAAGGTGGAGTGCGGATAAGCAGAAAAGAATGACTAACTCATACAGAAATAACTCCTTTTCTAAGAATCTAATCAATACAAATGTGTGAAGTTAGAGAATTTTGATGGCCTCTGTAAAGAGAAGTATTTAACTTCGAAAGAGCTTTATTGAATAAAACTTGCCAAATTACTTAAAGAAAAAAGCATTCACATGACTTCCCCCAAACAATGGCGTAATTATTTAAAAACTGTAGTCAAAGTAATCTGAATAGATTTACCTCATTTTTATCTCTGAATCTTGAATAAATTTTGTGACAAGCCAAAGAGAAGAGTGTATAATACTATAAAATTGCAAGGTAGTATCCAAGACATCAAACGATATTTACCATGAGAAAAAAATGAATAGATTATGCTTCCATATGGACATCATATTTCTCTTCTCTGAATAACAGGTAAGAAAAGCTTTAACAAAGAAAAATATTTAAATTTTATGATAGCATAAATAGAAAAATGACAAGTAGACTCTGTCTCCATTCCAGTGTCATCATATAATGAGAACATTTTGAAGTCTTTCTCAGTTACCTAGAGATTATGGAGTCTATTTTAGTCTTAAATAGTTAACAACTATTAAGGCATAAGGCACACCAAAATGTGCTAAATCAATGGTAGTGACTGAAGAATTTTTATTTGTAAGAATCTAGGAGTATGATCAAGAAAGCAAGCAAGAATAGAGTAAGCTCAAGAACCTCTATGAAGTGAGAAGTATTGGAAGTTGAATTTGAGTGGAATAATTAATTGCTAATATCATACAAATACAATAAAATCATCCCATCAGAGAAAGGGAGGGATGAGCAGGTGCCTCTAAGCATGAGTTTACATATGTGGCCAAGTTTTAAACATCTTGAGGATCACAATAAATTAGAATACTATAACAAAATGAGAAATTGTTTAATGCAAAATAATATTTACTTAAATAATAAATAATACACCAGAGTAAGGGATTTTAGTAAAGTCATAACATAATAAAATTTCAGTTAGAAAGATTAATTTCAATGCACAGTCACGATAAAGTAAAAGAGGTAAATTTTCCTCAGTGTTTGCTAACAAGTATATATTTAAAAAGCCATATGCAATGAGAACTTTCTCTTGAAAGTTGTTTTGATGTTTTTTGTTGTTTTTTGTCGGTCGTGGGGCTTGAACTCTGGGCCTGGGAGCTGTCCCTCAGCTCTTCAGCTCAAGGCCAGCGCTGTACCACTTGAGCCACAGCGCCACTTCCAGTCTTCTAGTGGTTTATTGGAGATAAGAGTCTCACGGACTTTCCTGCTAGGGCTGGCTTTGAACAGCGATGCTCAGATCTCAGCCTCCTGAGTAGCTAGGATTACAGGCGTGAGCCACCGGCGCCCGGCTTGATTTGGTTTTCATTGAGCCCAGTGGTTTGCTTCCCAGAGGTTGTCCCCCTTTCAGAGTTGTACATAATTTTGTAAATGTGTGTGAATCCTCAGGAAGCTAGAAGTCTGTTCAGATTTTTGCTGTCATTTGTCTAGGCAGAATAATGTAATTAAAGGATAAAGGAAACTCCCTAGGATTATTTAATGTATGCTAAGTCTGATTACAGAACACAAACTTCTCAGTCACATGGAAAATATGGAAGCTCATCAAGACAGTAAGAATTTTCTTACGGTTTTGTTGACCTGCCTCATACTGTAGAATAGCTAGTAGCTACATTACTTCAATTATTTCATTGAATTTAGTCAAATCACAAATTCCCATGCACATATAAAGATGACATGATAAAATGTTGATAAGAGTTTTAAAAAATGGGTGTGAGGGAGGGAGCACTAAAAATGTAGTAGAGGGATAAAGATGGTCACATTACATTTTTTGCAGGTTCAGAAATATAATTAACCCCCCATGTTGTATAATAATAAAATCTAATAAAATAATTTTAAGAATTAAAAAAACTTGTCCAGTGCCAAAGAGCCCTAGAGTTCCTCCTATTCCTTCATTTAATGTTTTCAGGGTCCATGTTTTTACTTGGGAGTCTTTGATCCATTTGGAGTTGATTCTGGTTTAGGGTGATATATAAGGATCTAACTTTAGTTTTTTAGAGGTCTTTAACCAATTTTGCCAACAACACTTACTGAAGAGGATGTCTTTCTTCCATTGAATTTTTTTGGCTCCCTTATCGAATATTAGGTGGCTATAAATCTGCAGGTTCATTTCTGGGTTTTCAGTTCTATTCCATTGGTCCTCAGGTTTCATTGATGTTATAACATCTGGACATTTATGATATTTGTGAACTTATAACAAGCTAATTAGGAGTGATTAGAATAGAATCCAGGCAAGTCTGGATCCAGACTTAGAAAATTATGAATATTAACTCGGCATGTGTGAGTTTTTTCAGCATATAACGTTCACAGGTATGGAAATATCATTATGTGTAACACTCCTATCACAGATGTATTCTAATTCAAAAATAAATTAGGAAAGAAAGAAAATCAACTGTTAATTTTGCTTTCAATTCACTCAGACTTGCAATCAGCAATTACTTATGGATAAAGTTTTTATCAAACAGCTGAATTTGGTTGGAAGAAGACAGGAGTTGCTAACAGAAATAAAAACTGGATAATAACAAAAAGGAATTCTTGAAGAATCCAAATCATGGCCTTGAGTAAAGAAAAATGCTGGTACAGAATTTGTAGTAGGAAATCAAATGTCAGAAATCTCTCTGGATGTATAAGCTTCCATATAATCTATTATATGATTAAATTTATCAACTGCATTAATTTATTCAATTCCCTTGTATAGAATACCTTAGGAAGATATTTTATATAATTTAATCCTAATTATTTTAGCATTTAGTTATTAAGCCACATACAACAGTTAGGGGGTCACTGCATAGACAGTAGTGATTATATATGTACAAATGAATAAAACCAGGATTTAGAAAAAGAATGAGAATTTTTATGTCCTTATGTATTTGGTCTGCGTACAGGTTCATGATTCTGGAGTATACAAGAAACAAATCACCTTCCTGGTGGTATTTTGCGTAAGACTGCCTTGTTTCAGTGATTTTCAATCTTAAATACATTAACAATTGCTTTATCAGTGAAGAGCATAAAATCTTATTACTGAACGAATGACTATAAAATTGATGCAATGGGTACCAGCCCTCTTTGAACCTTGGCATCACTTTCTATTTATGAATTTTTTCTTTTATTTTCAAAATGTTTGAAAAGACTGTTTTAATCAGACAAGACAGGTAAATTCTTCCCTTAAATGGTGTCCAGTTAGAAAGAACACTGACTACCCATACAGCTTGTTAATGGCTCAAAGTTACCTTTAATACCATGAGGAGCTGAAGACAGTTTTTGTGTAAGAATTAGAGGTACTGGAAAATCCGCAGTGGAAATAATCAGCCTGCACTTTTAGCTTATTTATGATATTTTAGGAGAGCTGGATAACTGAAATTCTAAACAAAAATTTTAATGTATGGAAAATTTTACCTTCTTCACTTCCAAGTTCCTAGAGATCATTAGTCACACCTCTTATGGTTTTCCCCTGTCAACAACCAAGGGCCATTAGAATGGTTAGGGCAGTGAATAACTATTTACTGACTCACCATGTGTCATAAGTATATAGTATGTAAACCAGTCTGTGTAAGACTTTATAGCAATTCAAATATAGTTAAAGAGGTGTAGTCTCCCTCTGCACTCTGCTTCCGTGATACTTTGCTCACATCAGCTTTCTCTTTCACCAACTGTTCCTTATGGGGCTCAGATGGCAGCAGCAGCAACAACAAAGAAAACCTGGAAGCGTAAAAGAGACCATAGAAACTGACTCATTCTCTTATACTTCTTGTTGTCATCTGGGTTACCCCAGAAATACTTCTTCATGTTTACAATCAATATTTTTTTCCACAAGCAACACTAGGCTTCAATTTGTAGTTTCCTAATTCCTTCAAAATCAGCATGAAGTTCTCTCTGAGCTATTAGTCCCTCCTGTCTGGAGTTTGTCAGATATAAATGTGTTTCTCCTAAGTACTAGCTGAGCAGTCTCCTCCATCAGAGGGCTTGATTTAATTCCTTGAGATACTAACTTTTCAACATTCTCTCTTCCCTTTGTTCCTCATCCTGTGGTTGCTGCTGTTTCTTCACTCAGCAGTGTTGTATTTTGGTATTTGTTTCCTTTCTTCACTACTTCGTTAACCATTGCTTTTATTTATTTACTTATTTGGGGGTTAAAATGTGCATTGTGCATAATTCACCATTTTATGCCAGTTATTCTGTCAACTTATTCACCCTTTTGTGAACCCACTACTACATTTTCTTTCAAAGCTAAAACTTGGTGTTTCATTATACATTTTTTGCAGTGATAAAAGACCTGACACAAATAGCTTAAGGAGGGCAGTTTGCTGTTGGCTCAGGAGTTTAAAAGATTCAGTTCATAGTCTCAAATTTGTTGATTCTTGGCGGTGATGAAGCAGAACCTCAAGGTATATGGGTATGGGGCAGAGGCTACTAATTCCATGGCAGAAAGAAAACAGCAGAGAGGGGACAAGGAGGGAAGGAGAGAGAGAGAGGGAGGACCGGAAGGGGGGATGGAAGGAACACCAGATCTAACTTTCCATGACACCATCCTTGTGACCTACTTCCTCCAGTTAGGTGCCCACGTCATAACACTTCCACCACTTCCCAAAATATTGTCACCAATGAGGACAGTATGTTTCATTTGGAAGCCATAGAGCAGTTAGTCCCCATTATTCTCTTTCTCCTATTCCTAATAACCAACATTTTTCTTCTGTCTATATGAGGTTAATTATTTGAGGTATCTTATGTGAGTGGGATTTCACAATATTTATTATTTTTTGTCTCATTTCTATCACTTCACATAATGTCTTCAAGTTGCATCTGTGGTGTATCATTTTTCCTAGTTATTTATTTCACAACCCTTCTGTTAAAATAACTAATGTATCTGTCTCCTAGATTGACTTTGTTTAGTACAATGACTCATATCACTTACACTTTACTAAGAAGTTGATTGCCTTCAATACTCAAATAAATGTTAATAGGATCATTTTCAAATGATAAATACCTACAAGAAGGTCAATTAGGTGAACAATTAGTCATGCATTATTTCTGAAAGCAGTTCAGTTTTTCTGACCCTCAGCATTAGAAATCAGCTTCAATTTTTAAAGGGAAGAGGAAAGGTCTTAGCAATTACCATGACATTGCATTAGTTCTGATTAATTGTATTTATAAAAAAATTAACAAATTAATAAAAAATGATTAACAAATTTATGTTATTTTACATAAATTCTGATTAAGATAATTGATGGACAAGTGTACAAACATGAAGAAATACCACATATGTGGGCAGAAATAATTTGCTATTTGTATCTTATAGAGAGCTAACAGCTAAACATCACCACTTTCTTTATATTCTCCATCTTGATGCTTGGGGTTTTATGACAATTTCTCAAGAGTTATTTATATCATACACTTTAGCTCACTCTTTAGCTGTATGGGTAGAAAATACAAAAGGTAATTCACTAATTTTCAAATTTCATCTTGTGTGGAAGCTTCAGAGCTCACCTGTAACATGTTAAGTCAGGAAAGACTGAGTAATTCTACATCCATGGGTCTCAATTAGTCACATCCCACATCAGGTATAATTTGTGCCTCATCTTTTGCAACTGATTCCTAAACTTACGTTCTTAATCCCATAGAGGATACTGGTTTACTAGAGGTAAGTTAACCTTAATAGAAAACAAGTCTTGCAAGTTAAACTTGCCTTATTTTCCTCTGTGTAGGGGTTCTACTATTATCATAAGCAAGAGTTCAATACCTATGCCATCTAATAACATGGAAAACTTTAACATCATTTTTCTTTTTCCTTTTTGTCAGTCGTGGGGCTTGGGGGCTGTCCCTCAGCTCTTCAGCTCAAGGAGAGCTCTCTACTGCCACAGCACCACTTCTGGTTTGCTAGTGGTTTATTGGAGATAAGAGTCTCATGGACTGTGCTGGATTTGAACAGTGATCCTCAGATCTCAGCCTCCTGAGTGGCTAGGATTATAGGCGTGAGCCATTGGTGCCTGGCTTTAACACCTTTTCTAGTTACTTTTTTTCTATTTCATATCACCTTGGTATAACATATTTTTCTTAGAAGTTTTATTTTCTTATTAATAGTAATGACTAAACAATTTGAGAAATTTTCACAGTGTTCAGAAAAAGCCAAGACAAAACATTTATTAGGTAACTTACAAAATTTATAATATGAAATCATTTTGATTACCCTCTCAACTTTCCCTTTTGTCTCATAATATCTAATTGATTGTATTGGGTAGAAACCTAAGAAACATCTGGGCTTTAAGTTATTGATGTGATTGAAAGCTAAAGAAAATTTCAATGTTATATTTCAAAGAGGTATAACTACATTACTGATTAATTTCATTTAGCAACTGATACAATGATCTTAAATTTAAAAAAAAATGGGTATACTCTCAAACCAGCTTTAAAATTCATATTTATTATAGAACATTATAGTAATAGTTGTTTTATATATAGTCACCTCTTTTCACTTATTCAAACATATGAAACATATGAAAAAGTAGTCACTTATTTATTGCTTTATAAAAACTGAGGAATGAAAGTCTGAGGACATGATTCAAGGGCTTGAATGTCTGCCTCACAGGTGAGAGGAACTGAATATAAGCTCTAGTAATGTGAAGATACATAAATTTTTTAAAATCCTGAGAAAATAAATAATGTTTGATGATGTGTGCTCTCTGTATTACTATATATATAATCAATTAAAGATAGTTATATGCCTAAGTCACTAAAATTATCACTATTCATTGTTGACATTATTGGAGTTAATGATGCATGCTTACATCAGAAGGATGTTTTATTACTCTCCCTGAACCAAGAGCTACCATGTATCTAGTATCTGGTGAAAGAAAGAAAGAAAAAGGAAATTTAGTGACTCCTGGGAAAGTCTTGTTTAAAAACTCACTACCCAAATGTTGGCTTTCACCTTTTCAAAATTATGATGCTAACAATAATAGATTACACTTTAGTTCATGACAACACTCTTAAAAATGCACAAAAATAATGGCAACACATTGTGACAAGAAGATGAGAAAATGGGAAAAGCTGGGGTTCATGTTGACATAAGTTCTATATAGCTGTTATATAGTTCTTGATCCTCGTCTCTCTCTAGATTTGACAAAAAATATAAGTATAAATATGTGTTATGTCAAAGTTTGTAAGGTCTTCACAACTGCAGATAAATATTCTTATGATTAAATTACTTTTTCATTGATAAAAATTGTATATATTATTATTGTTGAGGTGAGGTACATAGGCATGACAGTTACACAAGTCATGTAATTGGTACATTTTTTTGAATCATGTCTCCCATTCACTTGCTCTCTCCTCTCATCCCCACCCATAAGTTGTATAAAGCAGTTCATTTTCCACATTGTATCTAGTGAGTACTTCTGCTGTATTTTTTCACCCTTTGTTCCACTTCTTCTATGCCCCTCCACCCTTACCCTCACAAAGACAAACTAACAAACAAGACAAAAGGAAAAGACAAAAAAAAAAACAACAGCAGCAGCAATAACAAAAATCTCTATGTCTTTTTCTTGGAGTTCTCTGAGACATGATAAATTATACAGATCTCTAGGCATTCACACAGTAAGACCAAAGGAGGATATATCTGCATAGGAACAGATCACAAAAGCTCAATAGCTGTGTTCCCTAGTTTTAAAAATAGAGTTCAAATCATACAGTATAATAAATACATGTGAGCTTTTCATAAAGATATTTATGCAATTCAAAATCTAGTATTTCCCAAGAAAAGGTTTAATTCTGTTATTCATGGTGTACTTTAAACATTTATACAAACTTCATTTTAATAACTTCTCACTTAAATGATTGGAAGTCTGACTATTTGTGTAAAAAATAAGAAGTTATCTAATGTCTTTTAAAGGTCATTTAAATATAGTAGAAACTTTTATTTTACCATGGTCCTCATAAATTACAAAATTAAAATGAATAAACAAAAACTTTGAAAAAAATTATAATTACAATAAAGTAATAGTTTGTGTTATTTGGAGTTTCAGATGACCATTAATAGTATTTGAAGATATTAGGTATTAGCTTCAGATATGTCAGGTAAAGAAAAACATCACAGGTATTCATTTTATTAAAGTGAATCTCTAAGAAATTCCTTACACATAATTATACCCGTTAGATTTCATTGTGTGAATCAAATTCACTACTAGTAATTAGACTTGTCTTAATTCAAGTATCTACTTATCTTTTGAGAAGTGCAGATGAAAACACTGTAATCCATTCATGTCTCTGTTGCAAATCTTTGCTACACTTTGACTACAGTGAGGGTGCTACAAAAATTTACTCAGTGAACATATTTACAAGTTTTTGAATAAAATCTTATTTACCAAAGCCAGCAATTATCTAATTATTTTCCTGTAAGCTATAGATGTAGCAGTTCTGCTCAGATTGGTATCCCTGAAAAATTTATAAAATTGAGTTGAAGAATTTTCTCATAGAGTAAACTCAAGTATTTAAAGAGGGTGATAATAATAAAATTACAGAGAACAATAAACTTTCAAATTCCCCAGCCAAAGCTTATGAAGGTTACAAATTAAATTCTTTCAGTATGTTTCCATAAAAGAAGATGAAATAACCTGAAATAAGCAGGAAACTTTACAATCTCATAAAAAATATGATACTTCTTTCAATCTATTTTTCTTCCTGTTTTATGCTGACCCTCCCCATCAAAAAAAGTTTATTTTTCCCAAAAGCTTGGTGGACAACAGGTTTTTTTCCCCAAGTTGTACTAGTTTTATTATAAAATTTATTTCAATCAAACACCAAGTTTTTTTTCTTCTTCTACAGTTTCTAAGCATACCGAATCTAGGTGCAGCTTACACCCGTGGTTCTTAATAAGTATATGGATTTACTTCTTTTTTTGGGAAGGGGTCCGGTCGTGGGGCCTGAACTCTGGGCCTGGGCGCTGTCCTTCAGCTCTTCAGCTCAAGGCCAGCGCTCTACCACTTGAGCCAGAGTGCCACTTTTGGCTTTTTCTTTTTGCTTATGTTGTGCGGAGGAATCGAACCCAGGGCCTCAGGCATGCAAGGCAAGTGCTCTACCACTGAGCCACTTTCCCAGCCCCATATGGATTTACTTCTAAACTGGGCTTGAGTCCATAATTAATTTACTTAATTTCACTTACCTAAAGATTCATTCATATAAGAGAAACTCAAGTAAGAATTTTTAAATTATAGATAGATACATAGATAGATATAGATGTGTGTGTGTGTGTGTGTGTGTGTGTGTGTGTGTGTGTATGTGTGTGTATTTACATGTTTGTCAGTATCAGATGTTGAGCTTATGGCCTTGTAACCTTGCTCAGCATTCATTCTTTCAACAGATGCTCTACCATTTAAGCCAGTTCAACACTTTACTGGTTAATTAAAGATTGAATCTCTAGGACTTTCTGCCTGAGCTAGCTTGGAATTGTTATCTTCACATCTCAGCTTCTCAAGGAGGGTGGATGACAGACATGAGCTATTAGCCACTTACAAAATGAAATAAAAATTTATGCAGAGGTAATGCTTCAATATACTACAGTGATAGGATCATTTTTTTGTAGCAAAGCAATAACTACATGTATGACTAACAAAATGAATATATATGTAGAAATATTATGTGTAATATATATCTAATGTGTATATCAAAGGGAGAAAATGGGTTTAGGGAGAGAGTAAAAGAGAGTATGTGTGTGAGTGTTGCTTGTTTATGTGTGTGTGTGTGATTGTGTGTGTGTGTGAGAGACAGACAGAGACAGAGAGAGAGAGTAAGAGACAGAGAGCAAGAGAGACACATAGGCACACCATAACACAGCAAATGGTATCTTCTTTTGGGTTCTTTCAAGTTCAACCAGTCTTTACACAACACTTTCAGCCAATCATTCTTTAAGCAACATCTTCTGTTTCGGAGGATTTGACTGAAGCTTGGGATCTACTCCCCAACTCACCCCTGTACCTGTTGTCTGGACATTTCAGTTCCTGTCCACCTGAGCTACTTACCACTCATCATTGACTGACTGAGTGATCTCAAAGGAAATGTGAAAAGGCAAGCAAATAAAAGAGAAGCCACACTGTGTTTCATATCTTAACTTTGAAAGTTACACTATTATTTCTATTATGTTTTACCATTAATGTAGCCATCCTAGCAAGGTTGGAGAACTGCATACTGGTGCAGTATGAAATAGGCATTATCCATGTGGGGCTACTAATCATATCAGCAGAGAATAGGAGTTGTATAAATGCACATCAGGCACATCGCATTTACTTGACCTGAAATGTCAAGCTTACCTACAAATTTTTCAATGAAGTAGACTTTTTAATTTCACAAGGCATAATTTAAGCATTTTATAGTTACTAAAAGTCTTTGTTGATTATTGAATATTTGAAGGAATTCCTGTAGAATATATTTTATAAGCTAAACATTTTAATAAGCAGAGTGATTTTGCATTTGTTGTTCTGTACTAATGCTTCAAATATTATACCAAACACAGAAAGACAAAGGACAAACGCTAAAGTGAATAAGGGAGTAGTTATAATCTTTCTTTTAAAGAGAGTTTCTTTTTTTCATTTTTTTTATTGTGAAAATACGGTACAGATGGGTTACAATTACATGGGCAAGATAATGAGTACATTTCTTATCAAGCATTGTAGCCTCCTCCTTTGTTTCCCCTTCCCATCCCTTCCCATCCTCTCCCCGTCCCCCCACCCAACCCTCCCCCCTCCCCCCCACCCCACCCCGCACCAACGTTGTAAAGTTCATTTTTGACATAATGACTTGTACATCTCATTGTTGCAATGGATCCACCTGTATCCCCCCCAAAAAAAAGTTTCTGAGAAATTGAAATGTGGTACAATGTCAGTGACTGACAGATATGTAAGTCTTCAATTCTCAACGATGGCTTTCCTATGTCAAATCTTCCTGTTTTATCATTCTCCCTCAAGAGACTTCCAATAGTTGATGTGCTACATACACCTGTTTGTCTGGGAAGACAGTGAACACTAGTTGCATGCTTCATTGTGAAACTTGAGCGACCTGTTACTACTTCTGCCCCCTCCTCTCCATAATACAGATTTCTTTCCTGTTAAATTCATTTATTAAGGAAGTCATTTCTACCCTGCTAGCTAATAGAAAATGTTGGGATCCCTTGTTTTTTCCAAGGAAGAAAAGTGACCATAGAAGAAAATGATTAAATCAAAACTGGAAGATGTTGACTCAGTTTGTACAAGAAGTACAACCACCACTGCTTCTTAAAACAAACAAAAACAAAACAACAAAAAAGTTGATGATACACACCAGAAATGATCTTTTCCAGTATGAGCACTCACAAATAAATTAGAATTAAACACAGTTTATAATGCAAAATGTCTAATCAATTCTTTCTCCTCATATTCTTTAAGATTATACTTAATGTAAAACCATGGATATGTAAGACACGGCCAAGCCAGGCTCTGGTGGCTCATGTGTGTAATCCTAGCTACTCAGGAAGCTGAGATTTGAGGATTGCAATTCAAAGCCAGCCTGGGCAAGAAAGTCTGTGAAACTCTTATTTGTAATTAATGACCAGAAAACTGGAAGTGTTACTGTGGCTCAAAGCGGCACAGTGCTACCCTTTAGCAAAAGAGCTCAGGAACAGTGACCAGAACTGAGTTCAAGCCCCCGACTGACAAAAAAAAAAAAAAAAAAAGAAAGGAAGAAAGAAAATATACACCTACGCTCACAATACAGATTCTTCAAACAAATCTTGTAATATATTGGTCCATCATGGGGCTTGAACTCTGGGCCTGGGTGCCTTCCCTCAGCTCTTCAGCTCAAGGCTCTACCACTTGAGCCACAGTGCCACTTCCGGTTTTCTAGTGGTTTATTGGAAATAAGAGTCTCACGGACTTTCCTACCCGGGCTGGCTTTGAACCATGATCCTCAGATCTCAGCCTCCTGAGTAGCTAGGATTACAGGTGTGAGCCACCGGTGCCCGGCTAAATATATTTTTGTATTGTAAAGATACTGTACAGCGGGGTTACAGTTACATGAGGTAATAAGTCCATTTCCTATTGAGCATTGTTACCCCTTCCTTTTTTTTTTCCCTAGCATCCCTTTCTTCCCCCCTTCTTCCCCCGGCAAAGTTGTAAAGTTCATTTTCAATAGGTGACATCAAATGTAAGTATTTCTGTCCACAGGTCTTTTGCCTCCTATTTATCTTTATCCTCTGCTACATTTCCACATTTAAAGTTAATTAATTTGTTGATGTATTCCTTTTTGAACTCCGCATTCATTAAAATTAGATAAGGTATCAATGTGAAATGGCAACTAACTGGATAAAATAAAGGTAGAAATAGGTCTGATGGGTGACCGATTGTGGAGATCAAGCTGACTATTTAAAGGAAATAGAACTCTTGCTCCAGTAAACTGGGATCACTTGGATAAAATACCATTTTAAATAATTATGCATGCTGATAGTAATAAACCTAAGACATGATTTTGTGTAGGGAACTCACATTCACCTTTCTTTTACCTTACTCTTCTATGCATTGAAATTAATAAAAGCATTACAATGACCATTCAATATATTAAAAATACTCCAAAATATAGAGATAATCATGTTGCACAGGCTGGATACTGTTGTTTTATTGTTGTTGATCACTTTGCTAGTCAAATGCAGAACCTTGACATATTGTAAGCAGTATATTCAATGCACAATTCCACTTACTGCAAAAACAGCAGAGGAGATACTGGCAGCAGTGAATGCTCTCTAATTGGAGAAGCAAGAGCAAGCCATGGGACAGATGGAGAGCAAACTACTTGGATCAATTTTTTATACTGCAAATCAACAGCTTTGAGAAGCAGCTGTGCTGGTAAAGTCAGTTATTTATTCATTTTTTTCAATGCCTACACCAAGCAGAAAGTTGGTGCTTCTGTAGTTCCTCCTTCAGAAGGGACCAATCAACAATGAGAAGACCAAAATCAGCCATACCTGATATATGTAGCAGATTCAGGACAAGAAGAGAAAATGAGTATTGCTGAAATTCAAGCAGTAATAATATGGCTTCAACTGATCTGTGAAGCCAGGCAGAGGAAGATGACCATTTCACAATTGGAAGCCTGCTCAGGGCTACGGGATCACTGAGCACAAAATGTGTGCTCTAATCAACCAGCCACCAGCATGATATCTATGTTGCTGAATATGTCAGAATTAACTGAAGATTTTCTATTTCATCTTCTTTCTTTGATTTTCTTCCATTTCACTTCTATGTCAATTTCAACTGAATGCTTTTAAATCAAGCACTTTAGTTTACAGGCTTTAAAGACAATGTTGTGCACAAGCAGGAAGTATATCTAAAATCAAAGTTTAGATTATTCTTGATCTTAGTCCAAGGAAACGTTAACATCACTGCCCATGTGATCATTGCTTCATCTTAAAGAAATTTACAATCCATCTGGTATTGGTTGCTGTTCATAGAACCTGAGTGAGCTACTGATATCTTCATTTTTATTGTCCAATTAAAACAAAAGCATTAAAATTAAATATTATTATTCTTTTTTTCAACAAAGAATGATGGAATACATTGGGCAGAAAAAAGAATTATTAAATAGAGTCAGATTTGAATTTTTTTTACTTTTAAATTGGTAGTGATTGGGAATTTTTCTAAAATATTTAACTACTTCAATACAAAATATATTCTATGGAAAATAATATATTCTTACACAACTGATATAGCATTAAAAATCTTTACTTTTCAAAACTCCTTATGAATATGGGTCAGAGGTAATGTTGCAAGATCATATTAAGAGAAGCAGTCTCTTATGATTCAGGTTATTTTACCTTATTTCTTTTTTTGTATTTCTTTCTTCTTCTTCTTTTTTTATTGTCAAAGTTATGTACATAGGGGTTCCAGTAAGGTAATGAATACATTTCTTTTTACCAATTCCCTCATTTTCCTCACTTTGTCTCTTCCCCGCTGAGTTGTACAGATTATTTCCAACATATTGTATTGTGAATATTACTGTTGCATTGTTTTATCTATGACAGAATGAGAATCAAGGATTCATAAGCAATATAAAAGTTGCTTTATTCTTCCACTAAGTACGGTTGTGTTATCATTGTCCTAGATTACAAAGGTGAACTTTGCAGTTGTGTTTATAAGCCAAAAATAACCTAGAAATCTTTGTAATAGTTAGAGATAGAATGTCTGAGATTAAGATTGACTGAAGTCAGTAATCATGTATTACTCTAGATATTGTTCAGACTTTTCTTGATATATCTCAAAAGAGACTGGCGTGTGCATTTCTTATATTAACTATTTCTACTGTTAGTTAATACACCCTCTGCCACAAACTTTAAAATTACCAACAATATTCACTCATATATTATTACAATATAGAAAGCAAACCTTACTACAAACTTGATGGCAGCAGAGTTTAGAGGAAAAAAACACACAAAGTAATATCAATCAATTATCTGGTCCATTTGCATCATTAAAATAAAAAATAATAGTACTATGTAATGCTTTCATTCAACTTGAATACTAAATTCAATTTTTTAGTATTTTATATCCTCAATTAAAAACTTAATTGTTTGTGTCAGTGATATTCAAGTTATTTTGAAATTTACAATAGCTTCTCTGTTAATCTGAGTTATTCTGTTCATATTTCAAATGATTCATTGGAAATTATGGTCAGAATAATTATAACCTCAATAAGATCTATCATAAAATAAGTGCTACTTATATGCCAATGATATATCAGGAAATTTTCATGCAGTATTTAATTCTCAACAAGCCAAATCAAATATTATTCAAATATTTCATTACAGACATATATTATATGCTATGTCTGTACATAGCATATATAATGTTCTCATACCTCCTCATAAGATATTCATCTTTATTCTTTATGCAATCAATCAGTCTATGAGCTAATTTTGAGGCAATATGTGTTCCTTAAGAAAAAAATCATTTCCTTATTAATTTTTAAGATTTACATGGAAGTCTCTCTTATTTTTTATATTTCCAAGTTTCCTGCTATTGTTATTCATCTCCTATTATGTTCATTTATGTTCATTTAATAAACAACTTGATTAAAATATTGTAAATGTTTCTAATTGAAATAATATTCCATTATATATTAGCTCTTTTTACATCATTTAATTAATTTTCCTTAAATTTATGTATTTATTGGTTGTCCTTACTTTTTCTTTCTGTTATTGATGTCAATAGTGAAATTTTTACTGATTTTTGGTCATTATTTTAATTAATTAAAATTTAAGTGAATTTTCACTTAAATGTGAAAATGAAATAGATTTTCTCCAAAGATATGTTGGAAATAATCTGTACAACTTGCTGGTGGTGTTGGGGGGAAGGGAAAGTAGGAGGAAAATGAGGGAAGGGGTTAGAAGTTTGACTAGAAATGTACTTATGACCTTACTTATGTAACTAACTCCTCCGTACATCACCTTGACAATAAAACCAGGAGAAAAAAATCATACACAATGGATGTCACAGGAAAAAAACAGAAGCCTGGATCTCTGATACCACAGCGAATAAAATTTTGTGATCATGGTGGAGTGCCTTCTTCCAAATTCCCTTTTGAATGATAACAATTAAACATCTACTAGGTTAATCACAAAAATAATATTTTGAAATATTCAATACACAGTTTTGTTCCTTTTTTTGCTGGTCCTAGGCCTTGAACTCAGCATTTGGGTGCAATACTGGGATTCTATTTCTCAAGATTAGTATTCCACCACTTGAGCTACAGTGCCACCTCAACATTTTTCTGAGTACTTTACTGGACTTTCCTGCCAGACTGGCTTCAACCCAAGATCCTCAGGTCTCAGCCTCCTAAGTAGCTAGGATTAAAGACATGAATCACAAGTATCTGGCTCAATATACTTTTAATTAGTATATTTTTGTCAGGTCATAATAATTTTGAATTCTTCTTTTGGTATTTACTTGTTCCTTTACTATATATTTCTTCCATGTTATGGATTCAGTGACTACTGATGGACAATGAAATTCATGAACTATTGGGCAAGCTATCTTTGGTTCTTTGATCTAAAGTTTGATGGAAAGTGGATGTTGAATATCAAAAATAAACAACTGAAGAAAATGTGAACTGAAGTGTCAATAGTCAAGGAGAAATCCAACATATCCATCTGAATGCCTTGTAAATTGTGGTGCTTCATTATGAAGGCGATGGTACATAATAGGTGCACTAGAACTACGGCATGAACCACAAGAATACTTTAGTCATAAACTAAATAACAGGAAAGAGCTCCTATTAATTAACAAGTTAAATTAATTAAGTGAAAATGTGACAACCACTCAGAAATATTTTTTGCTTTTTATTATTCTTTTTCATGCCTTTTATTGTTATTGCAAAGGTGATGTACAGAGGTGTTACAGTTACATTAGTCAAATAAGGAATACATTTCTTGGTGAACAGTGTCACCTTTTCCATCACTATTTCCCAGTTTTTCCCTCCAGTTCCCATCTACAAGCTGTATGGTTCATTTTCAACATAATGTGTAGTGAGTACCACTGCTGCATTTGAGCACCCTTTGTCCCAGCATTTCTGTCCCCTGCCATATACATCCAGATAAATGAACAAACAAGAAAAAGGGAAAAGAAAACAAAAACAGTAACAAAGAAAAAAATACCCCTCTTTCTTTCATTTCTTGGAATTCATTTTGATGAAAATTATTGTATATGATCAGATGCACATGGCTATGTTGTCTTTGTGATCCTTCTCTGGTCTTACTCTATGTGAATGCCAAAAGACATTTTAACCAAGACACTTAACAAAATATGTAGAATATCAAAAAACACTCCAAGTTTTTCAAATGTTTTAAGTGGACAGTAATGAAATTTGAAATTCTAATTTCAATTGATATTAAATAGTTTTCCCAGTATGAATGATAATCATTAAAATGAGTTAAAAATCAATTAAGATTTACTGTAAAAGAATGCACACTCCAGTTTTGCAGATAATAAATGATCAGAGAAAGGGAAAACAAATTCAGTTGAAATGTTAAATAGAATGGCATTTAAGTTTTTAGTGATTTCATTATTTTCAACCTTAGAATGACGTCAATCTTAGCAAACATAATAGTTTTATTACCTAAATATTGAAAATGCATAGTTATATACACAAACTTTAATTTTTTATATTAAATTGTGTATAAAAAACATGTTGAGTTATAATTATTTATTAAGAAATGTTGATATGTTAATGATTGAAATCCAGCTTGAATGTGGTGTGACAATAATTTTTCATACAGTACTTTTTAACAATGAAATAATTCTCTTCATATTTTATTCTGTTTCTAAATAATAAACTTACTGATGAAAGTAATATGAAGTAAAGACTTCTAGAATCAATTGAAAGTGAGTTATTTATCTAAAGAAGCTAAAGAATTACTAAAATATTCAAAGAATAAATAAAACAATTGAAAGTGAACTGTTCTTTAAAATTTTTGTTCCATTGCAGCTTTGTGTTAAGAAGACTAAGCCCCATTTGTTAGGAAATGGAAAGATTTGGAAACAATTATATTAAGTGAAGTAAGCCAGGCCCAAAGAAACATAGGTCCCATGGTTTCCCTTTTTTGCAATAACTAGTATATGTCTGAGACAAGCAGAAAAGGTCAGATAAGTTGATGTTAGGTAAAATGAACCCCAAGATAAATATTCAGATTTTTTTTTCTTGCAATTGTTTCTAACATATTTATAAGATGATTTCTTTGTTGCGTTGGATGTCCCTCCCCCACGGTATAACCCCTGCTTTCACTGTATTTGATGTTGGTATAATTTGTGGAGGGGGAGGGAAAAAACAAATAATTTAAATAGGGATACAGGTGGACCCATTGCAACAATGAGATGTACAAGTCCTTATGTCGAAAAATGAACTTTACAACTTTGGACGAGTGGGGTGGGGAGATGGGAGGGGGGTGGGAGTGGGGGGGTTGGGGAGGAGATGGGAAGGGATGGGAAAGGGAAACAAAGGAGGAGGCTACAATGCTTGATAAGATATGTACTCATTACCTTGCCCATGTAATATTAACCCCTCTGTATGGTATTTTCACAATTAAAAAAAGTGAAAATGTAAAAAAACATAATAAAGACTCTTCAACCAATCTTTCATAATTTAAATAATAATTATTAGTTAACTGGGCATCTTCAACTCCCATATATTATTTTTCTTTATTTCTCAATATTTTTAAAGTAAATAAGATACATTTCCTGGAATCACTAAGAAAATTGTCAGATTTTTTATCATTTTAATTCTATCAATTCCCAAAGCAAACTGATCCTTTGTGCCATCTTTTATTATGCAGTAAGTATAGTTTATACAGTATTTTCATTAATTGACATAGTTTGTATTAATTTTTCTGTCCCCATATCTACTCAGAAATATCCAATAAAATAAACCCTCATTTTTATATACAGTTTTGCTTTCACTCTTGAATTAGTAAATTAAGTTTTTGTTTCTAGCTTATCCATTAGTCTAACATATAACAACTATGAATGACTTCAGAAGTTCAAGAATATTCTAGCTTCTCCCTCTCTATTTTGGGGGAACATTCTAGCTTCTCCCTCTCTAGTTTGGGGGAACATTGAGACTATCTTTTTCATTTGTGATAGTATCAAGGGCTTCTATAGATTTCAAGTGCTCCTAATATCACCTTTATTGCTTGTATTACTTAAATCAGATCATTAGGTAGAATGAAGGGAGGAAGGGTAGGGGAGAGAGACAGAAAGAGAGAAAGAGAGAGAGAAGTTGCCATTTTACTAAGTATTTTATATGTTTTCTGAGGTTAAATGTTTATATTTAGCTTACATATTTTTATTTTAATTAATCATCATACAGTTTCCCTAATCATGTAGCTTCATCCTACCCATTGGTTAGCAGGTTCTTTGTTGTGACTTTTATAATAATTATGCTTTTACACATTGATTCTTCAGTCCTAAGACTTATGAACTAATGATTTTTAAGTTTTTGATTAAATGAGATGACCACTTAATATTCAAATAATTGCTTGAACTGTGTCAAGAAAGCATGCCAATTTATTAGAAACTGTGAATTTTAATTACTTATTTAATTCTCTATAGATCTTCTGCAGTAGGTGAAGGAATTCAACATTTTTTTCTATTTAAGCATAATAATCAATATGTAAATCATATTTAAATTAGAACTTCAAGATGTATAAGTGTTATGTGATACTTGAATTTGTAAAATATAACATTTTATAATTGTCAAGTTAATGTTTACAGCAAACTATTCATAGAAAATGTAATATTATGTTTATCTCTGTAAAAATTTAGGATTGTTTTATTCTATTTTTTCCTAAAGCTGGTCCTGTAGGCTTGTTATAAATTAACATAAACATTTTGAAAAATGTGGAAGAGTGATGGACACATGGTCCTACTAACCATTTCTTTTCAGAGGGCCTGAACGAAGATTATACATTTATAAATGCCTGTTTCTTCTTGTCAAGCTGAGTCAGTCCTGGTATCGAACTCACCATCAGTGGAAAGAAAGATATTTAAAAATCATTGCTGTAAAATGTAGAAATAATTCAAAAAGTAAAAATGCAAAAAGAATTTTTCAAATTTTATTCTTCAAAGAAGTATCTATGTTTATAGTGAGAAGCTCTATACTGAGTCTGAGTTTTATTTTTCTGATGACACAATAATAACTGTATTGCTTGTTACAGAATTTTTCTTACAGAATTTTCTTGATTCCATGTTTGAGGTTCTAAAATTGTTCCTCTTTTTTCTTTAGTATGTAATAAAGACACACATTATATGTAGTATTTTAGGTATTTTTTAGGGCTACTTATTTTTCTTTTAAGTCTACAGACATAATCCTAATTGTAATTTGATAATATACTTTGACAATTGTAAATGTTGCAGTTTATAATTTTGAAATTTGATTGTCAAAAGTTCAAGAAGATAACATTGGGTAAAACATCTGATTGTGAAAAACACAAGTGTATTTTTTTGCTTATGCTTTTATGTTTTACAAGTGATCAACATTTACAATTTAAATATTATCAGGTCAAACCCAACAATAACAATTGTCACTCACAATCTAAAGTACTTTCAGATTGTGCAAGAGATATTCTGAACACTATACGTAATCATATATAATTTTTTGCTTATTTTTTCATTGTGGTTAATTTCTCTATTATAAAATAGAGAAGAACTAATGTTCTTATGTTAAATACGACCAAAACATTTACTTAAGCTACAAAACTTTGATGGTGTTATCTACATAATATTTTAAATAATTGTTATTTACTTTGCATTTTTTTACCAGAGGTAGCCTTGAACCATAATCCTCCTCCTTGTATCTTCCCACATAAATAAGTTGAAAGCACATATTTCCACATGCAAATAATTAATTGAAATAGAAATCTCACTAACTTTTTGCCCAAGATGGATTCCAAACATGATCATCTGGATTTTTCCCTTCTGAAGACATGAGCCTCTGTACAGCCTAAAAAATGTATTTCATATTGGTCTTATTAGAAGTAGTCTGCATGGAATGGGGAGGAAGGGGAGAGGCAAAGTGACAGAAAAACAAGGGAGGCGATAACAATGATTGACAAGAAATGTGCTCATCACTTTACATAAAGTATCCCCTCTGTATGCCACCTTGACAATAAAATTAAATAGTTAAAAAAGAAGCTGGATTGGCATATCCATTTGCTTTCCAATGACTATGAATTGAATTGGATGAATAAGTTCCTTTTTATCAGAGAGTATTGGAAAAATAGACAGAGGCAGAGAAGAAGGGGAGAGAGCACAGGGAACAGAGAACAAAAGACAAAGGAGAAGAGAGTGGAAGGGACAGGGAAGAGGGAAGAGGGGAGAGAAGAAATGGGAGAGAAGTGAGACCAGGGATTGATACTCTGTGGAGTATTACTTCAGACTTCTTTTACGAAATACTCCAAGGTGTATTTTATTAAGCTACACAATTATAAATCCATTCAGCTTAACAAAGTATCACCAAATATCCCAGGCTGGACTCAATTTCCTGACCATTTGGCTTCTTCCCTACCACTGCTGACATTTAGGCATGTTCTATTCAACCTGTTCTACCCAGATTTGAATTGTGATTAAAAAGATTTTTGTTTCCTGGTATTAGAGACATAAATCAGTGGTAAACTGCAAACAGGAGGTCTTAAATTCAAGCATCAATATTGCCAATGGCATTAGTACTCCCCCACAAAATTAACCAATATATTTCAGCATATTTAGACTATCCTTGGGGTCTTTGCAATACTTGATATTTACATATAATAAAAATCTCAAAATGTTACAGGATGTTGAATTCTCAGCCTGGTAAGGGACAATTCTCAGAATAAGGGACAATGTCTCAGAATCCTTTCCCCAAAGACAAGAAAGAATAAACCAATTATGTGTTATAGCAGCAACTCTATTCCATGTGACACTGAAGATCAAAGCCAGTGCCATAAGCTTTTTCCACTAATCACAATAAGGAAACTATATTTATACTAAGAATTAAAAGCATTCAAATGGAAAACATTTAAATTATATTTATTCAGTTATGGTTTGGACATTAAATATCAACTAAAAAGCACATATATATGTATATATACATAAATACATGTATATTTGGCCTCCTGATTCAACAATGTTCAGAGCTGAGACATTGTGTATTAGTAAGCGGAAGCTTACCTAATTAGTGGACTACAGCATCTATAGCTGAATGGACTTCAGTAAGTAGAAGTAAATCACTAGAGCCGTGTTAAGAATGGATGTATGTTTTACCCCAACCTTCCCCTTCCCTTCTCGCTCTCCCTCTCCCTCACTTTCCCTCTCTCTCTCTTCCTCCCCCCCTCTCTCTCCCTCTCTCTGATTTTTATCCACCATGAAATGAACATCTTTGTTTTGTCATTTGCTTATTTACCTAATAATTTGTATGGTCATCCTTTCAGAAGTAAAGGAATCTAGTGACAATGAATCTATTAATCCATGAGACCCACTAAATATTCCATATTTTAAATGTTTTTTGAAGATGTTTTGTCACAATAGAGCTGTGGGCTTGAGGGGGAAAAAAGCATGATGATAGCAGGGGCATGTAGAGAAGGAGGATGGCTATTGTTAATGGCCTGTAAATACAAAGATAGAGCCAGCCTATGCTAGCTGGTATCCTCCAATTTCCCTTTTTATTCCATCCAGTCCCCCAGCATACTGTATGATTTTGCTGTCATTCAGCTTTGATCATCTCCCTTCAGTGAGACCTTTTTGAAAAATACCTTGGCAGAGGAATACTTTAGTAAGTTCCTGGAAACTCATAATTCAGTCAAGTTGACAATCAAGATTAACCATCAAAGGGCATTACTGTTTATTACCTGAATTTAAATGATCAACTCTTAAAAATTACCTTTGACAAGTAAATGCTTATTAGCCAGCTGATTTGAATATAAAAATAGCACTAGTGTTGAACATTTAAGAGTGTGATGAGAGCAGTAAACTTTTGGGTTACTTTCTTATTACAGGTATTGGCAGTCTGAATTAATATGCACAATAAGTTTTTCAGTGACTGTAGATTCTGACATAGCAGGTCAGCTTTAGAAGCTATCAACAGTCAGTTTTTCTTGAGATATTAAGATTTGTAAAATTGATTATTTGGGAGGAGTTTCCTGTAGGGATCTTTCATTCAGAAGCAATGATTCATATAAATTCTTCAAGCTGATTATTGTTAAAGTATTCTATGGTGCCTTTCATGCTTTTCACAGGCAAAATAACAGACTTCATAATCCAGATCAGGCTCAGGTGTTCATTACCTTTTCTGAGAATATAGTTACAAAGGCACTTATCTTTAATAATGTAAAAATGAAAAGGATTCAAAGAATTACACAGACAGATTGGTTAAAATGCAAGAATATTTTTGTCACATTCTACGACGAGCCTAGTTCAATTTTGTCGTGAGATTCTTCAGGAGGAGTGCTGCTAAATGAGAACAGAAAAAAATCACACTTTATCCACACAAGGCTCTTACTCAGAAAACCATTAGCTTCATGAAGAACATAATTCTGAAAGAACTTGATTTCCTTCTGTGAAGATAAAAGAATAAGGGCATATAATAAAGCTATCTTTACACCATTTAAGAAGTTTAAATTTAGGTTATGTTCTGAATTTGGCAGTGCCTTAAAGTAATTATCTGGAGATGTATACATTTGAGAACTTGTAATTAATCTAGCAAAAGGAGGTTTCATTCTGTGTGGATATTGAAAGTTGAGACAGTTCTGTTTTAATTATATAACTTGGCAATGATATCATGAGCAAATTTCATCTTTAGATCTACAGTTTGGCCTAAGTAACTCTGGCCCCAAGGCTAAATTTGATACCATTATCAATTTCTCTCTCTTCTCTGCTATTTTCCAACTTTTTTGTATTGATAATGTGACAAGTAAGATTTTTATTGTCAAGGAATATATTTTGACCATCACATGGCTTATAAGCTAAAATACAAATATCAAAATCACATTAATGCATTCACAGCCCTTTTAGTTGTCTTCATAAATTTACAATGAATGTTTAATGAAATTTACAACAATGACCTATATTCTGTGACTAAAAATATATCTTAAGTTTATATTTCTTTTCAAAATCTGTTTGATTGCTGTAAGTTAAATAGGAGATAATGGTTTAAAATAGGATAAAAACAGTGTTTATATTTTCTATTGACTTCATTAAAAATTCAGATCCAATTGTAAATTTGTTAAATTCATTTAATCGTTTAATCTCAATAAAATTATTTTAAAAATTCATATTCAAAATTACTTATCCTTGCTTTGAGAAAGAAAATCTTATTATTGAGAATATTTTTTCCACATTTTGCTGGCAACTTGACTCTGGATTTGTTCTAGATGATCGTCTCCACCTCCTCTGATTTACTCCCAGAAATTCAGGAGCACTAGAGTAAGATAACCAGTATTACTTTTTTACTTTTTTTAATTTTAGAATTGACTTATATACTGGAATGTGGTTAGTAACAGTAATATGACTGAAATTGAATGAATGCATAAACAAATGAATGTAAATTGATGACAACACATGTGCTATGGAGAAAAGTTGTGTAAAATAACGTTATTGAGTCAACAGGTAGTAAAACTGTATGCTTTGTGCTTCACTAAACAAAAGAATTTTCTGCCGGGCGCTGGTTGCTCATGCCTGTAATCCTAGCTACTCAGGAGGGTAAGATCTGAGGATCATGGTTCAAAGCCAGCCCGGGCAGGAAAGTCCATGAAACTCTTATTTCCAATAAACCACTCAAAAACTGGAAGTGGCACTGTGGCTTGAGTGGTAGAGCGCTCACCTTGAGCTGAAGAGCGCAGGAACAGTGCCCAAGCCCAGAGTTCAAGCTCTATGACAGACCCCCCCCCCCCCCGCAAAAAAAAAAAAAAGAATTTTCTACTTGCCACTCTTACTTTCGGTCATCTGAAGCTTCCCTCATTCATTGGAACTTTTAGGTCCTTCAATTATATAGTAGTTTAATGGTCTTTCTTAGTTGATATTTCCTCTATGTAAGTTAATTTACTCACTAGTGAAACTAATTTTCCAAAGTCAGGTATAATGTACATGACAGTTTTTCATTCCTTGCACCTGAAGATTTAATAGTTTAAGTACTAATAATGCATAATATATTTAAGAATTTGATAAGTTATAGCTATATCTCTTATGAGATTCTATATATTTTCTGTTTTTCTTCTCTGTGAAGAAATGTGTATTCACATAAATAAGACTCATTTATTATTATACAAGTGACCATTGGTAAAGAATACATTACCTTCTTCTTTTAGTGAATTTGTAAAATACTTTAAGGTTCCCTTTCAAATCATCACACACACTATATTATTTCTGAACACAGACTTATGGGTATGAAAAGCGAGATTATGGACCCAATGTTAAATACCCTACTACCAAGAATAATGAAGTTTTGTTTTGTATGACTATTTTATTTCAACACATGTAATAGTAACTAAATTAAATGGATGAGATAGGTAGAAAGTTTAGCTCAATATCCTACTTACAACATGAATTAAAATTTTATAATATAGTCATTATATTATGATTATGATCATTCTACAAATTACTTGCTGAGAATTGTGGAACATGTCCATACCCTAGGTTGAAACCTGAGCATTTTTATCAAAGCCAATCTGGGTATGCAAACCCAAGAGACTCATCTTCAATTAGCTAAGAGAAGAAAAAGCAAAGAATTAAAGAAGCAGAAGAAGCAGAAGCAGAAGAAGCAGAAGCAGAGGAGGAAGAAGAAGAAGCAGAGGAAGAAGCAGAAGCAGAAGCAGAAGCAGAAGCAGAAGCAGGAGCAGGAGCAGGAGCAGGAGCAGGAGCAGGAGAGCAGGAAGAAGAAGAAGAAGAAGAAGAAAGAAGAAGAAGAAGAAGAAGAAGAAGAAGAAGAAGAAGAAGAAGAAGAAGAAGAAGAAGAAGAAGAAGAAGAAGAAGAAGAAGAAGAAGAAGAAAGAAGAAGAGGAAGAAAGAAGAAGAGGAAGAGAAGAAGAATTGTAGGCATAACTCAAGTGGAAAAGTGTCAAGGGGAAATGGAAGAGTACCAGTCTTGAGTGAAAATTTAGCAAGCAAGACAAACAAGTGTGAGCATAAGGACTCAAACTTAGGAAAAAAATAAGTACAGCATTTATTTATGTGTTTGTTTGTTTATTTATTTATTTATTTATTTATTTATTTATTTATTTATTTATGTCAGTCGTGGGGCCTGGGCACTGTCCCTCAGCTCTTCAGCTCAAGGCTAGCGCTCTACCACTTGAGCCATAGCACCACTTCTGGCTTTTTCTGCTTATGTGGTGCTGAGGAATTGAACCCAGGGACTTATAGATGCAAGGCAAGCACTCTACCATTGAGCCACCTTCCCAGTCCCGTCTCTACAATATTTATATAAACTGTTTGCAATAATCAAGATGCTGATGAGGGAAGCTCTAAGGATAGATTTCCTTAAAATTGGCTTTTCCAATAAAAATATTTTTATGAAAATATATAAATAATATACTGACCACATGGTGATATATGTACAAATGCAAGTATTTAAACATATTTAGGCTCTCCACATAATTACTATTAATATGTTAAAAGACATAATTTTCTTGCTTGCCTACAAGATTCTTGACAATTCTAGGTCTGATAGTACTTTTACAACATTCCAAACTCCAGAAAATACTTGATCAGTGTTTAGTGACATATATACAATCCCAGATATGCACAAGGAATAAATAAAGAGGAGGATTATAATCTACAGATTTTGGCATAAATGCAAGACCATACCTAAAAAGTAACCAAATCATAAAGAGATAAGGCTAGACTTTGTTGATGGAGTACCAGCCTCGAAACTGTGTATGTCTTGAGTCCAAATCCCAGTATGTCAAAAAGTTGTGACATACATTTCAGTTCATCTGTTTTATTAAAAAAATGCATGTTGATATTGTTTTGCCATTTCTCAACAGAGGAACTACAAATCAAAGATCTACCAAAGCAGTTTCAGCATCAATGATTCACTAGAAGTACTCAAAGAAGAAAAATCTGATACACTTACAGCAGCATGTTCTAACAAATAAGAGATTATAAACAATATGGGCAACAAGAAAATTACAAAAACAACAAAAATTATGATAAAAAAGAGAAATAACTAGAAACAATTCCAGGAGAAACAAGGCATGAAATTCTGAATACCCCTTTTCGACTAAAAGTAGACAGATGTATTTATTTATTCTAGCTATGATTGGTAATACTTGTGATTGTTGTCAACCAGAAAAGCTCTCTAAACTTCCTAGCAAGTGAGTCAAACATGTGACTTGATACATAAACATGTACAATTTGATATTAGCTACACTGATTCCCACCCAAAGTAGAAAACTGGTCTTCAGCATCAGTTACAATATTAGCAAAATCTCCTGATTCAGACTGAGGCTTCTGGCACACAGAAACAGAAGATTACCCAAGTAACTGGCAGAACTTCTTGGATCAGTGGCTTAGTGTGTGAAAAAGACAAATAAAAAGGCCAACGGATTTTAAAAACCTGTTCAGATATTCAACCAAAGCAAACACAAATCAAAACTACTAAGATACTACCATGCAGTAGGTAAGTTTTCCATTGTCAAAATAATCAAAGGATTAAAAGTACTGGAAAAAAATTTAGAGAAAAGGTATCCTGTATATTCATCATAATAACATAATGGTGCAGCTGCTGTAGAAAACATTTTGGAAGGTCTTGAAAACTAAACAGTAATTGGATGTAAGGTCATGCTATAGTTCCTGGGCCTAATCCATATCAATACAAACACACTTTGTGTGTGTGTGTGTGTGTGTCTGTGTGTGTGTGTGTGTGTGTGTACATATAACTAGAACTATCTAACTCACGCTCTCTAGATGTTCTTCCTAAAATTTTTCCAAGAGTTGCATCTGGATGTCACAATGATGAACATATCCCATGTTCATGGAATAGTTTATCACCATATCCAAGAGGAAGAAACACTGAGAAAGGATTAAGAAAAGGGAATAGACAGGTCCTGCCTCCATATGTGACAACATGAAGGAAACCCAAGTACAATATGCTAAGTGAATGACAACAGTCAATGATGAAACTGACTTCCACATAGAAGAGGTGACTAAAAACAAACTCAGATGGGAATTTAGACTTGAATAGGTGTAATCTTAGACTCCTTAAACAAAAAAATAGAGTTATTCTATGCAACATTGTTCTTGTAAACCTCACATTATCTGATCTTAACACACACACACACACACACACACACACACACACACACACACACACACACACACAAAAGTTCTGGTAACTCTCCAGAGATAATTTGGTGCACATTGCAGTATCAGTATACGGATACTTTAGAGTATCCGTATTCTGATTCATGAATATGGAATAGTTTACAATTATCCAAGTCCATTTTTATCATGTATTAGAACATCTTATAGTTTGTGGTGTACAGACTTCCAATTAGGTAAAATTTATGTTTATAACTTTAGATATAATTAGCAAAATAAATTTTTCCCTTAAAACAACTATTTTATGTTTATATTTATTTTATATTTTATTTATATTTACATTTATATTTTACTTATATTGATGTTTCTTTATATTTATTTATATACACATTTATTTTATTTTAGCCTTGCTACATTTAGTTTTGAATAGATTGCTGAGAACTTCCCATATATAAAAATATATCATTTTTAATAGAGGTAATTTTAAGTTTTTCTTTCAAGGTAGATATATTCTTTTTCCCTTTCTGTCCTAATTATTCTGATCATATTCTTCACTATATTAATGAGCAGAAATCATCAGAATGAATTTCATTGTCTTGTTTCAGACTTTATTGTTAAAGTATTCAGCCTTCTACCATTAACTGTAATAGCAGTGAGTTTTCTTGGATTTCCTTGGTTGAATACATTCAGTTTCTTATTCATTAGAAAGTTTATTTTCTTGTTATTCATTCATTCTTTTCTTAGTTTTTTGTTCTGTGACCTTCACATTTTGCAATATCATTACATTTACAAATCATAGATTCTTGTTACTTCCAGTTCAACCTCTTAAATCCAGCATATGGGCTATTTCCAACACAATTTCCATCAAGTCTTTTCATTTCCCTGGGTATCAGTCATACTTTCTTGTTTTTTTTCTTTCCCAAACATCACAATTGTTATTTGAAACAACACATTTAATAGAGTATATTTTAGGTACCTCAGAAAAGGTTTCCTCCAGAGTATGCTATTTGCTCTGGGTTTATTTATTTATAATTTTTCTTACTTACCTACTTGAAAAAGTGTTGTGAATATGTTACATGGCAGAGGAAAACGAAAACTTAAAATGGAACTGAAATGGACCAAATATGATGACAATATTTTTGAAAGGAGGAAGCAAAGGAGAACAAGAGATGGAAGATGAAAAAAAATGTTTTTTATTGTTGATAGTGAATTTCCAAGGGAACTGATTCTCTTGTAGACACAAAAGGGAGGCACCCTGTAGACATCTTAATGTATCCTACTCACGCCACTCACAGACTTTTGATTGACATAACTATAATTAAATCTGGATCATTTTAAGCTTTTAAGTTTATTTTAATTTGTCAGCGCAGAAATTAACACAGACATGCACGTGTTTTCCAGGCTGCTGGTGATGACAAGAATAGTATTTTCAATTTGGTCTTTTAGTATTTGATAGAAGTGGAGAGTAACTTATTTCTGTCTTTGGTCAAAGTTTGTTTTTTAATTCTAATGCAGTGAAGTATCTCCTTGTGTGGACAGATCAACATGATGGAAATTCTTTCAAGTCCACTCAATGATTTCTCTTTGACTGTCTTCCAGTGGGTTCAGCTTGGCATGTGCACAAAATCTTTGTTGATACCCAAAGTTAACCCTAAACCCAGGAGAGGTATCTTTGGTCATCTTTCTGCATGACTTATTACCTTTCCTTTGATTTGTTACCATTTGCTACCATGCTTTCTTGAGTCAGTGAGGACAACCAGCAAGTGTCATTGTGTGTAGTCATTGTACTTCCCCTATACCTGAGATAGCAGGTGTGTGCTGCCATGCCCAAGTGCTCTTCAAGTCCTAATTACCTTTGTGCAGCTGAACACCATCTCAGAGTTACAGCTGGACTCCTCTTCACCCTCAGACTGTGTCTGTAAACTTTCATCACTTAGTGCATGAATTGTGTTTATCTGGCTTGTTTGCTGCCTCTCACAGCTCTTTGTCATTTAGACTGGAGTAATATTTTTCTATGTATTGTCTAAATTATAATTGTTTTAGATAAGAGAGTAAGGCTGATATTTTTTCTTTATTTTAATTGGAACTGATTGGCCCTTCCCACTGCTTTCTGATCTTTCAAATAATGTAGGCTTGAGAAATCAGAAACTTCCAAACTTTTTTAAGGTTTTCCTTCCAGATCTCTTTCATTATCAAAAATATCCTTAAATATGAAGCTTTAAGTACATCAGTCCCATGAGCAAAATCAAAATGAAACTCTTCTTTCTTAGAGCCTACTTTTCTTTTCTTTTACCAGAAGACCAACATCATGGCACTGGATCCAAGGGGAAAGAAGCTCTCAAAAGAATGACACCCTTTACTGTAAAAACTGACATCCTCTGATTATCCCTAATTGTAAATGTCATAAATGATCTTGTATAATGTGGATTCAATCCCCAGTACAAATCCCACCAAATATACAGTATAGGAAGAATTGGTTATAATGAAGGAAGAGAGATCCATTACCCTGGGCTATGCTTGTTGTGAAAACTGAGCTTTTGAAAAAATTGAGATGATGGTGGAGGAAATTCTGTCCATTCCATACTAAGCTATCCTCTGTGAACCACCCTTCACTTCAGATATGACATTATGACAAAAAGCCCTGCTTTACTGATAGCTAATTGCTAAAGGGATGTAATGGAGTAGGTCCTAGTTTAAATGTCACATGTTCTTGTTCTCTCTACTCATTTAGTAAATTTAAACTTGATAAAACTTACTCAAAATCAATTTCGTACATTTACTAGCTTTTTGTACATTGATTAGTAGGGCTTTCAAACATTGTTTCACGATCAGTTTATGCAGTTATTTAAATCTTTCTAAATATATATATTCAAACATACGTTGTTCATTATTATTTTCATTCACATATTCATAGGGTACAATATGATAGAGACATTACACATATAAAATGTATAATCAAATAATGATAGGGAAAATATCTAGCTCCTCAAATGTTTGCTTGAAATGTTTGTTATAAAATAAAAATTATATATATGCATATGATATGCAGTAGGATATTTTGATATATTTATATAGTAAGTTGTTCTTGAATTAGTATAATCCACATTTGCCCCCTAATTATTATTTCACAAATGAATCCTTCCCCTAGCTGTTTGTAAAATAGGGAATGTATTACTGTAAGCTGTTGTTACCACAGTGCTGTACGAAATACCCAAAAGATTACTTCTGCCTCATTCTGTTTTGGGTTCACTTTATCCAGCCTCCCTTTGTCTGCCTTGCTTTCTTGCCCTTTGAACCTCTAGGATCCCCTGTTTTATATGAATATTGGCTTCTTTAGCATCCACATTGGTGAGAAATTATGGATACTGGCCTTTCTGTGCCTCATTCACTTCCCATAACATATGTCTTTTTGTACCATGTGTCTTGCAGCAAATGATAGACTATCATTGCTCTCTGATGGACAGTGTTCCTTATCATCATTGTCAAATCTTCTATCACTTTGATTGTGATAGCTCTATTTAAGTTGTTTATTTACTCTTGTATTACTGTGGGTCAACTGCTTCTTAAAATTTATAAATTTCTTTCAGGTATTTTTTCCAGCTTTCTTGTATGTTTTAAAAGTACTGTCAAACTGTTTTAGATTTCTTTTTTATATATAAGTTTTTTATTGTGAAAATACTGTACAGAAGGGTTACAGTTACATGAGCAAGGTAATGAGTACATTTCTTATCAAGATTTTTGCCTCCTCCTTTGTTTTTCCCCTACCATCCCTTCCATCCCACCTCCACAACTACACTCCCCCACCTAAATTGTAAAGTTCATTTGTCAACATAGTGTCTTGTACATCTCATTGTTACAATGGGTCAACCTGTATCCCTATTTAAACATTTTGTTATGTGGTTGTTGCTGCTGTTGTGATATGGACTTTTTGATCTCTAATTCTATCAATTTGATTATCTTCTATCCTTATTTTGATATAAATAGCTAGGGGTTTATGAATCTTATTTGTTTTTTCAAAGAACTAATTTTTATTTCATTTTATTTGTATAGCATTTTCATCACAATTTCATACGTCTCTGCCCTTCTTTTCTTATATTCTTGTCTAGCTGCTCTGTGGAGTACAGGAGCTATTGACACAGCTTCTCACCATCTGAAGCCCTCCCAGATTTTCTGCCCTTACTGCTTTAGCACGGGATATTCCTAGGCTGTAACCATTGGTCTGGCCCTCTGCAAAGGTACAAAACAATCAACAAGGAAAGCCGTTTGCATGAATTGTGCAAGGTGTGGGACTGTGATTGATCCCAAGGACAGCAGCCTCACAATTGTCAGTCTTAGCATTCCAGCTATTCACAAACAGCTTCTATGTCTCTTTGACCAGAGCTTATCATTCATGTCATAGTCTCACAAGTGTCCTCAGTTCTGTCTTTGGCTCTGGCTCAGCAACAGTCTTAGCAGATTGAAATTCTCATTCAAGTAGATTGTGTTGGTGAATCTGAGACCCAGTGTCATCCAATTTCCTGGGTCAAGACTGATTCTCACAGTCTTTGGATCATGGTCAAAGGGGTTTAGAATTTTAATATTGCTATCATAGGCTAGCTGAGAGATTTGATTAAGTCCTGTACGGCAAGAACTCCCCTCCCCTTGTGAGCGTGCTTAGACATGCCAAGAACAGCTTCACAGGCACCAGCTTGTTGGAAGCTATGTTTATTTTCTTTTGTGAACTTTTGTTTTTATGGCATGGTGGACGATACATGTCTGGGGACAGTCCTGAGGCTTGCCTTTTATCTTTTGCTCATAAACTCACAGGATGGAATGAGAAAGGGATTTTTTTTTTTGCTCTCCCATACCATTTTGCTCAGTGCTTTGAGTTAGAGTTCATTCTTTCTTTCATAAATCTGAAGTACAGTATTGATGGTTTTCATATGATTTTTGTCTATTTTTACTGCTATCTTTCTAAAATTTCCATACAGCTCTATGTATATCTCTGAACCATGAATCTGATGATTTTGTTTCACATTTCTGGCAATGCAGGAAAAGGTCTAGATATCCCTTAATCCACAAACTACAAAAGTCACAAATTGACCTCTTAAAATCCTCTTTCAGTTAGGTGTAGTGGCACAGACCTGTAATCCCAACACTCAGAGGAGTGAAGGAGAAAGATCACAAATTCAAGGGAACTTTGGGCTATGTAACAAGACCTCCTCAGCTCAAAAAAGCAATTTCTTCTATGTTTAAATTTGAACTGTGCTATTATGTACTCCTTTAAGGCAGTTTTAATCACAAAGGTTTGCCTATTCTATATTCTTAAACTTTATTCAGATTTTTGTTTTGTATTGGAGGGTAGAAAATAGCCAAAGAACAATATTTACATCCAGATTACTCTGAGTTCCCACAGAATATTACCCCTTATTATTGCAAAAATAATTATTTTAATAAAATAATGGATGCACTAATAACTGCAAGATAAAATAAAATAAGATGTTATCATAATTATGTTTTTTCAAAGAACAAATGTTTTAAAATTATGTTTTAGAGATATTTATGTTGGCACTATTTTATAGGCACAAATTGTCATTTTAATATTTGTGAGCCAATATATCAGAAGGTGAAATAATCTGTACAGCCTGCAATGTGGCTTGAAAATAAGAAAATGAATTTAAAAAGATTATCAAACCTATTTTTTTGCATTAGGAAATAAAAGAAGATAGATGAGATGACTAATCATATCAAAATATAACCTAACACTGCCAACACTTTTAGCATTAATATTCCTGGTAGAACTCTAATTTTAATTATGTTTACTTTCTCAATCTCCCTAAATCAGTCTTGATTGGATTTAATGAAGAGTTTAGGTATATCTTAATGATACTTTTAAATTAATCAAAATCCCAAGTAATTTAATATTTAAGATACTTATCAAGAATCTAGGGCTGTATTTTTTTCTGGAGCTTTCATGACTGTGTTACTGTTAACCCAGGCACACTGCATTTACCTCATGTATATAGTTGGAAATTGTGATGATAAAAAGTACTTGAATTTAGCATTTTATATGTATGCATATTTACTAAATTCAATTAAAAGTTTTATGTTTACAGGTAAGTATCTTTAAACTAGAAAAATATTCAGTGACATTTAGAGCAGTTTAGTTAGGATACATCCACAAAAAATTATTAGCAAATCAGTTTTAGAAAATAATGTCTTTGAGAAGAGATTAAATGAAATTGATAACTCAATTTTATTTTCACAAGTGAAACTTAGAAACAAATGCAATATTTCAAATAACTTGAGGTATTTGTACATGCTATCTCTTAGTGTTCAATGATGTTTAATATGCTTCATAGGAAAGGGGACCATATGTAAATTAGAATTTTATAAGTATAACTTAGATATAAATGATAAAAATCTGATATTTAGTACTATACAAAATAATTAAACAAGTTATTATATAAATTTAAACTGTAACATTTGAGTTCAGGTGAGAATATGACTTGAATTACTAAAATACTGGAAATTTAAGAAACAAGAGAATATTTTAATACTTTTTTCAATGTATCAAACAATATTTGCTAATAGAAGACAGAAAGACAAAATTTGTGGACAGAAAAGCAAGAAAGACAAGCAGTGGGGTACTCATCAACATCTGACTGCATGATTTGTTATTGGGTTTAGAACTTCATCATGAGATTGTATTGCAGAATCCACTATATTCAATGATTTCCAGCTACTTGGTATCCTAATATAGCTTGAGTCACAGGCGTGCATGAAGGCAGATTTGTTTGGGACGAGGAATATGGAAAATATGTTAAGGTAGAAAAAGGAAATTTACTCGTAGGCTTCTGGATCACATATTAAACTATATCTACACTTGGACATAGGGGACCCTTAAGAGCTGTGCTGAGTGGAACTTGAAACCATCTGTCCAAATATATATTTAGTAATCATAATCATATCCTCCTGCCTTTTAACTACCTTGCAAGGCAGCTTGTAAATCAGGTTTGCACATGAATCAGGATTGCTGACTGGGTCACCACAGTCATTCTGTTAGTGGGCAGGTCTGTTGCCTTGGACAGAGATAGGCAAATGTACACTCTCTAATGGAATCTAAGACATGAGCAACACCCAGCATGCACAAAAGTGTTATATACTGTGGTACAATGGTTTTACTTCCAAAGATGTACACCATCATGTTCAAGTGGAAACAAGGTTATAGCTTCAAATAAAAGTCCTGACTGGCTCTGATACTTAGTAAGTGACTTTTGGTAATGTTACTTGTTCTCCTCTACTTACAATTTTCTCACCTACAAAATTAGTCAGAATAATACAAAGGTATTTTCCTACTGTTACTGTAAAAGTAAACATTAAAAAGTATCACAATGCTTGAAAAAAAAGGTAGCTTTCATTTTCTTTAAATCAGAATGACAAGGATATTGTTAACTGAATATGTTTAAATATTTATTTTACTTTAATATTTTTGTGTATATTTTTATTGTAAAAATACTATACAGAGGTGTTACGGTTACATGAATAAGGTAATGAATACATTTCCTATAGAGCATTGTTACCTTCTCCTTTGTTGTTTCCCTGCCCAGTTCCATAACTCCTTACCCAACCCCCACTGAAATTGTAAAGGTCGATTTCAATATACTGTCTTGTACATCTTATCCTTATTTCAGCAGTTTGTTATTTCCCTTCCCCTCCCCAAATTAGAAAAATGCATATACAAGATTCAGGGCACCGGAATCAAATACAGTGAAAACAGGAGTTATACCATGGGGGAAGAACATACAAAAGAAGCCAAAAAAAATCACATGGTATATTACAAGTACATTAAATACAATAGCAAGAAAGATAAAACCACTTGTGTTTCTATCTGGAGGTTCATTTTGTTTAGCATGGTCATATGTACATATGGTCATATGTACATAGCTTTTGAACTTTTCTGCTTGTCCTAGACATATACTAGTTATTGTAAATAAGGGAAAACATGGGACCTATGTTTCTTTAGGCCTGGCTTACTTCACATAATATATTTTTTCCAAGTCTTTCCATTTCCAAGAAACCAATCAAGCCACAAGAAAACAAAACACCACAAACAAACCAGAGACTCCACCAAGAGACTGGTTACTTTAAGAATTAATGTAATTCTTGAGCATCAATATAAGACATGACCTACAAGGCAAGTTAATTATAAAAAATTACAAAAAATGAAAAAGTACTATTTTCATTGATCAAAATATGCTTACAGGAGAATTAAGAATGAAAAACAGTAAACATGAAAGGTTGATCTAGTTGAAAAGTGATCTGATAAATTAAAATGACACTGTATACATTTAATATAAAACAACTACTGTTTACTAAAATAGCTAAAATTTACAAACAGGAATACTTGTGGTTATATGAATATTTTATGTCAGAATCTTTAAAACTATTAAAATATTCATGATGTATTTTGCCACATAAATCATAGAATATAATTAAGATGATATATATGCATAAATGGATAGTGACAAACTTTGCAAGAATGTTTAATATCTATGTCTATATCTATATATCTCTCAGTAGATGAATGGACCAAGAAAATGTGATATATGTACACAATGGAATTCTATGCCTCCATCAGAAAGAATGACATTGCCTCATTTGTTAGGTGAGACTTGGAAAAAATTATATGAAGTGAAGTAAGCCAGGCCCAAAGAAACATAAGTCCCATGGTTTCCCTTTTTTGCAATTACTAGTATATATCTGAGACAAGCAGAAATGGTCAGATAAGTTGATGTTAGGTGAAATGAAAAAGGAAATCAAAACAGAACTTAGAAAGTGGAAATACCTCCCATGCTCCTGGAATGGAAGGATCAACATGGTGAAAATTGCAATACTTCCCAAGGCTATCTACAAATTCAATGTGATACCTATCAATATTCCAACCTCATTCTTCAAGGAAATAGAAGAGGCAATCCAAAAATTCATATGGAACAATAAAAGACCCCAAATAGCAAAACGATCCTTAACAGAAAGAACAGTGTTGGAGGAATATCAATACTAAATTTCAAACTCTACTACAAAGCCATAGTAATCAAAACAGCTTGGTACCAGCCTAAGAACAGACTCAGGAGCAATGGAATAGAATTGAAAACCCAGAAATGAACCTACAGACATATAGCTATCTAATCTTGTTAAATGGAACCTCCTTTTTACAACTATGTAAAGGTAATTTAAAAAACTGAGCTGAAAAAAAAAGAGAAATGTACTCATTACCTTGCCCATGTAATTGTAACCTCTCTGTATGGTATTTTCACAGTAAAAAAATCACTATATCTTTGTCATAGTTTCATGTGTCATATATTTTTCCTTTTGGAGAAATTCTTTGATTTATACTGCATATGTAGATAATTTTTATGTAATTTTTAACTGACCAGATACCTAACTGTAGAACTATAATTGTATCATAGGATTGAGTACATGGCTAAATAGTAGAGTACTTACATAATATGCCTGAGGCTTGAGTTCAAACCTACAGTTTTGTTGTATATCACTGGATCCTAAGATATAGAAACTTCATTCTAGAGGACATGTTATGCCATATGATCAATCAGTAAGTAGGATAAAAGAGGGAGCGTAGCCTAGGAAGGCAGAAGATATAAAACCAAAATTTTAGGGATTTCCATTAGGTAATTTGGAAAATATATTGTGGTAGTTTAACTTCTAGCAGTACCAGTTAGGCTGGAGAACTGTGAATAGCTGAATAAATATCTAGGAGATGAAATTAGCAATCTTGATAATTATGTGATTCAGAAGTAAGAAGATCATCCTTTAAATGCAATGTGGAGAATAAAATGAACATAGCAAAGATCATCAGTGTGTTTTGACACACTGTAATTCTGACCACCTCATTGATAAAATGATTTTCAGTCATGTTAATGTTATAAGGAAAGTCATGACTTACTGAGTTTTCAAATGAAAAATTTTAAAAAACACATTTTACTCTTAGTAAAATACATTCAGTAAAACTCAGTTTTACTTTCAGTAAACTATATCTTATGTGGACTAAAATTTGCAACTTAAGAAAATATTTATTTCTTCAGCTTCATATTATCTCAGTGTTTACTACAGCAAATACAATTCCTCAGTAGTCATACAGAATTAAATCATTAATTGATTGAGTTTGATAATACATTTTAGATATGGCATAAATTAGAAACATTTGATGATTTCTTTAACGCAGATTTGAAACACAAGAACAGTTGCTGCTTCCTTTTCTGAATTTGTGAATGTCATGGTTTCTTTTTCTCACATCCATCAGGATAGATGAATCCTCACCATCCATTCTGAACATTCGCTTTTGTTCTCATTCTTAGTCTGATCATGTGAATTCCTCAATTTGAGCCTTGTCCTCTCTGCCTCAACTTTAATTCAGTCTTGTCATACCTCATTGATTTCAGTTGTTCTATTTTGTTTTGTTCATTCTTCTCACAAACTCTCTTCAAAGCCTAATTTCTCTTTTTTTTCTTTTATTTATTCTCTTCCTCTGTGTGTGTGTGTGTGTGTGTGTGTGTGTGTGTGTGTGTGTCCATGTGATGAGATTAACCAAAATACTCTCTTCTATTTATCACTACCTTCTTGGAGCCAGTTCTGAACCTCACAATAAATGCAGAAATGAAGAAAACCACAAGGATTTGAAAAGAAAATCAAGTTCCAGCTTTAAAATAAATCTCTTAAGATGAGTCATTGCATTTCAGAGAAAATAGTACACAACAGAGTATATTGCATAACATATTAATTCTACTAAAATGAAAATACCATGTAGGATGTCTGTGTTCATTGAAGAGTAAGTAACACACCATGTTCGTTTGGAGCATATATCATACATCTGCATATATTTGTATAATCTAAATTATATATTAACAGTAAAGATTGTATCTAGCAATATAAACAATGTATATTTATGTGTGCATATACAACACTTAATATTTATATAATTATATATTGTACATACATACTATATATTTAGAATTAGTAAATGTTCAATGGCTTAAGGTCAAGTGACAAGTCTGCCAATACTTTACTCAATTATAGTAGTCTCTGAAGGAGGAAATCCTGAATCATCTTCTCATTGGCTTTCTAAGGACAAACTGTTTTGTATCTGTTGCTGAAGGACCAAGTCACATTTTTTCCTAACCTACTCAAATTTGTTTGAAACTGGAGAGAGACATATAATTGCAAACAAAACAAAAGGATTTAGAGGATATTTAATTTTTTGAAAGAGAGAAAAATGGTTATTTTTTTAAGTCTGATGTCTTACACTAGGTGGCTATAGATGTATTACCATACCTAATCTCTCTTTCTACAAATGAGAAAATACCAATTAAGGAACTGAGATAATGCACTGTTGCTCAATCCTATACTCAAAGCTAAAAGAAATTAGGACTATGGCCTAATTAATAGGAGGATAAAAGCTCAATTTTGTTGTCCCCATCTTTTTTTTTTAAGATTTTAAAAAATTTACTGTATAGATGATATACTGAGGGGTTACAGTTACATTAGTCAGGTAATTAGTACTCCTCCTTTTATTAAAAATGTTATTGTAAAGTAGATACACAGGGATAACAGTTCTTAAATCTGGTCATGAGTAGTACAATTCTTTTTGAACTATGTCTTTCCTTCTGTCACTGTCTCCCAGTGTTTCCCTCCCACCCCCACCTTTAAAATATCCAGTTCATTTTCCACATAGTGTCTACTGAGCATCACTGTTGTATTTGTTCATCCTTGTTCCAACTTCTGCCCTCCCTCACTTTTCCAATTACAAACTACAAACAAAACAAAAAGAAAATGAATGATAACAAAAAAACACCCAGCAACCATGGCAACTAAAGAGTATTTCCATTTTGGAGTGTTTCCATTTCTTGGAGTTCATTTCATAGAATATTATTTTATATAGTCATCTGTCCATATTTATTGAGTTTTTGTCCACCACTCTTATGCATAGCCTCCTTTGGTTTCTGTATGCTAATGATTAGAGTGCAATATGATTTGTCATGTCCCAGTGTTATTTATTTATTTCAGTCTTTCAGTGTATTAACTTGTAGATTTATAGGTGCATTCCAGTTACCACAAATGAGGGAAAACCTTATAGCCTATGTTTCTTTGGCTCTGGCTTACTTACTTACTTTAATATAATTTTTTCCAAATTTTTCCATTTTCTTACAAATGGTACAATATCATTCTTTCTGGAATAATAAAACAATCCTTAGCAGGAGTACACTTCATTTTGAACGGTGCCACCCTCTCCCTCATTCTCTCCTAGTTTTCCCACCATTTCCTTATTCCCAAAGTTGTATAGTTAATTTCCAACATAGTGTCTAGTAGGTTCCACTGCTGATTTGGCTCAAACTTTGTCCCACTCTTTCTGTGTTTCCCCTTCCCCTTCTCAAATCAGATAAATGTATAAAGAAGACAAAGGGTACAGAAATGAAAAGCAGGGAATAAACCAAAAAGAAAAAAAAATAATCTCAAACAGTACAAACAAAAGTCTGTGCTTCTGTTTCTTGGAGTTGCTTTTTAATAAACATCATCTTCTTTGTGTAGCATTTGGAGAGAGATTTAGGTAAATGAATGTGTCACTAATTGCAACAATATATCACAATACTTAATTTATTTGTTTGGAATTTAGGCAAGCCTAAAAAGTTAAAAAATACTACAACTTTATGAAAAATTTCAGCAATTGACAATATACAGAGAACTAATTAATAATGAATATGAAAGAAAACTAATAATATATAATTAATATATTTGAATTTTAGTAAAAACTGTTATAAAAGGATACACCTTGTCTCCTCAGCCCAGAAAAATACATGACACACATTAAATAGTATAACAAAGGCAGATGATCTAGGTACAGGTTTTAATTGCATGAATCCTGAGTAACGTGACCTGAGAAACTCATCAAATCTCTACATAGAATAGTTTTCTAGCTAAAAATCAGAGATAAGTAATTTTTAATATGTAATATTATTGTGTGGATTATCAAACGCAGGAAATCTTTCAGTGGTAAAGAGCTCTAAGTATCTAGCTAGAGCTACGGCTTATTCTGGCTTCATGTCTCTGCAAGACTTCCATTCTCTAATTTATTCTGCCCTGCATCAAGGTAATGATTTCTATAATTTGTGTCTATGAATACCACCTATGTTTTCTGTGGCCCTATAGAAATTCTTCCAATATTAATATGGAGTTGAGGAGCATTCCAAACACTTAATACATAGTGTTTTCATTTATAAATGTTTCACTTGAAATAATTTAGGTTTTGGAAAGTATAAACTAGTAAACTATTTTGTATAGTACTGATATGATTAAAAGACAAATATTAGCCAAGCACTGGTGGCTCAAGCCTGTAATCCTAGCTACTAAGGAGGCTGAAATCTGAGGATCGCAGTTCAAAACGGCTCAGGCATGAAAGTCTTCTCTCCAATTAACCACCAGAAAATCAGAAGTGTCTCTGTGGCTCAAGTGGTAGGGTGCTCCCCTTGAGCTGAAGAGCTCAGGAACAGTGCCCAGGCCCGGAGTTCAAGCCCCATGACCAAGTAAAAAAAAAAAAGAAAACCCTAATATTTTTTAAAACTGCATTTGGAACATATTTATGTAATATTTATATATACATATATATACATAATACTTGTATATACATGTATACAATTATGTTGATAAATTCTGATTTGTATACCTCATGTATTCTATCATAAAAGTATTTCTTTAAGGATATTTGACTTTGTATATCTATCAAAAATGAAAGAGAATACACTGTGTTTATATTCAGAAATCTAAAATTTTCTCATGAAATATAAGCACATAATTAAAGCAAAAAAATAATTTTATGAATCTATGTCAGTAACACATAATATCAATATTCACTGTGTGAAATTTTTGAAATTTTGATGTTTGAGAGTATATTTCACCTGAACCTTAAAGGTTTTCTCAGACAGTCCTAAGAGTCTGTGACATATACCTCTAATTCCATTGAAATATAGATCATTATTCATATGAAAATACTTTTTTTCATACTGAAAGCTATTTTTGAGAAAATGTATACTTTTATTCAACAATTTTTCAGCAGTTCAGAATTCTGCAGCTATGTTTTGTATGTTAAAGTATTAATAACATTTGCTTTCACAGTATGATGTCAAAATATCTATAATTACTGCCAATTCAATTCATGAAGGGCTAATTACAAGAATAAATAATTAACAACAAGCCAGAGCTAATGAGGTGTGATTATGACATAGTGATAATCTTTCAGTTTGTCAAATAAATGAATTGATTGCAGAGACAGAGACAAATTTAATAAAAAAAATGTCAATCCCTAGCATTATTTACATAGAAGTAAAGATATTCATCCTTTGACATTATAAAATATGTAATGGCATTTTGTAGAGAACTGTATGGAACTATTATTCATTCCTTGTTTGCCTTATTAGAATGTCACAATTGTTACACTGCTGTTAAGACCATGTCAGCATTTACATAATAAATCCATAATTTTATTCATTTACATTTTCATGATTTGAACTTTTCTTAGAATTAAACTTGGATTACAGATTTTGTAGACGATACATATATTAATTTTTTTGGGGGGTCCGGGGGTGGGGCCTGAACTCTGGGCCTGGGCCCTGTCCCTCAGCTCTTCATCTCAAGGCTAGCCCTCTACCACTTGAGCCACACCGCCACTTCCAGCTTTTTGCTTTTTGCTTTTTACTTTATGTGGGACTGAGGAATCGAACCCAGAGCCTCATGCATGCAAGGCAAGTGCTCTACCACTGATCCACCTTCCCAGCCCCACATATATTAATTTAAAGCTATTTGTTCTGCAGAAAAAATGTATATCTTTTTCTTATTATTGATAAGGGTTTTATTATGTGTTTCTGTCTTCAGATATTTGTGTGTGTGTGTGTGTGTGTGTGTGTGTGCGCGCGCGTGTGTGTTTGCGTGTGTATTTTTCAGTGATGTGGTTTCATCTGAGGGCCTCATACTCACTCATCTTTCTTGCTCTCATCTGGCATACTAATGTTCAGACTCCACTCCACTTTGGCCTTCTGTCTGATTAATTGTGGAGTTATCTGCTCAGGTTTGCTGGCTTTGCCCATGTGCATTTACAACTTTAATCAGATTAACTACTTCAGTTATTCTCACTTTCATCATTTGAGGATACTTAAATATATATATATATTTATCATATACAAGTATTATATATATGATATTTCTATTGCTGTGTCTATTTACTTTCATGATGTTTTTGTGTGTTTTTTGTTTTGTTTTGGTTTTTTGTTTTTGGTTGGTTGTGGGGCTTGAACTCTGAGCCTGAGGGTTGTCATCCAGCTCATCATAACAAGGCCAGAGCACTCTACCACTTGATCCAGAGTGCCACGTCTGGTTTTCTGGTGGTTTATAGGGGATAAGAGTCTCACAGATTTTACTGCCTGGGCTGGCTTTGAACTGTGATCCTCAGATCTCAGCCTCCTGAGTAGCTAGGATTACAGGTGTCAGCCACCAGCACCAAGCCACTTTCATGATTTTTCAACTACATATCATGGGTAGTGCTTCTTGGTATATTTGTTTAGGTTTTTCTTCTTTCATGTCCAATGACATTATGTTAGCTGAAAAGTAGTAATTATATTTAATGTACCAAATACAACTATTATTTTACATATAAACTAGAAGTAAAATGAGCTATACCTACTAACTGATACATTACTTACAGTTTTCACAGTATAGTTGCATACTAAAATTTTATGATCTACAAGCCTAAATTATTCACAACATAGCTCAGTACAAGAAATCAATCCTGACCCTACTCTAATTAATTAAACTTTTTAAATATATATATATATATATATATATAGTGATTATAAAGATACAGAGGAGTTACAGTTACATGAGCAATGTAATGACTCCATTTCCTATAGAGGATGGTTACACCCTCCTTTATTTTTCCCTTACCATCCCTTTCCTCCCCACCTCCCCAACTCCTCCCACTCTTGTCTCCACCTCCCCCCCCCCGCAAATTGTAAAGTTTGTTTTCAACATACTGTCTTCTACATCTCATTGTTACAATGGGTCATCCTATATCCTTATTTCAGCATTTTATTACTTCCCTTCTATTCCCCAAATTAGAAAAATGTATATACAAGAGGCCGGCACAGCAATCAAATACAGTGACAACAGGGGTTGTACCATAGGGGAAGAACATACAAAGAAACAAAAAAAATCACATAGTACATGATAAGTACATTAAAAAGAACAGTAACAAAGATAAAACCTCTTGTGTCCCTATCTTGTGGTGCATTTTGCTTAGCATAAATTTATATGGTCATATGTACATAGCTTTTGACATCTTCTGCTTATCTCAGACATATACTAGTCATTGCAGATAAGGAAAACCATGGGTCCTGTGTTTCTTGAGTCTGGCTTACTTCAATTAATGTAATTTTTTCCAAGTCTTTCTATTTCTTAACAAATGGGGCAATGTCATTCTTTCTCATGGAGGCATATAATTCCATTGAATATATACCACATTTTCTTGATCTATTCATCGACTGAGATGAATTGGTTCTATATCTTAGCTATGGTAAATAATGCTGCAATAAACATAGTTGTGCTGCTAGTTTTAGTATGGACTTCTTTGTGATTGTTTGGATAAATGCCTAAAAATGGGATTGCTGGGTCATAGGGGAGCTCTATGTGAAGTCTTTGGAGGAACCTCCATACTGCTTTCCAGAGTGGTAGAACAAGTTTACACTCCCACCTACAATGCAGTAGGGTTCCCTTTTGGTCACATCCCCTCCAGTATCTGTTGTCATTAGATTTCTTGATTATAGCCATTCTAACTGGGGTGAGGTGGAAGTTCAATGTTGTCTTGATTTGCATTTCTTTTATTGCTAGAGAAGTTGAGCATTTCTTCATGTATCTATTGGCCGTTCTTATTTCCTCTTCAGAGAAGTCTCTCTTTAAGTCTTTAGCCCACTTATTAATCAAGCAGTTGTTTCTTTGAGAATTTGTTTTTGAGTTCCAAGTATATTTTAGGTTTGACACCCTTGTCCATTGTATGACTAGTGAAGATCTCCCAATCAGTAGGCTTTCTACTGATATTTCTAGCTATGTCCTTGGCCATGTAGATGCTCTGCAGTTTAATGCAATCCTATTTGTTCAACCTTTATTTTATTTATTTTGTTTCTGGATCTTTATTAAGAAAATTATGACCTGTGCCAAGGATCCCAGAGTTTCTCCTATTCCTTCCCGTAATGGTTTCAGGGTTTTTGCTTTGACTTTGAGGTTTTTGATCCATTTGGATTTGATTCTGGTGCAGGGTGCTATAGAAGGATCTAACTTTAATTTTCTACAAGTGTTTAACCAGTTTATCCAGCACCATTTACTGAAGAGGCTGTCTTTCTTCCATTCTATTTTTTAGCTCCCTTATTAAAGATTAGGTGGCTATAAGTCCGTGGGTTTATTTCTTGGTCTTCAGTTCTGTTCCCTTGGTCATCAGGTCTGTTCTTGTGCCAGTACCAAGCTGTTTTGATTACTATGGCTTTGTAGTAGAGTTTGAAGATTGTTTTTGACATTCGTCCAGCACTTTTCTTTCTGCTAAGGATTGTTTTTGCTATTCAAGGTCATATAATTCCATATGAATTTTTGAATTTCTTCTTCTATTTCCTTGAAGAATGAGGTTGGATATTGATAGGTATAATATTGAATTTGTAGATAGCTTTTGGAAGTATTGCCATTTTCACGATATTAATCCTCCCAATCCATGAGAGGTTTTTCCACTTCCTTTGTACTGCTTTAATTTCCTTTTTTGGGATTTTAACGTTTTCATCATAGAGGTCCTTCACAACTTTAGTTAACTCCTAAGTATTTTATTTTTTGTGGGACTGTTACAAAAGATGTTGCTTTCCAGATTTAAGCCTCAATCTTCTAATTATTGGCATACAGGAAAGCCACTGATTTTTGAGGGTTAATTTTATGCCCTGCTACTTTGCCAAAGTTTTGGTTTAGTTCAAGTAAGTTGGGAGTGGTATCCTTGGGGTTCTTTAAACACAAGATCATTTTATCTGCAAAGAGGGAGGGTTTTACTTCATCTTTCCCTATTTTGATCCCCTTTATGTTTGCATCTTGTCTTATTGCTGTAGCTAGCCATTCTAATACTAAATTGAAGAGAAGTGGAGAGGGTGGACATCTTTGCCTTATTCCTGATTATAGATGAATTGGCTTTAGCTTTTTAGCATTAAGTATAATGCTGGCTGTAAGTTTGTCATACACAACCTTTATTATATGAGGAATGTTCCACGGATTCCTAGTTTTTCCAGAGCTTTCATCATAAAGGTGTGTTGAATCTTACTTTTTCTGCAACTATTTGGATAATCATGTTATTCTTATCCTTGCTCTTGTTGATGTAATGAATTATATTAATTGATTTGTATATATTGAACCAGCTTTGCATCCCTAAAATGAATCCTGTTTGATTATGGTGTATAATTTGTTGATGAGTTGTTGAAGTTTTTGGCCAAAATTTTGTTGAGAAGTTATTTGTTGATGTTCATCAAAGAAATGGGTCTATAGTTCTTTTTCTTTGATGAGTCCCTGCCTGGTTTTGCAATGAGGGTTATGATGGCTTCATAGAAGAAGTTTGCTAGGAACTTTCACTTTCATTTTCTTTGTAGATGTGGAGGTGCATTGGTGTGAGTTCTGTTTTCAAGGCCTGATAGAATTCAGCTGGAAATCCATCCAGTCCTGACCTCTTCTTGGGTGAGAGGTCTCTTATTGCTGTTTATATTATGACGCTTGGTATGGGTCTGTTAGGTTGGTATAACTCATCTTGATTTACTTTGGGCATGTCAATATTTGCTAGAAATTCATCATTTTTTTCCAGATTCTCAAGCTTATTAGCAAAAAGTTTGGAGAAATATTCCCTTATAATGTTCTGAATCTTGGTTGTTTCTGTGGTTATGTTACCACTGTCATCTCTGAGTTTGTTTGTTTTTTTTTGTGGGGGGAAATGTGTTCTCTTCTTTTTCTGATAAGATTTGCTAAGGCTCTACCAATTTTGTTAATTTTTTCATAGAACTGACTCTTTGTTTTGTTGATTCTTTCTATGGTGTTTTTGGAGTTTAATTCATTTAATTCTGATTTAATTTTAATTATTTCTTTCCATCTACTGGATTGGGTTTTAGCTTGTTGCTCTTTTTCAAGGAGCTTCAGGTGCCTTGTTAAATCGTTGGTTTCAGATCTCTCCAATTTCTTGATGTAGGAACCCACAGCTATACACTTGCCTCTGAATACTGCCTTTGCTATGTCTCAGAGGAGCTGCTTATTTGAGTGTTCACTTTAGTTAAATATCATGAACATTTGAATTTCCTTTCTAATCTTTTCTATGACCCTTGTGTTACAGGATTATCTTTGGTGTCTTTTGATGTTGAATTCTAATTTTATTCTCTTGTGGTCTGAAAGAATGCAGGGCATAATATCAATGTTTCTGAATTTGGACTAATTTATTTTGTACTCTAAAATGTGGTCTATTTTGGAGAATGTTCTATGTGCTGCTCAGAAGAATCTGCATTCTGATGCTGCTGGGTAAAATATTCGGTAGATGTCTGTTATGTCTAGTTGATCTATGCAGTTGTTTAGATCTAAGGTTTCTCTGTTTTTTTTCTGGGTTGATCTATCCAGCAATGATAGTGGTGTGTTAAAATTCCCAACAATTAATGACTTTGGATTTATGTGAGATTTGAGGGAAAGTAGTGTTTCTTGGATAAATTTGGGTGCTTCGTTGTTTGGTGAATAGATATTTAGAAGTGTAATATCCTCCTGAAGGAGAGATCCCTTAATTGTTATATAATTACCTTTTTATCTCTTCTCATTAATTTTAATTGGCAGTCTATTTTATCTGATATTAGGATTGCAATGCCTGTCCTTATATGGGGGCCATTTGCTTGGTAGATTTTATTCGAGCCTTTAACTTTCAGAATATGTTGGTTTTTGTGGGCACGGTGTGTCTGTTGAAGGCAGAAGATAGATTGTTCTTGCTTTTGATCCAAGGAGACAGTCTTTGACACTTAAATGAGAGTTAAGTCCATTAATTGAGAGTTAGGACTGAGAGGTGTTTGGTAGTTCCTGCTGTGTTATCCACCTTCTTGGGGGCTGTGCCAACTGGGTTCTTCTTATGATTCTTTGGTTCTCGGTTTGGGGATGTTTCTTTCTCTTTATTCTGCTCTTGTTGGTTTTCTATGTGTAGGATCTTTAAGTATCTTCTAGGTTTCATTTGGTGGAGATATATTGTTTCAAATTTCTTTGCTGTGGAAAGGTTTTTGTTTTTCTATTATGAAGGAGAGTTTTGCTGGGTACAATATTCTTGATAGTTGTTTGTCTTTAGGGCATGGCATGCATCATTCCAGGCTCTTCTTGTTTTCATTGTCTCTGGTGAGAAATCTGAAGTTATTCTGATTGGTTTCCCTTTATAGGTCATTGATCTTTTTTCCTTGATATCTTTAAGGATCCTTTCCTTGGTCTTAATTGAACCTATGCAGATTACAATGTGATGGTGGGTTGTCCTGTTCTGATCTGGTCTATTTGGGGTTCTAAAGGCTTCTTGTATTTGAAATAGGCCTATATTTTTGCATGTTTGGGAACTTCCCTGCTAGGATCCTGTTAAATAAATTTCTTAGACTTTTTTAACTTCTGTCTTTAGATGCTACTCTATACCCATTATCTTCAAATTAGGCTTTATCATGGTGTCTTCTAGATGTTGAATAGATCTATTAAAGTTCTTGGTTTGTCATAAATAATTATCTGTTCTCTTTTTTTATTGTGAAAATACCACACAGAGGGGTTACAATTACATGGGCAAGATAATGAGTACATTTCTTATCAAGCATTGTTGTCTCCTCCTTTGTTTCCCCTTCCCATCCCTTCCCATCTTCCCCCCTCCCCTTGCCCCCCTACTCCCCTGCCAAAGTTGTAAATTTCATTTTTCAACATAACGATTTGTACATTTCATGGGTCCACCTGTATCCCTATGTAAACGATTTGATTTTTCCCTTCCCCTCCACAAATTATACCAACATCAAATACAGTGATATCTAAGCTGTCTTCAATCCCAGAGATTCGATCTTCTGCATAGTTTAACCTACTGTCAAGACTTTCTATTGTGATTTTCTTTCCTTTCCTTCTAATTGGTCAGCTTTGATGGCTTCAAATTCTTTGTTGCAGCTTTGTTTTAGATCTTGTATGGACTTCTTTACTTCCTTAATTTAGTTTTCAGCATTAATTCTCAAATCCCTTAGTTAATTGGTTATTGTTTCAATGGATTCCCTTTCCTTCTGTTGTGCTTCATTCAGCATTCCCTTTGTGATCTTGCTCGATTCCTTCAGCTATCTGTTTGTGGGTTCCATGAATGCATGCATTAATCTTTGTCTATTCTCATCCTGCTGAGGCAATTCGTCTATTCATCTCAGATTAGCTTCATCATGCTCACAATATTCCTGTATTAATCTTTGGTTAGCCTCATCTCGCTCACATATTTCCATATCCCGCTTATGCATTTTCCTATTTTGCTCACACTTCGACCTTTGCAGGCTTTCAAACTTTTCATTCAGCACATTTACCAGTAGTGTTTGTAGAGTATTTGGGGAACTTTCTTCTGGGTTATTCATTGACTGCTCTGTTGCCTGATTTTCACAAGCAGAATTTGAAATACCTGGACTTGACATTATTCTTGTGTTTCTGCTTGTTCTGGCCATTTGGGTATGATAGCAAAACTGATTCTGATCTAGAACACTAACCAGAGCCCTGTAGTTGCACAAATTGTTTGATCCAGTCAAAATGGATACAGATACAATCTACTTCAACAAGAAACAGCTAGGGATCAATGGACTAGGATAAATCAAGGAAGGAATGAGCAGACCATAAATTAATAGGTTTAGGGGAAATTATGAGATGAAAATAAGATTGGAGAAACATAGTGAGAGAAAGTGAGAGAGTCATTTAAAGAAAGGGTAGGGATAGAAGGAAAGGAGAAGAGAGATAAAGAAAAAGAACAATAAAAATTTAAAAATTTAAAAAAAATTTTAAAATTTTTAAAAATTATAAAAGTATAAAGAAGGGCTGGGAAGGCGGCTCAGTGGTAGAGTGCTTGCTTTGCATGCATGAGGCCCTGGGGTCGATTCCTCAGCACCACATAAGCAAAAAGAAGAATGCTGGAAGCGGTGCTTTGCCTCAAGTGGTAGAGTGCTAGCCTTGAACTGAAGAGCTGAGGGACAGCACCCAAGCCCAGACTTTAGGCCCCACAACTGGACCCCCCCCAAAAAAAATATAAAGAAATAATTCTACAATTAATAGAGTGAAGGCTAAGAGTTTGTGAATTGAGTAATCAATATCTGAATTCATATGCACAGAATGAAGGATAAGGTCTAATAGTCAAAGACAGGTATATGTCTGGGGATGAACAGAACAGCAATTTAGTAAGGAAAAAAAGAATCAACAGGGAAAAAGGGTACAAAGAGAATATAAAAACAAAAAGGAAACAACAACAAAAGCAAGCCTAAAATTTAAGAAAAAAAGTGAAATAAAAATAAAAAATACACAACAATTAAAAAAATAGGTAGAAAAGAGTTCTTCAAAAAATTTTTTGGGGGTGGATCTTGTGTCTCCCCTGTGTCCATAACCAATCTCTTATTGGTTTGCTTGTGGTGTTTGGTTTTCCTGTTGGTCAGTTTCTTAAAATAGTTTGTTTGAGCAGGCTGAAGGAAGCTCTTACTTACCCTGGAGTTTATGTCCCTCCTCCCAGGCTAGTTCAGTGGTAGGGTGATCTACTTTGAGTATCACAAAAGAGGGAAGTAGCTGCTTCCTCTAACTTAAAGTTGCTGTCAGGGGTGCTAGGTTGTAGGTAGGGTTGGGTCCTGTCAGCAATCAGTAGCTTTACACTGATGTGCTAACTCTCTGATATGCTATAATTCAACATTATGAAACCTATGTAGTTCTTCTGGTTCAGATAAATTATTATACCTTAAAAACAAAATAGCAACAAGAATACATCCTTAACACAGAAAACAAGCCAATATATTAGTTAAATGTTCATCATAGTGATAAAATATGTTTAGTAAATCAATTTAAGAAAGTAAAGATCAATCTTAGCTGATATTTTCAGAGGGAGAGGTTTTAGTCAATAGTCAACTATTCCATGGTTTCAGGGCTTGCATTGAGACAGTACATCATGGTGCAAGCTACTCAGCTCACAGAATCCAGAGAGTGTAAGGGGGGGATGGAAGGAAAGAGAGATAAAGCATAAGATTTATTCTTCAAAGCAATATCTCCAGTGTGTTGCTACTTCATCCATCCCATTTCTTAATAGCCCATTCAGATATAAAGCCTCAACAGCTGAATTCATTGATGATGGTAGTACCTTCCTGCTCCATCACTCACAATTTTCCCTTTAGTTAGGGACCAAGCTTTTAACTAAGGAGACTTTGTAGACATTTTATATCCCAGACACAACTAGCATATAACAATATCAAGTATTTATTTTTTAAATTTTTTTATTGTGAAAATACCATACAGAGGGGTTGCAATTACATGGGCAAGGTAATGAGTACATTTCTTATCAAGCATTGTTGCCTCCTCCTTTGTTTCCCCTTCCCATTCCTTCCCATCTCTACTCCCTCCTCCCATGCCTGGCTAAAGTTGTAAAGTTCATTTTTCAACATAACGAAAAGAAAAGTAATACTACTTTGTGAATATTAATATTCCATTTAAGATAATACACTCTGGAATGATGAGCTAGCTTCACTCAGTAGAGACTAATACTTTCTCTGTGCAGATTTTTTGGAAAAAATGAATTCCTGAACATTGTATTAAATTTCACCAGAACAATAAATTTGGGAAATAATTGTTGCTTTATATGTCAGACGTATTTTGCTTTGATTTGGTAGCATTTTTTTTTAATTTGTTGCCTTTGTTTTGTTCTAAACCCTTGAGTGTACTGAAGAAAAAAATTGCATCTATAACCCTTTTAAGAAACCCATAGCATTGTAAATCAGATTCTTACCAGATATTCAGAGCAATGGTCTTTCCTAAAAACATAAATATCTCAAAAAACTATAATTAGTAAACTAAGCTGAAAAAGTCTATGAGAGTCTGCTTAAATTGTTCAATTTGCCACATATACATGTAAAGTAATACGCAAGTTATATATTGAAAATTCATTATTACTTCTGTTGCCATTGAGATATTAATGAGTTCCTTTCCTTAAGCTTTGAAGTAAATTATTAGGATGTGTTATCTCTCATCCTTGTGATATTAGATCTGGAATGCATTCAATAGTCCTTAGTCATGAGTATTACCTAGGAGTCTTTATTTCTAAAGAGTAAAACTATGAGCTGATAAACTTGCCATACATATCACCAGTGTTGAAATTTTTACAAAAGAATTATGAAATTTATCCAGAGCTAGAGTGGTAGTCATTGACTAGTTGGCTGAAAAATTATATTTCAGATGCTTGATTCTTAACCCAATGGGCTATGTAACATCTCTCGAGTACATTGCTGTAAAAGATTCAGGCTGTTTCAATTTACTCGTTTAATTAAAACATAGAACTTGAGGGGAAACAAATGAAAGAGAAGGGAGCTTGGTTTAAAATATCCTCTAGCTCAACCCTTAGTATTTTATGTTACAATCTTGCTACAAGGTTCCACCAACATCTGCCTGAATAACAGCCATTTTTTTCTTACATTATGCATCATGTCACATTTGCAGGCTCAGAGTAGGATTTCACTTATTTGTTTCTCAACATGGCCTCATTAAAAGTAATACATAATATGATGTGCTAACAGTGAGCTAATGTTACTTCATTACACTCCCTCATTTAGACAAAGTAACAGTAGGTTAGGGAATCCATCAACAACTACATTTGTAAACAACCCCTATACAGACCTCTTAAATATGGGTAGTAATTTAATAAGTATGTTAGAGGACTTCCTTTAAGATAATAATATTGAGTTATGACAGAAACAAACATTTTCATGTGATATACATTATTTGAACATGTAAAAAGATATCTTAAGAGAAGGTAGGAAAAACCAACATTATAGCTTTAAAGGTACAATGAAAACAAAATTTGAAATGGTTATATCATTTTGCTGAATGAATTTCTACTAAATGAATTGAGTCAGGCTTTTTACTAATATTTGCTTGTTTCTTTGTGCTAGTCCTGAGGTTTTTGCTCAGATCCTGGTTGCTTTCCTTGAGTTACTTTGCTCAAAGCTAGTGTCTTACCAGAGGAGCTATGGCTCCACATTCAGCTTTTTCTGGTTAATTGGAGATAAGAGTCTCTTTGGCTTTCCTCCCAGGGTTCACTTTAAATGACAACCCTCAGGATAGATAGGATTACAGAAGTAAGCCACCAGCAACCAACTTTGTGCTAATATTTAAGCATCTTTAAGGGTGAATAAGACAGACCTGATTATGACTCATTGTATTTTACCTTCCCTGAGTTGGAAAGAACAACATACACATCCATGTTTAAATAAAATTAGATTCAAGCTAGTGATAATGGTTCAGAAATTAATAGCCAAGTCACTAAAATTTGCTGTTCAATGAGTTCATTATGTGGCTTAGCAATGTTTTTTTTCTAGTTCTTAGTAACTCTAATGAAATAAATATGTTTAAAAGGAACATAAATAGAAGCAACATATTCTGGTTAGAAATGCCATGAAATATTACAGCAACAAGATAGTTTATTGCCAGGACAAACATATCTACTTAAGAGTTTTGAGAATGTTCCCCAGAGTTTATATATTAAAAAGTTTAATTCAGGGGCTGGGAAGGTGGCTCAGTGGTAGAGTGCTTGCCTTGCATGCATGAGGCCCTGGGTTCAATTCCTCAGCACCACATAAGCAAAAAAGAAAAAAGCCAGAAGGGGCACTGTGGATCAAGTGGTAGAGCACTAGCCTTGAGCTGAAGAGCTGAGGGACAGTGCCCAGGCCCAGAGTTCAGGCCCCATGACCAGACCCCCCAAAAAAAGTTTAATTCACATATTTATATATTAGTGATATTTTAAGTGGAACCCTTAGAAGGTAATTGTGCTTAGATGTAGTCAGGAAGGTAAGCTGTCCATTATGATATTAGTGTCTTTGTGAGTAGAGGGAGAGAGACATACATTGAACACTCCAGATTATCTGTCATATGGAGTCATTTCCCCTGTCATGATGTAGCAAGGAGATCCTCACAATAATTCATTTTGTAAGTCACCTGATTTCAGATATGCCCTTATAATTGCAGAAAATAAACTACTACAAAAATCTCTATGGCATATTCAGATTTAGATGTACAATAATAGGCTCAGTAATAGTTGCAAATTATTTGACAGGGTACGAAGACTGCCCTGTCCTCATTAGCTATCAGAGAAATAATAAAAAGTAGATCTAATATGAAATATTAGATAATATGAAATATTAGAGTATGAAATATTTAGCTACTATACAGTGTAAGTGATATATTGTTTTTCTAGAGAAATGAATGAATATTTTGAATACAAGAAAATATTAGTTTAATAGCTCAGTGTTTCTGAATTCATAACATAGATTATAGACCCAGACTCGCTCTACATGACTTGTTGTTCTGCCACTTATTTGAGCTAAATAATATTGGACAAACAATGTAACCATTCTAGTATCATGTTTGGATTAGATGGATAGGGAAAATGAGGATGGTGTCCAATGGTCTATATCTCTAATCCTATCTACTTGGGATGCAGAGAGCTGGAGGGAAATTCAGGGAAATCAAAGCAAAAAGTCAAGATGTATTCTTGACCAATATATAAACTGGAGCAATGGTACACATTTGTCATACCAGCTCTGTTGGAAACATAAGGGGAAAATCATGATGTAGGCCAGCTGGGAGTAATGCTGGTTGAAAAATAATGAAAACAAAAATCGTCTGGGAGGCAAAGTGTAAGTGATAGAACACATGCCTGTCAAGTAAACTCCTGAATTCAAACTCTAGTGCTGTCACTATAACAACGAAAAAAGAAAATGAAAAATATTATTTTCCATATTTTAAAAGATAGAAATACATAATGTATGCAGTGTGTGTATGTCACATTTATATTCTATAGATGCTCTCACTTTATGTACCAATATAAATTGTTTTGATAATGTAATGTATTAAAATAATACTATGTTCATTTAAATATTCACAGCAAAATGAGATGTGCTGAGGTGTGCAGTGATAATTATGTTAGAATATTGAGACAATCAACTATAAGCTTATGGTGTATGATCAGTAAATGGTAACATAGATTAGTAACATGTCATTCTTTGCATTAATATTATATTAGTGACTATCCAATCCGAGGAGACAAATACACAGTGATTTGAACAATTTACTAATTAATTACTAATTAAACAATTAATTACTAATTAAAACAGAGAGAGTGAGCATGGACTGCATAGAGAGCAGTAAAAGGCATAACAAAGGGCAAATATTAGAGCTGAGACACAGTGTCCAAGGAAAAACCCTGAATTTCAGATGCCGATATGTAGACCTTGTTGGAGAAGGCACCTCACTCTGTCTCACTGGGTAGGAGGGAAGTGCTTGAGAGGTTCTACCTGTGGTGGAAATAGCCAGACATCCAGCCTTTGGGGTTCCTTTGACAGCTGATGCAACTACTTGATACCATAACTAGAGTCAAGATGCTGAAGATATCTAGTGGGATGCCAGGATCACAGAATGTCTGTCACAAATTGCTTTGTGGTATAGAAATGTGCTAGGGAAATACATCTGATGGCCGTGTACTCATAACTGTACATGGCAGGAATTGGGAACTGAAGGACTGGGAAATCTGATGTAGCTACAGAGTCAGCCAGGAAGCTCATGCAGAAGAAGCAGAATGCTGGGAAGAGGTCTCATTGCTTCATAATACTGATGCTGATCTCCCATAGAAGAGGCACTGAGTAGACAGCAAGGGCATGCTTTCAACTGTTGCAGGACATACATGCATTAGATTGCTGTTATGTGTGAGTAGACCTGAACCTTAAAGAAAAAATAACACTCTTTACTGAGATGTATTTCCTGACCTTTTCCTGACCAACCTTCATGCCAGCTTTCACAGCAAATACTTAAAAGGACAAATATCATTTTCATAAAGCAGAGTGCAGGCAATAAATCAATTAAAAGTGAATTACTGCAAACAGTTTGGTGATAAATTCTTCATATGTCTATTTCTTTTCCTAAATTAATGAATATATTTCAAACTAGCATGAATTCTAGAAAACTTCATGGATAGGGAAACCCTGAAATATAATTTGCATTTTTAATATTTAATGCAAGCTTAACTAGTGATCAATTTTTAAGAAAATATTGTACCTTAAGTGGAGAATCTATACTATTTACTAAACTGGTCTAGATATTAAACTTTTAATTCACAGCTTTTAAAGCACTGATATGATTTTAAAATATAACAAATCCCATTTAAGATTAGTTCTTAGTTAAACCATCAGTCTCACTTTCTCCTAGTTAAGACATTTTAAATTCTGTTTTCCAAAATCCCCAACTAGGGGCTGGCGGTTTAGCCCAGAAGAAGGGCGCCCGCCCAATGCGTGCAAGGCCCTGGGTTCGGTCCTCAGCCCTGGAAAAAAAAAGACAAAAAAAATCCCTAACTATTTTTTTAACTTAAAAAATTTTTATTGTAAAGTTGATGTACAGAGGACTTATAGCTAAAATTCAGGTATAGAGTTCATTTGTTTCTGAACAGTGTCACCCCTCCTTCATTTTCTCCCAATTTTCCCCCTGAGACTCTCTTCTTTTTTTTAATTTAATTTAATTTTATTTGTGAACATACTGTACAGAAGGGTTACAATTACATAGGCAGGATAATGCGTACATTTCTTACCAAGCATTGCAGCCTCCTCCTTTGTTTACCCTTCACATCCCTTCCCAGCCTCCCCCCTCCCCCCAATCCCAATCCTTCTCCTTCCCCCCCTTCCCCCCCCCTCACCGACGTTGTAAAGCTCGTTTTGGACATGACAACTTGTACTTCTCATTGTTGCAACAGGTCCACCTGTATCTATGATGAAAACTTTAAAATCTTGAAAAAGGAAATCAACACAGAACTTAAAAAATGGCAAAACCTCCCATGCTCCTGGATTGGAAAGATTAACATCGTGAAAATGGCAATACTTCCCAAGGCTATCTACAAATTCAATGCAATACCTATCAAAATTCCAACCTCATTCTTCAAGGAAATAGAAGAGGCAATCCAAAAATTCATATGGAACAATAAGAGACTCTCTTCTTAATTCACTCATACCTGCTACTCTGTCCATTTCATGTTCCAATCTCTTTATGTCATAACTTCTCAGAGCCTCTTGCTCTCTTTTTTGCTTCCTGCACATAATTAATTCCATGTATTCTGATATCATTAAAGTCTCATATTGACAAGACTAGGGTACAGACATAATTGTTTTAAATATACTCAAATAGAGTTTTAGAATAACGTGATAGCCACAAATGGTAAGACAAGGCAAGGTGAGAATCACCAGCAAACCCTTTTTCTGAGTAGGTGTGCCCAAAATGCACAGCTTTCCAACAGTACTGAAAGAGGAAAAGCTGGCATACAAGGTTCTGATCAATCTCAGAATATCTGGAAGATACTGCCAATAAATGTTACACATTCTAAATCAGAAGCACTTGGCTAAGTAAAAATCCTAAGCAAATGTAGGAAAACTGACAAAATATTCACAAGCATCACATTTTGAAAAGTGTCTCTTAGCCAAGTTTGTGCTTCTGTACCTAAGAATGTATGATTTATAAGAATAGATATGTATTCCTTATAGTTTGTAGGCTAAGAAGTATAATTCCAAGTTATCACAATTCAATGGTGCAGAACAAGTACAAGAGAAGACAGAGTGAGGGTCATTAAAAGACACAGGACAAATTTTCATACAATGTCTCTCTTAAGAGTTAACGTAATTTACCAATAATGATATGAATCCATTCTTGAGCCTCTGTGATTTAATTATTCCCTATTATTCCATATAGTCTAACACTGTTGCCCTGGAGAATGAAGTTTTCAACACTTGAACTTTGAAGTAAACTTTCAAACATGAAAAGAACTACATCCTTTCTAACTGACAAAAGCTTGTTCCTCAGAACTGGAAAGAGCACATGGTATTTCCCAAACACCAGAAATGGCAGCTGTGGAGGTTTAACTATGAAGGGAAAGAGCTATGGAGAAAGCAGAAATCAGAAGGTAGCAAAATGCTCTTTTTTATAAATAGAAATGGAGCCTTGGAAATAAGGATTGAAAAGCTCTGAAAAACCCAGTAAGATGGGAATGTACTTTGAAACACCTAATTTTTGGGTATCAGGGCAGTGTCTTAGAAAATGATGGACAGGGCTGGGAATGTGACTTAGCAGGACAGTGCTTGCCTAGCACGCATGAAGCCCTCCCTAGGTTGAATTTCTCAGCACCACATAAACAGAAAAAAAAACAGAAGTTGTGCTGTGGCTCAAGTGGTGGAGCTCTAGCCTTGAGCGCTGAGAGGCTCAAGGACAGTGCTCAGGCCAAGGCCCTAAGTTCAAGCTCCAGGACAGGCCAAAAAAGGATGGACAATGATGAACAATTATTACCCCATTCATCCATAAAGTTGTTTATAAACAATAATGGTTTGACTGGTTCATTGGAGATATAAGTCTCTAGGTTACATCTGGCTAGGAGGGTTTCATGCTATAATTATCAGTTCTCAGTCTCCGGAATAGCTAAGATTACAGGCCTTAATCACCAGCATCTTGCTTCACACAATTCCAAATCTGTTAACATAAATGTTACTTACAAAATATTATATTGCTATTAGCAAGAAATAATATTCAAATACCCTGGCTTTGTTATTACAATTAAAATTAATTTAAAATATTTCTGGTGTATGACACAAGGAAAGCCAGCACACAATAGATGTCCCTGCATTCCCATGTTTATTTCAGAGAGAAGAAGGATGAAGAGAGAGACAGAGAGAGAAACAATATTATCCTTTTTAAAATTATAGCTTGTTTTTAATTTTTTACTTGTTTATTGTATTGGTTATAGGTTGTTCTAATTTGTGTGTGTTTTAATCAAATTTTGGATTTATTTAATTTTCATATTATTGTTTGTGTAAATAATAATGTTTTATTTATACAAACAATAATATATTGTTAAAAATGGAACTAGAATTAGAGGTGTAGCTCAAGTGGTAGAGAGATAGCATTGAGCAGAAAAGCTAAGATAGAGCATGAGGCTGTGAGTTCATGCTGCAATACTGGCAAAAACAAAACAAAGGGCATGATATTTAGTAATCTCTGCATAACACATGCTTATGAAATAGGAGAGTTTAGATTGACTTTTATTCAACTATCAATAACCACACCTTATTAATTATTGTTTGCACAATAAAACAATACGCTAACAATGCCCTATTAGGCATAGCAGACACAAGACATAGTAGATATGTAGCACAGGACTCATTATTTTAAGTTAGAAAAAAAATTCAGCTAAGAAAATATTCACCATTATAGGAGCAGTATTAAAATAACCTTACCAAAATGATCAATTCTAAGATAAGCATTTGCACTGATTTCTCCAAATGGAAAGCTATTTTAACATTATTTGCAAACACCTTTTATTTCATTGTTGAAACTGTATTAATTTTCTGTAGCTGAATAGAAAATTATCTATAACTTAGTGATTTTTTAAATATTTTATTTCCAAGGTGATGTATAGAAGGGTTAAAGTTACATAAGTAGGGTAGTAATTACATTTCTTGTCTAACTACTTGTTAACCCTTCCCTTAATTTTTCCTTCTTTCCTTCCTCCCTATCCCCCTAAGTTTTACGGATCATTTCCAAAATATTGTCTGGTGAGTATTGCTGTTGCATAGGTTCCCACTCTGTCCTTTGTCTCACCATTTTGTTGTTCCCTTTCCCTATGTATGTGTGTGTGTGTGTGTGTGTGTATATATATATATATATATGTATATATGTTATACATGTATTATATATATATATATATATATATATATATATATATATATATTACCCAGAGAACCAAAACTGAATGTAGTGACAATGGGGGATAAACCATAGGGAGAAGAAAAAACAAAAGCAAAAGAAATCACATAGTACATTGAGAACAACAACAGCAAAGAAAAACATCTGTATCTGTCTTGGAGTTCATTTCACTTACCATCATCTTATATGGTTCTATGTACATAGTTATTGAGATATTCTTCTCATCTGCTAAGATTATCCTAGATGTATAATAATTATTACAAATAAGAGACACTATGGGACCTAGAATCTTGCACCATTTTTCTGAGTCAGGACTTCAGAATTATCTTCAGTGGGGCAATTATCACTGGGAGCTTTCATGATGTTCTTAGGGTGAAAGTGAGCAGAACCTAAGGACCATATCACAGACATCTTCAGCAGCTGGGAGCTAGAGCTGGTCACAATCTGTAGGCCTCTTTATGTGTATTTGGTCTCTTTTGGTTATCTATCCAATACTGCCAATTCAGGGCAGTCAAAACACCTTTCATGGAGAGTCTGGGTTCCAGAAATTTGAATTCTAGTACAGAAAGATATAGTTTTTTGTGGTACTGGTATTTAACAGGGTTTTAAGCTTGCCAAGCCCACTCTATAGCACTCTAGTACTCTCTTCGGCCCGTCTTTTTCTTCTTTAACCTAAGCATGGACTTCAGTCTCTACCATTTTCACTGCATTTTCTTTGGTTAAAAAAAGGCATTTTGTGATGTGGATGAGGAGTTAGTTCCAATTTATGTTGGGAAGTATGCTTCTCAAATTCCTACGTAGTTAAATAACCTTGGTGTCTGATGTCTGACACAAATAATTTATGTTCCCATTGTATTCAAAATGTACACCCTTATAGCCGTTGACTACCAAAATTGTATCCAATAGCAGTAGTAATTACAGGAACTCAATAAATATAGACTTGCAGATATAGAGGAAGCAGGCTGGGCGTCATTACCTTGATCTCAAGGTATAGCAATGCTTTCTTTCTTAAACAATAACAACAAAACTATAGTTATTATTAAATAGTTGTACCATGAGAGCCATAAGAACAATGCTTCTTGATCAATGTCATACCTTTCATCATTGTCCCCCATGTTTCCACTTCAAGAAGTAATTTCTTTTACCAGGACTGCCTCTTCAAAAAACAATTGTAGAACAAATATAGGGTAAATGACACAATTCTTTCTGATTGTAAGAGCATATGGGTTATGTAGAAGACATAAAAAACCACTATACTGGTATAAAACAACATTTTTAATGTATTCTATAGCACAATTTATCATTTGCTTTCCGAAAGCTGCACCAGGAATCTAAGCTTATTTTTTTAGATAACAAAATAAAAGATTTATTCTTCCAATTTGGAGCTTGATCCATCTGGTTCAGGATAATCTAAAATTCTTAAGAATACAATCTTATGTATTTTGCACAATGCTAAAGAAGTATGTAGAGCCTGGTATTTCCTTTATTAGCAAACCTAAGATAAATTGAATTTGTAAATTACTCATAGAAATGGACTGCATTGATTTAATGCTTGTATTTCAAAATTGAAAAAACTGTTTGGACTGATGAAAATTTCAATACACATATTACTAAAGAACAAATCAAAACATATTAGTGGTTAGTTTTGATGATTTCAATGAAATAATTTGAATCTCGTTATTTTTACTTATTTGAGATAATAGCTAAAAGTAAAAGTTTATAAATGTTTGTCAAAGAAGTAAATATCACTCAATTTGATTTTGAGAAAATTACATGATACTGTCACAATTAATAGATAATTTAAAAATTGATTTCTGTGAGAAATGGAAACAGTTGGGATAATTAGATGTAAATTTTATTAGAATCAAATATAGGACGATTAAACAGGAAAAATTATTTTATGGTGATATGAATGCAAAATGCATGCAATTTATATTTAAATAAAGTAATTCCTTCATATAAAAGCTGTTAGCTGAGATCAAATTATACAAAAGTAGCCATTTATCATCAAACATTCAAAAATATGATTCTTTTTGTTCAAATTATCCAGTGATAATTGAAAAAAAAAGACAAATGCTTTAGGCTTCCAGAATTAAAAAAAAAACTGTAGATGAGTCATATGAATGTAGTTCATGTATTTATGAACATAGAACGGTATTCTCTATCTTCCTTTGCATATATCCATGTGAAAATTTAATGGAAAAGGAAGGTTTTTATTTTTGTATTTTTTATTTTTTATTTTTGTATTTATTTATTTATTTTGTTGGTCATGGGGCTTGAACTCTGGGCTTGGGCACTGTCCCTCAGCTCTTCAGCTCAAGATGAGGCTACCGCTTGAGCCACAGTGCCACTTCCAGTTTTTGAATGGTTTATTGGAGATAAGAGTCTCATGGACTTTCCTTGCCCGGGCTGGCTTTGAACCGTAATCCTCAGATCTCAGCCTCCTGAGTAGCTAGGATTACAGGCGTGAGCCACCAGCACCCAGCTTGAAAGGTTTTTATTTTTGCACTATTTGTGGCTTGACCTGTTATTATAACTATTTCATTCTTACTATATCATATTGCCAACAATGGTAATCACTGACTACTAATTTTACAGGAATGTCTTAATCATGTTCCCCCAAATTTAGTAGTATGAAAGGAATGTTTTCCAGTCTATCAATATAAATTATTATGCATAAAAGCTAGCATATAATTCCTGATTTCTGAGGAAGAGAAAGTTAGACCCACAATAGAATACAGAACCAAAATATAAACAAATACAAAAGAACATAAAGTAGAAGTTGATGTAATACTTGCAACTTCATATACCTGGTCTTACAAGTGTGAAGGTTAATATAAAATTCCTGTGTCATGATAAGAATAATGAGTTAAACCAGGCACCAGTGGTTCATACCTGTAATCCTAGCTACTCAGGAAGCTGAGATCTGAGGATCATGGTTCAAAGCCTGGGCGGAAAAGTCCGTGAGACTTCTATCTCCAATAAACCACTAGGAAACTGGAAGTGGCTCTGTGGCTCAAGCGGTAGAGTGCTCGGCTTGAACTGAAGAGCTGAGGGATAGTGCCCAAGCCCAGAGTTCAAGCCCCACAACTGACAACTAATAATAACAATAATAATAATTTATTGTAGTCAAGTTGAAGATACTTTTGACCAGCCTGAAGGACAATAGAGGTAATATGGTAGAAATTAAATTGTTCAAATGGAGAACCACATGAAGTAAGTGCTCAGTGCTCATGGTTGTGTAAGGTTCTCACATTGTAATACGTATCCACAAACAGCATAGCAGACTAGGGAAGGAATTTTTGCAAAGGATAATTGGGCTCTCTACAAACGGGAAAAGAGTTGATGACACAAATGCCAAGAGTGAATAGACACTCCAGCTGTCAAATCCTAAAAAACCCAAGAGCCAATTCTGTGACTGTTAAATCGTGATTAAATTGGGAGCATCTGGTAGAAAGTATTTGCTGTAAAAATGTGATATGTTCTCAGAACATCGTTATGAATTAAAATGGTACTTGAGAATTCTATCACCAAACAAACATCACATTGAGAGACTAAGAAAATAGAATAAACAAATTCTTAAGCTTTTCCTAACCTGCTTAATTTAAAAGACACCCATTGCTTTAGAATTATAACTTTTTATCTCTCTCTTTGCCTTAATAAAGGTGGAACTACTCAAATACATATTTGATATTGTTCATGATTCTACTTTATAGGACATCATTATTGTTCTCATGTACAAAAATGAAAATGACCACCAAAGATTCCATTGCATCATGCAGATATGTGGACACTGATATTCTCCAAGAGACTAGTGAGGAAGGCCTAAGTGATCCAATGTCTCCCCCTCAAGACAATGAATTAAGATTTGAATTATAAGTCCCTATTGACATGTTCTGCCTGTATGTTCCTCTGTTTCATATAATTTCATCATAAGGACAAATGGCTTAGGAACTAGAAAGGAAGTTTGGTCTAAGTTTGATTAGGTAAAAGTATTGGGGAAGTGTTGTTTTTTTCTTTTAAAACAAGCAAATTTGAAAAAAAGGAAAAGAAAAAATAATCAATATGTAGCCCTCCTTTCTCTGTCTCCTGAATGTTTGGACACTCAGACAATGTGCCACCACATCTGCCTCAGATGTCGTCATTTGATACATTTCAAATCAGAGCTCATCCTGGATCAGGATCCCACAGTGGGCAGATGATTCTATTTCCTAATTTGCCATCAATGTGAAACATGTCATCATAACTGAATGTGGCCTAGTTGCTAGAAGTTCCTGGAAAATTGAACCCTGGTGTCTGCTAAACATGGTATTATTTTCCAAACTGTTTAGATGATGAAATTAAAGCTCTGGTGATACATTATTTCTGAAGTGACCTGTAAGAATCTATATAAAATATTTTATTGCAATGGCTAATATATATAAATATTCACTGAAGAAAAAACAGTTTTGATTAGTACAATTATTGTTGATACTTATTGAAGGGCTGAAGATATAGTTCAGCTGTGAGAGTACCAAATGAGTAAGTGAAAGCTCCTGATTTAAAAACAACTTTGGCAGGGGTGTTATAAGTACATTAAAAAGAACAGCAACAAGGATAAAACTTCTGTGTCCCTATATTGGGGTTCATTTCACTTAACATAATCTTATATGGTCAGATGCACATAGCTTTTGACCTCTTCTGCTTGTCCTAGACGTATACCAGTTGTTGCAGATAAGGGAAACAATGGGACCTATCTTTCTTTGAGTCTGGCTTACTTCACCTAACATAATTTTTCCAAGATTTTCCATTTCACCTAACATAATTTTTCCAAGATTTTTCCATTTCCTAACAAATAGGAGAAACTCTAGGTCTCCTTGGTACAGGCCAAAATTTTCTTAATAGAGACCCAGAAAGAAAACAAATCAAAGAAAGGTTGGACAATTGGATTGCATGAAGCTGCAGAGCTTCTGTATAGCGAAGGACATAGCTAGAAAGATCAATAGAAAGCCCACAGATTGGGAGAAGATCTTCACTATCGATTCAACGGACAAGGGCTTCATATCTAAAATACCTGGAACTCACAAATTTAAGTCTCCCCAATAAATCCTCAAAGAAACAACTGCCCAGTAAATAAGTGGGCTAAAGACTTAAAGATAGACTTCTCTGAAGAGGAAATAAGAATGGCCAATAGACACATGAAGAAATGCTCAACCTCTCTAGCCATAAAAAAATGAAAATCAAAACAACATTGAGATTCCAACTCACTCCTGTAAGAATGGCTATAATCAAGAACTCTAATAACAAATGCTGGAGGGGATGTGGCCAGAAGGGAACCCTACTGCATTGTTAGTGGGAGTGTAAACTCATCCCCAAGCGTTTTGCTCAAAGCTAGGACTCCATGTAAATAATAGCACCACTTCTGGCTTTTTCAAAGTATTTTATTGGAGATGAATATCACAAACTTTCCTACCCGGGAAAGTTTGAAATACCATCTTCAGATCTCAGTCTCCTGAATAGCTAGGATTATAGGGCTTAAGCCACCACTACCCAGCTTATCTTGTAATTTGAAAGAAAAAAGAGATGATTCTTGAAAAAAATGGCTAAAGGAAGAGAGAAATAGATTGGGTGTAACAACTCATACTTGTAATTGCAGTTATTTGAGAACTGGAGATGGAAGGATGGGACAAATGAATATACCTCAAATAGCAAATAGCATGGCTGTGACTGCAACACAGATAGAATAAATAGGAAGATTGTTGATGGAGGCCAAGAAAAGCATAATCCTACATGAAAAAAATCAGTACAGTGCAATTGGCAAAAGGAGTAGCTTAAGTGGTAGAGCAAGAACAAAGCCTTGGGTTTTAAACCCAGAAATTTGTGTTTTCTTTTTCTTTTACAATCATTGTCCCTTACCACTACTCCCATCTCCCAAAAGACATATTCTAGTGTTCTGTAGTATTAAAATAAGTAGTGCACAAGATTATGAAGAGAAAAAGGAAAGTAATGGCCCACATACAAATTGGTATGTAACATTCCCAGTATATATGAGCATAATAATAGCTTGTTATTTTTTGTGATCAAATATGGAGTCAATAGCATTTATCTCTTTTCTCCTTTCTACAGTGTAGTGAAGGCTGACTTGCCTGTCTAATGTATGTTCTCTTAGCATCTTTCTTGTGCAATAGAGCTTCTCTACTTCAATTAGAATCATTGCAATTTATAGGTCACAGTTTACTCAAGGTGAATACAGATGAATAGTTTGATATATATATATATATATATATATATATATATATATATATATATAATATACCTATGTGGTATATATGGACCATTACCCCAAGTGAATAGTTAATACAGGGGGTATGGACTTCTACACTGAAGAAAATCTACCTAAAGCACCTTATAGACACCACTTTCCCTAAGAAATTACATATTAATTAATTAATATGTGTGTGAAATATGTGAAACCCTGAACGTATTTAATCCTTTTGGAGTTTTTTTTAAGGAAGAACAAATCATGAGGATCTCATAGCATTGCTTTATGTGGTGAAAACAGTTTAAAACTGATCTTTTCAGAGATTTTTCTTTTTTAAAATTTTTTTATTTAATTTTTTTTGTGAGCACATTGTACAGAGGGGTTACAATTACATGGGCAGGATAATGCGTAAATTTCTTATCAAGCTTTGCAGCATCCTCCTTTGTTTAGTCTTCACATCCCTTCCCAGCCTCCCCACCCACCCTCCCACCCAATCCTCCACGCCTCCTCCCCCACCAATGTTGTAAAGCTCGTTTTCGACATGACAACTTGTACTTCTCATTGTTGCAACAGGTCCACCTGTATCCTTAAACGACTTGTTTTTCCCCATCTCCTCTACAAGTTATACTGACATCAAATATAGTGAAAGCAGGGGTTATACTGTGGGGGAGGGACATACAAAGCAACAAAGAGATAATCTTATAAATGCATTAGAAACAAATGCATGAAAGAAAAAAAGAACAATAAAATACATATCTAAGGGTTCATTTTCCTAACATCACATTATCTGACCTTTTCCGATTTTTCCATGGACAGATGTTCTACTCTTCCCTTTTCTTCATGTTCATGCTTACATAAACACATGTGCACACTTCTCTCCTAAGCTAGATATCCACCCCTTCTCTCTGGCAAATAATCCTCTAGTCACTGATAAATTTGTTACTTCTTAAATCTTTCCAAAGTTCTCAGTCTCAAGTAACATCAGAAACCATAGGACATGGAGGTGTATGCTTCTAGAGGGGGATCAAGCCTCCAGATGATTCATTCAGACTCATCAACCAGAAGAACTGAATTTTATCGCCTGCTCCCTAAGTGGAGAAAAGCAGATCAACAGACATTTTTACTCAATAGCCTATTCAGTTAGCATGTCTGCACAAACAACCATTTTTCTGTCTTTGCAATGGTATAATGGCACAGTAAACAACAATAAAAAAGTACAGGATTTGGTCTTATCTTCTAGGCCCAACGCTGTCACATTATTATACTGACAGTCATGGGCCTTTGTTCTGCTCTGCCTAAGGACAGTGCCATAGCAAAATGATGATAGGAGTGTTTTGCCTTACTGAAGACTGAACAGAGGCTTGGAGACCAGATTTTCCTTTCAGTGAGTCTTTGGGAAAGATGCCAGCTCCTTACTCAACTGTACTGTGCTCTCATGATGGAAGAAGCACAGGCAATAAAGGATGAAAACCATTGAATCATTTTTGAAATTGTACATACTGAAACTAAAACCAAAGTTCTCAAAGATCTGGGATAAATGTTTTCATTTAATCAACCCTAATAGGATTTTATCTAGAAATTTTTATTGGTGAAAACAATGTTAATCATATACAAAGTATCTAATGTTATGAAATCTAGTTAGCTGAATATTATCACTTCTTTCAGTAATAATAATGTTATAATGAATACAAGAGTGCAGACATCCCTGGACATAATGCTTTTAATTTATTTTTATTTACTCCAAGTTATAGCTTGGACATATACTAGCAGTTGTCTTTTTAGCTTTTAGAGAAATTCTTGTATCCATACAAGCTCTATTAGTTACTTTCTTCCTGAACATCACAAAGATTACATTTCATCTACACTCTCAACAATATTTGTTATCTTTTTTATGATAAAATTTATTCCTAGCAGATGTGCAATAATCCCTCATTGTAATCTTAATTTTAACTTCCCTATGCATTAACAATGCTGAAAAGTTTTTTTTTATCATAAAATGCCATCAAATTGTTTGACTTCTGTCATAAATTTGAATACATTTTGCAGCTTGAGTCTTTTCGATTTGCCCTATTTTCCCTCTTTATAAATTCTTGACCATGCTGGATTTCTATCATTATTTTGAAATTAGAGAATGAAGAATTAAAATTACTTTGTAAGCCTATACAACTTTTCACCATACTTTGCCATGTTATTTTTCATGATTTATTCACTGATGTTATATTTAAGTCATTCTCTATGATGACTTTTCATAAGAGAAACTTAATCACTTTCACTTGATGAAAAAAGGATATTGGTTTAAATGTTTCCCACTGTTTCTGAAAATTGTTTGTAAATCTCTTTATGGAACTGATTAATATTATGAAAAAATATTTGATGTCTGATTGACTAGTTAGGTAATTTCAGTTCCAATCTTTGTTAATATTGTTAGAAAATAATGACCAATGGAATAAAGTCTTACAGTGGTTATCACCAGAAAATATTTTATGATATACATGTGATAGTTAAGATGTTTTTTCTCTAGAAAAAGTAAACCAAGGTGTCCATGAAAATCCTTTCATTTCTATTTCTAGGAAATGGGGGCATCTTGGAAACTGATTTCCAGGGATACAGGGCAAGCTAGATGGATTTTTTTTTAACATTGATGCCATTATCACTAGCAGTAGAAATGTCACAAAATAGCAACAACTCTGCTATATAACTTAACCTTTCTCTGCACTGGCCATTTATTTCTTTAATTTCTTGACAATTGAATGGAGCACTTTTCTTAGTTTAAATTAGAAATGTCTTCCAGACATTTATCTTCATTGTGACCTCCTGTGTGCGGTTCAGGGATTTTGCTACACAAGTACTTAATGGAGTCTCTTAAAGTCTTTATAGTACCAATAGATGCAGTGATATTCAACAGAACACAGCTATCCACTTCAAGAATGCTTTCTTTTTTATTGCTACACATTGTACTTTGTAAAAAAATAATGCAATGAAATGATAATATATGAAATTACTATTAATTTCATTAGCCATGTCAGTTAAGTCTAGATAATTAGAAGTAAACAGAAATTACTGTTATTAATCACATATATTTGTTCAACAATGTAAACATCTATTATTTGCTCATTTGAGAACAATTCAAATTGAAATCACATTAGGGAGGAATCTTGAATCTGTCCTTATACCCACAATATAGTTACTCATCTTTTTTTCCTAGCAGCATTATAATAGTTTTACTATGTGAGCTGTTTCCATTTCGTTTGCATTACTACACTCTATTACCCTCCAAGTTGTCTTAGGCAGAAATTTCAATAGAAATCATTTGCTCTTAATTTGGTTTTATAGAAGCATGTTTTGAAGTCAAGTCTGACTTGTTCTTTTTGTACTCTTCTACTTAAGGCCTACCACTTGAGCCAGCCTTCTCGTTTTTGCTGATTGTTTTTATTTTAGAAATATAGTCAAGAGAACTTTTCTGTTTGAGATGGTCTTGAAACAAAATCCTACAGACTTTAGCCTCCTAGTAGCAAAGCATACAGACATGAGCCACTGGCCTCTGGCTCATTTACTCTTAATTTTTAAACAGAAGATTTACTTTGCTGTAAAATAATTTAGATACTAAATAAGCAATAAGAATTACAAAACATGCTTCCAGTCATTTGAATTTTGCTATATTTAAAGGTAGACAAAGGTCTGTCTTAAAAGACAAAAAGTCCTTTTGAAAAGTGACACATAACAGATGTTATGAACACCTCTGTGTCATAAGTATATGTAAGCCAGGCCCAAAGAAACATAGGTCCCATGGTTTCCCTTATTTGCAGTAACTAGTATATGTCTGAGTCAAGCAGAAAAGGTCAGATAAGTTGATGTTAGGGGAATGAACCCCAAGATAAGTATTCAAATGTTTTTCTTTCATGAAATTGTTTCTAACATGTTTATAAGACGATTTATATGTTGCTTTGTATGTCCCTCCCCCTCGGTATAACCCCTGCTTTCACTGTATTTGATGTTGGTATAATTTGTGGAGGGGAAGGGAAAAAACAAATCGTTTAACTAGGGATACAGGTGGACCCATTGCAACAATGAGATGTACAAGTCGTTATGTCAAAAAATGAACTTTACAACTTTGGTGGGGGATGAGGGGAGGACCAGGTGGAGGAAGGGGGGGAGTATAGGAAGGGATGGGAAAGGGAAACAAAGAGGAGGCAACAATGCTTGATAAGAAATGTACTCATTATCTTGCCCATGTAATTGTAACTCCTCTGTATGGTATTCTCACAATAAGAAAGTATATGTACAAAGACACAACTAGTGGCAAAAGACATTTAATATTTTAAGCAATGTCTTCTTCTAATTTTAAGCATTACTTTTTATATTACTTGTGCTTAAGAAGTTCTAAGGCATATCCTTGTTTCTAGCATTTGGTTATGGAACAGCATAAAAAGAAAGGCAAGTTTTATATTTTAATTTCAAATATTACTATTCCAATACTTTCCATCTACTCAGCGAAAGTATTATCTATAATTTTGAAACTTTGAATTACATTGTTATTAATATTAAGAAAGTTGATATTTAATTAAGAAAAATATTTTAGAAGTGAAAAGATTTCTGCCAAATGTTATATACATACATACATATACACACATACATACTTACATACATTATTAATACATACAGATTTGTAGTGCTGGATTTTGAACTTAGGGCCTTGAGTTTGCTAAGAAGGTAACATATCATATCCCTGCCTCTTTTCTGCTTTACTTATTTTTCAGATAAGGTCTTGTGATTTTTGTTTGTTTGTTTGTTTGTGTTGTTGTTGTTGTTTCCTGATACTGACTTTGGATCATGGTCCTTCTATTTATGCCTCCTATATAACAAGGGTTACAGAAGTAAAATACCTGTCCTGATTATTTATTGAGTTAAGGTCTTTTTGCCCAAAATAGCCTTGAATAGCAAGTAGCTGTAATTACAAGGATGAGATATAACATCAAGTCCAAACCAGATACTTTCATCTGCTTGTAAATGACAACTGGAAGTGTAAACATGTTCAACCACTCTGAAAAGCAGTATGGAGGTTCCTCAAAAGACTACACATAGAGTTTCCCTATGACCCAGCAATCCCACTTCTGGCATTTACCCAAATGACCACAAACAAGGCCATGCTAAAGCTACCAGTACAACCAGAATTATTTACCATAACTAAGATATGGAATCAACCCAGATGCCCCTCAGTAGATGAATGGACCAAGAAAATTATATATATGATAGAATTCTATGCTTCCATCAAAAGAATGACACCACCTCATTTGTAAGGAAATGGAAGGACTTGGAAAAAATCATAGTATGTGAAGTAAGCTAGACCCAAAGAAACATAGATTCCATGATCCCTTATTTGCAACAATTATTATACATTTAGGATAATCTTAGCAGATGAACAGAATAGATCAATATCTATGTACATATGCCCATATAAGATGATGCTAAGTGAAATTAACTCCAAGACATGGACACAAGAGGTTTTTATTTGTTGTTTTTGTTTTGAATGTACTATGAGATTTCTTGCTTCTTTATGTGTCCTTCCCCCTATGGTTTATCCCCTATTGTCACTGTATTTGATTTTGGTATCCTGGGTATTATATATACATTTTTATGAATTAGGGAAGAGAAGAGGAACAACAGAATGGTGAGACAAAGGACAAGGGGAGAAGCAATGCAACAGTGATACTCACAAGGCATTTTGTTGGAACTGATCTGTCATGGAGGGAGGGGGAATGGAGTGAGGGGGAAAGTGAGAGAAAAATGAGGGAAGGGGTTACAGGTTCAACAGGAAATATACTTATTACCTCATTTATGTAACTGTAACCCCTGTGTACATCACCTTGACAATAAAAAAATTGAGACCATTATTGTTATTTTCTTCATGCCTCTGAGAAAAAAAAACAGTATGCAATGTTCAATTGAATATTCTGGAGAGCTATCCAGTGTAAAACTATTGTTTTTTTATTCCTATGAATAAAAATAGCTACTGTGAATGTAATTCAGAGAAATATAAACAAATTCATTATTTTAAGTTTTTAACCACACCAGCTGTTGCATGAGTTTGCACACTAAATAATGGCAAACTTTCATAAATAAGAAATAAAATTAAATTAAAAAAGAAATAAAACTGAAGGGATGTATTGATACAATGTTATATTAGGCTTTTTGTTTTTTTTCTGAATTAGTTCAAAATTATAAAGAGCCAGAGAAAAGTAAGTTCCCACACACACAATAAAAGTGCTTGGAAAAACTGAAAGTGGTGTAAATAATTATAATTGTTTCTTAATTTCAAATGAGTCAATATATGCATATAAAGGTGAATATGGAAACACATGAAAGTTTATATTTTCTTCAAGTAAATAAGTAAAATATTTATAAAATAATTTTATGAATAAATATAAAATGTTTATATGTTTAAATTTTAAATGAAGGCCTGGGATGTAGTCAGTAACAAAGCACTTGCCTACCAGCTGCAACATCCTGGGTTAGATCCCAATTACCAAAGAAAGAAAAGATAAAAAATAAATAGTTAAAAAATCCCCCCAGACAAGTTTTAAATGAAGAAAATTAAGAAAACTTAGGTATAATACCTTTATTATTGTATTAATTTTGTTGTATTCCTTTAATATATTCTTCCATGTGTTATACTATCACGACAAATATCTATTTTCAATCTGACTAAAAAAGATTCTTGAATTTTATTTATTTATCTTTGCTGCCAGGTTTGGGGCTTGAACTCAGGGCTTGCACACAATCCTGGAGCTTTTTTCTTTTTTTCCTTCTGGCTAGCATTCCACTGCTTGTGCCACAGCTCCACTTCTAGCTTTTTCTGTAGTTTACTGGAGATAAGTCTTACACACTTTCATGATCATGCTGGCTTCAAACCATTACTGGAGATAAGTCTCACACACTTTCATGATTGTGCTGGCTTCAAACCATGATTTTCAGATTTCAGCCTTCTGAATAGGTAGGATTACAGTTATGATGCCCTTAGGTCTGGGTGGGGTGTTTTTTGTTGTTTTGTTTTTTTAAAAAAATTTAAATGAACAGCTATGTGTTTATGTTGCCTGAAAGATAACTACTTTCTCTAATTGTATTATATTTGATATGGTTAAAAAATATGCTATGGTTAGTGAAGCAATTCTTTCCAACATGAGTCCTCATGAGCACAATAAGGCTTCCTGAGCACAGTCCTGCGTGAGTTACTCATCACCACACAACCTTGCCTCCCTTAACCTCCTTAACCTTCAGGTCCTACATGCTGTGGGTTTTGATAAATAGTTTTTCCTTTCCAGAAATACCATAGCTATGGAATCAGTCGATATGGTACTCTTTTCAGAAAAACATTTTTGATGTAAATTTATTATTCATTTATCACTTTTTTCAATATTTTGAAAATGTAATATAGTCCAGTCATCATGAAATCAGAATGCAAGTTCCTCAAAAATTAAGAAAAAATCATGTGTGATCTCTTTATATCTCTTCTGGGTATCCTCCTCACAGATTCAAAGTCTCAGTGTTTATAATTTATGAATAAATGATTGAGTATATATGCAGTATATATCCATAACTGCTTAGAGATTTTGTGCATAGTCAAGAAGGGGAACATTGATATAAACCTCCCTGTTAATGAACAAGAGCTACATTCTTCCCTTTCTGGTCTGCTACTCAGTTTTCAAAAGGCCACTAAAACCACATGCATGTTTTAAATGGTTACACAAAATTAGACACTGAATTTAGTCAAAGTTACATTAACTCATTAAATAAATAATAAATTTTCTTGCTTGAGCTTTTAAAAGTAGTTTACTTAACCTAAGTATTTCCCTAAATTACAGGACAAATAAATATGCCTTTATAACTTGTCATCAGAAAGCTAGATGTCTAGAGTAAGCAAGGCAAGAAAGAGATTTTTGACTTCTACAAATATTTAATTCCTTAGTAGTTAAATTGTTTTATCCTTTCAATTTTGCATTGTATTCTAAGTGACTGTCCCACAGGGAAAAACAAGTCTACATAAAACAGAATTTCTATACAACCTCTTTAAATCATTTCCACCTTGCCTGGACTTTTCAGTTTTTATTTTCTTTGATATTTGCACTAACTACTGACATTTTCTATATAACTTCATGTCATACATCACAACCTAAATTGTTTCCTAGAATTAATGCACACAGCAGGTAGAAAAGACGTTATTAAATTTTCAATGTAGTAAACTGTAGATTATTTTAGAAAAAATGTCTATATTAAAAATTGTCCTGGATGAATTAAAATTGTCCACATATCAATTTATTTTCAGTACCTTTACATCGTAGGCTCCATATTAAAAACTGATATATGATTAAACAAGTTCACCCAAAGTTTATAGGATGCTAATTATTGATATATGAGAAATATACTGTAGTATGTAATTTTATATATTTATTGAAGACTGAGAAATCAAATATAATAAAATGAAAAGTCCAGAAACTCAGATCTATACCAATAGCATGTGAAAATGCTATGTATAAATGAAAATATGCATTTAAGAAACAAACTATTAGATATGTTTTATATTACTAAAACTAAGAAGAAAAGAAAGGAAGGAAGAAAGAAAGGAAGGAAAACTAGAAATATATAATTTCTCAGGAAGTACAATCAGTAACAATTAGATTGAGAAAGACCATATTAAAAATGAACTACAAAAGTAAAAGCAAATGTAACAATGGTACCCAAATATGTACAGACATGTCTGTTTCTAATTTTTTGGTAGTTTTTAATCATTAAACGGTGTGAAAATTGTTAATTTTTAATTCAGTGAAAAAGATGACACTATGGCTTTTTCCCTTAATTTTGTTAATTTGTTAATTATTGGATTGCTTATATTGATCCATTCCGACACTTAATGAATCACTTTCAAGTGAGTGATAATATTACTATGCATTTAAATTCCAGTTTCTAGCATTTTATAGAGACATTTTGCATCTAGATCTTTAAAAGATATGGCTTTGTAATTTTTTTATTGTAGTGTCTTTGGATTTGCTAATAGAATATTGCTTGTCTAATAGAGTATTAAAATCCTCCCTCTTTCAGAAGAAGGTGGAAGATATTGGTAATAATTACTTAAACATTTGGTAGCATTCAACAGTGAAATAAGTCATTATGCCCATAGATTACCTTTGGTAGAAAAAGTACTTGTTCTCCCTTATCGAAGACTAGGTGACTATAGATATATATAGCTGTGGTTTCACTTAAAGAATAGTATGGGGGTATGGGAAGGTGGCTCAAGTGGTAGAGTGCTAGCATTGAACTGAAGAGCTGAGGGACAGCACCCAGGCCCAGAGTTTAAGCCTCACGAACAACAACAACAAAAATGGGATGGAAGAAAGACAGTAAATGATGCTACAAAAATTGGTTAATGTGAAAATAGCAATACTTCCCAAGCCTTTTTACAAATTCAATGTGATGGGGGAAGATGGAAAGGGATGGGAACACCTGTAGAAAACTAAAACTAGATCCTTCTAATATCACCTGCACCAGAATCAAATCCCAATGGATCAAAGACCTCGAAGTAAATGCGGACACCCTGAAAACATTTCAGGAAGGAATAGAAGAAACTCTAGGTCCTTGTCATAAGCCAAAATTTTCTTAATAAAGAACAACAAATCAAAGAAAGTTTGGACAAATACAAATGCATGAAACTGAAGAGTTTCTGCTTGGCAAAGGACATATATAATAAGATCAATAGAAAGCCATGGACTTGAAGAAGATCTTTACTATCTATACAACAGACAAGGCCCTCATATCTAAAAAATACTAACATTTCTCTTTAGAGTTGATATGCAACTTCCACACTGAGGAAAAAATTTAATTTTCTTGCTTTTATTTTTCTCGGTCGTGGGGCTTGAACTCTGGGCCTGGGCACTGTCCCTTAGCTCTTCAGCTCAAGGCTAGTGCTCTACCACTTGATCCACAGCACTACTTCTGGGTTTCTGAGTGGTTTATTGGAGATAAGAGTCTCACGGAGTTTCCTGCCCCGGCTGGCTTTGAACTGCGACCCTCAGTTCTCTGCCTCCTGAGTAGCTAGGATTACAGGTGTGAGCCACCAACGCCCAGCTACAATTTAATTTTCTTTTTTTTTTTTGTCGGTTGTGGGGCTTGAACTCTGGGCCTGGGCGCTGTCCCTCAGCTCTTCAGCTCAAGGCGAGCGCTCTACCACTTGAGCTACAGCGCCACTTCCGGTTTTCTGGTGGTTTATTGGAGATAGGAGTCTCACGGTCTTTCCTGCCCGGGCTGGCTTTGAACCGCGATCCTCAGATCTCAGCCTCCTGAGTAGCTAGGATTACAGGCGTGAGCCACCAGCGCCCGGCTACAATTTAATTTTCAAATACCTGAAAGTATATTGCCAAAGGTACATAAAATTATTATATGTTTAATGATTCTTATTTCTCACACTTTAAAATTGAGGTAAAAATCAGTAAGTAAAAGAAACTAACTTGTAGTAACCATCAAGCATAGCTGGAAACTTCCAACTAATGGACTTAAAATACATTATGTTAACAAAATCAAATAATCCAATCACAGAAAAAATCTTATCTCACTTATATATAAATTCTAAACCAACAAAAAAATCAAATATAAATAATGAAGATTGAGAATCAAATGGTGGTTACCAAGATTAGATTTTGAAGGCACAGGGAGATGGAGGTAAGAGCAAAATGTAAGAATATTTCAGAACAGATCTCATAAATTTCATATGTTTATAAATATCTACATGTGTTAATATTTACCTGTGTACATGGAAGTCAAGTCCTACAAGAAAGTATTATGGTATATCTATACCTATATATACATACATAATTTTACATATTCATGCTATTTTTTATTTTTCTTCATCTAGAAAGCAAAGCAAAGCTTTTAACATTCTTTTATTATGTCAGTTAAGTTCTGCCTATATTGTAAATATAAACATCTCATCTCTATTTTTTCTGACTATATTAGACTAAGGAATAAGTTCAGTGGGAAAAATGGTACAAGGAAATACTTTTTTCTGTATTACTTAGGTCTTGCATATCATGGTAAGCGATAATGGAATTTATTTTTCTAATTGTATAATCATAGTTTACAAAGAATCTATATGTGTTTCCTTGAACAGGTATTACATAAATACACACACAAACAGGTGAATCTGTGTATAGGCTGCTAGTTTTTATTGCTTAAATTTATTGAAACATGTACTTGAATGCCCATGGGGCTAGATATTTTACTTGTCGTGTAAAAGCCTTTCTGCAGACATATAACTGCCATTAACCTAAATAACCAGAGTATTGCTCTTGTTTTTAAGAGCTATCACTGGAAAAAATATTTCATTAATTCACTTTCATAGAAGGCATTTGGGAAATGTCAGTACCTGAACATTTATTTTTTAAATAGATTAAAGGAAATACCATTTTCTATAATCCTTTTTTATGACTGGAACTAGTGCAGATTTGTGACAGCCTGAGAATTAATAGCCTATTGAAGAAAATTTCCCTGTTTATTCTAGGAAGTCTAAGAATATTTATGTAATCCAAACACCCCACTATATATGCTTTGGTTTTCTTCAAATATTTTGTATTGTATAGGAAGATACACATTCATTCTTTTCCTAAATAAAATTCTGGAGATGTTTATAGAAAACAGAAACTGCAACATATCAAGAGATTGGTTAGTGTAGAAGCTACTTGTTTGCAAAGGATTGTAAGAATGTGCGGTACAATATATAGTTTTATAAAGAGGAAAAACATTGAAGTATAAGAATCTTATCTGGCTGGGTACCTTTGGCTCACATCTGTATTCCTAGCTATTCAGGAGGCTGAGATCTGAGAATCGTGGTTCAAAGCCAGCCTGGGCATGAAAGTCTGTGAGGCTCTTAACTCCAATAAACCATTCAGGAAACTGGAAGTGACACAGTGGCTCAAGTGAGTGCTAGCCTTAAGGTGAAAAGCTGAGGGACAGCATTCAGGCCCAAAGTTAAAAAAAAAAAAGAATCTAATCTGCTGTCTTTAAATATATATCATATTTATCATATTGAATAAATGGGAAAATATTTTTGTAAGAATATCTGTCTATATGCCATTAAATTAATAAGCAGACATTCCTTTAATATATTCAGAAATTACTACAACAGTTAAAATTCCATTGTTAATCAGAGAAGACATAGTGATAGGGGAGAATTTTCATGTTAACATTTTTTAAATATATGCTTATATATTGCTTTATAGAAGTTTTGTATTATGTTTTGCTTATTTTGCTTGTTTTTCTCACACATTTGGCTGGGAAGTACACAAAAAAAACTAATTAAATAGGTTTAAGCTGATTACTCCTATGAGTATATTCTTGGATAATCTTTAACTTAAAGTATTTGAAGTGTCAATTAATTGCTCTTCTTGAAGCACTATATTTCCCAGTTTAGCTTTTCTAACTTTGAGTTACCTCACTTACTTATTCTTTTATTTATCCCTTTATTATTTTTGAGTTCACCCTTCAGTGTCCATGCTTTTCTGCTTTCATTTGAAGCTATTTTTAAAAATTTTTATTGTCAAGATAATGTACAAAGTTTACAGTTACATACATAAGGTAGTGTTTACAATTTTTGTCTAACTTGTTACCCTTTCCTTCATTTTTCTCTTTCTTTTCCTCCCTTCCAATCCCCCTCCCAAGTTGTACAGATCATGTCCAACATATTGTCTTGTGAGTATCACCATTGCATTAGTTCCCCTTTTGTTCTTTGTCTCACCATTTTGTTGTTCCCCTTTCCTCCCCTAGTTCAGATAATTATATACAATACCCAGAGTACCAATATTGAACACAGTGACAACAGAGAATAACCCATAGGGGAGAATAACACAAAAGAAAAAAGATCACGTAGTATATTGAGAACAACAACAACAACAAAGGAAAAGCTGTCGTGCCCATGTCTTGGAGTTCATTTTGCTTAGCATCATCTTAAATGGTCAGGTGACCACATAGATATTGAGCTATTTGACTCATCTGCTAAGATTATTGTACATGTGTACTGATTATTACAAATAGGGGCGACCATGGGACCTATGTTTCTTTGGGTCTAGCTTACTTCATTTAATATGATTTTTTCCAAGTGTTTCTATTTCCTTACAAAAAGGGACGATGTCATTCTTTTTGATAGAAGCATAAAACTCCATTGTGTATATATACCACATTTTCTTTATCCATTCATCTACTGTGGGACATCTGGGATGGTTCCATATCTTATCTATGGTAAATAATGCTGCAATAAACATAGTTGTGATGGTAGCTTTAGTGGTCATTTAGGTGAATGTCCAGAAGTGGGACAGAAGCTCCAGAAGCTCCCATAGGGAGGTCTCTGTGTAGTACTTTAAGCAACCTCCATACTGCTTGCCAGAGTAGTTGAGCAAATTTACACTCCCACCAATAGTCTAGTAGTGTTCCTTTTTGACCACATCCCCCTACAGCATCTGCTGTTATTAGATTTCTTGATTATAGCCATTCTAAATGATGTGAGGTGGAATCTCAATGTACAGGGCTATTAATGTTTTGAAATCAATGGTCTTCCTTTATATACTAAATGAATAATTAGTGATTGCTAGATGAAATTTTAATTTGTCATTTCAATATTACTATGAAGGTAGGGAAAGTAAGGATGCTATTAATACAACTATTCTTAAGTGAACATGCTTCTATCACCATTAATGAATCCAATAAAACAAATGTAGAAAACCTATATTTAATAAGGTGTTCGTTGATATTTGGCTGGGTCTAAGCAATATTGTTTAAATGTAGACTTTAATAATTTGGTTAGTGTTGTAGTTGCTTCAAATAGATTGAAGTAGTTTTTTAAAAAAAATTTGAGAGAAGGGGTAACAAGTTTGACAAGAAATGTAATCACTACCTTTCTGTATACCTCTATATTCCACCTTGACAATAAAAATATTGAAGATAAAAAAGAAAATGATTGTAATGATCAATAATTGTTTCATTGGAATAAAGTAACTGGAAGTAGAATGATTTTCAGAAAGCTCAAAATGAACATACGTCACAAATTCATGGCACTACTTCTCTATCTACTTCTATTTTTTCAGTATTCTCTAGTCTTACACCAGCAGAGCTTTTCATCCCTCTATCAACACTCAGATTTCTAACAACCAATGATGTAATCCTTTAACAGTTTAATATCTGGCCTCCAAAACTCCAGAAGACTAGTGTGAAAACAATTGATTTTCCTATTCTTATTAGAATAGATACTTACAAACAAAAACTGCAAGATGCACTGTATTCTTGAACTGCTTTGGAGAATGGCAATTCCTTTGTACACCTACTTAAAGATAATAAAATATTCAAGTATAAGTAAATAAAAAAAACCTTAAAAAATATAAGCTACTCAGGCTGACATTAAAAATACTATGTTAAGCCAGGATGTGGTGGCTGATACTTATAATACTATTTGCTTGGGTGGTTCAAGATACTATAATCATAGTTCAAAGGCAATACAGGCAAAAATTTAGTGAGATGATATATTCCAAAAGAGGTCAGGCATAGTATTTCATATTACTCATCCTAATTATGCAGGAAGCACAAGTAGAATTAAAAACAAGCCTGAACAATGAAAAATGTGTGAGACACTCTTTGAACAATAGCTGAACCATAACAGACTAGTGGTGTGGTTCAAATGGTAGCAAGGGTAAAACTTGAATTGAATTCCCAAGAATTTATTCTCCAGTACTGTTAAAGAATAAATGTAGTCTATAAAAAGGCTTTGAGGGCTGGGAAGGTAGCTCAGTGGTAAAGCGCTTGCCTTGCATGCATGAGGCCCTGGGTTCGATTCCTCAGCACAACATAAGTAAAAAAGAATAAAGCCAGAAGCGGCGCTGTGGCTCAAGTGGTAGAGCGCTAGCCTTGAACTGAAGTGCTGAGGGACAGCGCCCAGACCCAGAATTAAGGCCCCATGACTGGGCCCCCCCCATAAAAATAAAGGCTTTGACACAAATGAAAACTGTTTTAAAGGGATGAACTCTTCCATAAAATCAGTAAGAACCTCTAGGCAAATTTAATAAATTAATTTTAAATGTACATATATGAAAAAATACATGACATTGGAAGGATGAATTACATATAAACTGGGCACTGGTGGCTCAGGCCTATAATCCTCACCTATTTGGGAAGCTGAGATATGAGGATGGAGATCCAAAGCCAGTCCCGCAGCAGAGTCCATGAGACTGTTATCTCCAATTAACCATTAGAAAACCGGAGGGGAGCCATGGCTCAAAGTGGTAAAACATTAGCCTTGACTTAAAGAGCTCAGAGATAACACCTGGGCCCTGAGATCAAGCCTCATAACTGACAAAAAATCAAATATAGATATAAATATATTCAGTGTCTTCTATTGTTTCATTATATTAGTCATTACTATTATTTAAATTGATATTGACCTTGAGCAGGTGGCTCACGCCTGTAATCCTAGCTACTCAGGAGGCTGAGACCTGAGGATAGTGGTTAAAACCAGTTGGGGCAGTAAAGTCCTTAAGACTCCTATCTCCAAATAACTACCAGAAAACTGGGGGTGGCTCTGTGGCTTAAGAGGTATCACACTTACCTTGAACAGGACAGAGCCTAGGCCCAGAGTTCAAGCCCCATGACATGCCAAAAACAAACAAACAACAACAACAAAAAACTGACATCGATTTTAATTTTATTAACTGAACTTCGGACTTCATTTGCATTTTCTGTTTTCCTCTGCTGTGCATTTTTATGAACCAGATGCAATACAAGCCTGGAATGCACACTAGTTTAGTATCCATGTGTCCCTACTCTAACCTGGTCTAGAAACACTTCACAGTCTTTTATTACTTTCCACAACTTGGCATACTCTGAGTACTGGCTACATCTTCTTGAATGACACTTGATTATGCTGATTGACGTTTTTCTCAGGATTAACCTATAGTTACAACATTTTAAGAAATGCTAGAGAAGTGAAGGGCTCTTTTTGTGAATCATAATGGGGTATGTGATAGTCACAAGACTGATCTGCGCTAATGATAGTATTGATCACAAGCTAACAGTGTTCTTCATGTGCCCTCATTGTCAATGGTGTTTTCCCTACCAAAGACTATTATTTGAATTGAGTCAATTTCCACTAAATGATTGTTAGAGTAAGGTATTCTTCCTGGAGGTCAGTATAATCACCTGGACTTCTGCACAGAGTTCATTTCTCTCCATGCTTAATTTATCCCACCATTCGTTTATAGAAATATGTGTAAATGAATATTTCACTAACAATTTAATTGTACTACTTACAGGGATAATAAGGGAAGTGTAATTGCTTTGCCTATTTTATTTTAAAACTGAACATTAGTATATCAAGAAACAAACAAGACTAAAGGGACACTCATCTCAAATTTATCTCATATTTGGTGTGATAACCAAGTACACATTGCTGTGATAACATTTTAGGATATTTAATCCTAAGAATAATTTAAATGTTTTACCTAGTATTCCCAATTTTATAAAAATTGACAAGTTTGTGCCCCAATATTATAAATGACTAGTTCATTCATAGTTGTAACATATTTAAGAAAGTAACAAAGTTTAAAACAAACATTATGGCAGAGGCTAAGGTTCTTTTTTATTAGTGGTCTTTTACTTTAATATTTATAAAAGTAATCTTCCTTCCTTTCTTCCTTCCTTCCTTCCTTCCTTCCCTCCTTCCTTCCTTCCTTCCTTCCTTCCTTCCTTCCTTCCTTCCTTCCTTCCTTCCTTCCTTCCTTCCTTCTTGCCTTCCTTCTTTCCTTTCTCCCTTTCCTTTCTCCCTTTCCTTCTTCCTTTTTGACATTACTGGAATTTGAACTCAGGGGCTTACTCTTGCTAGTCAGGAACACTATACTTGAGACACAATCTCAAACACTTTTTGCTAGTATTTATTTCCCCTAGCCAATCAGGATGCCCAGTTGTTCTAAGTATACTTTCTATATAGCTGTACACTGTGTTGTTACAGTTACATGAGTAAGGCAATGAGCACGTTACTTGTCGATCATTGTTTTTGCTTCCTTGCTTGTAGTTGTCCCACTATCCTTTCTCTCCATTGCCTTCCACACTCCTCCACTCCCACCCAGAGTTGTAAAGTTGGTTTCCAATATACTATCCTTTGTGTATCCTTGTTATAATGGGTCATTCTGTATCTTGGTTTCAGCATTTTGTTATTCCCCTTCCCCTCCCCAGATTAGACATACATATATAAAAGATGCAGGGTACCAAAATCAAGTACAGTGTAAACAGGAATATGCCAGAGGAAAAAGAACATACAAAGGACACAACAACAACAATAAAAAATAAAATCACATGGTACATTTAAAACAATAACAATGAAGACAGAACTCTTGTGTACATAGCTTAGGGTTCATTTCACATTAGCATCATCTTATATAGTCATTTGTACATGATTTTTGAGCTTTTCAGCTCATCTGATAAAATGATCCTATATGTATACTATTTCAAATAAGGGAAACCATGGAAACAAAATTTCTTTGGGACTGGGTAACTTTACTTGATATGATCTTCTCCAAGTCTTTCTATTTCCTAACAAATGGAGCAGTGTCATTCTTTCTGATGGAAGCATAGAATTCCATGTACCACATTTTCTTGATCCATTCATCTACTGAGCTGAGTCTGGGTTGGTTCCATATCTTAGCTATGGTAAATAATCCTGTGATAAACATAAGTTGTGCTGGTAGCTTTAGTATGGTCTTGTTTGTGGTCGTTTGAGTAAATGCCCAAAAGTGGGATTGCTGGGTCATAGGGGAACTCTATGTTAAGTCTTTTGAGGAACCTCCATACTACTTGCCAAAGTGGTTGAACAAGTTTACACTTGGATGTGGCCAGAAGGGAACCCTACTGCCTTATTAGATATTTTGATTATAGCCATTCTAACTGGTGTGAGGTGGAATCTCAACATTGTTTTGATTTGAATTTCTTTTAAAGCCAGAGAAGTTGAGCATTTCTTCATATGTCTATTGGCTATTTCCTCTTCAGAGAAGTCTCTCTTTAAGTCTTTAGCCCACTTATTAATGTGGGCAGTTATTCCTTTGAGGATTTGTTTTTGGGTGACTTAGTATTTTGAGTTCTAAGTATACTTTAGATATGACACCCTTTTCTGTAGTATGGCTAGTGAAGATCTTCCATCTGTCAGCTTTCTATTGATCTTAATAGTTATGTCCTTTGCCATGCAGAAGCTCTGCAGTTTCATGCAATCCCATTTGTCCAACTTTCTTTCTTCGATTTCTTGTGTTTCTGGATCTTTATTAAGAAAATTTTGGCCTGTGCCAAGGAGCCCTAGAGTTTCTCTTATTTCCTCCTGTAATATTTTCAGGGTGTATGCTTTTATTTCAAGGTCTTTTTATTCAAGGTCTTTGATCCATTTGGAGTTGATTCTGGTGCAGTGTGAAAGAATGACATTGACCCATTTGTAAGGAAATGGAAAGACTTGGAAAAATTGCATTAAGTGAAATAAGCCAGAACCAAAGAAACATAAGTCCCATGGTTTCCCTTATTTGCAATAACTTATGTAAATCTAAGACAAGCAGAAAAGGTCAAAAGCTATGTATGTATACCATATAAGATGATGTTAATTGAAATAACCCCAAGATAGTGACACAACAGGCTTTTTCTTAATTTTAGTTTTCTGCAGGTGTTTAACCAATTTTTCCAGTACCATTTATGGAAGAGACTATTATTCTTCCATTCTAATTTTTTAACTCCCTTATAGAATATTAGGTGGCTATAGGTTGTGGGTTCATTTCTGAATCTTCGGTTCTATTCTATTGGTCTTCAGGTCTATTCTTGTGCCAGTACCAAGCTGTTTTGATTACTATGGCTTTGTAGTAGAATTTTGAAGTCTGGTATTCTTACTTCTCCAGCACAGTTCTTTCTGCTAAGGATTATTTTTGCTATTCAGGGATTTTTATTGTTCCATATGAATTTTTGGATTGCTTCTTCTATTTCATTGAAGAATGAGGTTGGGGTATTGATGGATATTGCATTGAATTTGTAGATAGCTTTTGGCAGAATTGCCATTTTCATGATGTTAATCCTCCCTATCCAGGAGCATGGGAGGTTTATCCACTTCCATGGTTCTGCTTTAATTTCCTTTATCAGGTTCTTAAAGTTTTCATCATAGGGATCTTCTCATTATTGGCATACAGGAAAGCCACTGATTTTTTATAATATTTTTATAAATTTTGCTAAAGGCCTGTCAAGTTCGTTAATTTTTTGAAGAACCAGCTCTTTGTTTTGTTGATTCTTTCTACTTTTTTAAAATTCTAATTCATTTAACTCTGATTTGTTTGTTTCTGTCTACTGGATTGGTGTTTGGCTTGTTGCTCTTTTTCAAGACGCTTCAGATACATCATTAAATTGTTACTTTGAGATCACTCCAATCTGTTGATGTAAGAACTCAGAACTATGAATTTTCCTTTTAGTTCTGCCTTTGGCGTGTCCCAGAGGAGCTGGTAACTTGTATGTTTATTTTTGTTATATATCATGAATACTTGAATTTCCTTTCTAATCTCTTCTATGACCCATTCTTGGTTCAACATTGTGTTGTTCAGGCTCCACGTGCTATAGGGTTTGCTTTGGTGGCATTTGGTGTTGAGTTCTAATTTTATTCCCTTGTGGTCTGAAAGAATGCAGGTCATAATTCCAATGGTTCTGAATTTGGACAGATTTGCTTTGTGTCCTAAAATATGTTCTATTTTCGAGAATGTTCCATGTGCTGCTGAGAAGAATGTGTAATCTGTTGTTGACTGGTGAAATATTAGGTAGATGTCTGTTAAGTGTAGTTGGTCTATGCAATTGTTTAGATCTGCTGTTTGTTTTTGCCAAGTTGATCTATCCAGTGGGGAAAGTGATGTGTTAAAATCACCGACATTCAATATCTTTGGATCTATGTATGATTTTAGAGAAAGTAGTGTGCCTTGGATAAATTTGGATGCTCTGATATTTTGTGAATAGATATTTAGAATTGTTATATCCTCCTGTAGGAGAGATACTTTTATTAGTATGTACTATCCTTCTTTCTCTCTTCTCACTAATTTTAATTTGAAGTCTATTTTTATATGATTTTAGGATTGCTACTTCAGCCTGTTTGTGGGGCCAAATGCTTGGTAGATTTTATTCCAGCACTTTACTTTCAGAACATGTTTGTTTTTATGGACAAGAAGCATCTCTTGAAGACAGCAGACAGATGGAGATTCTTTGTCGTTTGATTGGATATTAAGACCACTAATATTGACAGGATTGAGAGGTGTTTGGAAATTCCTCTCATGTTATCTACCTTCTTTGGGGTTGTGTCACCTAAGATCTGCCTATGTTTATCTGAATCTTTGGGGGCTGTTTCTCTGCCTTCATCGTGTTCTAGTTGGTTCTCTATGTGTAGGAAATCTTTAAGTATCTTTTGCAATGCTAATTTGGTGGAGACATATTGTTTCAGCTTTTCTTTGCTGTGGAAAGTTTTATTTTTCCTTCAGTTATAAAGGAGAGTTTAACTAGGTACACTACTCTTGGTTGGTAGTTGTTTGTCTTTAGGGTGTGGCATACTTCATTCCAGGATCTTCTTGCTTTCATGGTCTCTACTGAGAAGCCTGTAGTTATTCTTATTGTTTTTCCATTATAGGTGATTGATCTTTTCTCCTTGACAACTTTAAGGATTCTTTCCTTGGTTTCTGTTGATCCTGTGCAGATTGCAATGTGGCAGCAGGATGTCTTGTTCTGGTCTGGTCTATTTGGGGTTCTAAATACTTCTTGTATCTGAATGGACCTATATATTTGTATGTGTGAGAAGTTCTCTGCTAGGATTCTGTTAAATAAATTTCCTAGACCTTTGAATTCTGTTTCTAGGCCCTCTTCTACACTCATTAGCCTTAAATTAGACATTTTGATGGTTTCTTGTAGATGTTGAATAGATCTATTATTTCTTGGATTTGTCTTGAATAGTTGTGTGTTCTTTCTCTATAATGGCTAGGTTATCTTCTGTCCCAGAGATTTGTTCTTCTGCATGGTCTAGCCTACTGTCCAGACTGTCTACTTTGTTTTTTATTTCCCTTCCTTCTAAATGCCTAGTTTTAATGGCTTCAATTTCTTTGTTGGAGCTTTGTTTTAGGTCTTGTTGGAATTTCTTTGACTCCTTGATTTAGTTTTCCGTGTTCATTGTCATTTCCTTAGTTGAGTGGCTATACTTTCACTAGACTCCCTTTCCTTTTTTTGGAATTTATTCAGCCTTCTGGTTCTGGATTCCATGAATTCTTCTATTAATCTTTTTTTTGCCTCATCATGCTAATGCATGGCCTTATGTCAGCTTTCAATTTTTTTCATTCAGCATGTTTACCAGTAGTGTTTGTAAAGCATATTGAAAGGTGTCTTCTGGATTATTTATTAACTGCTCTGTTGCCTGTTTATTCTCTGTGAAAGTTGAAATTCCTTGACTTGCCATTTTTCTAATGTTTCTCTGGTTTGTTCTACCTTTTTGTGAGTGAAAGCAAATCCAGTTCCTCACTAGAACACAAGTACCAACCCAGAGCTCTGTAGTTGCATGGATTTTGCAGGTTCAGAATTAATGATGGATATTTTCACTCTATTTTATCTTTTGGGGGAGTGAATATATTTCCAATTACACTCCAGAGCACAATTTCTACTGCAAGCACCTACCCAGAACCTTACAGTTGCACAGACTTTGGGAGTTTACAATCAATGATGGCTTTCTTCACTCTATCTCATCTTTTTGGGAGTGTGATTATATCCTATTATACATCAGAACACACACCTAAGACTAGCACTTAGCCAGAGCATTGTATTAGCACAGACTTTGGTGGTTTATAATCAACAATGGGAAAGTTCACAGTATCTCACCTTTTTGGGGCATGAGATTATAACAATTACACCCTAAATCAGAATTCTTAGACTAGCCCTCACCCAGAGCCCTGTAGTTACACAGGAATTGGAGGTTATTTTTACTCTATTTCATCTCTTTGGAATTGAAAGTATCTCCACATCACCACCAGGTGACAATTTTCTGTCAAGTCTGAGCCCAAAGCCCTTCAGTTGCACAGACTTTCGATATTCTCACTCAAAGACAGGTGTTTTTCCTATACTTCTTCTTTGTTGGAGAAGTAGCACACAATTTTAAAATAAACTCCGATACACAATCCAAATAGGTATTTCACTCTATCTCTACTCTATGTATGTAGGCCTGGTACCACCAATGAGCACTGTTTTAAGACAAAAATCTATACCTGGGCAATGCCTTTGCACTGATTTTCGAGTCTCTCAACCATAGATAGGTATTCCCTTATTTACCCCTTCTTATCTTTGTCAGGTCAGGAGTAGTGTGTTTCAGAAGTGGAGATTATAAACAGTTGTAATATGTGAATATCTTTGTTCTGAAATTTGGGGTGGTTTGGGCCTCTTTGGCACAGTCTCACTGACCACAGATATAGTCTACCTCAATGTTTCACACTTGGGGATCAACAGAGAAAAGAAAGCAAAGAGGGAATGAAGGAGTAGAAATAATTGTAAATGTGTGAGATGTAGTTAGGGGAAAGATTTAGATGCATGATGAAATATAGAATGAGAAATATCAGATTAGAGGGATGTAGCAAAGGAAAGGAACAGAGGGAGAAAAGTTATGACCTAACTTCTAAGTAATAAAGAGAAGAAAAAAATAAAAGAAAATAAAACAAAAAAAGACAAAAAGAACAAAAATAACAATAAAAACCCAAACAAAAACAAAAAGGAGAGAAGAAAAAATACATAAAAAATTAAAAAATGAGAACAATTATGTACATATGAAATAAGAATACTGATTAAGAATACTAATATTGTGCAGTAGGAAACTGGGTGATCAATTTATACTCTGAATTAAGTTTATACACATTTATGGAGAAATTCTAGTGGTCACCGTAGGCTGTGTATCCATTTGTGAACTAAACAGCAATGAGGAAGGGAAAGGAAACAAACAAAAAACAACAAAACAGAAACCCAGGATTGTTGCAAAAAACAAACAAACAAGAAGACAAAACTAAAACCAAAAACACATTTTAAAAACTGACAGAAAAATGGCAACAGAGAATTAAACGAGTTGCAAAAAATAAAAAGTGGAGGAGCAAAAGTAAATTTTAAAGAACATGTTGAAAACGAACTTTACAACTTCGGGGGGAGGATTGTGTTGGGGGGAGGATGGGAAGGGATGGGAAGGGGAAACAAAGGAGGAGGTTACAATGCTTGATAAGAAATGTACTCACTATCTTGCCCATGTAATTGTAACCCCTCTGTATAGTATTTTCACAATAAAAAAATAAAAAAGAAAAAAAAAAGAAAAAATATATATAATGGGTGAAAACAGAAAAAGAGAAAGAAAAAATATCTTCTATTTATTTGGGGCTCTTCTGCGTCCCCTAAGTGCATGTTTCAGTCCCTTGATGGCGTCTTTTGATTTGCTAGTAGTGGTCTGTTTTCTGGGTTGCTTGGTTGGTTTCAGCTTGTTTTGGTGCGCAGAAAAAGTTCTGCTTTACAGGCTTGGGGACTTTGAGACTTTCCCAGACTAAAAAGCAAGATCTGCTTTGCTTATGTCTGAAGATGGAGACTGGAGATTGCAGGTTATTGCTGCTGGAACTGAGATTGGGCGTGGTTGGGGTTTTGGCCTGTCTGGAGTCGGTGGCTTTTCCCAAATTGGGGAGTCCCCTTCCGGCCACTTACCTTTATTCTCTATCCGCCTTTGTAGCATGTCCAGATTTTATTTATTATTTGTAATGCATTTTAGTGAGATTCGTGTTGTTGGCAGGGCTGCCTGTTCTGCTGAACTATGGGTAAAATTTCTTTACTGCCTGCAAGCGGGGCTTGGGGGTGGCTGCCTCTCTGTGCTTACCAGGTAGTGAAGGTTGATCCACCCTTCTGGGCAGGACAGCCTTGCCCTGAAGAAAGATGGTGCTTCCTGCTACTTTTGTGTCCGAGTTTTCTGCTAGCTGTTATGGCAGAGTCTATGCCAGTATCCAATATGGCGGCGTTCTCCAGTGGCGAAGGGTGAAAGGGGCTGCCTTCTTTGAGCAGTTGGGTGGCAAGGAGTGGGGATACTCATGGTTTCCCTTTGCTTTTTGGCTGTCCAGCTCTGCGCCGGTGGTCAGCAGGATGTGGTGTTATGCTCCTGATCACCCAGTCTGCACTGGAGGTAGGTAAAGTGGTGCAGCCCTCAATTTCTGTTTGCTTCAGACTTCTCTGGCTAGTCCCACAGCAGCCATGGCTGGCCGTGGCCATATTGCCTAATTTACATGCTATCATGCTGGGTCAAACTACCTTTTGTGAACCAGACTGGACTCAAACCATGATTACCCTGGTCTCTATCTACAAATAACCAAAACTCAGACATGTACGACCAGGGATTTTTGCATAGTTATGCATTTCTTTCATGTGAGACTCCAAAGTTTAAGGTTTATGTTGATCTGTAGTTTCTCATTGCCATAGTCATTAGAATTAGGGTTTATTGTTGCCAGGCTCATCAGAGACTTCCAGTTTCTTTTTTTTTTTTTTTTTTTTTTTAAATTGTATTTTATTTTATTTGACAACATACTGTACAGAGGGGCTACAATTACATGGGCAGGATAATGCATACATTTCTTACCAAGCATTGCAGCCTCCTCCTTTGTTTACACTTCACTTCCCTTCCCTGCCTCCCCCCTCCCCCCACCCAATTTTACCCCCCTCCCCCCACCCAATTATACCCCCCTCCCCCCCCCACACCGAAATTGTAAAGCTGGTTTTGACATGACATTTTGTACTTCTCATTGTTGCAACAGGTCCACCTGAATCCTTAAACGACTTGTTTGTCCCCATCTCCTCCACATGATATACTGACATCAAATATAGTGAAAGCAGGGGTTACACTGTGGGGGAGGGACATACAAAGCAACAAAGAAATAATCTTATAAATGCATTAGAAACACATGCATGAAAGAAACGCAAACATTAAAATACATATTTAAGGGTTCATTTTCCTAACATCACATTAGCTGGCCTTTTCTGCTTGACTCATACCTATACTAGATATTGCAAATAAGGGAAACCATGGGACCTATGCTTCTTTGGGCCTGGCTTACTTCACTTAATATAATTTTTTCCAAACCTTTCCATTTCCTAACAAATGGGGAAATGTCATTCTTTCTGATGGAGGCATAGAATTCCATTGTGTATATATACCACATTTTCTTGATCCATTCATCTACTGAGGGGCATCTGGGTTGGTTCCATATCTTAGCTATGGTAAATAATGCTGCAATAAACATAGTTGTGCTGGTAGCTTTAGTGTGGTCTTGTTTGTAAACATTTGGGTAAATGCCCAAAAGTGGGATTGCTGGATCATAGGGGAGATCTATGTGAAGTCTTTTGAGGAACCTCCATACTGCTTTCCAAAGTGGTTGAACAAGTTTACATTCCCACCAACAATGAAGTAAGGTTCCTTTCTGTCCACATCCCCTCCAGCATCTGTTGTTATTAGAGTTCTTGATTTTTGCTGTTCTAACTGGAGTGAGGTGATATCTCAATGTTGTTTTGATTTGCATTTCTTTTATGGCTAGGGATGTTGAACATTTCTTCATGTGTCTATTGGCCATCCTTCTTTCTTCTTCAGAGAAGCTTCTCTTTAAGTCTTTCGCCCACTTATTTATTGGGCAGTTGTTTCTTTGAGGATTTGTTGTTGGGTGGTTTAATTTTTTGAGTTCCAAGTATATTTTAGATATGAGACCTTTGTCCGTTGTATGGCTAGTAAAGATCTTCTCCCAATCGGTGGGCTTTCTATTGATCTTGCCAGCTATGTCATTTGCCCTGCAGAAGCTCTGCAATCTTATGCAATCCCATTTGTCCAACCTTTCTTTGATTTGTTGTGCTTCCGGGTCTCTATTCAGAAAATTTCGACCTGAGCCAAGGGGACCTAGGGTTTCTCCTATTCCATCCTGTAATGTTTTCAGAGTGTCTGCTTTGAGTTCAAGGTCTTTGATCCATTTGGAGTTGATTCTGGTGCAGGGTGATATATAAGGATCTAGCTTTAGTTTTCTACAAGTAGTTAACCAATTTTGCCAGCACCATTTACTGAAGAGGCTGTCTTTCTTCCATTCTATTGTTTTAGCTTCCTTATCGAAGATTAGATGGCTATAGGTCTGTAGGTTCATTTCTGGGTTTTCAATTCTATTCCATTGGTCCTGAGGTCTGTTCTTATGCCAATACCAAGCTGTTTTAATTACTATGGCTTTATAGTAGAGTTTGAAATTTGGTATTGATATTCCTCCAGCAGTGTTCTTTCCGTTGAGGAGCCTTTTTGCTATTCGGGGTCTTTTATTGTTCCATATGAATTTTTGGATTGCCTCCTCTATTTCCTTGAAGAATGAGGGTGGAATTTTGATAGGTATCGCGTTGAATTTGTAGATAGCCTTGGGAAGTATTGCCATTTTCACGATGTTAATCTTGCCAATCCAGGAGCATGGGAGGTTTTGCCATTTTTTAAGTTCTGTGTTGATTTCCTTTTTCAAGATTTTAAAGTTTTCATCATCTTCCAGTTTCTTTAGTAATATGTTATTCTCTCTTTTCCCTTTGTGCTACTTACTCTAAAAAAAATATGCCTTTCTTTTAAGTTCTGCCAACTTTACTCCTCTACTGATTTTTCTTGAAGCTTGTTAGTGTAGTATGAAGAAAGGGGTGATGAATGGGTATTAGATAATTTCCTAATCTGGTCTGATTAAGTCACTGATTTAGTCCTGTGGAATAGAGTTAACTCTACCTCAGGGGTGATGTAGTTTGGTTGGTGTTTACTCTCTTTCCTTTTCCAGCAGCACTGAGTATGCACCACTGTCTTTTGGCTACAGCACAGAGTGGTTTCCTCTACAGTGTAGGCCTGAGACACTGAATCAGGAGTACAAGGAGTTTCTCTTTGCTTTGCCTGTCCTCACTAGTGCCAGTGGGACTGTTCTCCAATAAATTAATGTTTGTGTCAATGACTTAGATAATTTAAATCTGCATGGTTTCAAACAGAAGCTGAGTAACTCCCCAGGACAGTGCCATGTAAAAGGATGAAAGTTTTACCTAAATCTAGGTTCCACAAAGATGCAAATTCATGCCTTTATATTGCATTCTTGTGGTCTCTGCCAAAAGCTCCATACAGTGTGTAAACTAACACATATTATTATGCTGACCTTCAGTAGTTGGAGTTTACACTTCTTTCCTTAGTGCAGGATGGAATATATCTATTCCAAGCAATTTTTTTCCTTACAGAGAAAAAATTCTCTGTGATCTAGGTACTGCATCAGAGCCAAGAAAAGTCAGCAATGCACAAATTTTCTAGCTTTTGTTTTGAGTATTGCAGTGATATTTCACAGGTTTTCTGTTTCTGAGATGAATCTTGGTCAGTGATCTTGGCAAATGTTTTAAAGTACTTGGAGAGCATCAGAAAACCTGTGGGGGAGAAATCCAGGACAGTGGATAAAACCAGATATAAGTCCCTTTTGGTATCATTTTTCCCTCTGAGTGAGCAATGGAAAATGTTTGAACCCTGGGGAATTCAGGGACAAAAGTATAAGTCATAGATAGAGGAAATGTGGGAAAACATTTTCTATGGTTTTCTGCAGAAAATGCTAAGAGCAAGTGCACATTAGAAATAAGGCAGTTTTCACAGGAATCATTGTTCTGTTATATATGCAACTAAAACTCTGCATGAATGGATTTCACACATATATAGTTCAACCAACTGAGTGTCAACATGCTAATGAAAAAAATGCAACTACGTTGTGTATATACAGATTTTTGGTCTTGTCAGTTTTCCTTAAAAGAGTATAACAATGATTATGCTAAATTGACATTGTATTAAGTATTATCTAGCATCTGGGATTATTCAAAATATACAAGGGAATAGGAGTAGAGTATATGTTGATACATTTTATACAAAGGATTTGTGAGTCTTCAGGTTTTAGGTCCTGGAACCAATCCACATGAATTGTGAGGAGTGGCTTTTTAAATTAAATTTATCTGTAATGTTTTTAGCATTCAGCTTGAAATTAAATTAAATTAAATTCAATCCCCATGGGTAACCACAAGAAAGAAATTTGAGTAATTTACATGATTTTATAGACAATATCATTATCTGACAATTTAAAATATGCCTATAGATAAACAGGGCAATTTTTAAAACATCGCAACAAAGGTAAATAGAAAACATACACACACACACACATATAATGATAATTTAATTTTTCTAATTTAAAGGTTTTATCCAAACTGGACATCTGAAGACAATATTCAAGACTGAGTATCTAGGCAATGAATCGGTAACTACAAATGAATCACAAAAAAGTCCCCACATAGACAATGACAATACTCATAGACAGAAAAATCTCAAATTATTCCTTCTATGTATGAGAAACACACTAGGAAATTCAATCACTTATTGAAAATAGCAAGATTGATACAATGAGAAAAGAGATCAATAGTTCAGGATAATCTGACAAAATGCATATGCCAATTACCATAGAGAAACTCCTTTTACATTGAATATATGATAAAAAAAAATAAAGCAATCACAGGAGAGTAAAACAGATTAAATGTTAGGGGATGGGTACCAGCAGGACGGGGTGACCACAGAGGAGTGGAGGAGGATGAATATGATCAAAATGCTTTATAAGCAGGAATGAAAATAGAACAATGAATGATATCTATTGAAACAAACTGTTTTAACATGAGGGAAGGGAGCCTAGAGAGAGAATTAGAGGCATGATTGCACACCATATGTATGCATGGGAATGTTAAAATGAACCCACTTTTGTACAAGTATATGCTACTAAAACATTGAAAATCATATTCAAAAAGCATATGTCTATAAAGCTATAATCAAACATAAAAGTCTCTATGGGTTATTTCTATCTTATTATATTCATATCATCAGTATTATGTTTTATAGGCAATGTGGAGGATGGGAAGCAGGGTGATTGATCAATAGATGTTAACACATTGAGAAATAAGGAGATTCTGTGTACTATTGCTCCATAGGGTAAATTCAGATAAAAGCAATATACTGTAAATTTCAAAAAGTTAGAAAAGGAGGATTCTTATCATAAAGAAATTACAAATGTTTCAGAAGAAAAGATGAATTTTACATGGAATAACTATGATATACTGTATATGCATGTACCAAAACAGATGCAACTATTTAAATGTATCACTAGGAAGATAAAAATTAAACAAAATTAATGCTTTTTATTTTTTAAACATTCTATTCTTATTGTAAAGATGCTGTACAAAAGGGTTACATTGCATTGCATAAGTAAGGCAATGAGTACATTACTTGTTGATCACGGTTACCCCTTCCCTAGTTGTTGTCCCACTATCCCTTCCCTTCCCCACCTCCCACAGTCCTCCCCGCCCCCACCCCCACCCAAAGTTGTAAAGTTCGTTTCCAATACACTGTCCTATGGGTATCATTGTTGCAATGGGTCATCCTGTGTCCTTGTTTCAGCATTTTGTTATTCCCCTTCCACTCCCCAGATTAGACATCTGTATATACAAGATGCAGGGTGCCAAAAGTATCACTTCCACCCAAATAAAAATTTCAAATTTTATAATCAAAAGTGAGTCCCATTTCCCTTTCTTTACAAACAGTCAAGCTTTATTTTGAATTTATGTACAGAACTAGAGTTCAATAATTAACTGAGATCATTTTGAATATGACGGGAAAAAAGCAGGTTTAAGACACATTTACAAAATTGAAAATTTTTGTTTCTAATATTCATCATCAGGTGAGATACATTAGTTTATACACTTTAAAAATTCTCCACATAAAACTGACTTTGTTTAATGATCAGGGAGCTGAGGAGCCTGAGTAAGTTACAGAAAACTGATTATGTTACAGAAAGATGTTGAAATAGTTTCTACTGTCAAAATTACACAATTTGTTCAGAGCAAAAGATTTTGATCAATGTAAAAAAGCAGCAACAGCCTAGCAACTGTTATGTCTTTAAAAACACCTATCACTTTCTGTAGGAAAGAATTTAGTATATCTAGTTCAGCCTTGGATAGTTCTTAGGCTTTCTAGGAGATTTAACCAATGCAAGAACAGTTGGCTTATCTAGCTATTGAAAGTTGTTTTTTTTTCCAATCTAAACAAATTACATTCTGTCTACAATCTTCTCAACAAATCTGTTGTCATTTTCAGAGTCTTTCCTTACCTTTGTTCTCTGTCCTTTTATATGGTTAGGTATGTGTACAGGGAAAATAGCACTGATTATTTAAGGTAACTAATGGAAGAGTAAAGTGTTTATAAACAAGAGGGTTGGTTATGGGAAAATCTAATTATTCAGTAAGGAAAATACTAAAATGCTTATAAACAAAATACTGAATGAATGACAATAAGATAGCTGATATTTGTTATTGAAGATCAATATAGAAAAAGTTATTCAATGAGTCTTTTCTCTAAGGTTGCAAGGGCTTCCATATGTAATATACTTGGAAATGTTTTAAATAATAAAGAATTGAACATTAGAGCAGACACTTTTCTTAACTTTCTGTTCAGCCTAAACTTGATGCATGATACTGACTGTGAGGAAATTAAATGATAAACTGTCACACTTCAGGTGTGAAGACAAGAAAAGAAAGATTTTTGTAACTGTGAGTTTGTAAAAGTGCATTTTCCACTTGGAAGGAAGTTGGGCAGAGAACTGTCACTTGTGCTCTCCATCACCACCTTCTAATATGCCAACTTCAAGGCATTTTGCTCTAAGTTGCATACCTTAAGTGTGTAAGAGGGACAAATGAATGATGATTGATATCTGTTTGCAATTTCATTTTTTTCCACATACCCCTATTTGGATCATTACTATGTAACACCTTCTACCTTTTTATCAATATTATTATAATAATTTATCTTGCTAGTCTGTATCATCCTGTACTCTTTTAATATAAGGCTCATAAAAACAGGATTTTTCTCTACTTTGCTCTTACCTGTATTCTCAATGCTTACAAACAAATCTGATAACATAATTACTCCAGACAATTTTATTCAACAGAGTCAATAAATCACTTCCAATCTGGAATCTACAAACAATACATATAATTACCTAACTCTACACTCAATAAATACCTGTCCATTCTCTAATATGGTTAGCATACTTGAATGTAATGGTTGAAATGCAGAAATGACCTTAAGTCATATCAGAATGAGATTAGTAAAACCTTAATAGTTTTGTAATATGCACTGGATTACTGACTACATTCTCCTCCTCTTCTCCTTTTCATTGTCTACCATTTCCCCCTTTATCCTACCTTACCCCTTTGGAGTACTCATATCCTGGTGTTTTATTTTGCTGAAATTTGACTTTGTCTTTCTGAGGAATTACACCGTTTGAGTTTTCCCTTCATTCTATCGTAACTAACACAAGTGTGTACTCCGGTACACACCAAATGTATTTACCTACAAATTTATAAGCAAAATATAACTCCCAAATATAAGGGAAATTACGGTCCTTCGTCAGCCCCAACTCACTTCACTTTACACAATTTTTCTGGTTCTTTCTGTTCCTTTACAAAAGAATCCAATGTTAAGAGAGTTAAGAAGAGTAAGGAAGAGGGTGGGTATGGTAGGGATGGGTGAGAATGTTGAAGGGGGTGACATTCATCAAGATTTACTAAATTCATAAATGCTAAATGGTAATTCCTTTCTACGAATAAAAATATTAATGAAATTAAAAATTAATATATAGTGTTGGTATATGCAATGGATAAACTTCAATATTTTTATATAATGGAAGTTCTAAAAACTGGACTATATTCTAGATGTTTTTTTGCTTGGTCGCGGGGTTTGAACTCTGGGCCTGGGCGCTGTCCAACTCTTCAGCTCAAGGCTAGTACTCTATCACTTGAGCCACAGCACCAATGCCGGTTTTCTGAGTGGTTTAGTCTCATGAACTTTTCCTGTCCAGGCTGTCTTTGAACCTCGATCCTCAGATCTCAGCCTCCTCAGTAGCTAGGATTACCAGCATGAGCCACTGCCGCCTGGCAATTTTCTAGATTAATGAATTCTTTTTGTTTAACATACTTTATACTTACCAAAAATTAACAACATTAAAGGAATTGTACATGGATTATACTTCATAATATAAGGAAACTTAATTTTATATTTGAAAATAGCTTGTATATTTATTTGAGTTATAATTAAAATTATTGAATTGTTTTTTGGCAGGGATCCTTTAAAAAAGAGAATTCAAAATAACACAGCTGGGAGCTGGTGGCTAACACCTATAATACTAGCTACTTACAAAGTTGAGTTCTGGGGATTGCTATTTGAAGCCAGCCTGGGCTGGAAAGTCCCTGAATCTCTTATCTCCAATAACTCCTCAAAAAACAAAGTCAAAGTGGAATTGTGGCTCCAATGATTGAGTGCTACCCTCGAGCTTAAAGAACAGGTCAGGTTAAAGCCCCAAGATTGGCAAAAAAAATAAAAATTATGTAAATAAATAATACAAAATTGCAATGATGAACGGGGTAACATTGACAAAGATTCACTCTATTCATATACAAATTCATTAAATGACAACTCCTTTGAACAACTACTTAAATATAAAAATGAAAGATAAATAAAAAGGTGTTAAGTATACTTCTCATTCATCTTCAAGGAAAATTTAACCCTGAAAATAATACCTTAAGCTATTTTAAAGTGTATTAAACAAAACACATATGTTAAATTTAATGATTTTTCTGAAGTAATATTTTTCCTTTTTGGGAGGCGGGGGGGTCTGGTTGTGGTTGTGAGGCTTGAACTCTGGGCCTGGGCGCTGTCCTTCAGCTCTTCAGCTCAAGGCTAGCACTCTACTGCTTGAGGCACAGCCACTTCCGGCTTTTTTCTTTTTTCTTTTTTCTTTTTGCTGAGGAATTGAACCCAGGACCTCATGCATGCAAGGCAAGCGCTATAACACTGAGCCACCTTCCCAGCCCCATATTTGCCTTTTAATGTACATTTAGTGAGACAAAAATAGAATAACATCTTTAGAAAGCAAGTATCTGAGTTAAAGTCTTAACACATATATTCAGAATCTACCATTTAACTAATCTACTCTACTCTTGTGGTCTGGAGCTATCTAATCTAATCTAAATTACATTTCAGCCAGGCATTAAATTTATTCAAATTAATGAGATTCATATGTAAGTTAAGCACTACATGAATCAATATGTTATTTATATTATTGATTGCATAAAAGGAGTTTGTGGCTTATGAGCAAAAGTATTCTGAGATGATTTTATATTTTAATAGTATGTAAAATAACAATTATTTTACATAAATATTAGATAACTAAAATATGAAGAAAATAGTAGCCATAATAAATACCAAATCAACAGTACTTCAAAGTGGAAAGATTATGTAATGGAAATTTAATACTTCAAAATTACTATTACCCATAAAAAATAATAGGGCTCACCCAATGCCAGTAACTCACACCTGTAATCCTAACTACTCAGGAAGCTGAGATTTAGAGATTGTGGTTCAAATCCAGTTCTCCCAAAAAGCTCATGAAATTCTTATCTCCATTTAAGCAACAAAAACACTACATGTGGCTCCATGGTTCAGTGGTACAGTGCTATCCTTGAACAAAATGAAGCTCAGGGACAGTGCTCAGGTCTTAAGTCCTGAGTTCAAGACCCAGAACTGGCTCCAAAACAAAAAATAAAAAATTAATTAAATAAAAGTTTTAAAACACACAAATCTTTAAATGTCCTTAGAGTCTCAATCTTGGTTCTGTTACAGATATTTCAGACAAGAGCTTCCAGAAAGATGACTTTCTTTCAATTTGCTATGGACTTGGTGGATTGGTAACAGAATGCATATTCAAGCTAGCATTGGATACATGTTATTTCATAGAGCTTATGATTTGTATTTAATTATGAATATTTCAGGGTTAAGATGGATATTGATTTTGTTAACTGTGAGTTTAGTTACTAAGTTTTATGTTCAAGCTTTCTTGAAACCACTTTCATATCTAATTGCATCCGTACTGATAAATCATTTACAAAAATTGTGCCCGTCAGTATGCAAATATTGGAAAATGTAGTAGCATTGCTAGATAGAAATTGAACAAGCTATTTTAATTTTATATTAAATTTATCATAACATTCTACAGAATTACATGCCAGACTTACAAATCTTTGGACTTGTGTTTTTTCTGAATCTTTTTTTCTTGGTTAACCACTTGTAATAACTGTTTCACTTGTTATGCATATCACATTTTTTTTATTTTGATTATCAATTCTTGGTAACAAATAGGACTGCACACATATACTAATATAATTGACAAATTGACAAGCTAGGTTAATGGAGTAGATTTTGAGAGTTTCTCTCTAGATATTTCATTTCAACATGATGTAATGTTGACCTTAACCTTGACCTTCATATGACAAGGTTATCTTCCTATTCTTGATTTTACTGGACATGGATGCTTTTTTTTTATTTTTATTTTTTTTGGGTCTGGTTGTGGGGCCGGAACTCTGGGCCTGGGTGCTGTCCCTCAGCTCTTCAGCTCAAGGCTAGTGCTCTACCACTTGACCCACTTCCGGGTTTTTCTTTTTGCTTATGTGGTGCTGAGGAATCGAACCCAGGGCCTCATGCATGCAAGGCAAGTGCTCTACCACTGAGCCACCTTCCCAGCCTCACATTGGGAGATTCTTAGAACCAGTAATCAATATATTATGACAAGTTTTAATTTTTTCATGAAGTAGGTATATTTTATATTTTCTAAACTTGAACGGATTTTTTTTCTGTAGCTTTTTTCTTTAGCTTTGAGTGTGATGCTCCAGACGTCTTCACAATTCTATTAGCATGTCTTCTAGATTAACACCATTTTAGTCAATGATATTATCTAACTTAAAACTCAAGAATGCTCTAATAGAAGTAAGATTGACATAGTCAAGGCAGATAACATAAGAGGTGTCATCTGAATTAATGAGGCAGAATTAACCAATGTCTTACTTTTTAAATGTCTTTTGAGTGTAAGGATCATTTCTGCCATACAAAATAGAAATACCAAGAAATTGAATCTACCATGTGATCAATTATTTCTTTATATCTGGCTAGCTACAGAGCAACAGTGATTAATTTTGTATGGCAAAAATAGAAATGCCAAGAAATTTGGCTTCAGTTTATTTCATTCTTAGTAAAGAAGAGTGATTCACACCTTATGAAAAATGTCCTTTTCAAGTATTTTTTGCATATAGGCAATTTTATGTGATGAAGTCTTGAAGTGTTACTTATTAATGTGTCAAAAATTGGAATAATATACCGTTTCTGATTTTTTATCCATTTTTAATAATGAAAATAAAAATGTTGATTTTTATCATTGTATTTATTCTCATTTGGGGAAACTCTTTAGAAATGTATTTAATTGTATTAGTAATGTATTTATTCTTTCAACATATTAGGCCGTATTGGCTTAAGAACTATATTACACAATATTTCTTTAACCAACTGTTACACCATCGGAGTGAATGCTAATAAGAAACTACTCTCATCTCTTGTGAACTGAAAAAATGGGAATGCTTGTTGAGTTGGAGTAAATATTTTCATTTTGTGAATATCCACCAAATGTAACATATCCATATTTGGTTTGTACTGATAAATATGTGCCATGAATATTTAAACATTTTTCAATGAAAAAATACTTGACATATTCTTTTGTAATTTTTGCCTTTCAAAGTGTGTAACTAAACACAAAAACAAAATTTGCAATACAAAATACCTAGAAGATTGATTTGTGTAAAATGTGATCGATTTCTTGAATAATAGATAGAAAATATTTTGTCTAATCATTGGTTGTGACCATCTCTCAAAAAAAGCACACGGTATCTTCAGAATACCTTCAGATCTTCAAATACTTTGTATTTGTGAAGCATTTCAAAGCATGCCTCCTCCAAACTTTTCACATATGCATGCAGTTTTTCTAAGAATAAAATAGATAAAATGGAAACAATCCTCCTTAGAGCATGACTGACAACCCATTGAGGAGCATGTAACATATGCTTGCATATGTCTGCCTCCTAGCCTTCTTTAAAATGAATCATGGAGTATGAAAGTACCACTATTTTTTATGATGTTTTACTTGATTCACATGCTATGTGTTGGGACAATAGATCATTTGAGAATTTATCAGAGCTCTTATCCTCAAACAGAACAATAATTTACTTACACCTGTTTAAAATAACAAGGTTTAAAATAACCTGTTTAAAATAACAACTTCAAACTTAAACCAATGGATGAAAAATTGTAAGTCTTGGCTAAAGGATGAAGACATTTTGCATGTAGAGTGAATGTGACCCACTAGGAACCAAGAAATCAATATTCGTAATTTTGCACTGTTCCTCTCTCCTAGATGCAGGCTGACCCACAATTTTGACCAATAAAATGTGCCAAAAATTATGCTGCATAATTTTTATAGCTAGAATTTAAGTAATCTTGTGAAAATCTGGAGCATTCCCAGTTGGAATCCAGCTGCCTTGCTGTGAGAGTATCAAGACACATGGGAAGAGAATGCATAAGTATTCCTTTTAAAAGCCATAGCAAAGCCTCTTGCTGATGGCCCACACTACTTGATGAACAGTGAGTGACTGACCCTGCAAATCCAGCTCCCTGGTACCTCCAGACATCTTCACTCCAGTTGATATCATATTGCAACTACATTGGAAATCATGAATTAGCACCACCTCCTGACTTCAGGAGAGAACAACATTGTTAAAGAAAGTGTAGGGGATGTAGCTCAGTGGCAAAATGCTTGCCTAGCAAGTGCAACATCCTGGGTATCAAAAAAGAGAAAAAAAAAGTATAGTAATGCACAATAGAATTATTCATTATTAATTATTCCACCACAAAGAAGCGTGGATTCTTGTCATTTGTAACAAAACTGGAGGAAAGTGAAGGGATTTCTGTTGACTGAAATAAGCTAAAAGACACAAAAGACATGTTACTACATGTTCTCTCTCATAAACAGAAGTTTTAAGAGTCAATCTGAATAGAAACTTCTAGATGCTAGGAAGTTGGAGGGAAAATGGTTAAAAAGAAACATAGATATGATTAACACACACTGCATTCATGTAATGAATTATCACACTGAGATTCATTGATATCCACATAAAAAAGAGATTAGTAAATTTGTTTATGTCACTAAAAATCATCTTTGAAAGGTCACTGAAAATTCTGTGCTTATTTCTAATGGAGAAAATTTTCCTATTATATTTTACATAACAATTGATCAAGAGTCCAATACCTACATACAAAAACTTTTGGAAAATACTCCAAAAATGTCAGGTCAAAGAAAGTGTTATGTTTTATTTTTATTCCCCTATTTTACATATAGTTCCTGGAGGACAACAAGACATAAATCAAAGTATTATTGAGTAAATACCCATGATTTAGGTTAAAGTCAAAGGAAATTAAATGGGGATGAAACATTTTTATTGATATCAAACACAGTTTTGAATTTAAGATGATGGCAGGAAGTCTGAGAAATTCTGTGTCTCTTACTAAAATCACAATTATTTGCTTTTGCAAATAAATTAATCATCATTAGGAAAAGATTTAACCTGATCTTGGATCCTTGTTAAGTTCCAGTAATATACTCACTGATAGATGACCTGTTAGAAGAGAGTGTGCCTCAAGAAGATCATTCTTAAATCCAATGACAACAATTAAACACAAGGAAATAGGAAAAGTTCAACTTAATTTGACAAACCAGATTGCATAAAATATTCTGTCAGTGTTTCCTGGTCAATGAAATTGTACACATTTCAGGAAAATAATATCAAGCAGTTTTGGTGTGAGTTCTGAACCAACCCAGATGCCCCTCAGTAGATGAATGGATCAAGAAAATGTAATCTATCTATCTATCTATCTATCTATCTATCTATCTATCTATCTATCTATCTATCTATCTAACAACATAAGAGAATTCTATGCCTCCATCAAAAAGAACGACACTTGGAAAAAATTATATTAAAGTAAGCCAGGCCCAAAGAAACATAGGTTCCATGGTTTCCCCTATTTGCAATAACTAGGATAATCTTACCAGAGAACAGAAAAGTCCACAAGCTATATACATATGATCATATAAGATGATTCTAAGTGAAATGAACCCCAAGATAGGACACAAGAGGTTTTATCTTTATTACTGTTCTTTTTAATGTATAATGTGATTTTTTGTTTCTTTTGTATGTTCTTCCCCCATGGTACAACGCTGATTGTTACTGTTTTTGATTCCAGGTCCCTGTATCTTGCATATACTTTTTTCTAATTTGGGGAAGGGAAGGGAAATAACAGAATGCTGAAACAAGGTTACAGGTTGACCCATTGTAACAATGATATGTACAAGACACTTTATTGAAAACGACCTATACAACTTCACAGGGAGGGAGGGAGGAATAAGAGAGGTGAGCAGGGAAGGGATGGTAGGGGAAAAACAATGGAGGGGGTAACAATGCTCGATAGCAAACGTACTCATTACCTTATTTACGTAACTGTGACCCCTAAGTACAGTATCTTTGCAATAAATAAATTTAAAAAATCAAGAAACTCAGAGACATTTTACAAATTGTTATGCAAGATTTCAATGAACTTATACATTATCTTTTCAACATTCTGAAATTAGGTATGTGGAGATTTATGGTCTCTGAAGAAGTTTTCCTCATTAGACATACCCTCTTATAAGTTGGTAACATACATGTTCTACATACTTGTTCTTTTTAGCTCTCACAAACTTGTTTTGAAATAAAGGTAATATCAATAGGAAATGTTCAATAAAACAGATATTTTTAGAAAAAATTAAACATTTTCATGATAGAAGAATTATGATACTCAAAATATAATACCCAATATTTTCATTTACTTTTTTAACATTTGAAATCACAGTTCTTGGTTTTCTTTACCTAAGTGATGATGTATATCAAAAATGTCACTAAGACAACAGGTCACATTTTTACCCAAGTCTTGTTTGACCACAAAAATGCATATTCCTATGAAAAATGGAAGACAGAAAAATAAGGAAAAATAATTTGCTGGATTGAGTTATTTATTCTTTATTAAAAAGAAAGATATTTATTTTATTTCACAAATGTACAGTGCAAAAATTAAATTCAGTTTATTTAGGAATCTGAATTATTGCAAAGTATTAAAGGAGATATTTCAACATGAATAATGAAATAAACCAAGCTAAAATGTACAATGTAGTATGTTTTTGTTCATTTGTGGAATCTAGGTCAATAACTCACATATATGAATATATAGCATAATATATATACTATATCATATTCATGAAAAGTATATCATACCATTATATCTAAGACAGAGGGAATATAAAGTTCCTAAGATAGAGTCAGACAATGACTGGAGATTAGTAATATCTAAGTAGATTGTATCTATATAAGATGATTACATAGATAATATTGTTTAAATCATTGAGCTCTAGGCTGTGGAAGAATTAGGAAAGAAAGAGCAAAAAGGTATTTATTCTGGTTATAATATACGTACATGTGAGATATTGGAGTGAAAGCCTTTGATAAAATCAATATACCTCAAAAAAGCATCAAAGACAGTGAGGTCAAGTAGGATCTATTGAAGTACCAATGCAAAAGAAGAAGGAAAATAGAGAAGGTAATTAGAAATAACTGTCAGAGTTGTACTTTGTATGCATATTTAAAAAAGGAACAATGACTTGTGAAGATTCTTTTCTCCAGAATAAGTTAAAACTCCACTTTTTCACAATCTTTTTATTAGAACTAACATGCAATCCCTTGACCATCAAGTATGAACTAAAAATTGTATCTTCAGTTATACATCCTGAAAAGCTTTACTTTTGAAAATAATAATATAATTTTGACAAAATATTAAATTATTAGTGAACATAACCTTAACCACTTTCATACATATTTTGATAAATATTAGGAAATTTTTGTTTGTTATTGAGTTATTATTAATATTCCTCTACTGTTTAATATATAGTCCTCAAATAACACTGTGAATGTTTGGTTATTTGGTGTATGTATTTTTCATGTAAAATTCCATTGCGAAAGGGAAATATACTTTTTGGGGCTACCATATAATTTTATTACTTGTGATATAATTATATATATTTGAAAATGTCCTTAAATATACAGTATTTGGGATTGGTAAATTAAAAAGCACATTACTTAGAACTCGGTTAAGCTGCTTTAAACTGATTCTTATGAAGATTCTAACATTAAGCAATTTAATCATGTAAATGGCAGTTTGAGTGTTGAAGTAGAATGCAAGCTATTGTAACAGTAAGCTAACACACATAGTATTATTAATGTACAGTCTTTTAGTAACACAACTAAATTTAATATGGCTGAGTCTTCAGCTTTACATTTTTTAACTTCATTTTCTTTCATATTCTCTGCTAAGACTATCTCCTTTATATTAACTTTAGTAATTTGAAGTTTTGTACAAAAATCTACCAGTAAACTAAAAGTGTTATTTTATTTGCCTCAATGTATACTTACAGGTAGAGCTTGGCTTAGATTCATTGGTTGCTTAGGGGAAGCAAGTCTCCAGAAATGACAGTATAATCAAAAGAAGTAGAGTAAGCTGGGCACCGGTGGCTCACACCTGTAATCCTAGCTATTCAGGAGGCTGAGATCTGAGGGTCAGGGTTCAAAGCCAGCTCCAGCAGGAAAGGCCATGAGATTCTTATATCCAATAAACCACTAGAAAACAGAAAGTGGCGCTATGGCTCAATCGGCAGAGCGCTGTCCTGGAGCTGAAGAACGCAGGGACAGACCAACCCCCACAGACAAAAAACAAAACAAAACAAAACAAAAAAAGGTTATGTAGTATCATTATTACTTGCTTTGCTGCAGTTAATGTTAATCCTATAATTAAGCAAATTACATCCAAAAAATTAACCACAGATACTATAAATTCACCATATTTTCTTAACCAAGCAGATTTAGTTACAGATTTAATTTATGGAAGAATGGCCTCACAAATAACTAAAAGATTTGAATTAGTGTTTCTGCATAATATAGTTACTGTTTGGTACCATGTCTCTATAAAGACTTTCCATGCATTGTTTTCGACCAAAACTGTCACAATCAAGAAAGAACAATATACATTTTTGTCAGCTTGAGTAGTCTAACCTAAACTATTTTTTATTTTGTATCTCTTAAGGTAAAATAATACCAGAGTGAGAAAAGAAATGGAAAAGAGATATTTCCTTGAATTGAAAGACATGACATTTGTGAGAATAGTTGAATGAATCACAAAAAAAATGGACTTGGAAGGAAGAAAGGTGTAAAGTCTGGAACTGATGTTATCAACCCAATGTGTTATCTGACCTCAGAAGTTAAACATAGCATTGCAATGTCAGCACTTCCCCAGGAAAGTGGAGCACTATAAATATACTCTGCTTGGAAGCAATATTTGACCTATTAAGAATCATCATCCAAGCCGAACTTGCTGCAGAAATTGGATAATCACTGTTGGCAATGTGGCAGGCTTTCGTTGGAGCAGAGAAGTAAAAGTCATGTAAATTGACAATGAAATGTCATAAATATTCAAGTTTGGGATGATATGTCTTGTTCACTACACATTTTAAGGATGACCAGATATATCTCAGAATCCTGAACAATGACCTATCAGAAATGGTGACTTTTCACTTCCAAACTTGAATAAAATTCAAGCTAGAAAGTATAATTCTGTAAGTCTAGTAATCCTGATTAGATAAAAACACTATTTACAGTTTCAAAACAAATGCTCATGTTTAATTAAACTAAGAATTAGAGGTTTGTGAAATACGAAGTTATATAACATATCTATGGAATGCAATATTTTATAATTAAGAATAAAACAAAATCACAATTTAAAGTGTAAATTTCTTCATGTGCCTATTAGCTGATCTTGTTTTTCTTCAGAGAAGTCTCTCTGAAGAAAATCATCTTGGGTTATTTCGTACTTGTATTAACAAGGAATATTAACAAATTTATTCTAGTGTTTCCCACACTACAGAAGAACTTCTTGAATTTTTACATATGGAAACACTCTTTTTCAAAGATCATTATATTTTGTATGAATTAGTCTAATGGCAAAATATTTATTCATAGATTATTTATTATGCTCATTTATGAAATGGTTCTCTGCGGATCTTCAGTAGTAGCTCCAACACTGCTGCTACTCAATATCCTATTTGAATGAATTCAAATCTATTCAATCTATTCACATCTATTCAACCTCACATTTGTTTGTACATTTGGGCCATATGTATTTTTAAAAGTCCATTTCACTCAAATATTTATGATGATTTTCATGCAATATTTTATAATTAAAATGAAACAAAATCACAATTTAAAATGTAAATTTCTTCATGTGTCTATTAGCAGTTCTTATTTTTTCTTCAGAGAAGTTTTTTTTTAAGTCCTTAGCCCAATTATTAATGGGGTTGTTGTTTCTTTGAGGATTTGTTTGTAAAGGGTTAAAGTTTTGAGTTTTTAGTATATTTTAATATATTTTAAATATGAGGCTCTTGTCTGATACTTAGCTGGTAAAAGATCTTCTCCCATTCCATGGGTTTTCTATTTATCTTGCTAGGTATATCCTTTGCCCTGAAGAAACTCTTCAGTTTGATGCAATCCCTTTCTTTGATTTGTTGTGTTTATTAATCTTTACTTAGGAAATTTTGACCCATGCCATGTAGTCCTAGTCTTTCCCCTGTCATTTATTTTAGTATTTTCAGGTGAGCTTTCTATTTATCATGTTAGCTATATCCTTTGCCATCAGAAGCTCTACGGTTTGATGCAATCCCATTTATCTAGCCTTTCTTCGATTTTTTGTGATTCTAGATCTTTACTTATGAAGCTTCAACCTGTGTCAAGGAGCCCTAGTGTTTTCCCTACCCCTTCTTGTAATATTAACAGGGTACCTATCTTACATGGAGGTTTTGATCCATTTGAAATCAATTCTAATGCAAGGTGATATATATGGAGCTAACTTCAATTTTCTTCATGTGCCTAGCCAATTCTGCATGCACCAAATTGGTCAATAAACACATAAAGAAATGTTGAACATCTCTGGACATAAAAAGAACTGCAAAGCAAAATAAATAACCTTGAGATTTCACCTCACCCCAGTTAGAATTGCCATTATCAAGAAAACTAATAATAAAAGATGCTGGTGGGTATTTGGCCAAAAGGTAATGCTACTACATTGTTGGTTGGGAATGTAAACTTGTTCAACCACTCTAGGAAGCAGTATGGAGTCTCCTCAAAAGACTAAACATAGATCTTCCCTTATAACCCCACAATCCCACTCCTGAGCATTGATCCAAATGACTGCAAACCATACAACACTAAAGCCACCAGAACAACAATGTTCATTGAAGCATTATTTATCATAGCTAAGATGTGGAATCAACCCAGATATACCTCAGTGGATGAATGAATCAAGAAAATCTGGTTTTCACAAAGGAATTCTATGCTTCCATCAGAAAGAATAACATTTCCCAATACATAAGGAAATGGGAAGATTTGGAAAAAATAATGTCAAGCTAAATAATCCAGACACAAAGAAATATAAGCTAATTTGTACTAACTTGAATGTCTATAAATCTACAAGTTAATCCAAAGGATAGTAAGAGAAAAATAATTATATTTGGACATGATTAAGTAAACACCACTTGTAGCATTCACACAATGAGAACAAAAAGGACATTATTGGAGAGAATCACAATGGCTCAATGGTTATGTGTAAATGAACATATAAATGATACTTATTGAAATAAACTCCAAGAAATGGAAGGGGATTTCATTGTATTATTTACAGTTATTTCTTTTTCTTTCTTTCTTTCTTCTCCATGATTTATTCCTTGTTGTCACTGTGTGTTTTCTTTATCTTGTACCTTTTGTCTTGTATAAAAGTTTACCTGATTTGGGGAAGAGTAGGAAAATAACAGAAAGAGTGAGACAAAGGGTGAAATAATTCAACAGTGATACTCACTAGACACTTTGTTGGAAATGAACTTTACAACTTGGGAGAAGGGAGTTGGGAGAGGAAAAAATAGGAGAAAATGAGGGAGTGGGTGACACTGTTGAAAAAGAAATGTACTCATTACCGTACTTATGTAACTGTAACCCCCTCCTTACATTACCTTTAGAATAATATTTAAATTAAAAATAATTTAAAAGGTAATTTCCCCAAGATTTGAGGAGTATCAGTGATAGTTTTCCCTTAAAGGTCTTGTAGAATACAGCTGTGAAGCTATCAGTTCCTCTGCTATTCTTGGATGTGAGGTCTTTTATTGTCTTTTTGACTTCATTACTTGTTATGGGTCTATTTTACTGCTTTATTTATTTGGTTCAGTTTAGACATGTTTATATTTTCTAGGAATGCTTCCATGTTGGGTCTTTAAAAATCTAATGTAGGGCTTAACATTAGCTAAGAGGTAAAGCATTTATCTACCTGGGTGAGGCTTGTGGATTAAATAATTTATTGGTAGAGAGGCATGTAAAATATTCTCTTACAATATTCTGATTTTTGCCTGAATCTATTGTGGTGTTCTATTTTTCATCTCTGATTTTATTTATTTGGGTGATTTCTCCTGTACTCTGAGTCAAGTTTGCTAAGGACCTGTCAAAGCTTTCTCAAAGAATCAACTTTTGTTTCTATTGATTGATTGATTGATTGATTGTGTGTGTGTGTGTGTGTGTGTGTGTGTGTGTGTGTGTGTGTGTGTGTTAGTCTCTAATTCATTTATTCCTGTTCTAATATTTATTATTTCTCTTCTGTTCATTGGTTTGTTGTTTGTCTTGTTTTTCTAGAACACTTTTAGGCATATCATTAGAGTATTGATTTGAGATTTCTCCAATTTGTTGGTGTAGGCAGTCATATATATAAATTTCCTCTGAATATTGCCTTTACTGTGTCCCAGGACATGTTAGGAGGTATGCAAATGGTTACAAATGTCTGACTGACATTTGGTAAATTCAAGGGAGAACTCAAATACAATGTAAAATCCCAAGGAAATAGGCACCAGGAAATGTGTATTTACAACAGGTAGGGTGGCACCAAGGGAGAGGGGTAGATGAATGCAGAAGAAAGGGGGTGGGAATGCAGCAAAAGAAAATCAATGTATATACTGCAAAATTAAGAAAAGTAAGGGAAGGGGGTGAGTCAGGAGAGGTGGGCAAGAATGTTGATGGGGCACATTGATCAAGATGTATTCAAAATTGGTAGCTCCTTTGTACAACTACTTAAAATGATCATTAGGAGGAGGAAAAGAAGAAGAGGAGGATAGAGATGGAGAATTTCACTGGAGTGCACTTGGAAAAATAAGTTAAGCAGGTGAAAATGATTCCTTTTTAATACAGGCCATGGGATAGGTATAGAAATAAAAAATAAAATCATTAGAAAATATCTTAGTAGTAAGCATGAGTGATATATAACATTTGATGATACATTTCCATGTATCTAATATGATTTACAATATACTTGTATTTTACTTATAATGTATTAAAACTTGCATTGTTTTGCTTGAGAACATAAAATAATATTCACTAACATAACGACTGTATTAGATATACTTTCTTTACAATAGGCATTAAATATTGTAATTATTTTTTTCTGGGACAAGATTCTTTTATGTATTCAAGTCTACAAAAACTCCTCCTAAAAATTCTTCTTCATGTGACAGATATGGTGATAAACATATGTAATCCCAGCTAGGCAGAAGACACAGATAGGAGGATCAAGGCTGAAGTGCTTTCCCAAGCAAAACCTAGAACATGTCTGAAAAATAAACTAAATAAAAAAGAATGGGAGTGGGACTCAAACGCTAGAGTGCTTGTCTATCAAACACAAGGTTGAGTTCAAATACAAGTAATACCAATTTTTTTCTTTGATTATTTAACATTAATTGGTAGAAGACTGTTGTGCAGATGACAATGTATATGCTTTCTATAACCTGGCTGAGTAGAATTAAATTGCTTGCCAGACCATTTTTTAACATTTTATTTAATTGTACTGTTATAAATTGCTTGATATTATTTCTACATCTTGTAATGTTAGATACTACTAATTTTTACACTATAAATATATAGTTTAAGAATAATTCCTAATAAAGTCATTTTAAAAAGGTGAACTCTTCTGTCTATTCTCATACAATGTACTAAGTTTACAGTGTTCCTGACATCAAGTTCAGCAACATCCTCTAAACAATTTCTTGACTTCTATTCTTTTTACATACATGCAATCTGAAGGGGATCTTTAAAAATCTAATGTAGGGTGAGGCTTGTGGATTAAATAGCAGTGACAAAAATTATTCAATAATTCTGCTGTCTGTTCTACGATTTTTCACGGTGCTGAATAGCTGAATCAGAAAATTCACATTTCAATTTTATATTTCATATTAAGATGTAAGTGGAAATGAAACTCATACTAAATTTCAGATATATTGTGTCTATTAAAATAGATGTTGTTTAGCAGAACTAGTGTACTTGTCCAAATACTCAAAAATGCATTTTTTAAAAATTTTTTCAATAATTAGTTGTAAAATTGGAGAAAAATTCCATCTAGTGTCTGGTCTTAATGAGAGTGCACTATTTGCAATATGGTCCATTTCTCAGGCTAAATCCTTTCTGTTGGCAGGAAATAAAGAACAGCCTGCAGATCCTCCCAAATTAGAATTTCCAAGAGCTGGCAGGAAATCTTCAGTACCTGGCAACTCGCACTTGAAGGTTTCAACTCTACTTCTTTTCAGTTTAATTTGCAGTCTTGCAAATCATTAGATGTCTTTTACTCATATGCTTCTATTTAAAGGTGAAATTTTTAACTGAAATACACCTATGTATTATTAGTTTTGAAGGATAGATACATTTCCTGATGCTTATAATGATTATCCTCTCATCATGGAAGAAGAGGCACCTCCTAGAAAGAAAATACATTGACAAAGAATTTGATTCAATTTGAAGAAGTGGAGAATTCTTGTTACCATCTATAAAATATATTGATCAGATATCTTATCTTGAGGAGATGGGTGTGTTACTTTGTTATTTGAAAATAAAGCAGGATTGATGCAAGATAGGAAAGCAAAATGTTACTTACTTTTAAGGTTATGTGAAATCTAAGATATACTTAGGTCAATGGTTCTGGCCAGTTATGAGTGCGTTCCAGGTAGTACATTATTCTGCATGGGTAGGATGTGTAAGCCCCTTACATAAATGCTTTTCAATCTGTAGGACTGCAGAAAAAGACTTAAAAATAATTTTTTCGATTTTGGAATGACTCAAAAGCCATACATACTTCATTAAAGCATTCCATAAGTTCAACTTCCAACTTTTTTTTTTCTTTTTGTATCATCAGGGCCAAGTTTTTGCTTAGCTTCTTTTGGTCAACGCTGTTGACAGGTATCACACTGAATTTGTAGATAGCCTTTTAAATATTGCCATTTTCATGATGTTGATCCTTCCAACCCAGGAGCATGGGAGGTATTTTCACTTCCTAAGTTCTGTTTTAATTTCCTTTTTCAGATATTTAAAGTTTTCATTGTAGAAGTCAAGCTGACACTCTACCACATTTGACATTTCACTAGTTAATTGAATATATGAATCTCACATATTTTTCCTGCCTGAGCAGGCTTTGAACCACAATCTTCAGATCTAATCCTCTTGTGGAGCAAGGATTAAAGATGTGAGCACTGGGGCTGGACTACCTCTCTGTTTTTTAATAATTTGGTAACTCATTCCTTTTTACTCGAACAATAATGTATACATTCAGGGTGGTTGTGTGTGCCAGAAGAGAGCTACAGCACACTTGCACTATTCCTGAATGTGTTACTCCAGACTTTAAACTGAATTCTGTGAACTTTTAAACATAGTGTAATAATGATATTATCTCATACTTTTAACTAAGTGGACTGAGATTTAAATTTTTTGGGTTAAAAAGTGTACTATGAATCAGAATTTGGTGGCTATGAAACTTTCGTGGGCTGGGTAATTCCCTGTTGGCATCAGGCATTGTCTTAGATTTTGTAGGATATACATTAGTCTTTTTTTAAATTTAAATGTTATTGTATAGGTGATGTACAGAAGGGTTATAATTGCATAAATCAGGTAATAAGTACATTTCTTTCTTTTTTTTTTGTCGGTCATGGATCTTGAACTCTGGGCATGAGCGCTGGCTCTCAAGCTCTTGAGCTCAAGGCTAGCTCTCTACCACTTGAGTTACAGCGCCACTTTCGGTTTTCTGGTGGTTAATTGGAGATAAGAGTTTCACGGACTTTCTTGCCTGGGCTGGCTTTGAACCGTGATCCTCAGATCTCAGCCTCCTGAGTAGGTTGGATTGCAGGCATGAGCCACCGGCATCCGGCTAGAAGTACATTTCTTTTTTTTTACTAGTGCCACCCTTCCCTCATTTTTTCTTAGTGTTTCCTCTCCCAACTCCCATCTCCACCAAGTTGTATATCCAGTTCATTTCCAACATAATGTCCAGTGAGTATCACCCTTTGTCCTACCATTTCTGTGCTTTCCCTTCCCCTCCCCAAATCAGATAAACTTATACACAAGACAAAGGGTACACACTGAATATCTAAAACTTATTCCCATTTATGATAAGATAGGTTTCAAGACATCGTGAAATTTCTTATGGAAGATAAAATAGCTTATGCCACAATCTAGAACCCTATGAAAATAAATTTTTAATGATCATAAGGGGTAACTGTATTAGATGACTCTTACTGTGAAACTTTCCAATAAATTTGTATATTTCCATAAAATGTATAAACATATAATCCTTCAGAGTCACATAAATAAAAGAAGGAAAAGAGGTTATTCTGGGAATTTTTAATGTAAATTATTTGGTGTTTCAAGAAGAAAATGTATTTTACATCTCAAAGTGAAACAAAAATATTAATCTACCCAGTAAATATAGAACAAAGTGCTGCTATTGGGAATATCTAGAAATGGAAAATAATAACACTAAGTTTGATCAGAAGATACAGTCCATATATTCTTGTTTTTCTCATTTTTGAGTCTTATGGAGTTTCTTAATTAATTTTTTAAATTTCCAGTGAATCTGGGGATAATGTTATTTGTGTATTAGAAACCATAAAATTCACTTCAGAATCATGTCCACTTAAACATATCTCAAAAAACAATGATCCATACAAATATGGAATGTCTATATTACACAAGTGTGTAATATACTTTTTAAATGGTTTATGTTCATCATGATTTTCTCATTCAGGCATATACATTTTTTCACCTTTCCATCAAGGCTGAATATCTAACCAAAAGCCTTGGGCCAGCTAGGCAACACTTCACAAATGAGGTACACAGCCAGCTCAGCAAAATCTGGAGGGATATTCTTTTGCCAATAGTAATGACATGACAATTGTGTATTTCAGTCTGTCTTAATTACTGGCAGTGATGAGAGCCTTTTCACACACAATAAGATAATTTGCAGTTTTGAGCGTGAATTTTACTAGCAAGTAAAAATCTTGGTCTGGAAAAAAAATCTTTTTAATTTCAATAGTTGTAATTAAGAGCATAAGACAGGCTGGGAATTATAAGCTGCTACACAATAGTAAACATTTGTCTATCCTATACTAGACCTCAGGGGTTCAATTCCAATATCACAATAAAGAAGAGCAGAACCTTACACCAAGAATTACAGCAAAAAATTTTCTCTCCCTTTTAATCTCCATACAATATCAAGACATTTTTAATGTTACTGACCCTGATTTCATACTTTGTAGGACAACTGTCAATATAATTTCATAATCTCCTAAATTGTGTCATTTATTTGATTATCTTTTATCAGCACTACAGAAAGTTATTGTTATTGTGGCTATTTTTATAATGAAATATTCTATTTTTCACATTTATAAAAGGATACCTATGGAAAAAAACAGAAAGAGTACAGATCACCTTCTAAAAGTGCATAGAGAAAACAATAATAGAACAATATAAGCTGATTCGTGTTCATTTAAATACCATCCAATAAACTGACAAACTGAAAATCTTAAATTATTGGGGAAAAACTGAACTTTAGCCTATGTAGTTTTATCATTCATGAGAACTCTGATATTTCTCTTTTAGGCAGTCTCAAATGCTAGCATGTACTGAGAAGAATTTCTAGTTGGGTAGTTGATTTAGAAACACCAGATTAAATAATCTCTAAATAAAATTAAATAAATTCTACCATCCACAATTACAAGAAAATCCACGCTCCTCTTTATAAATGGAGGACCTAGGGAATTATAAAATGATTTGTGATTAATTTGGGAGCCAATCTTCTCTCATCATTCTAATTGCTTTTTATGCCACTTATATACCATTGTAAAACCACTTTATTTTCCTACTGACAAAATTCCTCACTTGAAGACATTTTTATTGTTGTCAAAAAATGTAATATGGTATAGATATATGTAATATGGTATAGATATATGTATATATGCACATATTTAACATATAAGAATTTCATTTTATGGGAAGGGATGGGAAGGGGAAACAAAGAGGAGGCAACAATGGTTGATAAGAAATGTACTTGTTATCTTGCCCATGTAATTGTAACTCCTCTGTACAGTATTCTCACAATAAAAAAATAAAAAAATAAAAAATAAAATAAAAAAGAAATTCATTTTAGTCTTTTTATGTATATAATTTCATGGTACCCAATAAATTTGTAATGTTTCTCAATCATCATTACTATATATCTCCAGTTTTTCATATTTTGCAAATTAAACAGGATTCCCAGAGAAATTGTGATAAATTTCTGGCACATTCAATAGAATCAAATCTGTTTATAAGACCACTTTGATTATAAACCAGAAATGGTTTATCTTTACGATTTTTTATTTGTTACTAAGAGTATAAATTATTTCTCCCTTACGGATGGAAAATATCTAACTGAAGATTTGATGTAAGATAAGCCACTTCCTTCATTTTCTGTGGATTCTCCCTAGTACAGTTAAATTTACTATTTGTCAGGAAATAGAGTTATTTTATTTTACTCAGTCAGAAATTAATCCATTGTTATGGTTAACTGTATATCTTCATCTATGTTTAGAGCACTGAAAACAAACAAAACTTAAAACAAAACAAAAACCTCATAGGATGCCCTGTATTACCCCCAAAGAACAACACTGAATGCAAAAATTTGAGCAGTGTATTGTGAATTGAAGAGCCATAGCAAGTTGTCACATGTGCTAGAATATCCTTGATAACTTTGATGCATAATTGTGACTCTGTTTTATTCTTCTCTTCAATGTCAGTACTACTTGAAAATATCCTGATATTCTGAGACAAGTTAAACTTCTCTTGAGAATCATTTTTCATCAGTTATGTTTCTCAATGGAAATTCATGTACATTGTGTTTGAGAGCAGTGGAGGAGAATTACAAATTACCCTAGATAATCAACATGGGCTCCACAAGGAAATGATTTACACTGTTTCATTTTTTTGGACAAAAGTATTATAAATTCAAAGGAGAATTAGATCAATGACATTTTATATGCAAAACCAAGTAAGGAATCTTTTGCATCCAACCTATGCATATTTTTTCTTTCATAGCTGAAGAAACAAGTGATAAATTTAGCCTCATTGCCTACAAAAGGTGAAAATATAATTTATATGTATATATAGCACATATAATTTATATATAGATATTAGATAAATAGATAAAATATAATTTATGGCTAATGACTACTTAAAACAGCAATGATACACACATCTATTTTCTCATCAATATTTTGTTACTTGATCAAATTATCATATATGTTTCCAAATGCTAAAGGATCCTTAAATGAAAAAAATATGAATGATGAGAAAGAAGTCAGCAACATATATATTATCAGTTAGAATATGTCAAATGTGGTATAACTTGTCCTGAGTTCATTTCACATATGCAATGCAAATAAAAAATATTTTCATATAACTTGCAAACAATGAGCATAAATGAATTTCTAATTCACAAAATTAATATTCGAATAAGCATTTGTAAGTGTACTCCATAAAATCAACAATCCTACCATTGAGATTATATGTTACTGATATAATAATTTTTCAGTTTTCATTTTTCTTCCTAATATTATCCCTTCTCCATTGTACTCTTTGTTCTTAATCATCAAGAGTTTTGTTCTCTAAGTTTTCATTTCCAATAAGTATATCAAGTTCTATGTAAAATATTGAGATTATTTCTGGCTTCCTAGTTCACTGTAATTATCTTTTCTTCTGGACTTCTTATTCCTTGTTGTTTTAACTTCTTGATATAATTTGTGATTGTATTGTCTATTCTAAATATGCTCTACACTGAAATACATATTCTCAATCCTATCCCTTCAGATTTGTAGCCCAACACTCCTAATGGGAGTGTCTAGTAATACCCTGTCACCAAAAATTAACCTTAATTAGTCTTTGCAAAATGGAAATGGTTTACTTAACACATGGTATATCTGGGACTATTAAAATCTTTAAATACTTGTGGACTTTTGGCGAATATTAAACTAATACAATTTATATAGAGGCCTCATAAATTTGATTAGTTGAAAAATATTAGGTCTTTGTAGCTTTTGTTAACTTTGTCATTGAAGTTAACTTCTACAAGAAACTTTCTACGGATGTTTGCAAGAATGAATAAAACATAGTACAATTTTAGATTTTACACAACTAAACCTGCAAAGACATTAGCTTTTCTCACCTAAAAGTAATGTCAGTCAATACTGTTATATGACTAGTGATCATAAAGCACAGTCAAGCTAATCATCTTAACAAGGAAATTACATACTATCTTCTACTTCTTTTAGAAATCACTTTAGACATGGTACCCATTTGGATAATTGAATCTGAAGTTTCTTGTGAATTATTTTAATAAAACCAAAGACATTTTAGCTAAAATATTAAAAAAATACTACTGACATGTCTATAAAGGAGCTGTATACTTCCAACAAATTTCCACAGTTAAATGTTGAATATGTTGTCTTTTCTGATTTCTTGAATACTTGTCTAGGACACATGTTATAAATTTATAAAGGTATAGATCATTATAAATTTATTTCTAGATATTTTAGACTCCAGTGATGTTTATAGCAATGTTTCTCAACTTTGATGGCACATATAATATGCTATATGGCACAAAGTAGGCTTTCTTTGAAGTTTAACTTTGGTATTTACTTAAAATATTATTAATAAGAGTTCATGTACCCATAGTTAAGTTTATAAGACTAACCAGTGTGTGACAGGTGCTGTTGGCTCACTCCTGTAATCCTAGTTACTGAGATCTGAGGATCGTGGTTCAAAGCCAGCCCGGGCAGGAAAGTCCGTGAGACTTGTATCTACAATAAACTGCTCAAAAAACCTAAGTGGCACTGTAGCTCAAGTGGTAGAACGCTGGCCTTGAGCTGAAGAGCTGAGGGGCAGCACCCAGGCCCCAAGTGCAAACCCCACGACCAAAAAAAAAAAAAAACATAGAATAACCAGTGTATGCAAATTAAGGCTGTAAAGAACAACTACTCTTCTTACTCTTCTTAGTTTGTTAGATACAATGCTGCTTGTTTATTATAGCCACTGAGTTTCTATTAAAAAACTTAGGGGAGAAATATAATTTGTCACAATTATTTAATTCCATTTTAGAAAATCGAGTTAAAACATCTTACATTTCATTGGCTATCTTATATAATTAGAATGTGTGTGTATATATATATATATATATATATATATATGTAGCTATAAATAGATATCGATATATCTTAAAAATAAAGTATGCTTGAATAATAAGAAGAAAGAGAAATTGTTTCCAAGAAAACAGGATTAATAAACATTATTTGATATAGGTTGCTCTGAACTCTGAAAAAGCAAGAGGGGTACTAAATTAATTCAATGTCTAATAGTTGTCAAAATCTGTTTTGAATTTTTCTAGATTTTATTTACTCATAGCTCAAAATAAAACATTGAACAAAATGATACCAAAGAGATGATTTTCTTCAGGAAACCATATTTGGATGAAATATTTTACCCCATAGAGTTTAAATAGAAATTAAATTCAGATTAGTTATTGTGAAGTCTGGGGCTGTTTTCATTAAGTCATTTGCTCTGTTGGTTACACAAAGAAAGTGTAAGTGTAATTATAAGCAGATTTTGACTTCAAAATTATGTTTTTGCTAACATAAATAATAAACTTTTATCTAGGCATCAGTGACTCACACCTGTAATCCTAGCATCTTATTAGGCTGCAATCTGAGGATCAGTTAAAAGCCAGCCTGGCAAGAAAAATCTGTGAAACTCTTCTTTCTAGTAAACAATCAAAAAGCCAAAAATGGAACTGTGACTCAAGTGGAAAAGCAGTAGCCTTGAGCAAAAGAAGCTTAGAAATAGCACTGAGGCCCTGAGTTCAAGGCCCAGCACCAGCACTAATAATAATAATAATAATACATATTATATAACATAAATTATATTAGATAAAATTGTAAAATATAATTGTCATTATTATTGTTTTTTTAGAACCATAGTTGAAATGAGACGTCACTTAAACATTCTGAGTGATATAATATACAAACAATGAGTAAGTTTATACTTACCTTGGAAAAGTTTGGTGGACATATATGTATCAGGAACTGAGTTATGTCTAAAGAGGCAAAGTAAGTGTTTTACAAGGAATTACAGGACTGGAAATGTGGTAAACCAAACAATTATGAAACACATTGTTTTAAAAAAAACAAAAAAAAATAAGTTATTTTAAAATACAATAGAAATCAAAAGATTTTTAACCTTGCTATAAATTAAGTAGTTGTAAATTAGCTATAAAATGGGTTATGTGTGAAGGAAATCTTTACTTCTTGTCTATGTTGATGGCTGTGAGCAAAATGATTTAGGAAGAATGATTCAAGGGTGTTAGAAGGCCTGGTTCCTTCTTAAGTCTTAAGTGGATGATTTGACATAGGCCTGATTCTGCATTCTACCAGATGTTCTTAGCTTTCAATTTTATCAGTAAAACTGATTCCTGTTCACATTGTTTTTATTAATTTTTGTTCATATTTTTCACTGAATTTAATACACTCTGCTTTTCTCTGATATGAATGATTGCTATTTCAGCCAGGGCTCATTCAACCTGATAACCTAAACACTTGTTCCAGTCTCCAGTTCTTCTATTGAGTTATATCTGAAAAGTCCTTTTGCCAAGTAGAGCATTATAGGTTTCAGGAATTAGGGCCTGAATATATTGAGGGGCCTTTTGTCATACTACAGTCGATGCGCTTGTCAACTATTGTATCCTCTGGATAATTGGACTTAGTAGGTATTTCAATATATGAGAAAAATATAAGGAAGGATTGAACAGTCTGTTGCAGATTACATTTTAAATTCATTCTAGAATTAGATGATCAGACTTTGGGATCTATTTTAATTATTTAGCCTACTTATTAATGGGGTGGCTATTTCTTTGAGGATTTGTTTCTGTTGGGTTTAATTTTTTTGAAGAAGTAAAGAAACAATGATGCTCACTAGGCACTGTGTTGAAAATGAACTTTACAACTTTAGGGGGAGAGGGGGAGGAGTAATGAGGGGAGAGTGGAAGAAAGTGAGGGGGTAACTATGTTAAAAAAGAAATGCATAACGACTTGTACATCTCATTGTTGCAATGGGTCCAGCTGTATCCCTATTTAAACGATTTGTTTTTTTTTCCCTTCCCCTCAACAAATTATACCAACATCAAATACAGTGAAAGCAGGAGTTATACCGTTGGGGAGGGACATACAAAGCAACAAAGAAATCATCTTACAAATATGGTAGAAACAATCCCATGAAAGAGAAAGCATTTGAACACTTATCTTGGGGGGGGGGGCGGTTCTGGGGTGGGGGTGGGAGGTGGGAAGGGAAGAGAAGGGGAAACAAAGGAGGAGGCAACAATGCTTGATAAGAAATGTACTCATTATCTTGCCCATGTAATTGTAACCCCTATATACGGTATTTTCACAATAAAAAAAGATGCAGGGGCTGGGAAGGTAGCTCAGTGGTAGAATGCTTGCCTTGCAAGCATAATGCCCTGGGTTCGATTCCTTAGCACCACATAAGCAAAAACAAAAGAGCTGGAAGTGGTGCTGTGGCTCAAGTGGTAGAGCACTGGCCTTGAGCTGAAGAGCTGAGGGACAGCGCCCAGGCCCAGAGTTCAGGCCCATGACAGACAAAAAAAGAAAAAAAGAAAGAAATTCACTTGCTTATGTGACTATAGCCCCCCTATTCCTCAACTTTACAATAAGTAATAAAAATAAATAAAAGGGAGGAACAAAACCAAAAAAAGTATTTGGAATCTATTAAACATTATTAAACCTATTCTTTTTCTCCCCAAAGGACAGGCAGACAGACAGACAGACCGACACACACACACACGGTTAGAAAATCAAAAGAACAGAAAAACATTTCCATGAGATAATTAGAATGGAAGTACATCCTATATTCAAATATAGGGAGTTTTTTAAAAGACCATTTTTAATGTTTAGAATGGCAATCTATGTATAGTAAGACAATTATTCTCTACAAACAACAGAATGTAAATCAACCAAAGAGGAGCTATTTTGGGACAAGATTAAGAACAGACCCACAGAGACACAGCTGCAACAAGGATCAGAATGAAGAGAATAAAGATGGGACAAATGTAAATTCCTGCAAACCTTGATTATGAAAGGAGATGTGATGAGAATTTCTGGTAAGTCTATGTACCGTCTGCTAAAAGACTGACATAATACTGAAATCTTACTGCTGATGCTGCTTTTGCTCCATGCCAGTGGGAAGTTATTTGGAGGAAAAAATTCTTCTAAAATTATTAGGATTTGGAAAAAGGGAAAGAGTCAAAGGATACACATGACAAATATATATTTAAATATTATAAACAATTGATTCATAGTTTCTGGGACCATTTTCCTATTAGACTTTCTGGGTGCTGAAATCTCTGATGGTTTAATAGAACACACCCATTTTTCCCTCTCACATAGAGATCAACAAACAATTCACAGAATCTAAACTTGTGATGATAACTCCTAATGACAGAATTAATACTAAGTAGCTGGTCCAATTGAAACTTAAGGAATGAAGTAAGATATTCCATCAAATGTCATACAAAAGAAAACAGGAGTTGTGAAAGTTTCATAAAAATATTTTAAGCCAAAAGAATATATATGGAAAGGGGGAAATACTGAACATGGTCAGTGGGAATGTAAATAAGTGTGCTCATTATGGACAAGTGATGGATTTTTTTTCTGAAAAATAAAAGTAAACTTCTGTAAGATATCAAGTTTATTACTGTAATTTTATTCAGATGAAATTAAATCAGCAGTATCCCCAGGCTTATCACAACAATCTTCAACATAGCAATGATGTTATGTCTTCATCTTATATGTCTATTAGTCAACAAGTGGACAAATGTATAATAGCCAACACATAAATAACAAAATTGGTATATATGCCACATAAAAATTAAATAAATATATACAAGTTTATTTATAAATGTGGTGTATAATGCAACTGTATTCAACTATAACCCTTGTAGAATTATCTCATGTTCAACAAGATGGGTTTATCTGTAGTACATTATGCTAAATGAAACAAATCAGACAAAGACAAAAATTCCCTTTTCTCACATATGTGGACTCTGAATGCTTTGACTTCATAAAAGTTTGGGTTAGCATAATGGCTACCACAGTCACACCATTAGTGGAGAGATGTGATAAAGGGGACTGGTCAATGGCTAATATATTTTGGTATGTGGAATAAATTCTGTGCTTTCTGGTGTAACAGGGTGTATACATAATGAACAATAATTCACCAAACACCTCAGAATAATTAGAGTACAAGACTTTGAATGTACTCACCATAAATAAATGATAACAGTTTGTGATCAATTACATGATCAATTACCCAGTTGATCACTACCCAGTATATACATAAATCAACGTGTCACATCATACATCATATACACAAAGGTCTCTCAAGTCAAAATAACCAATTTTCAATTGAGCAACAGTGGCTCATTTCTGTAATCCTAGCCACCCAGGACTTTGTGTGTTGTGTGTTACCAAACTAACCCTGGCAGAAAAGCTTGCCAGATTCTGTCTCCAATAGTCAAAAATAGACTGATGTTATGACTGAACTGGGAGAAAAACTACAGGCATGGCTCAAATGATCAATTGCCATCAAACTGAGCAAGAGTTGAGCATGAGTCCCTGAGTTGAGCTCCAGTATGCACACACACAAGAATACATACATACATACATACATACATACATACATACATACATACATACATACATACATACAGTTGTTAACAATTGTAGAAGATGAGAGCCTGAGCCCAAAAGTTTTCAAGCAGAGCCTAGAAATTTTCCCAACTTTTACTCTGTCCTGTGAAAGGAATTACTTGTTTGTGTCAAATTTTTTGCTTTACAGAGACCTCTGTGTGCACACTTCACTTTTATAGAATACTATGTATTAGCTCTTTTTAGGCCAAAAGGAATGTCAATATGCAATGACTTAGAGCTTGGCAGTAAATTTTAAAGATCTCTACGTGTATGTTTGTGACTCTGTGTGTGTCTGGTTTTCACTTCAAGACCACACACTTTCTAGGCAGGAGGTAGACCAATTGATCCACATCTCCAACTCCTTTTCACTTTCAAATAGGCTCTGCTGCTTTTTTTCCATGGGCCAGCATTAGGCTGTGATTTCCCTATATATTGTTACTGCATAGAATCATTGGCTGGTGCCACAATAGCATCCAGACCAAATTTAATTAGTTTTTCCAAGTGATTTTTCTATTTTTGGAAGCTGCATAATTTTAGCTTACTAAAAAAAATGAATTTTCTCTTCCTTTATTCTCACTTTTCTCCCTTCTAATCACTTTACTCTTTTGTAATCCCTTGTTCCTTGCTATCTCTGCTGGAGATAGATAATCAATTCACTTACCAAAATGAATTTATATCTAATGCAGGTAACTCTGGCCACAACAATGACAATAAATGAACACCAGGAGGACACTTTACCAACAGTTTCTCATTATTAAAGATCAAGTAATTATCATATGAGTCACAAGAAAAAGTACTCAAAATTACACACATAATTACTGGAACTATTATTAACCTTCTGCAGACTTCCCAAATTACCAGAAAAAGTTTAAATTCCAAACTACCGTAGTTATTTCCTGAAAAAACATAAGGGGATGTACTGTGTTCTCTCTTGTGAATGGACACAGTGACAGAGCTAATTAGGCCACTGGGAGAATTTATGCACAGCTAATAAGAAGCAGAGCTAAATGTTGTCTTAATTTACCCTCCAGCTTTCAAAAAATTGTTCATTCAAGTTGGACTAATTGAGCCAACAACCTTAACCCCTGTTTTCTGGATATATTCCTATGTTCACATAAAGAACCAGGGCTACCTGCTTCTTTATGAGAAAAATCTGTTCTGTGTTTTATTCAATTTTTCCATGCTTCTTTGAGTATATACCCTAAATGTGTTATTTAAAGAAAAAGTAGCCACAGATAATTTAGATTAGTATATATGCATAAATATGGCATTATTGGAACTAGATTATAAAAACTACAGAAAAGGAACCATCCATTCACCCATTAACCAATAATACTTGTTAATCTAAATATCTCAGTGACAAAATAAATGTGTAATGTAAATGAAACCAATACTCTAAGACATTGTTAATTTTTTTTGGTTTTTAATACACATTAAATAATTCCCATTAAACACAACAAACAGGTACATGGACAAAACTGGAGCTATTTTAAGTGAACTAGCGAGGCTTTGGAAAGCAAACACTGTAAATTTTCAGGCATATTGGGAAGCTGTAAGTGTTGAAATCATTTCAGGTAAAAAATGATTACTGGATGCTGAAAAAAATAGAACAACAAGGTATAAATGGAGGGTAAATAAAGTTTGAAAGGAAGAGTAAATTAATGATGATAGCACAGAAAAGTGACTATAGTTCATAACAATTTAATACAAGTTTTATAATGAACAATGTGTGAGACTATGGAGAGGCTAATCAATCTAATGGGTCATTACACATTATGTATCCTTTGGAAAATAAGAAATAAATGCTCTAGAAAGTTAAATAATTTCATTTTAAAAGTGTGTGTTATACTTAAAGTTTTCAGCCATCTCACTTCCTGTAATATTTTAACTTTCTCTTAATGTATGATTTTTCAGAATTTAAAATATTCAGTGACAGGTTTTTCATTAAGTATTCTTAAACCTAAATCATTAGGTGTTCTTCTAGATGCATTCGGAGAAGGTTACAGAAACTTTTTATTTAAAATTCTCTTCTTTTTTGGTACTGCACAATGGAGACTAATGAGGGAAAATGATGTTCTTTAACAAAAATTTTAGTTACAGTTAAAATGAATGTCCTCTTCATTGACCACATGCCAAGATCACTGTATTTAATTTCTGCTAAAGGATTCCAGGAAATTTGTCATTAAGAATACAAAACTAGGGGGCTGAGAAGGTGGCTCAGTGGTAGAGCGCTTGCCTTGCATGCATGAGGCCCTGGATTCGATTTCTCAGCACCACATAAGCAAAAAAAAAAATAGCTGGAAGTGGTGCTGTGGCGCTGTGGCTCAAGTGGTAGAGCACTGGCCTTGAGCTGAAGAGCTGAGGGACAGCGCTCAGGCCCAGAGTTCGGGCCCCACGACCGGACCAAAAAAAAAAGAATACAAAACTAGGGGCTGGGAAGGTGGCTCAGTGGTAGAGCGCTTGCCTTGCATGCATGAGGCCCTGGGTTCTATTCATCAATACAACATAAGCAAAAAAGAAAAAAGCCGGAAGTGGCGCTGTGGATCAAGAGTGGTAGAGCGCTAGCCTTGAGCTGAAGGGCTGAGGGACAGAGCCCAGGCCCAGAGTTCAGGCCCCATGACCGCACCCTCCCCCCACCCCCCCCCCAAAAAAAAAGAATACAAAACTAAAAACCAAACAATGGCAACAAAAATATAAGACCAGAACCCCAAAGCTATTTTTTAAATTCTGATTCAAATATATAGCTTCTAAGAATATTTTTGTTATAAAATATACTAAAAATCTATCCAAAACTTTGCTTTCTAAAAATTTGGATGATAAGCAGATGTGCTTGAGAAGAATTCTCCAAAACAATGTCATCATGTCTTTGGAGAACTGTGTCAAAATATTTTCAAAAAGAAAAATGTCGGGGCTGGGAAGTTGGCTCAGTGGTAGAGCGCTTGCCTTGCATGCCTGAGGCCCTGGGTTCGATTCCTCAGCACCACATAAGCAAAAAGAAAAAAGCCGGAAGTGGCGCTGTGGCTCAAGTGGTAGAGCACTGGCCTTGAGCTGAAGAGCTGAGGGACAGTGCTCAGGCCCAGAGTTCAGGCCCCACAACCGGACCAAAAAAAAAAAAAAAGAAAAATGTCTTTTTTGTGCACTATCTTGACTACTAGAGCAAAGATATTTATAGAGCTGAATGGTATTGTCATGAAATTGATATTTTTAAGCAGTTTCCCAGAGGTGTAAACAACATGTTTTTCTTTTTAAAATAAATTTAGTGAAATTTTTCTACATCAAGACAAAAAGATATGACATTTTTTCAAGAAAGTTGAGCATATGTGGAACCACAAGACCATAAGGAACTAATTGCTCATTTGTAAATTAAACGTATATATATATATATATATATATATATATATCTTTTTTGGATCTTAGAAGATGTAAAATATTCTTGGGTTTCAGCTTTAGCAACCTAAACCTATATGATCAGATAATACCTAAGTTTCTAAAAACAGAGATCCTCTGAGAGAAAAGAACTTGAAAACTCTATGGGACATAATTTTATAAATCAATGATTCCACTATATGATCTATATACAGTTTATTAGCAGAAAGACACAATATTACTTGCTTAAGGAACTGGAGCTGTTTTTCTGAGTAGCTCCTTTTTTATTGAGCCTCAGAATAAGTGAAACCCTGTTAAAAACACATAAGGCTGAGGGAGAAATAGATGAGGTTCTTCTGAATAGTAAAGCATGAATAAATATAATAATATTTAAATATAATAATTCACTCAGCTTATGGTCATGCACCCTAAGTCTTTAAATTTGAACAGGTTGATTCATATAGCACTGAAGTTGGCACAGGTAAATACAATGCATTAATATAAGAAAGAAAGATAAAAGAAATATCAAATATTAGATTGTATATTTATAAATAATAAATATGCTATTGTTGTGTTTCTTTTGGCACACCATAAGAAAAATTTTAGGGAATAAACAGCAACAAAATATTTATATCAATTATTATTATAATGTAAGCATTTTTATATAATGTGTTCAATTATATTTAAACAAAGATGTTAGTACATTTTAAAGAAGAAACAAAACAATCATAAACAAGGCTATACTAAAGCTACCAACACAACTATGATTATAGCAGCATTATTTACCATAGATAAGATATGGAAATAAACCAGATGCTCCACAGTTAATGAATGGATCAAGAAAATGTGATATATATATACCACATATATATGTATATGTGTGTGTGTGTGTGTATATATATATATATGTATGTATATATATATGAATTCTTTGCCTCCATCAGAAAGAATGACACCACCCCATTTTTTAGGAAATGGAAAGACTTGGAAAAAATTACATTAAGTGAGGCAAGCCAGGCCCAAAGAAACATAGGTTCTATGGTTTCCTTTATTTGCAATAACTAGTATATGTCTAGGACTAGCAGAAAAGGACAAATCTATGTACATATGACCATATAAGCTGACACTAAGCTAAATGAACCCAAAGATAGGGACACAAATGGTTTTATCTTTCTTGATGTTGTTTATAATGTATTTAAAATGTACTATATGATGTTTTTGTTTTTTTGTTTTTGTATGTTCTTCCCCCATGGTATAACCCCTGTTTTCACTGTATTTGATTCCAGTGTCCTGCATCTTGTATATACATTTTTCTAATTTGAGGAGGGGAAGGGAAATAACAAAATGCTGAAATAAGGATACAGGTTGACCCATTGTAACAATGAGAATTAGAAGACACTATGTTGAAAGTGAACTTTACAACTTTGGGGGTTAGAGGAGAGAGGAGTTGGAGAGGAGAGAGATGGTAGGGGAAAAACAAAGGAGGAGGTTACAATGCTTGATAGGAAATGTATTCATTACCTTATTCGTGTAGCTGTAACCCCTCTTTACAGTATTTTTACAATAAAAATACATTTAAAAACATTCTAAAAATAGGTCAAGTTGCAACAAAGCAGCTATTTTTAATCCCCCAAGAGATTTCTCTCCTAAAATCTCACTTTTACTTGTACTTTCCCAACACATAAATTCAGAGAAAAGAAATTATTCTATTATTTAAGACAGTCTCTGATATTTTGTTATGGCCACCTTGGTGAACTAATATGGTGCCAAAATTGAAGATCAAATAACAAATCTGCAAAATAAATTACATCATGTAATTAATATTTTCTACATGACATTTTATACATTACATGCATGAGCCTGTTTGTGCTTCATCTTTTTGTGTTTTTAAATGACTATTCTGTCTGTACTTTTACATTTTGCTATTATTGCTTAATTTTACAGTACTTTTCTGTCCAATTAAAACACTGAAATATGTTATGGAAAAAATAAATTATTAAACATAATAAATATATATTCAATTTTTATATGAATTTGAATGTCATTAATTTCTTAGAAACTATGATTAAATATAATCATTTCATATTTGTATTGTAGTTGTTGATCTATTGTGGTTGCTTATTTACTGTTTAGCATGCATGATATGTCTTAAGTTATTCATCTAGTTCTTTATACATATTTAATTTCATAAGCATTCAAAGTACATATTAGATTCTTTCAATTTGCACAGTCAAAATTGAATCAAAGTCCACAAATTTACAAAAGAGAAGACCCAGAATTCTAGGATGACTAATAAGATTATAGTTACAGGGCTGGGCAGATAGCTCCGTGGTAGAGTGCTTGCTTTGCATGCATGAGGCCCTGGGTTCGATTCCTCAGCATCACATAATCAGAAAAAAACGGAAGTGGCACTGTGGCTCAAGTGGTAGAGCGCTAGCTTTGAGCTGAAGAGCTGGAGGACAGCACCCAGTCCCAGAGTTCCAGCCCCATGACCAGAGAAAAAAATCCTAAGATTATAGTTACAACTCAACATATATTAGCTTGTCTGTGACAGTGACATTATTAAATGCTTCAGTTGCAAAGAACAAATGTGAAAAGAATGACTGCAAAGAACAACAAAAGCAACATCCAATATTACCATGGATATATAAATATTTTTCAAAAGTAAAAAGTGGAAAAATGTACTCATTGCTTTACTGATGTAACTGTAACCAATCTGTACACCATCTTCACAATAAAATATTTTTTAACAATATAGAAAGTGGTAGATTACCATTCATGAGGGACAGCAAAATCAGCAAGAGCAGGAAGCCCTGAGTTTAAGTCCCAGAATTGGCAAAAAAAAGTTAAAAAAAGAATATGAGAACCCCAATTTGATGATTGTTGACTTATAACACCTTTATTGTACCTCAGAGAACATTTTTTCCCTTAGCAATGCAATGTAAATTTATTTGCAATTAGAAAAATATTATAAGAGTTATGAATACAAGAAAGGACTTACAGTATTCAATTGTCAATAATTATGTTCTGCTTAAAATTGTTTAATTCATTATGTAAATCTAAATATTCAAATATTGAAGATGCTTGAATCAAATGAGGTTGTGGAAATTCACTATCAGTCAGTGCAGGTGAAAGAAAAATCCATATTTCTAAGTGTTAATCCAATTTTCTTTAAACCAGAGACATGTTAACACAGCAATAAGAGGGCAGGAGGGACACAGGAATTCCCAAAAGTCACCTTTCCATCATTATCCCTTCCTGTGTTTCAATTAAAGAGTAGTTTCCTGGTTTCTGATGAGTAATAGAAAATTGGTTGAATCTGAACTTTTAGACTTGAATACCAAATACAGTAAGACATTTGGAAAATTGGTATAACCATCTCAATAACAATTGTTGCATTTAATTATATTCTCACTTCACTGTCATAATAATCTGCTTCAAAATATACATTCATTTATCTTAATATTAGTTATGGAATAGATAAATTATTTAGTCCTATTCTAGATAAAAATGAATCATGACATGTTTAAAACTTCAATCCAAAACCAACTAACGAATAATGACCAATATTTGGAAATTAGCCATTTGTTTTGGGTTCAGGGGAAAAGAACTGCTGAGTGAGTCATAAAAATGCTAATTGCATTAGGTTTATTACAATTGGGATGCCACAAAAGCAGAAGGGCCTGTAAAACATTTTGTATACTGGTAAATGTTTTTGATCTATTTACTTGGTTGACTGGTACCACCATTTCATAAATTTGGTTTAAAGAGCCCCATGCCAAAGGCAGTGAAATGCAGTATGAGAGAATAATCCAATTAAAGCAAATGACTCTCAAGCAAGAGTGCTATATTTAGGCTTAAGTACATTTTATGCATTGAATTTATTGCTATGTCACATTATTACAGGTAAATCAAATGGTGGTGAAATCCGAGAAAACAACAGTTATAGCTAAATTTTAACTTATATAATATTCTCAAGTTAATAGAAAACATTCCCTTAAATAAGAGAAATGGTCAAAATTATACCTGCAAAGGTGTATTGGAATGCTTAAAATATCATTTCTTTCCAGAACACTATATGGATGCCTTTATGGTTATTATAACTTAGTTTATATTTTCATACCTTGTATCATTTGATATTGACTGTAATTCTTGATATGGGTTAAATTTGTTTCATGCTCAAGAAGAAAGAAACAAAAGGATCTTGTAGTGGCTACACAGTGTCCCACCACTGAGCTATATCTTCAGTTCTGAGGTATGAAATGATCATATTTTCTTTCATCTTTTTATGTTTAAATATATGTAATAATCTAGAAATTGTATTTACATTTGGTATAAGTTTTAAAGGTCAACCAAAGCTTCCATTTAGTATAATTTATACAAAGGCAAGTAACAGTTAATGGAATAGTGGAAGCCAAGCTATAGTTTTTTTGTACTATATCTATAGATTTTAGTGTATACTCACATATGCTTTATTAAATATATTTTCTTTAAAAAATGCAAAACTGTTTTCTACCTGCAACAAAATTTTCTCATGCACTTGCAAAAACAATATTGCAAATAGGGATAATAGTATAATCAATAGTTAAGTGCTCATTAATTTCCACATGGTTTTCAACATCATTTCCACATAACTAATGATCTCAAAAGTTACATTATTCATCTTTCATGTTTCACAGTAGATAATAGTGGATTTAGTTTGAAAGGATGTTCTTTGATTCTGTAATTCATACTTGTATGAAAAAGATTATATGCCTTCATTTGCATTTTCTATAAAAATATACTTTCTTTTTTTAAACTTATTTTTTTGTAAACATACTATACAGAGGGGTTACAATTACATGGGCAAGATAATGAGTACATTTCTTATCAAGCATTGCAGCCTTCTCCTTTGTTTACCCTTCACATCCCTTCCCAGCCTCCCCTTGCTCCCCTACCCAATCCTCCCCCCACCCCCACCAAATTTGTAAAGTTCGTTTTCGACATGACAACTTGTATTTCTCATTGTTGCAACGAGTCCACCTGTACCCTTAAACAACTTGTTTTTCCCCATCTCCTCCACAAATTATACGGACATCAAATATAGTGAAAGTAGGTGTTATACTGTGGGGGAGGGACATACAAAGCAACAAAGAAATAAGCTTATAAATGCATTAGAAACAAATGCAAGAAAGAAAAAAAATTTACATACATATCTAAGGGTTCATTTTCCTAACATCACATTATCTGAACTTTTCTTTTCTTTTCTTTTCTTTTTTTTTTTTTGACCAGCAAGAATTAAATGACTTTATTAATATAAATTGTCAACAATGACTCTTGTGGGTAGAGGAGGCGCTCAGTTAAGATATTCTGAAGATGAAAATTCTTTTATTTTATTTTATTTTATTTTATTTGTGAACATACTGTACAGAGAGGTTACAATTACATGGGCAGGATAAAGCGAACATTTCTTACCAAGAATTGCAGCCTCCTCCTTTTGTTTACCCTTCAGGTCCCTTCCCAGCCTCCATGCTCCCCCCCAATCCCAATCCTTCTCCTTCCCCCCCATTCCCCCCCACCCCCCACCCAGCACTGACGTTGTAAAGCTCGTTTTGGACATGACAACTTGTACTTCTCATTGTTGCAACAGGTCCACCTGTATCCTTAAACAACTGGTTATTCCCCATCTCCTCCTAAAGTTATACTGACATCAAATATAGTGAAAGCAGGGGTTATATTGTGGGGGAGGGACATACAATGCAAAAAAGAGATAATCATATAAATGCTTAGAAACACAGGCATGAAAGAAAAAAAAACACTAAAATACATATCTAAGGATTCATTTCCCTGACATCACATAATCTGACCTTTTCCGCTTGACTCATGCATATACTAGATATTGCAAATAAGGGAAACCATGGGACCTATGTTTCTTTGGGCCTGGCTTACTTCACTTAATATAATTTTTTCCAAGTTTTTCCATTTCCTAACAAATGGGGCAATGTCATTCTTTCTGATGGAGGCATAGAATTCCACTGTGTATATATACCACATTTTCTTGATCCATTCATCTACTGAGAGGCATCTGGGTTGGTTCCATATCTTAGCTATGGTAAATAATGCTGCAATAAACATAGTTGTGCTGTTAGCTTTAGTGTGGTCTTGTTTGTAAACATTTAGGTAAATGCCCAAAAGTGGGATTGGTGGCTCCTAGGGGAGTTCTATGTGAAGTCTTTTGAGGAACCTCCATACTGCTTTCCAAAGTGGTTGAACAAGTTTACATTCCCACCAACAATGAAGTAAGGTTCCTTTCTGTCCAAATCCCCTCCAGCATCTGTTGTTGTTAGAGTTCTTGATTTTTGCCGTTCTAACTGGGGTGAGGTGATATCACAATGTTGTTTTGATTTGCATTTCTTTTATGGCTAGGGATGTTGAACATTTCTTCATGTGTCTATTGGCCATCCTTCTTTCTTCTTCAGAGATGTTTCTCTTTAAGTCTTCGCCCACTTATTTATTGGGCAGTTGTTTCTTTGAGGATTTGTTATTGGGGGGTTTAATTTTTTGAGTTCCAAGTATATTTTAGATATGAGACCCTTGTCCGTTGTATGGCTAGTAAAGATCTTCTCCCAATCCGTGGGCTTTCTATTGATCTTGCTAGCTATGTCATTTGTCCTGCAGAAGCTCTGCAACTTTATGCAATCCCATTTGTCCAACCTTTCTTTGGTTTGTTGTGTTTCCGGGTCTCTATTCAGAAAATTTCGACCTGAGCCAAGGAGACCTAGGGTTTCTCCTATTCCATCCTGTAATGTTTTCAGAGTGTCTGCTTGTACTTCAAGTTCTTTGATCCATTTGGAGTTGATTCTGGTGCAGGGTGATATATAAGGATCTAGCTTTAGTTTTCTACATGTAGTCAACCAATTTTGCCAGCACCATTTACTGAAGAGGCTGTCTTTCTTCCATTCTATTGTTTTAGCTCCCTTATCGAAGATTATATGGCTATAGGTCTGTAGGTTCATTTCTGGGTTTTCAATTCTATTCCATTGGTCCTGAGGTCTGTTCTTATGCCAATACCAAGCTGTTTTAATTACTATGGCTTTATAGTAGAGTTTGAAATTTGGTATTGATATTCCTCCAGCAGTGATCTTTCCGTTGAGGAGCGTCTTTGTTATTCGGGGTCTTTTATTGTTCCATATGAATTTTTGGATTGCCTCTTCTATTTCCTTGAAGAATGACGGTGGAATTTTGATAGGTATTGCGTTGAATTTGTAGATAGCGTTGGGAAGTATTGCCATTTGCACGATGTTAATCTTTCCAATCCAGGAGCAAGGGAGGCTTTGCCATTTTTTTAGTTCTGTGTTTATTTCCTTTTTCAAAATTTTAAAGTTTTCATCATAGAGGTCCTTCTCTTCTTTAGTTAAGTTAATTCCTAGGTATTTTATTTTTTGTGGGGCTATTACAAATGGAGTTGCTTTCCTAATTTCAGCCACACTTTTCTCATTGTTGGCATACAGAAAAGCCATTGATTTTTGGGGGTTAATTTTATAACCTGCTACTTTGCCAAAGTTTTGAATCACCTTGAGCAATTTGGGAGTGGAGTCTATGGGATTCTTTAAGTACAAGGTCATGTCATCTGCAAAGAGGGAGAGTTTTATTTCTTCTTTCCCTATTTGGATCCCCATTATGTCTGCATCTTGTCTTATTGCTGTAGCTAGGCATTCTAATACTAGATTGAAGAGAAGTGGAGAGAGTGGGCATCCTTGTCTTGTTCCTGATTTAAGAGGAAATGGCTTTAGTTTTTCACCATTGAGTATAATGCTGGCTGTAAGTTTGTCATATACAGCCTTTATTGTATTGAGGAATGTTCCATGGATTCCTAATTTTTCCAAAACCTTCATCATGAAGGGGTGTTGTATCTTGTCGAATGCTTTTTCTGCATCTATTGAGATAACCATGTGGTTCTTATTCTTGCTCCTGTTGATGTGATGAATAATATTAATTGATTTGCGTATATTGAACCATCTTTGCATGCCTGAAATGAATCCTGTTTGTTCATGGTGTACGATTTTTTGGATGAATTGTTGAAGTGGATTGGCCAAAATTTTGTTGAGAAGTTTTGCATCAATGTTCATCAAAGAAATGGGTCTATAGTTCTCTTTCTTTGATGAGTCCCTGCCTGGTTTTGGGATGAGGGTTATGATGGCTTCATAGAATGTGTTTGGTAGTGAGCTTTCTCTTTCAATTTCATTGAAGAGTTGGAGGAGTATTGGTGTGAGCTCTGCTTTGAAGGCCTTGTAAAATTCCGCTGCAAAACCATCTGGTCCTGGAGGTCTCTTATTGCTGTTTCTATTTCAGTGCTTGATATGGGCCTGTTAAGATAGTTTAACTCATCTTGGTTTAGTTTTGGCATGTCAATATTTGCTAGGAAGAGGTCCATTTCTGTCAAGTTCTCAAACGTATTAGCATAAAGTTTTGAGAAGTATTCCCTTATAATGTTCTGAATCTTGGTTGCTTCTTTGGTGATGTTTCCATTCTCATCTCAAAGTTTATTAATTTGGGTGTGTTCTCTTCTTTTTCTGATAAGATTTGCTAAGGGTCTGTCAATTTTGATAAGTTTTTCGAAGAACCAACTCTTTGTTTTGTTGATTCTTTCTATAGTTTTTTTGGATTCTAATTCATTTAATTTTGATTATTTCTTTCCATCTACTGGATTGGGGTTTATCTTGCTGCTCTTTTTCAAGGAGGTTTAGATGTGTCATTAAATTGCTAGATTCAGATCTCTCCAATTTGTTGATGTAGGAGCTCAGAGCTATAAACTTGCCTCTGAGTACTGCCTTTGCTGTGTCCCAGAGGAGCTGGTAATTTGTGTGTTCATTTTTGTTGAAAAGCCTGAACATTTGAATTTCCATTCTAATCTCTTCCATGACCCACTCATGATTCAGCAGTGTGTTGTTCAGCCTCCATGTGATACCGGACTTTCTTTGGTGGCTTTTGGTATTGAATTCTAATTTTATTCCCTTATGGTCAGAGAGAATGCAAGGTATATCTTCAATGTTTCTGAGTTTAGACAAGTTTGCTTTGTTGCCTAAAATGTGGTCTATTTTAGAAAACGTTCCATGTGCTGCTGAGAGAAACGTGTATTCTGATGCTGCTGGGTGAAATGTTCGGTAGATGTCTGTTAAGTCTAGTTCATCTATGCAGTTGTTTAGATCTGCGGTTTCCCTGTTGAGTTTTTGCTGAGTTGATCTATCTAGTGGGGAGAGTGGTGTGTTAAAATGCCCAACAATTAATGTCTTTGGATCTATATGGGATTTGAGGGAAAGTAGTGTTTCTTTGATAAATTTGGGTGCTCCATTGTTTGGCGAATAGATATTTAGAATTGTAATATCCTCCTGAAGGAGAGATCCTTTAATTAGTATGTAGCGACCTTCTTTATCTCTTCTCACAAATTTTAATTTGAAGTCTATTTTATCTGATATTAGGATTGCAACTCCCGCCTGTTTATGGGGGCCGTTTGCTTGGTAGATTTTGTTCCAGCCTTTAACTTTGAAAATGTGTTTGTTTTTACGGGCAAGATGTGACTCCTGCAGGCAGCAGATAGAAGGGTCTTGTTTTTTAATCCAACTAGACAGTCTATGTGGCTTAATTGGAGAGTTCAGTCCGTTAACGTTAAGAGATAGGACTGAGAGGTATTTGGGAGTTCCTGCCATGTTATCCACCTTTTTGGGGACTGCAAAAACTGGGTTCTTCCTATGGTTCTTGGATTCTCAGTTTGGGTGCAGTTTCTTGGCCTTTGTTGTGGTCTTGTTGGTTTTCTATGTGTAGGACATCTTTAAGAATCTTTTGTAGGGCTGGTTTGGTGGAGATGTATTGTTTCAATTTTTCTTTGCTATGGAAGGTTTTTATTTGGCCTTCAGTTATGAAGGAGAGTTTAGCTGGGTACAGTATTCTTGGTTGATAGTTGTTTGTTTTTAGGGCATGGCATACATCATTCCAGGCTCTTCTTGCTTTGATTGTCTCTGCTGAGAAATCTGAGGTGATTCTAATTGGTTGCCCTTTATAGGTGATTATCCTTTTCTCCTTGACAGCTTTAAGGATCTTTTCCTTGGTCTGGGTTGATCCTGTGTGGATTATAATGTGACATGAAGGTGGGATGTCCTATTCTGGTCTGGTCTATTTGGGGTTCTAAAAGCTTCTTGTATCTGAATAGGCCTATCTTTTTGTATGTTTGGGAAGTTCTCTGCTAGGATCCTGTTAAACAAATTTCCTAGACCATTAACTTCTGTTTCTAGGTGCTCCTCTACACCCATTATCCTTAGATTAGGCCTTCTGATGGTGTCTTCCAGGTGTTAGATAGATCTATCATATTTCTTAGACTTGTCTTGGATGGTTGTATGTTCTTTCTCTATAATATCTAGGCTGTCTTCAATCCCTGAGATTCGATCTTCTGCATGGTCTAACCTGCTGTCAAGACTCTCTACTTTGTTTTTTATCTCTTTACCTTCTAGTTGGTCAGCTTTGATGGCTTCAAATTCTTTGTTGAAGCTCTGTTTTGGGTCTTGTATGAATTTCTTTACTTCCTTAATTTGGTGTTCAGTGTTTGTTCTCAAATCACTTAGTTGATTGGTTATGGTTTCTTTGGACTCCCATTCCTTCTGTTGGGTTCCATTCAGCATTCCCTTTGTGGTCTCCCTAACTTCCTTCAGCTCTTTGTTAATGGATTCCATGAATGCCTTTAGTCATCTTTGTGTATTCTCTACCTGGTCTCTCAATTCCTGTATTACTCTTTGATTAGGTTCTTCCTGTTCATGGGATTCCTGTAGTTCTCTTTCCTCTCATTCTTGGGATTCCTTCAGTTCTCTTTGAGTGTTCTCAGCGTGCTCACGCCATTCCTCCCTTTCTCTTTGAGTATTCTCAAGTTGTTCAGGCAAATTCTGTATCAGTTTTTGAGTAGCTTCCTCACGCTTATGATATTCCTGTATAAGCTTTTGGGTTGCCTCTTCTCTCTCCCTTTCACGCTCATACAGAGTCCTTTGTAAGTTGTCAAACTTACAAAGTAGAGCTATTTGGGAGCTCTCCACTGGATTATTCATTATCTGTTCTGACCCCTGATTTTAAAGATTGGGACTTGAGATATCCGGATTTGCCATTTTTCTAGTGTTTTTTCGGCTTACTCTGACCATTTGAGATGAAAATAGCACCAGTTTTGTACTAGAACACTATCTTAAGGCAACCATCAATCAAAGTTTGCATTTGTACAGTCAATAGTCTACAGATACAATCTAGTTCAACAGATACATCTATTCAATTTCAAACAAGTATATGTTAATGGGCTTCGAACCGCAGAGAAGAATTTGGAAAACCAGAAATCATTAGGGTTAGGGAGAGATGTGGGTAAAAAATAGGAATAGATTGGTGTGGTGAGGCACAGGGAGAGTTTACTATGTCCTAATCCCAATGCAGGAAATAGGTTGGGTAGGATGCATGTAGAGAGAGAGAAAAAAAGAAGAATGGGAAAGGGAAATGAAAAGAGACCAGAAAAAAATAGAAACGTAAAAATTAATATTACTCTGGAGATTAAAAGACCATCTATTTAGAGAGGAATGTGAGTATATTAATAGAAGGGTAGGGACATAGAGGAGAAGTGAAAAACTTAAAAAAAATGCTTAAAATATTATATAGGGATAAAGAGGTAGTACTGCTATTAAGGAATTTAAGTCTCAGAGGTTTTGAATTGAGTAATAAATTTGTGGATTAAGTGTGTACACAATGGGGGATAGGGTCTACTAGTTAACTATGGGTTTATCTGAGGATGTGCAGGACAAGAGTTAAGTCACATACAGAAGATCAAAAGAGAAGAAAAGGTGAAAAGGATTAGAAAGGGAGAAAAAAGATCAGAATTTTAGTAGAGCTAGACAAAAAAAACAAAAAGATAGTTAAGAAAGAAAGAAAAAGAGAAAGAAGACAAGAAAAGAAAGGAAAAAGCACATTCATGTGTTCCTAAAATAAAAATTATAAGAGGAAAAAAACGTTACTGGAAAACAATTATTTTTTCAAAAAAGGCAAAAATTAAAGATTAATAAAATTTTTAGAAAAGGAAAAAATTTTTATATATATATAAGGTACCAAAAAAAAGAAAAAAAGAAAAAAAAAGAAAAGAAGAGGAAGAAAAAAAAAGTTCTTTGATTTTATTTTGATTTTTTTTGGGAGGGGTGGGAAGAATCTTGTATCTCTCTTTTGTCTGTAACCAGTCTCTTGTTGGAGTCTCTGGTTAGCTTGAGGTCCTGTGGCTTGATTGGTTTCTTAAGTCAGTTTGTTCAAACAGGCAGAAAAATGCTCTGCTTTACCCAAGATTTTGAGATCCCCCTCCCAGATTAGTTTACTGGGAGGGTGATCTGCTTTGAGAATCACAAAAGAGGGGGATGCAGTGGTGAGGCTAGGTTCTTGGTAGGGTTGAGGCCTTTCAACAATCAGTAGCTTTTTCTTGGGGCTAACACAGAGCCCAGCCTGGAGCCGTTCTCCGGGTTTCTGTTTTTCAATTGATTGTGGAGGCTGCTAGAGGGAGGGGCAGCCTCTAGCTCTGGTTACCCAGTGAGGAAAGCCACTCCAATGGCTGGTGCCTGAGCTGGGTGACTTTTCCCTGGATGGAGCCGAGTCTGGCAAGTCACTTTGCCGCCGTTAAGTTCTTGTGACCTGCTAAATGACTCGTTTTATTCCAAGGCCTGGGGTGGAGCTGGCAGCTCCTCCGAGCTTTGTCCGTATACAAGATGGAGATCACTGGTGCTGGGGGGGGGATGGGTGGCCTTCCCTCCTCTGCTCCCTGAGAAGGAGTGAGGACATTGGGCTTCTACTCACTTCGAGTCTTGTATCCTGGGTCGTCTCTGGTCTGTGAACTGCAGGATGAAGATGTCCGCTCCTTGTCGGTTCTTGCTGCTGTTGAGTAGAATCCACTCGCCCGCTGCCTCTGGCTCCTTCATCCCAGACTGTCTGTGTGAGCGCTCACTTATGGCCCAGGCTGCGGACTCCGCTGCGACCCTGCCGCCGCCACCGCGGCAGCGGCGGGCAGGCGCTCAGATGTGTCTTTTTTGCCTTGGCTTCCCATCTCTTGTCTAACTCTCTGTCCTGTGTTGGCACTCTTGGTGTGATTCTCTGGCTTAGGACTGTTCACTGGAACTCTAAAACTGCTTTCTATGGGAGAGCTTGTTCAGATTCCAGCTTCTCCTCCGCCATCTTCCCGGAACTCCCTATCTGAACTTTTCTGCTTGACTCATACCTATACTAGATATTGCAAATAAGGGAAACCATTGGACTTATGTTTCTTTGGGCTTGGCTTACTTCACTTAATATAATTTTTTCCAAGCCTTTCCATTTCCTAACAAATGGGGCAATGTCATTCTTTCTGATGGAGGCATAGAATTCCACTGTGTATATATACCACATTTTCTTGATCCATTCATCTACTGAGGGGCATCTGGGTTGGTTCCATATCTTAGCTATGGTAAATAATGCTGCAATAAACATAGTTGTGCTGGTAGCTTTAGTGTGGTCTTGTTTGTAAACATTTGGGTAAATGCCCAAAAGTGGGATTGCTGGGTCATAGGGGAGCTCTATGTGAAGTCTTTTGAGGAACCTCCATACTGCTTTCCAAAGTGGTTGAACAAGTTTACATTCCCACCAACAATGAAGTAAGGTTCCCTTCTGTCCACATCCCCTCCAGCATCTGTTGTTGTTAGAGATCTTGATTTTTGCCATTCTAACTGGGGCGAGGTGGTATATCCCCACAAAAAATAAAATACCTAGGAATTAACTTAACTAAGGAAGAGAAGGACCTCTATGATGAAAACTTTAAAATCTTGAAAAAGGAAATCAAAACAGAACTTAGAAAATGGCAAAACCTCCCATGCTCCTGGATTGGAAAGATTAACATCATGAAAATGGCAATACTTCCCAAGGCTATCTACAAATTCAATGCGATACCTATCAAAATTCCAACCTCATTGTTCAAGGAAATAGAAGATGCAATCCAAAAATTCATATGGAACAATAAAAGACCCCGAATAGCAAAAACGCTCCTCAACGGAAAGAACACTGCTGGAGGAATATCAATACCAAATTTCAAACTCTACTATAAAGCCATAGTAATCAAAACAGCTTGATACTGGCACAAGAACAGACCTCAGGACCAATGGAATAGAATTGAAAACCCAGAAATGAACCAACAGACCTATAGCCATCTAACCTTCCATAAGGGATCTAAAACAATAGAATGGAAGAAAGACAGCCTCTTCAGTAAATAGTGCTGGCAAAATTGGTTATCTACTTGTAGAAAACTAAAGCTAGATTCTTATATATCACCCTGCACCAGAATCAACTCCAAATGGATCAAAGACCTCGGAGTCAAAGCAGACACTCTGAAAACATTACAGGATGGAATAGGAGAAACCCTAGGTCTCCTTGGCTCAGGCCGAAATTTTTTGAATAGAGACCCGGAAACACAACAAATCAAAGAAAGGTTGGACAAATGGGATTGCATGAAGTTGCAGAGATTCTGCATGGCAAAGGACATAGCTTAGCAAAATCAATAGAAAGTCCATGCATTGGGAGAAGATCTTCACTAACCATACAACGGACAAAGGTCTCATATCTAAAATATACCTGGAACTCAGGGTCAGGGTCAGGGTCAGGGTCAGGGTCAGGGTCAGGGTCAGGGTCAGGGTCAGGGTCAGGGTCAAAAAAAAAAAATTAAAAAATAAAAAAAAAAATAAAATAATATTAAAATATACCTGGAACTCAAAAAATTAAATCTCCCAACTACAAATCCTCAAATAAACAACAACCCAAAAAATAAGTGGGCTAAAGACTTAAAGAGAAACTTCTCTGTAGAAGAAAGAAGAATGGTCAATAGATACATGAAGAAATGCTCAACCTCCCTAGCCATAAAAGAAATGCAAATTACAAATATACTTTCAAACTTCCATTTCTTCATCAGGCTTGTCATTTTCTATTCCTGCCTTGTTATTTTTAGTCAAGGCTTGATTTTTCACCTATACAAAATATTGATATGTGCATTTATCTATCTGTCTGTATGTCTTTCTGTCTATTTGTATGTGTGTGTATATAGAGAGATGTCAATATAATTATGTTATCCTAATATCCAAAATGGAAATCCTCAGCTATGATTTCTCTAATGTTATGAATAATTTTTCCCACTATTCTCTGGTAACTATAAGTAACTCTAACATACTTTTATTGGCACTGGCCAATCATGAAATCATAGATTCCTCCTTTCCTTATATTAAAGGAGATACAAATACATGTATTTCGTTAAGCATTGGTTGTTTCTGTGCTGGAATCATACGGTAATAGAATTGACATAAACTCTCCATGTCACAATAGGCACAGTATTCTGCTCTATTTATTATTTATGTTCAAGGCTTTAACTTTTAATTTACATTGTTGACATGGCATCTTTATCTGTTTTATTGAGTAGTCTCTTTTGGTATTAATTTAGCATAATGCAGTTGTCTACTTGTGTCTCCTCCTGATGGAAAGTACTTTGATTATTGTAATTCACTAGTCCTTATAAATCTTCTTGTAAGTAGAACTTGATTTTTTTGGGGGGGCGAAATATGAGAAATTATAACAGCAGGTCCTAAGTGTTTAGAAATTTCTATGTGAGATGTAAAGATGCAGTGATCAGATGTAACTGAGAAACAGGAGTACAGTACCTTGAAACTTTCTAATCAAGAGCCCAAAATGCACTCCCATGCAGCTCCTCCAGGAAGAGTAGATTTGGTGGACCCTCAGCACCGTGTTCTTGTTTTTCTAATAGATCTTACTGAGATTTCCTTAGGTCTATATCAATCATATCTTTCTTCCCCTTCCTTCTTTTCTTTCCTTTCAAATTACTTAAAATTCAATTTATTTGTTCACTTATTTTTGGTCCTTGGCATGGCTATTAGATTTGTCTCTCTAGACTAATGATCTCCAAGCAAATCATAACTTTTCTTCTGGCTTTTTGGTTATTAATTGGAGATAAAAATCTCAAAGACTTTCCTGCCTGGGCTCGCATTGGACCATGATTCTCAGATATCAATCCTCTGAGTAGCTAGGATTACAGGTGTGAGCCAACAGTGCCTGGCTTTCCTTCATATTTAATAGTGCAATCCATTATTATGTAGTTCATTCTTCATTTAGTTTTCTTGAAATATTATCAAGTATATGGAAACTCATTTTATGCCATTCAATATTTATAATTATTCATATACAGACTATGATATTTCATAATTATGATATACTTAGCTATAAAATTAATCTATTTTTAAAATGCAATTTTCATTCTAAAGTTGATGTTTATTGAGGATTAGATGTAAGATCTTTCAATATGTCAATAATAATTGTTGGCAACTAATTGAGAATTATTTCATGTATTATGATCTATTACTCTAAACTGAGTATATTTATAATGGGACTTATAGATTAATATTACATTATTCTTCTCATGTAAAAATAAGTGAATATTAGACTGATGAAATTTTCCATCTACTTTCTTTTTCTTTTCTATCTTCTTTAACCAAACATCAATTCTTTCAAGTGTCCTTTATTTTTTTCAAGTGTCCTTTATTTTTTTATATCATCTATTCTATATATGAAAGAACAAACTTAATTCTCAAGCCTATTTCTCTAATAGCTGTATTAGCACATCTGACCATCATGATTGTCAAACTTCAATACTTGCCTGTCCTCTAAATTTCAGACTCATTTTCTATGAGCATTATTTCTCATCTTGATCTTGGTAATGGTAACATCTTGCCAACTTGACGGGGTTAAGAAATGCCTAGTAAGGTGTCAGGGAGTTTTCAAGAAAAAATGATATCATAAAAGTTCTGCACTAATGAAAAATTATTTGATTGACATACCACCTCACCCCAGTTAGAATGGCTATAATCAAGAACTCCAATAACCACAGATGCTGGAGGGGATGTGGACAGAAGGGAACCCTACTGAATTGTTGATGGGAGTGTAAACTTGTTCAACAACTTTAAAAAGTACTATGGAAGTTCCTCAAAAGACTCCACATAGAGCTCCCCTATGAACTAACAATCCCACTTTTGGGCATTTACACAAATGATCACAAACAAGACCATACTAAAGCTATCAGCACAACTATGTTTATTGCAGCATTATTTACCCTAGCTAAGATATGGAACCAACCCAGATGCCCCTCAGCAGATGAATAGATCAAGAAAATGTGGTATATATACACAATGGAATTCTATGTCTCCATCAGAAAGAATGACATTGCCCCATGTGTTAGGAAATGGAAAAACTTAGAAAAAATTATATTAAGTGAAGTAAGTCAGGCCCAAAGAAACATAAGTCCCATGGTTTCCCTTATTTGCAATAACTAGTATATGTCTGAGACAAGCAGAAATGTCAGATAAGTGATGTCTAGTGAAATGAACCCAAAGATTAGGATTCAAATGGTTTTTCTTTCTTGTTATTGTTTCTAACATATTTATAAGATGATTTCTTTGTTGCTTTTTATGTCCCCCCCCATGGTAGAACCCCTGTTTTCACTGTATTTGATGTTGGTATAATTTGTGGCGGGGAAGTGAAAAAACCAATTGTTTAAATAGGGATACAGATGGACCCATTGGAACAATGAGATGTATAAGACATTATGTCGAAAAATGAACTTTACAACTTTGGTGGGGGAGGTGAGGGGGTGAAAAAGTGGAGGGAGGAAGGGAAAACAAAGGAGGAGGCAACAATTCTTGGTAAGAAATGTACTCATTACCTTGCACATGTAATTGTATGGTATTTTCACCATAAAAAAACAATTTATTGGGAAGTCATTAATTGTATATCAAATTAATTGCAGAACTTCTCACATGAGTGAAGATATAGGAAGAGCAGTGTAGTTCAAGTGGTAGAGTGCTAGCTTTGAGCTTAAGAGCTCAGTGTCAGCACCCAGGCCTAGTGTTCAAGCCACATGACCAACACCAACTGAAAGTGAAGTTATAAAATTAGAACAAAAGGTAATATTGTACCTTTAAGTAAATATACATATGTATATATTTACATGCAGACATATACCACCCCACATATACAAAGAATCTAAAGTCTAGTTCATAAATTTGCAGTATTACTAAAAGCAAAGCTAATTACTACTAAACAATGAAATCATCTGATCCTGTTTGGGGCTTTATTCACCAACTACCCTATATTATTTAAATTTAACTACTGATAAGAGTAAATAAATCAGCAAAATTATATGTTTAGTCCCTTCTTTGTCCCTTCCCCCAAAATCCCAAGTAAGTGTTTCAGTGAAGAAAATATCCCTCACTCTCTGCACACATGGATCCAGTTCCTTCCATTGTGGAATTTTCATTTTCATTCACCTCAAGTTGCTGAGTTTATTTTAGAAGCTGCCTCCCTTCTATACTGCTGGAAGAGAACTAGAGAATCAAGATCATTGAGAGAGATTGTCTGAGCGTTACTTCCAATATTATTTATCACTATAGTTACATAGATTCACCAAACTGCAAGATAAACTTTAAGATTGAGTTAGTGTGTCAAAAAAGAAAACACCCAATTTCTACAAACTATAATGTACTGTGATTAATATCAAGACTATGGAATGTCAACATATAAACACTCCATTTTAACTCAGCAGCTGTTAAGTGTTAAGTCAGAAAATGTTTGTCATAACTCAGTATCTAACTAACTGGGATTAAATTTGATAGTCAGAATTAAAAACAAATGACAGAGTACTGATGTTTTTATAGGCAATAAAATTGAATAATTCCTTCTAAGTAAAAGATCCTAATTAGTCTCTGAATTACATTTCCAATTCTGTTAGCTAAAAAATATTATAATTACTTATCCCTCTTCATAGATGTTCACTAATTAAATATTAGGCAAATTTTATTGTTTTTATAAAAATAAATTATCATTAAAACTAATGAGGTCAGCCTATTCCATAATCAAGTAGGGACAGTTCTTGACCATGAAAGATATATACTCCTTATAAACAATTAATCCATAACTATTCTGTTTATGGATGGAAGGAATTACCTGGAATGGGGAAATTTGTAATAGTCATATGGACAAAAGCCACAGAATGCTTAGACCTGATTTGGCTGACACTGTATTACACATACAAATGAAGGGAAAGAGTATACATTATTAATCATAGAGGTATTTTAAAAAATACAGTCATAGCATGTTTAACTCTCACTGTTTTATCTCCAAATGCAATTTTGCTAAATGATATATATTGTCTTATAAATTCTTAGTATGAATTGCATATGTAAATAGGCTTCCAAATTTTACTACTTCTGAAATAAATTTCTGAAAGACATACTTTTTTATGGTGATAAAATCGTGAGAGCAGTAGAAAAATAAGAATCATTTATATTCAAATTTTCAATATGTATCTTAGAAAAAATTCCAGGCCAGTCTCAAGGTAAAGGCCTGTTTGGCTAAGTTTCTGAATATTTTACCAACTCTGGACAATATTATTTCAAAATATCTACCAATATCAGGAAATTATTACATAAAAGAACATTTCCTCAAAGACAGTGTCATGCTATTAATTTGATCATTACTGTTAATCTGATTAGTAAAACCAATCATTAAATTTTCATTATTACCTACCTTTGAAAATTGTTGTTACTCATCTCAAAGTAAACAAGAAAGAGGTAGGAGAGATATTAATATGGCATAGATACAAGAATATATTAAAATTCATACATTATAGATGCAACAATTATATTATTACCTTGTGATTTCAAAACCTTAAATTCAAATATAGATTTAATGAAGTTTGTTTTAATTGATGTTTGGATTGAAAAGGATAAAATATGCACTGGATATTTTGAAATTCATTTTTACTTTCTTGATATTGCACACATAACATTTGTGGTACACCAGTATGGTCCTGCCTGTTAATTATATATTCAAAATTGTGACTAAATAACTGACTTAATCAATTTACAAGGACAAAGGGTTTGTTTAAGGTCATGATGCCATAGTTTTATATCCATAGCTTTTGCTTGTCTTTAGGCAGCTCATCACGCATTTTCTCACCTTATAGCGGCTGGATGCGAAGACAGAGTTAAGAAGCAGCCAGGATTTTCTTCAAGGACCTTTCCCCAATGACCTCATTTTTTCCAAGAAGGCCTTTTCTGGAGCAGGGAAGGTGGGAAAACTCTTTTCTGCCAAAGTCCATTTAGATAGTGTGTGTGTGTGTGTGTGTGTGTGTGTGTGTGTGTGTGTGTGTGTGTGTGTGTGTGTGTGTGTGTGAGTGTGTGTGGTGTGTGTGTACAGAAGCCCATGCACATGCTTTCCAGTACTGGGACATGATTTCAGGGCCTCATGCTCTTGTTGGGTTTTGTTCAAGTGTGATGCTCTACCACTTGACCTACACTTCCACTGCTGACTTTTTGCTTGTTAGTTGGAGAGAAAGTCTGGTTGGAATTGTCTACTTAGGCTGCATTTGAACTGCAATCCTCTGATCTGAACCTCTGAGTAGCTAGTATTGTAGGCCTTAGCCACTGGTACCTGAATTCACTTGTATATTTATAACATCTTTCATGTACAAATATAGCCAGCAGCTGAAAAGAAGAGAACCATTCAGGTATCAAATTTGGCAGGTCCACACATCAGGACATTCCCCACTGTTTGTAAGTTTCTACCATCTCCTAATAGCTCCAGAGCTGGAGCCAAGTGCTTAATACACAGATATTTTGAAGACATTTCAGATTCATGGTTATAATTGGTAATGCTGTATGAAACTGTAGACAGAACAAAGTAAGACAACAATTCGATAAGGCTGTAATTGCTTAGGAGAATAGAATTGGGGTTATTTAAGCTATATCCTAAAAGTCAAGTGGGACTTGAACGCTGGGCTTGGTCCCTATCCCTCAACTCTTCAGCTCAAGGCGAGGGCTCTATTGCTTGAGCCACAGCACCACTTCCAGTTTTCTGGAGGTTTACTGGAGATAAGAGTCTCAGGTACTTTCCTTCCAGGGCTGGCTTTGAACTGTGGTCCTCAGATCTCAGCCTCTATTTTATAATTTTCTTGATCATTCATCTTTTGAGTGGCATCTTGATTGGTTCTATACCTTGGATATGGTAAATAATGATGCAAAAACATAGTTGTGCTGGTAGCTTTAGTGTGGCCTTGTTTGTGATCTTTTGGGAAAAAGCCCAGAAGCAGAATTGTTATTTCATAGGGGAGCTCTATGTGTAGTCTATTGAGGAACCTCCATAATGCTTTCCAGAGTGGCTGAAACAAGTGGCGCTGTAGCTCAAGTGGTAGAGCGCTCGCCTTGAGCTGAAGAGCTGAGGGACAGCGCCCAGGCCCAGAGTTCAAGCCCCACGACCGACAAAAAAAAAAATTACATCCAATTGAAACAGTTTACATTCCCACCAACAATGCAGTAGAGTTCCCTTCTGGCCACATCCCCTCCAGCATCTGTTGTTATTAGATTTCTTGAAAATAGCCATTCTAACGGGGGTGTGGTGGAATCTCAATGTTGTTTTGATTTGCATTTCTTTTATGGCTAGAGAGGTTGAGCATTTCTTCATGTGTCTATTGGCCATTTTATTTCCTTTTCAGAGAAGTCTCTCTTTAAGTCTTTAGCCCACTTATTTATTGGGCAGTTATTTCATTGAGAATATATTTTTAGGTGGCTTGATTTTTTGAGTTCCAAGTATATTTAAATATGTGGACCTTATCTGTTATATAGCTAGTGAAGATCTTCTCCCAGTCTGTAGATTTTCTATGGATCTTGCTAGCTATGTCCTTTGCCATGCAGAAGCTCTGCAGGTTCATGTAATCCCATTTGTCCAACCTTTCTTTGATTGTTGTGTTTCGGGGTCTCTATTAAGGAAATTTCAGCCTGTGTCAAGGAGCCCTAGAGTTCCTCCTATTCTTTCCTGTAACGTTTTCAAGGTGTCTGCTTTCACTGCAAGGTCTTTGATCCATTTGGAGTTGATTCTGGTGCAGGGTGATATATAAGGATGTAGCTTTAGTTTCTACAGGTGTTTTACCACTTTTGCCAGCATTATTTACTTAAGAGGCTGTCTTTCTTTCATTCTAATTTTTTAGTTCCCTTATTGAAAACTAAGTCACTATAGGTCTGTGGGTTCATTTCTGGGTCTTCAGTTCTGTTCTATTGGTCCTCAGGTCTGTTCTTGTGCCAGTACTAAGCTCTTTTGATTACCATGGCTTTATAGTAAAGTTTGAAATTTGGTATTGGTATTCGTCCAGCATTGTTGTTTCTGTTATGGATTATTTTTGCTAATCGGTGTTGCTGATATTTCATTGAAGAATGAGGTTGGAATATTGATAGGTATCACATTGAATTTGTTGCTAACCTTTGGCAATATTGCCATTTTCATGATGTTAATCCTCCTAATCCAGGAGCAAGGGATGTTTGTCCATTTCCTAAATTCTGCTATCATTTCTTTTTTTAGGTTTTTTAAGTTTTCATTGTAGATGTCCTTCACTTCTTTATTTAAGTTAACTCCTAGGCATTTTATTTTTTGTGGGGCAATACCAAAGGAGTTGCTTTCCTGATTTAAACCATATTCTCCTCATTGTTGGCATACAGAAAAACCATTGATTTTTGAGGGTTAATTTTACACCCAATGACTTTGAAACAGTTTCAAATCAGCTCAAGTAATTTGGGGAGTAGAGTCCATGGGATTCTTTAAATACAAGATCATATCTTCTTCCCAGTGGGAGAGTTTTACTTCATCTTTCCCTATTTTGATCCCCTTCGTATTTGCATCTTTTCTTATTGCTGTGGCTAGGCATTCTAATACTAAATTGAAGAGATGTGGATAGTGTACATCCTTGTCTTGTTCCTAAGCTTGGAGGAAATGGCTTTAACTTTTTACCATTAAGTATAATGCTGGCTGTAGGTTTGTCATACTCTTCCTTTATTATATTGAGAAATGTTCCATGAATTCTTTGTTTTTCCAGAGCTTTCATCATAAAGTGGCGCTAGATCTTGTGAAATGCTTTTTCTGCATCTATTGAGATAGTCATGTGATTCTTATTTTTTCTCTTGTTGATTTTGTGATGAAATATTAATTGTTATTGAATCATTATTAATTGATTTACATGTATTGAACCAGATTTGCATCCCTGAAATTAATCCTGTTTGATCATGGTGTATGATTTTTTTGATGAGTTTTTAAATTTTGTTGAGGAATTTTGCATCAATGTTCATCAAAGAAATGGATCCATAGTTCTCTTTCTTTGATGAAACCTTGCCTAGTTTTGGGTTGAGAGTTATGATGGCTTCATAGAAAGGGTTTTTTAGTGAACTATTACTTTCAATTTCATTGAAGTGTTAGAGGAGGAAGAGGAGGATTGGTTTGAGTTCTGCTTTGATGGCCTTGTAAAATTCAATTGTAAATCCATCCGTTCCTAGTCTTTTCTTAGATGGGAGGTCTCTTATTGCTGTTTCAATTGCGATCCTTGATATGGGTCTGTTAAGTTGGTTTAACTCATCTTGGTTTAGTTTTGGCATGTTGATAATTGCTAGGAAATTGTCCATTTCTTCTAGATTCTCAAACTTATTAGTGTAAGGGTTTGAGAAGTATTCCCTTATAGTATTCTGAATCTTGGTTGTTTCTGTGGTGATGTTTCCATTCTCATCTCTGGGATTGTTTATTTGGGTAGGTTCTCTTCTTTAATTTTTGATAAATTTATTAAGGGTCTGTCAATTTTGTTTAGTTTTTCAAAGAAACAAATATTTTTAAATTCTTCCTATGGGTTTTTTGAATTCTAATTAATTTAATTCTGATTTAATTTTAATTATTTCTTTCCATCTACTGGATTGGAGTTTAGCTTCTGCTCTTTGTCAAGGAGCTTCAGGTGTCTCATTAAAATGCTGATTTCAGACCTATCCAATTTGTTGACATAGGAACATAGAGTTATAACCTTGCCTCTGTGTACTGCCTTTGCTGTGTTCCAGAGGAGTTGGTAATTTGTGTGTTCATTTTTGTTGAATTCATGAACATTTATAATTCCCCTCTAATCTCTTCAAGAGTATGTTGTTCAGCCTCCATGTTTTACAGGACTTTCTTTGGTGGATTTTGGTTTTGAGTTCTACTTTTATTCTCTTCTGGTCTGAGAGAATACAGGGAATTATTTCAATGTTTCTCAAAATGGACAAATTTGCTTTGTGACTAAATGTGGTCTATTTTGGAGAATTTCTATGTGTTGCTGAGAAGAAACTGTATTCTGATGCTGTTGGGTTAATTATTCAGTAGATATCTGTTAACTCTAGTTGATATTTGTAATTGTTTAGATCTGAAGTTTCTCCGTTGAGTTTTTCTGGGTTGATCAATTCATTGGGGATAGTGGTGTGTTAAAGTCCCAATAATTAATGTCTTTGGATTTATGTGAGTTTTGAGGGAAAGAAGAGTTTCTTGGGTAAATCTGGGTGCTCCATTGTTTGGTGAATAGATATTTAGAATTGTAATATACTCCTGAAGGTTAGATCCCTTAATTATTATGTAATTACCTTCTATATCTCTTCTCACTAATTTTAATTTAAAAAAATTTGGGGGGGTCTGGTCATGGGGTCTGAACTCTAGGCCAGGGCGCTGTCCCTCAGCATTTCAGCTCAAGGCTAACACTCTACCACTTGAGCCACAGTGCCATTTCCAGCTTTTTTCTGCTTATGTGGCCCTAAGGAATTGAACCCAGGGCCTCATGCATGTGAGGCAAGCACTCTAACACTGAACCAATTTCCAGCCCCACTAATTTTAATTTGAAGTCTATTTTAGCTGATACTAGTTTTGCAACTCCTGCCTATTTGGGGGCCATGTGCTTGGAAGATTTTATTCCAGCCTTTTACTATCAGAATATGTTGGTTTTGTGGGCAAGGTGTGTCTCTTGAAGCCAGCAGTTAGAGGGATCTTGCTTTTTGATCCTAGTAGACAGCCTATGTCTGTCACTTAATTATAAAGGCCATTAATATTGGGAGTTTGGACTGAGAGGTGTTTGTTCATTTCTGCCATGTTATCCACCTTCTCGTGGGCTGCAACAACTGAGCTTTTCCTATGATTCTTGTATTCTCTGTTTGGGAGATCTTTCTTGGCCTTTATTTGGTTCTTGTTGGTTTTCTATGTGTAGGACATTTTTAATTATCTTTTGTAGGTCTGGTTTGGAGGAGATATATTGTTGTAGATTTTCTTTGCAATGGAAGGTTTTCATTTGACTTTCCATTATGAAGGAGAGTTTAGCTGGGTACAGTATTCTTAGTTGTTGGTCTTTAGGGTATGGCATACATCATTCCAGGCTTTTCTTGCTTTGATTGTCTCTGCTGAGAAATCTGAAGTTATTCTGGTTGGTTTCCCTTTATAGATGATTAATCTTTTCTCCTTCACAGCTTTAAGGATTCTTTCCTTTGTTTCAATTGATCCTTGAGGATTATAATGTGACAGTGGGATGTCCTGTTCTGGTCTGGTCTATTTGGGGTTCTAAATGCTTCTTTTATCTGAATAGGCCTGTCTTTTTGCATGTTTGGGAAGTTCTCTGCTAGGATCCTGTTAAATAAATTTCCTAGATCATTAACTTCTGTCTCTAGGTATTCCTTTACTCCCATTATCCTCAGATTAGGCCTTCTGATGGTGTCTTCTTAATGTTGAATACATCTATCATATTTCTTGATTTGTCTTGAAGGGTTGTGTGTTCTTTCCCTATAATACCTAGGCTGTCTTCAATCCCAGAGATTCAATCTTCTGCATGATCTAACCTACTGTCAAGGCTTTCTACTGTGTTTCTTTTTCTTTTTTTCTTTTTTTTTCCTTTCCTTCTAATTGGTCAGCTTTGATGGCTTCAAATTCTTTGTTGGAGCTTTGTTTTAGATCTTGTATGGACTTCTTTACTTCCTTAATTTGTTTTTCAGTGTTCATTCTCAAATCCCTTAGTTGATTGGTTATGGTTTCATTGGACTCCCTTTCCTTCTGATCGGTTCCATTGAGCATTCCCTTTGTGGTCTCTCTGCATTCCTTCAGCTGGCTGTGGATTCCATGAACTCTTTCATTAATCTTTGTTTATTGTCATCCCACTCATGCAATTCCTGTATTAATCTTTGATTAGCCTCCTCATGCTCATGAAATTCCTATATTAATCTATTTTCATCCTGCTCACTCACCCCTTCCTGTGTTAGTCTTTTATAATCTTCTTCTTCATCATGAAATTCCTGTATTAATCTTTGGTTAGCCTCATCATGCTCATGCTTTTCTTTATCCTGCTCATGCATTTCCCTATCATGCTCACACAGAGTTGTTTTCAGGCTTTCAATCTTTTCATTTAGCATGTTTACCAGTAGTGTTTGTAGAGCATTTTGGGAATTCTCCTCTGGATTAGTCATTAACTGCTCAGTTGCCTAATATATCCTGAGTGGGAGTTGAGATACCCAGACTTGTCATTTTTCTTGTGTTTCTCCAGCTTGTTCTGCCCATTTGATATGAAAGCAAAACCAATTTCGCACTAGAACACTATATTAATGCAAGGATTAACCAGAACCCTGTAGTTGTACAGATTGTTTGATGTACTCAAAATGAGTACAGATAAAATGTAGTTCAACAAATATAATCTAGTTCAACAACAAACAACTGTCAATTAGTAGACTAAGAATATCAAAGAAGGAGTCAATGGACCAGGAATTAATAGCTTTTGGGACAATTGTGGGGAGAAAATCAGATTAGAGGAATGTGAGGAGGGAAAAGGAGAGAGAAAATTTAACCAAGACCTAAATTCAGAGAGGAAACAGAAGGAAAGAAGTAGAGAAATGAAGAAATAAGAAGAATGATAAAATAAAAATTAAAAATTAAAAAATGAAACACTTAAAAATTGTGTAAGCATAAAGAAATCATCCTGATGGAGGTACAAGATAGAAGGAAAGGAGAGAGATAAGGAAAAAAGGAAAATTAAAAAATTAAAATTTAAAAATGAACCACTTAAAAATTATATTAGTATAAAGAAATAATACTACTATTAAAGGAGTTAAGGCTGAGAGTTTGTGAGTTGAGTAATCAATTTCTGAATTAGGTATGCATACAATGAAAGATAAGGTCTAATAATTGAGGACAGGTATATATCTGGGGATGAGCAGAACGACAATTAAGTCACACTAAAATAACCCAAATAAGACCGAAAGGGAAAAGAGTAAAAAGAGTTTAACAAAACACACACACCTAAAATAAAAATGATTTTAAAAATTTAAGAAAAATGTAAAAATTAGGTAGAGAAAAAAGAGCTCTTCAATTTTTTTGGGGGGGAGGGAGATCGGTGTCTCCCCTGTGCTGTGTGTAACCATTCTCCTGGTATAGTCTCTGGATTGCTTGTGGTGTTTGGTTTTCCTGTGCCTTGATTGGTTTCTTAAGTCAGTTTGTTTGAGCAGGCAGAAAGAGCTCTGCCTTACCTGGGACTTCATGATTCTCCTTCCAGGCTAGTTCAATGGGAGGGAGATCTGCTTAGAGTATCACAAAAGAGGGAGATCACTGTTTCCTCTAGCTTGGAGTTGCTGTGCTGGTGCTAGGTTGTAAGTGGGGTCGAAGCCTATCAGCAATCAGTAGCTTTTCTTTGAGGGGCTAGCTCCTGAGACAGCTTGGAGCTATTCTCAGGATTTATGTTTACTGATTTTCAATTGGTTTTCTTTGATCCCTTCTGCTGCTGGGTCTGCTGTCTAGGCTACAGTGTGGATGGATAATCTCTGGCTCTGTTTACCCAGTGAAGAAAATCACTCTTCCATACGCAGAGCTTTCTTTGACTGGGAAGGGCAAGTTTCCCCTGAGTAGAACTGAGCTGGGCAGGTCAGGTTCCTGTTACCTGTTGAATGGCTCCTATTATCTTTTTCCATGGCCTGAGTTGGTTGTTAGCTGCTCTGCCTGAGACTTTGTCAGTATCAAGATGGAGCTTTTCTCCAGTGTTGGGGAGAATGGCTACCTTCCCATCTCTGCTACGTGAGAAGGAGTGAGGAGGTCTTGGGGTACACATGCCTATCCCTTGATTTCTAGACCATCCACATTTTGCAACTGTCTGTGGTCAGCACAATGAAAATTCCCACTCTTTGTCAATTCTTACTGGTGGTGAGTAGAATCTGCTCGTCCAGTGCCTCTTGTTCCTTTGTCCCTCCTCTGCTAATATGTTGGCCATGGCAGTAGCCACTGCAGCCACTGCCACCATCATAGACACCAGCAAGTGCTCAAATCTGTCTCCTTAACAAAGCTGCCTGGATTTTTCTTCTCTGGTCAAACTCTCTGTACAATGATGGCACACTTGGTGTGACTCTGTAGCCTAGAACTTTTCACTGGAACACTAAAACTGCATTCTATGCGAGAGCTTGTTTAGCCCCCAGCTTCTCCTCTGACATCTTCCTCTTCACCTCTACTAACCTATTTTCATACTTATAAGAAGACACTAAACACATGTATCTCGAGACCTTAGAACCTTGAATCTTTACACCTGTGTGAATTAGTTGAAGATTTTTTGCTCATATTTTATGAGTATCTCTATAGCTCTACAATGTTAGTATTACTGGTGATAGCAGCATTACAGTTTTCATATTTCCAGATTAGCTGAAACAGGAATATTGAGGTTGTTATGGTCTTGTCTATTTATTCAGCTATATTTTCCATGTCTTTTCCAGAAAAGAATTTTAAATTGTATTAATTAGTTTCTTATCAAATTTCCTAAAACATTTCATTTTTCTGACAACAAAAAATAGGCATAAACTCTAAATAGGAACAAATAATAACTGATAATGAAAATACAATTAATCACCCCATTTTTATTTGCAAGAAAGAAGTATATAAAATAAGTTATTTTGTATATGATATGACTTTGTATAAATAGGAAAAATGTGTCTTCATAATCCTCATCTAAAGTAAAATGAAGAGACATTTTAAATTATTATAAAATATCAATGGCATGCAAAGTTATTTAATTGAAAAGCTCCTTCAATGACTTTAATAGAGATTTCTTTCCAATTCTCACTGAGAAGATAATGAGTAATTTTCATGACCCTGTTAGAGGACAATTATTTCTGAAAGTCAATCAAATATTCATCAGAGCTGAATAAATTTGTTATTTAACTTAACTGCCTTTTTAGAGACTCAAAAGCCAATTTTGAAATGATTTTATCAGGATGTTGTACTGAATCCTCTGGTCCATGTTTAAGATATAGACTCTACTATCTACTATCTACTATCTACATCTTAAACTATAAACTTACTTCTAGATAAAATTTAAATAAAATAGTTGTACTCAATATGATGTATGAGAGCATAAAAGTGCAGAATGGAACCACGACACTGGCAATGAAATTTGAGGACACCAGCCTTTGGCTGGTCATGCACCAAAGAAGTTGATATTAAGTGGGTTGCTAATAAAGTCAGCTGAAGCAGGCCTTCAAATAGTCGACTTCTACTTGGTGATAAGGTGAGAAAAGGGAGGAGTAAAAGGAACTGGAATATATCATAGACTCACAGCCACTAAATTGTCCAGCTAGAGTCAGGAGGAGACAGCCCATGATATGTTTTCCCTATCAGGAATACTAATTTATATGCTAGATTTTCTACCTAAGCATATTAAGTATAGAATTTCTTCTTAACACTCACTATTTGAAATTCCAAAGCCAGTTTTTCTATGGCAATAGTAATTGCAACAAAGCCATACATCTTTGATGAATTGGTTTGCATTTCTTTTATTTATTTAAGATGTTCTTTACTTAGAATGCATACCTGGTAACATGTCAACAGCTTACAAAGTGGAACAATTACTAGGGCCTTTCATCTAATAACATCCTTCATTTTTTCCTGCCCTCTAACCCAGAGGAAATCCAGCTGTGATTGTGCATATGATTGCTTCTGAAAAATAATTTCACTGTGGGTGCCCTTGAATAATGTTTTCTTTGTGTGTACTTACCAACTGTAGATAGATAGTATTGCAATATGGAATATTTTTTAAATTACTTTATTGCTATTTTAGAGTAGATAGAAGGGTTACATTTACATGCATCAGGTAATGAGTATATTTCCTTTCATATAGTGTCATCTGTTCCTTCATTTCCTCCTATTCCCTCCTTCCCATAACCACCCACAAGTTGCATAGTTCACTTTCATCAATGTCCAGTGTTCTCCACTGTCTCAGTTTTCAACCTTTTTCCTCTCATTCTGTACCCTTCTCCCACCTTCCCACAGATATGAATGTGAATACACCCTATATATAGTAAAACACAGAATCACCAGAAAATGAAACAAAAAAAAAACAAATTAAAAAAATTTTGTTTCCATATCTTTGGAGTCAGTTTCAGTAAATATATATATATATATATATATATATATATATATACACACACACAGTATATATATACATACACATATATATATACATACACACACACACACACACACATATATATATATACACACATATGTTATTTTATATATAAACATGAAGAGGTGCTTAGGCATTGCACCTTTGTGATTCTTAAGACTTTTGGCCCACTGTATGTGAGTATCTAGATTCCTGTGTAATTTGTCATATCCCAGTGTGTTTTAGATCTAACTTATGCACATCAGAGAGAAAAGGAGCTACTTGTTTCTCTGAATGATTACCTCACTTAACATGAGTTTTTCTAATTTCATCCATTTACCTGCAAAAGACATTATTTATTCTTCCTAATGGCAGTGTAAAATTCCATTATATAGAGGTACCACATTTTTTGGATTCACTCTTCTATTGTAGAGCATCTGGACCATTTCTTTTTTTCATTCATTTTTGTTAGTTTATACTAATCATACAAAACCATGGTTTTATTATGACACTCTCTTACTTGTATATAATGTGTTTTAATCATTTTCAAATGTCCTTTACTCTTTTGTGTTTCTTCTTCTCCCCTCCCACTGGTCTTATCCCTCTTCCCAAATAGTCCCCCTTCTACTTTGTAACCAATTTTAGTTCAGATTTTTCAAAAAAAATTCTATCCAAAAGTCCTAATCTAATACAGGTTGATCCACTGTAACAATGAGATGTACAAAACACTATGTTTAAAACTAACTTTACAACATCCTGGTCAGGGGGAAGGGTTAGGGAGGTGGGGAGGGAAGGGATGGTAGGGGGAAAAAAAGGAGGAGGTAACAATGCTCTATAGGAAATGTACTCATTACCTTACTCATGTAACTATAACCCCTCTGTAGAGTGTCTTTACAATAAAAATATACAGTAAAATAAAGTCCTTATCTATTATACTTGGAGACTAATTTCTCTGACCATTTTGCTTCTTCCTGTGGAATATAGCTGAAAGATGGTTCATGAACAAGCAAGTCCTTGTTCCCCAAGAAAAATTAGATAGTTAGATCTCTCCAGGCAGCAAATCAAAGTGGACTCCAAGAAGAAATAGGGGGAAGCTGGTAGCGAGAAATCAAAGTACCATTTTGAGTGTCTGAGAGCCAAGTTCTTTTCCCAGCAGAGTCAGGGAAAAAAGGAATATGCATTTCTTCCCCAGGACCAGAGGAAGAAATGAAGAACAGTCCACCAAGGGAAAGAGGGAAGAAGCTGAGAAAGAATACCAACATCTCATGGAGACAAGTACCTAGACAAAAGCCTCCTGACCTAAAGTAACACCAAGCAGGATTGACATCTGAATGCCCAAAGCCAAACCAATGAATGACTCCCTGCCCATACTTCCTCCTGCCACTGAAGGCACAGAACAGACATCACATCTGGAGTAAAGGAGCTTAGGTTGAAGCAGAAGTGGTTGGCATCAGAGAAAGGTTATATGAAGGAATCTCTGGGAGAAGGGAAAGCATGGTGATCCCAAGAACTATAGCCCAGGAAGTCCTGGTGGCCTCAGCAAAGACCAGGAACTGAGAGATCTTCACACCAGATCAGCAGAGTTTCCTTCCTCCATCAACCTCCCTGGGTTGTGAGTTGGCTCAGCAATGCCCTCAGGATGAAGTCCGGTCAAGGTCACATGGACAGGCCTCAGAAGCAGATCTCTACAAACATTTCTGGGTCTTGTACTCTCTCACTGGGCAGGGCGAGGAACTCTACATGACACCACTGCACAGCAGGCCAGGTTCCTGTGGAATGTGCTCAGTACAGCTTCTCCTTCTTCCTTGAAAATGTCCAGGGATCCCATCTGGATCATTTCTATGTCTTGCGTGTTGTGAATAGTGAGATGATGGACATGAATGTTCAGGTATCCTTATCATGTCTTGGTTCTTGATGATCAGGGTAGATGCCTAGGAATGGTATGGCTAGGTCATAGGGAAGGTCCATGTTTAGTTTTTGAGGAACTTCCACTGCTTTCCAGAAAGGTTAAACTAGTTTACATTCCCACAAGCAAGGCAGTAGAATTCCTTTTTCCCCACATCCTTCCAGCATTTTTGTTGTTCCAATTCAAAACGTTGGCCAATGTATCTGGGGTTAGATGAAAGCTCAGAGTTCTTTTGATTTTCATTTCCTTTATAGTCAGGAATGATTAGTATTTCCTCATATGTTTCTTTGTCATCCTTATGTTGTCTTCTGAGAAGTCTTTCCTTAGCTCTGAGCTTGCCCATTTAGTAATTGGTGTACTAATTTGGGAGGGGTTAGGTTCTTGAGCTCCTTGTATATAATGTTTATTAGGCTTTTGTCTGATTTATTGCTGATGAAAATCTTTTCCCAATAGGTTGGTTGTCTTTCTAGTTTAGTAGCTTTGTCCTTACCATGCAGAAAATTTAAATGTAGCCCCAGTTTTATGCAAAATACAATTTATAATACTCCTCCAAACTAATACCCATTTCCATATATGATGTGTTCTTTAATATATTTCAATATTTTAACAGGTAAGCATAGATAGATAGATTCAGCTCCAATATAATGTGTTTAATTGTGATGAAACCCTCTTAATGAAATTTACCAGTTGATCATTTTATGTTCACTGTTGTCTAGTATATACACAATATTATGTAATCAACTTCCAGATCTCAACTTATCTACAAATCTGAAAATATATATCCATTAAACAATTTCAATTGTATCCTTCTTCTAACTCCCTTACCAAATATAACTGAAAACATGCAAAATATATCTTTGGCAACTGGTTTGCTTCATTGGCTTGATGTCCTCAAGCTCATATGTATGATATCTTGGGTCAGAATTCTCTTCTATTTGAAGGCTGAGTGACACTCCACTGAATGCATATGTGGCATTTGTTTTGCATATTTTTTTTCTCCCTGTCTTAACAATCAACCTTCTTTTCAAAAAAATCCCTTTTTATGTGTGTTGGAGATCAGTATCAGCAACCGTGGTCTAAATGATAATTATGATCATTGTTTGCAAGTTTTATTTTCTGCTAGGCCCATTCAACTGGTATGGCATAGATATATATGCGTGGTGCCATTTCATGTCTATGTATATACCAATCAATATTTTTGCATAAATTCATAGTGTATTCTCAAGCCGTAATCTATGTGTCATTATATTGTGTAAATATACACTCAACAATCCTAAAATTTGTTCCATTCCTCTGCCATCCATTTATTTGTATAACTCCTATCTACAAGTAACACTATCAGAATGTGTTAATCTTGTATTCCTGTAAAAGCATTGTCAAATAGATAACAGTGTTTATAGGCAATTTCTTTTCTTTTCACATAGTCAATTCAGTTACATAGTTATTTAAGCCAGCATATTTTTGCCTCCCTTTTCAGAGAAGTTGTTAAATACATGTTTTGCAATTTCTGCATTTACTCCTAGGAAACATCTTAAATGATCATTTTAAACTCACTTACTTTTAAACTTAATATTTGTGCAGTCAGTCTCATGAGGAATTGACAATGATGCCATTGTATAAATCTAACGGTATAGCATTATAAAACAGTATTTCACTTCTCTGTTAAAGATTTCTTTGGTCCTATACAGTAGTTCATGCTTGTAATTTCAGTTACTCAGGAGGTTGAGATCTGGAGAATAAA